>NC_140584.1:555296192-555896192 GCF_964204655.1 Triturus cristatus
GATCTCATGTATGGATAACATTATTCATACAGTGGTAGATATCTTTCTGAAGCAAGTTTTGGAGGCCAAACAATCATGCAACACGGAACTTTGGATTAAATGTGAACCCATCCTAAGACAAGACATTCAAGGTCTTCTTTGTAGAAATAGGAAGGTGTGTATACCAAGTACAGATTTATCTCCGGCAGAGCGGTAGCAATTGCACCAGACAAGAAATTGATTTGAAAAGAATGTGCCTTCTATGTTGGATAAAGACTAAGGGGTATATTCACAAGAATGCGTGATAAACATCACCAAAAAATGCTAACGCAACTGTACACATCGCAGCCCATCGCGGGAAAATAACCCCATGTTAACGTGGAATTCACAACACGGCGGTAGCATGCGATAGTCTGCCGAAAACACGACCAATGTCAGTGATACAACCACCCAGACGGAGATAAAAACACAAACCACAACACCAGAAAACATGCGATGAGCCCATTTGGGATGAGGAAAGCAGGGATAAGCACAGCCAGGACCACAAAACACACGGCAGGCGGGAATAAGCACAGCAAAAGCCTGAAAAGGTAAGACAGACCAAACAGAAAACAACAGCCAAACACAATGGAGGCTACCCGAGCCAGCAGACAACCCCACCAAACTCGTTGGCAACAAAACATTGTACATGGCAGGCCATCTTGGACAAGATTAATGAATGCAGCCTGAGAGCGGAGGAGGACAATGGCAGAAAACCAGAACACCAGCAATGATGCGTAAGGCACAAACAAGCAGAAACGCGCCAACAACAAGAAGGCAGCAATGCACACCGGAGGTGGGAGTCCAGCGCCACACCTGGAGCTGGATGACATGGAGGAAATGGTGTCCACCACATCAGTCTGGAGATGGTGGCAGGACTCAGGGACCGCAAACTGCACCAAACAACAGACACAACAGCAACAGGGAGAGGAACCAGCAGGGACTGGGGGACGAGGGGAGATGGGCACAATGGCACACATGCACAACTAAGCACAGCACAACTGCAGACAAACCATTCCCAAGAGTAATAACACCAACCAGGAGCACAAGTCACACAACCCGGCAATGTCACACCACTGAACAAGCACAGAAGTGAAGACAACACCGCCTGAAAGGGATAAGGGTGAGCCAAATCATAGATGAAGGGACATCTCACACACAATGCAGCACACACACATAGGAAGCAGAGCACCCCAACATCCAACACAATGTGGTACAAACACCAACTTGTGTACAACCAAACAGAGGACACAAGTGCACCCGCCTGTGGCCGGTAAACGGCCATACGCCACTGGCAAAGCACGAAACAGGGACATGATAATGCACAAGTACAAACACACAGTCCTGATGGGGTAGCAATGCACGCATGGCAGGAAGCCAGAGAGTCCGTGACACACACATTGGCATACAAATCAAGACACAACACAGTTGGAGACAAGTGAAAGTGCGGAAACTTTATCAACAAGTGCGAGTCAGTATGGGCAAGAGAAGTGCCATGATATGCAGACAAATACAGCAGCATGTCTGAATGAGGAACGTAGGAAAGCGCCCATGTCCACCTCGGGGGAGTCCCTCACCAACACAAGTCAGTTCCAACCTGCGTTGGTTTTCCACGCCTGGAACATGAGTCCTGGCCAATGCAGCCATGTCCACTGTCGTCTTGGGACATGTGACCATATCCACAACATGCAACCATGTGTCGGGACACGTGCAATGGCTCACATCCAGTTGTGGCTGCAGGTACCGTGTCACTCGTCCATGAACGCGAGTGCAGCTGCGTAGGCCAGCATCTCCTATGAGCGATTTTCGTCCACCACATCTAACATGTCGGTGACGTAATCCATCAGCTGACCCGGACAGATGTGCTGACTCCAACCACTGGACCCAATGTGCACCAAAGCCCAATCGGGTAGTGGCTCAATGTGTTCACTGCACACTACGACTCGTGAGATCTTCCAGGTCCAGTTTCCAGCCTGCATGTCAAACATCTATGCATGCCATAAGCAGTCATCCTGGTGACACTCCTGGCCGTGGGCCAACAGGGGGCGCACACACACGTCGTAATCCAGGTCAGCTACTGTTACGTTGGAGAGACAAACATCCATGGACCACTCGAATATGCACGAGCGACAATGCAACACAGGCTGTAAGCAGGTGACGTGTGCAAGGCGGAAGCTCAGCCGGTAACTGATCCATGCAGCAGATGTGCACGGTACAGCTCCATGTGACTGAAGTCGAGCATGTGTCCGGGATGGTCTGCCATTGCGTCAGTGGCTCTGCTTGAAGCGGCACTTGCCCCGAGAGAGTCCAGTGGATGAAATGGCACAGCTCGGTGCAATGAGCAGTGTCTGTGTGCAATGGGTGCAGGCCTTGGGTGGGGTGGGAGTACGTGTGAAGGCCATTTCACGCACGCCAACTACGACCAAGGACTACTGCGTGTGGGATGTGTACACATTGGTCTCACGTCAGGCAGTGTGTAGTGTGTGAGTCGCAAGCAAATGCCATCGTATCTGTCAGGGGGTGCTGGGCATACGCAAGTTCCTGCTCAGAGCTGCAGATGTGCTACTGCCTGATAGTACAGACAAAGGACCTTTCAACCCTACAGTAACTTCAACAGCTGCATGCATGCCGGAGACGTACAGAGGCCGGTCGTGGGTGTGGTGGGACGTCTGCGACCCTGGGATTCATGGATGATATGCCCAGCATGATGCACATGAGCGGACTCACTGTGTGTCACTTTGCCACACAGCTGCTCCTCCCTGCCACGGGCACCCACACTTGTGTGTGCTGCACGGTTGCATCATGTGCACTCCTACGGGACACCATTCTAATGTCTGTCCATGCATGTCCAGCGCCATGCCAACAATGCTGCGACGCTGGCCTTCAAAGGTTTGCGCCCACTTGGGTGTAGGCCAATGGTTCGGACTGGGCGGACACAGGTGTTCAGCCCATGGCTGGCTGGGATCGTGCTGCAAAGGAGGCCAGGCAACAGACTCATGCATCCACAAGACTGATACACATGACACCTGGCATGCATGTGCCAAGAACCCGAGTGTCCTCGTGCTCCTACATGTCTCCGTCCCTGCAGGCCCGCCCTCCTGGTACATGCCACATTGCAACATCATGTACTGTGGCCCTGGTGGCGACAACACCCCAAAACAGAGACACACTTACAGTACTTCATGCACCGGCCCAGGTCCGGACCACGCCCTGCCCCCCTGCCGAACCAGCACACGCAGCCTGTGCATGCAGGGGGGGCAGGTGCAGGGCAACATGTCCAGGGTCACTGCCAACGCTTAGGTGACATGGCAACGTCCGCAGAAGACAGCACACTGTGATGTTGCAGGTTCCGTGCCCATCATGCCGACACAATGAACACATGGATACACTTGCTCAGAAAATGGCTATGGGCAAGTGCGCACAGCCAAATTTATTATCAGGCACACTTACCGAGTGACACCTTTGTTGGATGTGTGTGGGGTGTGTGCACACCAGCCGGCAAAGGCTGCCTGGTGCAGTCAGAGACCTACAACAGTGTACATCGTAAAGGACACCACCATTCAACCATTAAGGCCCCATGATTTGTGCTGCACAGAGTTAGTAGCCCCGGATGCACTGCGTCCTGCACGGGCCTGCCGCCACGGGCCACTGACTTGCGGTGCACTGGGGCAGGGTCACGGATGCAGAGCAGGTTCACGGGATGACAAGGGGCCTTGTCGCGGAGTGTATAGATGGACAGTGGAAGGTGTACCCCCAGGGCAGGATGCAGAGGGCCGGCCCACGCTGATACAGTCACCATGGTGGAGATGAATGGAACAGACACATGTCAGACACCAAGTCTGGTCCAGCCAGAAGAAGATGAAGAAAACCACGAGGCCATGGGCTCTGACGCCACCAAGGTCCAACCAGAGGGTGCCCAAGACTCACTGCGCACAGAGTTAGTGGCACCAGTGCTGTTAGGGTATGCCTCCTGTGATGAAGCATGTTCAGTGGTGTGGAGTCCTCCACATCTTACCCAAGACACAGTTCCACATGTGTGACCTAATGGACCGCAGTGTAGGCCTGAGGCAGCGGTCAGCACGGGCCATTCACCGAGTGTCGCCGGCATAGGTTGGATGGCCCCACAGGCCTGCGTAGTTCAGGTTCAGTGGCACCACGTGACGTGGACTTGCGATGAACAGGGTTGATGGCACCAGGTCAGGTGTTGATAGTGTTCGGTCACCTCCATGACTGTGACCTGGCTTTCGTCCGGACTGAGCTACATCTTCCTCTTACTCCTCTCCGTGCGACCACTGGTGTGGACTCTGCCATTCGTGATTCGCAACTAGGTGCTGGATGTGGGACCTACTGGTCTGCAGGGTAGTCCTGGTCCCTCATCCACCTGTCACCGGCTGGCGTTGAACAGGGCTAGTGGCACCACGTGTCGCCAGCTGGTGTTGAACAGGGTTAGTGGCACCACGTTTCGCAAGATGCCCATATGGAACTATGCCTCACTGATCGGGGGGGGGGGTCTGGTGCTGTGGCTGCTGCTCCGGCTTTGGGGTCACTGCCTTTCAGGACTCAGGACACAGTTTCACATAAGGGACCTACTGGGCCGAAGATGACCCCAGTGTAGTATGCGAATGAGGATGGAGTAATGTGGGCCAGCGTCAGGGGGCCAGCGATGGTCTGAAAGGCTGCCAGGTTAGCGGCCCTCGGGCTTGGAGCTAGCACCTGCACGTGGTGGGCCCTCAGTGACACACCCCAGTGTCGGAAGGTGATCAGTGTGGCCTGGCTGCGCAGAGGCGGGCCTGACGGGTTCCGGGTCCAGCGGGCCGGGGTACGGCAGGCGCACAGGATCGCAGGCAACTCCGCTCACATTGACAGCATCGGCCTCATGGCGTGGTGAGAGGCGCCACCCTGGCAGAGACGTTGGGCTTTCCGGAAGTGGACTGCGCCCAGGGCTACGTGCTTTTTATTCACACCCCTACGCTGGCCTAGCGTACGCCGGGGCATCCCACTCTGTGCCGGCTTACGGGGGGGACGCAACAGGCAACATTTCCACGAACTCCCCCAATGGCCGGGGTGACATGGTTGCGTCCACTGTCTGCTACACTCCATACACCATAGGTGTATGTCGCTATGAATATGGGTGTGTTCTGCATACTGCGGTCTGTCCAGCACATCTCCGCCACACTTGGCATTGTGTACTTTCCCATTCATGGTTCTCCTGCCTCCTTCACACATGCCTGGTTGCCACTTCTCCCCACATTCGGCTAGTGTGTGGCTGAGGTGCCATGCCGTTGATGGCTCATGTGCAGGGCTTGCACAGGTTACTATTGTGAGTTGTTCTGTTATGTCTGGTGGCTGGGCATGTTGTTTTGCATGTTATTTGGGAATTGGTGACCTGTACATTGCCAGGGTTGTGACTGTAGTTGGCAATGACATTGTCAGGTGTTGGGTCTGTGAGGCTGGTCCATTTCCTGGGGGTCTGCTGTCTTTGTCTGTGCTGCCTCTGTGGTGGTCCGGGTGGTGGCGGTGGGTGATGAGGCCCTCTTGGGTGTCCGGGCCACATGGCATCTGTTGCCCTTCCTATGTGGCTGTGGGCTGTGCTCCCTTTTGTGGTGCAGGCTGTGGTCTGACTTTGCACCAGGTCAGAGCAGGTGTTATTTTCCTGCTGCTAACGCGCCTTATCGCCTGTTTTGTGTTCTTATCGCAGTTCTGTTTGGTCATTGTAAATGTTGTGGAGTGGTGTTGTCGCCGATTTTGGCACGGGAATGCCTATTCTGTATCTCATTAGCGATAGTTGCGAGGGTCTTCTGTGGTGATGTTTTTTGAGGCTGCTATCACGGTTGAACTGGTGCTGTGGGCTGTTAACACCAGCTTGTGAATGGTGAGATAAATTTATCGCAACTTTGGCTGCGATAAAGTGGCGTTAACTCCGCGATAGCTCCTTGAGAATATGCCCCTAAGTCTGGGCGGTGAACACCGCTCCACTGTGGAGTGGAGCGGAGTTTTTTTCTCGCTTGCTAACGTCAAGTTGGCAAGCGCAAGCGAGGAGATTCAACCTCCCAGCAAGATTTTTCCTCATTCACGATCGTCAACGTCAAGTTGGCAAGCGCGAGCGTGGAAAACGAACCTCCCTGCGAGATTTCTCAATGCGGGCAGTCAGATTTCTAATTGCGAGTGGTTGTGAATGCTCGCGACCGCTGGCAACCGGAGAAACCATCTGTTCGCGTTGAGAAAGCTGCTGCTCAAGTAAAAAATCTACTCGAGCGGCAGAAAGGAAGCAGTGCCCGCTAGCGCTGTGCATGGTGCTGTTCGCGATGACGGCATTTATCTAACACACTCCACCGCTTGCAGATCTCCATGTAGCATGGCGGAGTGTTTTTTTGCCCAGGCTTAATAAAGACGATGAAGTACCATTCCAGAAATTAAAGTAAAAGGCACATTATGCTTTGTGCTAATTCAGCAACAATCTCAGAGTTCTTAGGAGGTGTTTTTCAATAGAGATTATAATATTCACCAGTGCTCTTAGAGGTTCAGAGAACTGACTTGTGTATCCAGAAGTATAAATCTAGTTATGCGCTACTCTGTCTTTATCCATGAACTTCAAAAAGGGAACGGGCTTGTGGACAATGTAGGTAGTGAATCTGGAAGAGTAAGAATTGTCTTATGGAAATATCAGTGATTACAGAAATGTTGTAAAAGTTCAGACTCTGATGTGTGTTAATCAGATAAAAATAAGATGAATGTTCTTTTTCTTAAATTTAAGTTTATAACTACTTTTTGATTTGGACATGCACATTAAATTAAGACGCTCTTTGGAGTCCATGCAATGAAGAAACTTATTATAATAGTATCAGTGTCATTGCCAATCACTTTTGTGGATGGATTACTTAAGAAACTGGCACCTATCATTTATGTAAACAAGGTAAGAAAAAACCCGTTGCAGAAGAAATGACAGAACAACGCCGGAGTTAAGCTAACACACATAGCAGCAAAGGATATGCAAAAAGTAAATTCCAAACGGGTTTATGACAGTTTACTTGTTGGGCTTGCAGGTGACTAAAATCCATTCTATTTGGTTGATTTATGGCTTTGGTGGCTCAGAATGAAAAAAACTGGAGTATGTAAAATCTTGGGATCTATCTATGCAGCATAAATCATACTTAGAAAAGCAGAGTGGGCTATGGACAATACGGCCGTCTCCTAGATTAATGTAGAATTTAATATAGCATCACACATGTAAATGTAACATAAATTGATACTTGTATAGCACACTACTCACCCGCAAGGGTCTCAAGGCGCTTGTACGAATACCACAGTGGAACCCATCCTGGCTTTCTCTTTGAGGCATCCACTCCTGGGCACCCCCAAGGTGGAGGCCAGGCATCCTTAGCGTTGTGGGGGCCGTTGTGGAGATTAAGCAAGCTATTGCCCAGAGTTGCAGAGTGGGACTCCATGATTGGAATGGCACCGAGGCGAGAATTATCAGGTCCGTGGAATTTTTGAACCCAAGACCCACCGAGGCAGGGAATTGAACCCTGGTCCCGGGCTAGACCTCTGCATCAGGGTCTGCCGCTCTAATCATTGAGCCACACTTCTCCACTCCATCACCACAGAATACTGATACTTTGGTTGAGGTAAATTAATTTTCATAGATAGTGTCTGTCATTGTACCCCAGCAGAGTTATTTTTGCACTTCGCAGAGTTCCGCATCATCATTGTATGTGACCCACATTTGAAATAAAACATGTAATTACATATAATTTCACGTGTGTTGGTTAGTGGCCAAGGATCGTAACTCTTGTGACCATTCTGAAAGTCCTCAGTAGGTTACTAAAGATGGGTTTTGCATTTATTTTGTGTTTCATTCATATCTCGAAAGACAGATGGAAAGAGCAAGCAAGACTCTTAGGAAATATTTAAATAGGCATCCGGAAATTGAAGTCATTTATTGGCCTGATAAGGTTTACCTATCATACTGCAACACAGTACCTCAGGAGTTCCTCAGGGCTCTGCATTAAACCCCACTTTATTTAATATGTGTCTGACTACTCTTGCCCTACTCGCCGAGGCCCTTGGAGCAACAATAATCTCTTATGCTGATGACACACAGTTACTGGTCTACTGGGAGCAGGATGTAGATTAACCTGGCGAAAATATCAGAACCTCTCTGACAGTCGTTTACCAGTGGCTCCCACACCATCTGCTTAAATCAAAATATTGAGCTACTGTTTTTTGGTGTAAAGGCTCTGGAAACATGGCAGTCTTTGTGGCCATCAGACGCCCCCTCTCCAGAGTGCTAGGTGAATTTCGTGAGTAACATAGCCAAGCAGATTTGATGACTGTCTCTCCTTTGTTCCTTAGGTGAATGCAGTAGTAGGGATCTGTTTTGGACTCTTGCACGTTCTAAGAAAGTGTCTCCCCTCTCTGTCTTTTGATGCCAGGAAACAGGTGATTCAAGCCTTTTATATCCTCTAGACTTGATTATGGCAATGCTTTGTATTTGGGCCTTCGGGATTATTTTACTAATAAACTACAGGTGGTCAAGAATGCAGCTGCACTCACTCTCTTGGGCTTGTCTCTGAGATTCTCTGTGTCTGCTCATCTGCCGGCTCTGCACTGGCTTCCAATAAAAAAGGAGACTTCTATTTAAGACCCTTGTCTTCGTCCACTGGACCTTTAACCAGACGGGCGCTCGTTATCTCAGGACAAGGATGGGTTTCTATGTTCCATTCAGATGTCTTCGCTCTGCCAGTGGTTGTTTGGCCAAAATTCCTAGGATACGGGGTGTTAAAGCCAGAGGGAGATCCTTTTCCTTTCTGGGGCCATCTACTTGGAATAAATTCCCTCCTGAACCCCAGACCATCACAGACACCTCCTTGTTAAAAAAAATAAAAGCATGGCTTTTTAACCAGATCTAAACAGCCTAGGTCCCCTGTGCAGTGATGTCAGAAGTACAGAGCGTCAGGACACTCTCCGGAGTAATAGTGCACTATACAAATGCCCTTTCATTCATTCATTCAGTCTACCCTATCAACTTTCTCCATTGTACTGATTTGAAGTACACCATCTGTGCATTGCTGTCATCAAACATGTTGTCTTAGGATAGAGGTCTGTTTCTGCAATGGGAGCTCTTGCCAGGGGACTCCCATTGACCTTGGATTGATCAGTTTCTGTTGCAGAAACTAGGCCCAGCAACACAAGTGGGGCATTGTTTTTATGGGCACAAGTGGGGTAATGGTGGGTGGTGAGAATTTTGTACATTCCTGTGGATTCCAGACATTTCTATCATGGAATTTTAAGTAAAATACATTGATTCAGTAAAACTTTGAGGTTAGCAGAGCAACACAGGTAGGAAAAACTTGTGGTATACACACAAGGCACACAAGCCTGGATTGCCCTGCTGATCTAGTATTTAAAAATGTCTGTGGTTTGCAGGTTTGAATGGGTGGCGCCACAGCACGGCCCCAAATACAGCAGCTACCCTATTCCTTACCTCTCAATGTATCGCATTACGGGCTTTTGAGTCATGGTCTTTGGGCTCACCCAAATAAGTGAGGAACTGTTCTTATCGGGAGATGTGGGAACTCAGCATAGTAGAAAAATTGTGGCTCCCTGAAGATTCCAGAACTTTCCACCACAGAAACGTGAGGAAAATGTGTGTTTCTCACCAAAGTTTGTCATTTGCAAAGGCTTCTGGGTAAAATTGTCTGGTGAGAGCCATGAAAGTTACGCACCCCTGGACTCCCCTGCCAGCCTAGTTTTCAAAAATGTTCAGGTTTGGTAAGTTTGCCTGGGTTCCGGATGAAGAGCGGTCCAAAATCCACAGCTACCCACATGCAAAAAAGGGTCAATTTTCGGTGTAAACATGTAATGTGTCTATGTTGTGTTTTGGGCTATTTCCTGTCACTGACCCTAGAAAATGTGTTTTTGTAGTCAAGCTTTGAGGCTTAAAAGGGATTCTGGGGAGAAAAAAAACCAGATGAGAGCCTTGCAAGACACCCCACCCTGGATTCCCCCAGGTGTCTAGTTTTAAAAAATGTGCAAGTTTGCTAGGTTTCCCTAGTGCGGGCTGAGCTAGGGTCTAAAATCTACAGCTACCCACATTGGAAAAAAGGGTCTGTTTTCAGTGGAAAAATGTGATATGTCCATGTTGTGTTTTGGCCTGTTTACTGATGTGGGCACAAGGCCTACCCACACAAGTGAGTTACCATTTTTATCGGAATATATGTGGGAGCATAGAATAGTAGAACATTTGTTATTACCAATTGGATTTTGCTGTATTTGTGTCTTTCAAATGTAAGCCAGTGTATAAGAAAAACATTTAGAAAAATATCATCTAAATCTTATGCTATTACGGTTACCCACAATTCCAGAGATGTACAAATAACCACTGCTCCTAAACTCCATATCTTGTGCCCACTTAAAAAATACATAGGTTTCCTTGATACCCATTTTTCACTATACACCATTTGAATTGGTCTATACTCAGTACACAATGAAAAACCAGTGTTCGGTGCAGCTCGGTTATTGGCTCGGGGTACCTTGGGTCCTTGGAGAACCTATTTACCCTATATATCCCCGCAACCAGAAAGGTCTAGCGGACTTAATGGTACATTGCTTTTGTAAATTGGGACCACTGGGACCACTGCCTGCAATTAAAAAATATTTATGCATGCATTCACAAATGGGAAGAGGTCCCCTGGGGACCCCTTCCCATTTGCGAGTGCTTTACCACCCTTCTAAGAAGGGGGATAAACTGCGATTGTTTTGCGACCACAATTGCGTTCGCAAAACATTCTTACATAGCTTAAGGAGTCGTTATAGGAAGGGACGCCCTTGGAATGCCCATTCCTAATAGCGAGTCACTAATCCTATTTTCCGAGTCGCAAATTGATTTGCGACTGGAAAAATGGGATTAGTACATGGGCCACAGGTTTTTTGTGGGCGCAAACGTGTCTAACATCCATTTGCACATGCAAAAAACCTTTGTACATCTGGCCCTTAGTTCCTTTAAAAAAATTGTAATATGCATTTGTATGGTTTTACATTATGACATCTAATTAGGAGCTTCTGTGTTTCGGCAATTTCTCACCTAAGTATTATGTGGGGTGTTGACTTTTGTAGTAAGCATGCAGAATGTTACCCTGCCACCATTTTACCTATCTTCCCCTGGTGAACTGAACTTTTGTTGGTCTAAGTGAAGAAAAGTTTTCCTTAACTATGCCCGTGTCTGTGGGGTGTCTTTAAGTGCAGAAAGGAAATCAGCTTTGCTGATGCACTGTTTAGGGCCAGAAGGCCAAGAAGTATTTGAATTCTGGGTGAGAGTGAGTCTGAGGATTTGAATGAATTCGACATGTGTTTAAAAACATTAGACAAACATTATTTACCGAAGGTGAGTACCATACTGGAAAGATATCACTTTGGGAGGAGATTTCAAAAGTAGCAGGAGTCGGTTGAAGTGTATGTGACAGAACTTCGTAAGTTGGTGGCCACGTGTAAGTTCGAAGGATCCTTAGAAGAAAGGATCTGTGACCAATTCATGTTGGGATGTAATATAGAAAAAATAAAGGATGAGTTATGGTAGAAGGACGATCCTAAATTAGATGAAGTTGTTATGATTGCAAAAAGGATTAAACATTCCCTTGCGTGTGTGGAGGTTATAAAGTAAGAGAACGGCCTCATGACTGAGAAAGTACAAAATGTGAAAAAAACTGTCACAAAACATACAGAACATCTGAACCTAAATACCCCTGCACGTAATATTAAGAAAGGATTTAAAGGCAGGTGTTTTTGTTTGGATATGATTGGGCATTTGGTGAATGATCAAATTTGCCCTGCTCTGACATCTAAATGCCATACTTGTGGTAAAGAGTGACACCTAGCCAAAGTTTGCAGGTCTCAAAAGATAAAAAAAAAGACAAACAAGTAAAAGATGTGATCCTAGAAGGTGATTGTGAGTTTGGTGAGCTACATTGTGTAGAAGTAGTACTACAGATTGGACAGAATAAGGGTAAGAATCCTATTGATGAAGTTAAGGTGAATGGAAATAGTATCAGAATACTATTAGATTGAGGAGCAAAAATTTCACTCGTCCAAAAAGATTTTTATGACAAGACTGTGAAAGGGAAAGTAAAAGTATGTAAACCTGACATCAAGCCCCTGACATTCGGGGGCCAGCCTAAAAAACTGTTTGGTTAATTTGTGGGTGACATAGATTAGAAGGGCAGGTTGACAGCAGGTAAGGTTTACATTTCTTGCAGAGGTGATAGTATTATCAGCTGGATACATCAGGGTGATCTGGGTGTGCTGATGCAGCGTGGAATTTTTAAATCCTCCCTTCGTCACAGATCAAATATCACACTAGCACATTCACTCAATACATTCATTGGTGGGGCCCATAACACCAACACTCACACTTCATTGATCCGTTCTCACGGGAGAGATAGATTATCCAAACGCTGACATGAAAGGAATATCTTTCAATTAAAAGAACCTAATTTACCTGAACATACATTAAGTACTTTTATTAAACTCAGAGCCTCGAGAAATTCCTCTCATTTAGTAGACAGATCAGTTAGTTGATTTTGGATATTTGGTGACTCAATTCTTTAATCTACATTTAATCTTATTCTAATTTCTCTAAATAAATCACCCGACACATTTGTTTGTTAGAATAATCATTTTGTTTATCTAATCAATTTCAATTTCAATAAGTCATAAACCAAATCACCGAACATCATATTTACCTAATCTGGCTATTAGTCGTCCTCTAAGTCAATCAAGTCGTGGAAAAGTCTTTAATTCATCAAAGTCAGGCAGCTATTCAGTCTTTCAAAGATTCAGGATAACAGCTGTCCAGCAGTGTCACCATCCTCTTCGTCAGCATAACGTCAGGAAAATGAAGGTTCGCTCAAAAAGAAGGATTTTCTATTCGCTTTGTCTACCCACTTTTACAATGAAACTAACGTCACAATGTAACAAAAATCAGTTCTAGAAAGTCCTGATTGGCAGGTTTGGGGTCATTCGGTAAAGTTCTCACATAGTCCGTTAGTTTAAATCATCACACTTGCTTGTTCTTTTTACAACAAATACACCCTAATCTTATCATTAGTACTATAAAAATCACTCATGTTAATGGAAATAATATCTTTCCTAAAAAGGTACTACCTAATTTTACTAAGAAATTTTTAATAGCTGATACTTTCCTTCCAATCTTTTCCCATACACCTTCAACCTCCAGTGGTACAATTTCGTCATGCAATTCTGTAATATTTTTAATATAAATTTTCAAATCTTTACTTTTGTCAGGAATGTAAGTACAACAATGTTAAACTTTCAGCATTCCACAGACTCCACCCTCTTTTGCCAATAAGATATCAAGGGCAAGTCGATTTTGCATTACCATAGCCCGCATGGCAACCATTTCAGTGTTTACCAATAAAAATCCTTCAGCGGTGCTTGTTGACAAGAGATCCACTACTGTTGAAAGTCTTCTAATTTTGTTTGCATTCAGAGATATTCCCACTGCCGGTATCAATGCTCCAAAATATCACCTACAATTTCTGCCCAAGATTCTCTCTTACTACGTACTAAATTACTGCTTAAGTTATGTACACCATCTTCACCTCTATCCATGTGAAAAATCTTTGGAAAAGCCAGGCCTACATAACATGTGCCATAACAATGGTCTGGCAAATGATAATATGCCCTGTTCCCACAAATGAAATATAGTCCAGGAAAAACTGGATCTTTTCCACCTTTAAACCCCCATCCACCCATGATTGGGTATGTATCAATACACTCGCTATTCCCTACAAAATAATTATCATATGCAGTTTGATTCCTTCTAATACACTATTTCCCTTTCTGAGACCAGTCTAAAGCCATAGTTGGACTCGTTTCCCCTCTCAAGTGGTTTTCCATCTCTATATTCCATACTGTTTTCTCTACCTTTCCTTCTGAAGCATTTCTTTACATTTTCAGTCTCCTTTCTTCAACCATATCTAAAAATTTATTTTCCTCTTTCTTTGAACTGCAAGTCAAATTATTTTTAAATATATATTCTAATGTTAGTTCTTTAGTCTCTAAGAAAAATTCACCTAACACCTTTGCAGGTTTTACCTTATTTAACTTGTTAATTGATGGTACTTGTGAAAATATAGTATCTACATCTGAAAAATAATATTCTAATTTTCCTGTCTGATAAAATAAACTAGCTATTACACTACCTGTTATTCCATAAGTCACTGGAAGGTGATGATAAGTCACTCTCTCCGATACAGAAGCAGGTAACTGCATATAGATGTAGCAGTCCCTTACATCCATTGTTTTTACATATTCATACAACAGTTTCGAAAACACATTATTAGAAAAATTAGTTATAGACCTGTCTTTATGTAAATAGTTTTTATCTATTCTAGTTGGAACTACTTTTTGAATCTTCCCTATATTAGTTATGTTTTCACTATGTCCTTCTAATGTATCTATATTAACTTTAAATAAGATCAGTAGAGCAAGTATACTCCATAGAAGCATTAATAATCCTGTACAACAACAACACATTTTACACCATCTCTTCAAACATTTACATCTAACTTTTCTACTATCTATGTTTGCCATCTTCGCTAAAATGGACTGTGTCTTTTGACTTAGCCTCTTCTACTTCACAACTAGTTTTCTAACCCAAGGCTCTAAGCACCTACGTGGTTCTACCAGTTTTGTCTTTTTCAGTATTTTATTCTTTCTCTCAGTCATTTTCTTGTCTCATTCAGTTTGGCATTTCATCATTTTTCACTTTTCCTTCGTGATCAGTATACAGAATGTCCTGAACATTCGCTTCTTCTCTAATATCGGACAAGATAACTCTCAGGATTTCTGATTCTTCGTCTTCCTCAACCACTTCCGATACAACCACCTCTGGATTTCCTTGGCTATCTGCCTCTTCTTTTACTTCAGGCAGGGCCACATACGTCCATTCTGGTGATTTATTCTTCTGGTTAGGTTTTCTGGTTCTTTTGCTCTTTTTAATTTCAGTGGTTACTTCGTCTTTTGATTTCACCTGACTTGTCACTTCATTCACCTGTTCAGCTCTTGGTGAACTTACTCGTGTCAGTCGGTATCTCAACCTTTTTATTTTATTCGGCCAAACATCATCTTTCGCTGCTCTTTTCAATCTACTTCCTTTATCATTCTTTTCAGTACTCCAAGCTCTCTTTCTTAGAGCTCGAACTTCAGGTATTTCATCTTTGCTTTCTTATGACTCGGTTTCAACTTGCTTTTTATTTTCAACATTTTTTTTTTCACCACTTCTTTAGTTTTCCCTACTTTTGTCCCTCCTCGAATCTCCATAACGCAATCTTCCTGCTGACTACTTGTCCCTGTTTCTAACTGGATGTTGGAGTTCCCTACACCTCCTCGGGGGTCTTCCGCAATAATCTTTCCCTCTCTCTCTGTATCTGGCACCTGTCCATCTAAACGTGTTGTTTCAGGTGGAATTTCTCTCAATATTTCATCTGGCACTTCCTTCTCATGAATCTCTTTTATTGTTTCTTCACTGTCTTTTTCTCGTGTTTTCCCTTTGAACACTTCGCTCCTTGTTCAGTCTCTGAGTCTGAACTGGTATCAGAAATCTGTAGCCTTCTTGTCAGGGAAATACTTCTTGGAACATGTGTTAGACTTTGTTCTGCTTCCCCCCTTTCATGGTTTTCTTTTGTTTTTGGCTCTTCGTCATCTGACCCAGTACTGGATTCTGATTCATCAAAATACTCCTTTTCTGTGCTGTCCACTGGATTTGGAATTCTCAATGTATGGCTTGCATAGATCCAATTTTTCAATCCAGCACACTTTACAGCTGTTGTTGTGGTCAAGATGACTTGTCTTGGTTTTCCCCACCTCGGGACCAAACAGTTTCTTCTTCTGTGTACTTTTATTCTCACTCAGTCCCCTGGGCTTAGATCATGGGCTGGCTTCTTTTCAAGGGTGGTGGCATCCACTCCAACCTGATGAAACACAGAATGAACTGCGTCAGCCAAACCTTTACAGTATTCCAACACCATGTCATCAGTTATAGTCATCAGCTTGTTGACTGGTATAAACACGTGCCGCATGGCTCGTCCCATGATGATTTCATGAGGATTTAACCCTGTAGTTCTATCTGGAATTGATCTAAGAGTCATGAGTACTAGAGGCAAGACATTAGGCCATTTCATACCTGTGGCTAAACAAATTTTCCCTATCCTGTTTTTGATAGTACCATTCATTTGTTCCACCACACCAGAAGCCTCTGGTCGGTAGGCACAATGCAGTTTTGTGTTGTACATTCAATGCTTCACAAATCAGTTTTATGATCTCATTATGAAAATGTCCTCCTCGGTCTGATTCAATTGTCACTGGGAACCCAAATCTAGGGATGAATTCCCTCAAAAGTAATTTTGCCACTGTCATCCCATCTTTTCTTCTTGTTGGAAATGCTTCTACCCATCTGGAAAACAGACAGACCATAACCAAAACATACCTCAGTCTGTTACAGGGAGACATTTCAATGAAATCCACGTGCATTCTGGTAAAAGGCCCTCGTTCTCGACCTATTATTCCTAGACTCATTACTGTCTTTCTTCCTGGATTGTATTGCTGACATATTAGGCATCTCTGACAAACACTTTCTGCTACAAGTCTGAATTTTGCATTGTACCAGCTTTGTTTAAATGACCTGACGATAGCATCTCTCCCTATGTGTCCCTGTCCATGATACATCCGTGCCATGGCAGACATCATGCTATCAGGCATGACTGGTCTTCCATCTCGATAGACCCACACATGATCTTTCTCTCTGGGTGCACATCCTGCTTTACCCACTGCTTCATTTCCTCTTCTCCTGCCTCTTCCTGCAATTGTCTTACTTCTTCCCATGTTCCCACAGTGTTAGTAAACATCAAAGAGCAAGAAATCACCTCTCTTTCCTTAGCCCAATTAATTGAATTCTGATTTCGTGCACAGTATTGTGCCATTTCATTCCCGTATTTGTCACCAATGGCGATATAATCACCACTTTGACTATGGGCAGCACACTTCACAACAGCCAATTGCATAGGCAACTGCATCGCCTCAAGCAACTTTCCAACCACTTCAGCATTCTTAATGGGAGTTCCACTCGATGTCAAAAAGCCTCTCTGCAGCCATATTTGACCGAAGTCATGTACGACTCCGAATCCATACTGGTTGTCAGTCATCACAGTCACTCTCACACTCTTTCCAATCTTACATGCTCTAGTCAAAGCGACAAGTTCAGCTACTTGTGCTGATTTTACTCCTTTCAGATATGACGCTTCCATCACTGCTGCAACTGTACATACCGCATAGGCTGCACTTAACACTCCATCATCTGTTCTCAAACAAGACCCATCCACAAACAGAACAAAATCACTTTCTGGTAAGGGTACATCTTTAATGTCAGGTCGAGGTTTTGTACAGAAATCAAGTACATCCAGACAGTCATGAGGCAATAATGTTTAAGGATTCACATTCAAACATCTCACAAGACTTACGTTTGTGGCACCTAGTATAACTTTCTCATACTTAGTCAGCCGACTATGTGTCATATACTGAGTGCGACTCCTTGTTAAAAGGATTGTCACATCATGAGGTACGAACACTTTCACAGGATATCCCATCACAATTCCCTCACTCTGTTCCAAACTTCGGCATGTAGCAGCTACTGCTTTCAAACACCCAGGTAATGCTACAGCTACTGGGTCCAACATTGATGAAAAATATGCAATTGGACTCCTTAGTTTTCCATGCTTCTGTATTAGCACAGAGAGCACACATCCATTTCTCTCACTGCAATACAACTCAAACTCGTTTTCATAGTCAGGCATACCTAATGCAGGTGATTCACACAACCCATCTCTCAATCTTTTGAATGCTGCCAATTCCTGTTTGTTAAAATCAATGGGATCTTTCACATCGCTTCTTGTCAATCGTACCAAAGGTTTTGCAATCAACGAAAAATTGCTAATCCATTGACGACAATATCCAACCATTCCCAGAAACATTCTCACCTCTCATTGGGTCATGGGTGCACTCATTCTTTTTATGATCTTGATCCTATCTATCGTTATTTTTCTCAGTCCTTTTTCAATGTGATGTCCTAAATATTGTACTTCTTTCTTGCAAAATTGTAATTTTGATGGTGACACTTTAAGTCCTCCATCTGCCAAATGATTCAGCAAGGTTATCGTGTCAAGCTCACAAGCCTCACGGGTTTTCGACGCCACAAGAAGGTCGTCGATGTACTGGACTAATACTGAATTTTCTGGCATTTCTAGGCTTTCCAAAGACTTCTTCAATAGCTGATTAAATATCGAGGGGCTTTCTGTATACCCCTGTGGAATTTGGCACCAAGCCAAAATACGCTCGCTGAAACGAAATGCAAAAAAATTGCTGACTGTCATGGTGCAATGGGATGGAAAAGAAAGCATGGCATAGATCAATTACTGTATACCATTCTGCGTCATGATGAATTTGATATAGAATCACAGATGGATTTGGTACAATGGGACAACATGACACAACAATTTTGTTTATCTTTCTCAGATCTTGTACTATCCTGAATTTCCCATTAGGCTTTTTCAGTCCCATTATTGGTGAATTACATGGACTACTCATTATTTCTCTCAAAATACCTTGTTTTATCATTTTATCAATCACAGGAGTCACTCCTTCAATCATTTCAGGTGTCAATTTATATTGGGGAACATTTGGATAACTTACTCCTTCTTTTACTGTTATTTTTACTGGATCTACATTTCTCATTAATCCCACATCTTTTCCTGTGAAATCCCAAACTTCTGCCTTAACAGATTGTTTTAATTCTTTAGGTAATTCATTAGGGTTAAATACAGGTTTTAATAACCTTATTTTCCCTGCTTGTCATTGTCATTTTATACAGCACATCTTCACCTGGGGTTTCAAATGCTATCCCATCCGGGGTACAAAATATAGTGCAGTTCATTTTACACAACAAATCTCTACCTAATAGATTCACAGAACTGGTATCGCACACGACAAAGCCGTGCATTTCAGAAAATTTCCCTATGCTAACTTTCACTGGGTCTGTAAGGTAAGTTTTAATCTGCCTGTTGGATACACCAACTACTTGGATCGTTTCATCCGAGAGAGGAAGATTCTTAACATCAGCTGATCTTACTGTTGATCAAGTAGCACCAGTATCAACTAGGAAAGTAATGCTTTCATCATTAATCTCTCCATCTACAAATGGGCCTGACTGGTCTACTTCTAGAGTTGCGCCAAGTACGCACTCTTCTTCCTCCCTTCGGCACCGTCAATAACTTTCTTCTGAATCACTCTCATCGCGTTGCAGCCAATACTGCGAAACAGCGCTAGCGCGCGGCGGTTTATTTACCTGTTCTCCATTGTAGAATCCCGTTTCATTACTATAATTCTGGGAATTTTTGCTCTGTGGGAAAGGCAGTTTTGGCACCTGATTCTGTTGGGTAACAACCTGCTGCTGTCGCTGCGGTTGACCACTCACCTCATTCTGCACCTGTGGATTCAATGATGCATTTTCATCGTTAGTACTTGGGGGAAATTTACACTCGGATTTCCAATGCCCTATTCTACCGCAATTATGACACGGGAATTTCTTCTTAGCTTCCTCTATATTTCCTTTACCTTTCCCAGGACTAAATTTTTGTCTTGATTCTGTATTATTCGCTTGTTCTGCTAATTGAGCTTCCTGTCTCTCTGCTACCTTCACTTGTGCCCACATAGCCTTCTCTTTCAATTTTCGCTGTTTAGCTTCAATCTCATCACTGAAATATTTAGCATGTCTCAGTACTTCGTCTATTTTCTTATTTTGCCAGTCTACAGTATGCTGTTTTATCATCTCACTAATTTCTGGACGAAGACCATATACAAACCTGTATACAAAGTGACTTAGATCCTTTTCACTCAGATTTTCATCTCCACTAAACTGTTTAAAGGCCAAAATTAGCCTCTCATAATATGCATGTACTGATTCTTTGCTTTCCTGATGTGTTCTGTCAATTTTTACCCAATCTGTCTCTTTAGGTGAAACCTTATTTTTCGGAAAGGCTATAACCTGTTCGTATTTCTTCATTACCTCGGGGTCTGGAGCCCCTGTTTTTGGATCCCTTGGGTATTCTTGTGTTGGCCAATCTATCATGATTTTGCACTCTGTCCTTAGATCTGCTGGTACTATTATGTCAAACAAGCTGTTTAGATCAATCCACAATACTTTGGACAATTTTACAAATCTGTCCACCTATCTATACTACTCGACGGGTTTTTCACGTAGTCGAGGGAAGTCATTTGTAAATGACAACATATCTTGCCTAGTCCATGGGACATGTACATATCCTCCTCCTGGAATTTCTCTCATAGGGCATTCTGTTACTACCTTCTCTTTTTCTCTAACAGGGAAAGCCGAAAAGGTTTTATCTGAAGCATCATCTCGTTTTCGATACCATCTACTTTTCCATTTGTCCACATCTCCCCATTTTCTCAACAAAATAATTATTTCCTTAACCTGACTCACTCGTGCTGTGGTATTCATATTTTCAATGTCCTTTTCAGTGAAATCTATTCGATATGGTTTCTGTAGGGCTTTTACCTTTTCAATATCTATTCCCATTTCATTTGCCACTTCTTCTAATCTTTCATGGAGACTTTTTGCTCTCCAAGTTATGCTTTTACATAGGAATAACAACTCCTCATTCTGGTAGGTTTCTAACTTCTCCGTAGGGATAGTTCCTACAATTAACTCTTCCAGTACCATTCGTAGTTTGGCCACATCTATTGACTGAGATTCTTTATCTTTCTTTTGCAAGCTTCTCAACCATTCACTTAAATCCTCTGTAGATGGTCCTACTGACTTCTCTACATTACCTTGTCCAGGATCCTTTTATGTTTCTAATATTGACTCCACTGTTGTTATACGTCTTTCTGCATAATTCTGGCCTACAAACGGATTATTTGAAACATTTGGTTCAATCATACTTATTGTCTGTCTCCATGGATTATCATTTTGACTCGGTTTTGGCTGTTCAACCTGTTTATTGCTTTTATAAGGGACCGTTAAACAATGTTTGACATCTTTTTGTTTATCGAAAATAGGCATTACTGGACCTATTGTTACTGGAACTGTTACAGCTTCAAGATTTTTGGTCAATTCTCTTATTTTCTCTGTTAATTCTAAGGTTGTCTTTGCTAGTTCCGCTGAATTCTCACCATTTATTCTACTTCCAGATTCCCTTTCTACCTCTCTAATGGAATTGTTTTTTCCCAAATCCTGGAACTCTGGTTCAGATTTTATGATTCGTAAAGTGTCTTTCATTGGGGCACTTGGTGTTAATATTTCTGGTTCTGGCCGATATGGGGGTGGATTTTTATAGAACATGTCATCTAGAACATCGTCCTCTGATTCATTCACTCCATACCCTCTCGTTTCCACATTATGCCTCTTTTCTGTGCATTTTCTTCCTTCATTTTCTCCTGCAGTTCGTCCGGGAAACAAACCCTCAGTCATACTCGCATTCCGCCACCTTCTCATTTGATCATCATGATTTTCATGTCCGTATGACCTTCCAAACATGTATCTATACCTTCCGCCACTTCTCTGTCTTTCTCGGTCATGCATCTCATCTTCCCATTCTGTCAATGCTTCAAATTGTGTCGGTCTAGGTCTTGGTTCTAAATTCATAATTTTCTCTCTTAAATTTCTCAAAACTGCCAAATTAAATGAACCATGTTCTGAAAGAGCCAAAACTCCGTCATTTTCAGTATACTTGACCCAATTGTCTAACCAAATGTAGGTGTGATATCCATATTTCGCAACCATAAAGGATGCAGGGGTTTTCGGTGGAGGAAGTAATTGTCCTTCCCTAGTTACAATCGGTTTGTCCTTCTTAAACCACTTTTTAATTCTACCGAACCAGGACTTCTTCTCTTTTTCTGGCGGATCGTAATACATTTTTTTTTCTGTCTTTTCGTGTCTCACTAGTTTCTCCTCTCGATCGTACCGCTCTTCTGTCCAACTGTAGCGCGACTCACACTAACGCACCAATCCAGAACATCTACGTCACGCTGTAATTCTCCAATCCCAGCGTGAATCACACTAACGCCCCAATCCGGAGCGTCTACGTCACCTTGTGATTCTCCACTTCTAGCGCGGCGTACACTAACGCACCAATCCGGAGCGGTCTACGTTTCCGACTGACTAGCCAATCCCAGCGCGGTCGTTCTGACGTCAGCAGCCGCTGCCGCAGCTCCTGCTCTTTTCTACCCCTCCTTTACAAAATTCACTCGGTAAGGTTTGTTTCAAATTTACAATTCTGTTAGTAACAACACAAAAACACCACTATTGTCCGCTTCGCTAACCAAGGAATAGCAATAGACTTTTCTCACAACAATTCCGTCTTTCCCGAGAGCAGCACTTACCTCTGCCCTACTACGGAATTGTTACTTCCGTTTATAAAGTAGCACATCCCTCTACCTTACCCTTCTAACAAGCATTAGCTAATCATTTCTCCAGATTTAAGACACTTGGTTGGAGACCCAATGCTCCTGAGAAATAAAACTAGAGTTTCACAATTAACCCGAATGCCTTCACATTCACGCACTTTCACACGAGAAAATGTAGTACATTCACACAGAATCCTGTCTTTCCCGAGAACAGCGAACAGTCTGTCCTACTACAGAATTATGACATACGTTGATAAAGTAGAACTTCCCTCTACTTTACCCCTCTTACAAGCTTAGGGAGCACCTATTACCTTTCTAGTGATAAGCGTTATCGGAATGCCATTTGGACTCCTGGTACCCAAGACCAAAACTTCACAGGTGACCTTCGCTCTCATACACACTTCTCTCAAATGGAAAATGTCTCTAATGGCAACACACGACGATGTCATCGAATCGAACCCAGACAATGCGTCGTGCAACTTCAATCTTTACACGTTTCTCCCTGTGTACCTACAGGGCAACAACAATTCCGTCTTTCCTGAGAGCAGCGCTTACCTCTGCTCTACTACAGAACCGTTGCAAACTTCCGACTTCCTACATCCCAGAAGCCGTGCAAACAACATAGAACTCGGCTCGACTCACATAGAGTGTTAATACATAAACCAATATCAATCAATAACCAATAATCAATAAACAATTTACAAGCTTTATTCACCAAACTAAAACAATAACAACCATCATCCTGCTACCAGAAAAAATGATGTAGCATGGAATTTTTAAATCCTCCCTTCGTCAAAGATCAAATATCACACTAGCACATTCACTCAATACATTCATTGGTGGGGCCCATAACACCAACACTCACACTTCATTGATCCGTTCTCACATGAGAGATAGATTATCCAAACGTTGACATGTAAGGAATATCTTTCAATTAAAAGAACCTAATTTACCTGAACATACATTAAGTACTTTTATTAAACTCAGAACCTCGAGATATTCCCCTCATTTAGTCGACAGATCAGTTAGTTGATTTTGGATATTTGTTGACTCAATTCTTTAATCTACATTTAATCTTATTCTAATTTCTCTAAATAAATCACCCGACACATTTGTTTGTTAGAATAATAATTTCGTTTATCTAATCAATTTCAATTTCAATAAGTCATTAACCAAATCACCGAACATCATATTTACCTAATCTGGCTATTAGTCGTCCTCTAAGTCAATCAAGTAGTGGAAAAGTCTTTAATTCATCAAAGTCAGGCAGCTATTCAGTCTTTCAAAGATTCAGGATAACAGCTGTCCAGCAGTGTCACCGTCCTCTCCGTCAGCATAACGTCAGGAAAATGAAGGTTCGCTCAAAAATAAGGATTTTCTATTTGCTTTGTCTACCCACTTTTATAATGAAACTAACGTCAAAATGTAACAAAACTCAGTTTTAGAAAGTCCTGATTGACTGGTTTGGGGTCTTTCGGTAAAGTTCTCACATAGTCCGTTAGGTTTAGTCATCACACTTGCTGGTTCCGGTTTTAAAGACAGTCCTTTGTTTCGTGATTTTGGCGAAACTCCCAGGGTGTCCTTGATGGGTACTTCTTGCCTGGGGTCAGGATGAGGCCACTGTTGCTGGCGGTGGCGCAGGCGCCCTTCACCCGAAACCTCGTGAAATGGTAGTAGTCACGTCGTGTGTCTCAGTCAGCCATCTTTTCTTAGGCCCAAATGGTCAACTTAAGTAAAACAAACACAAAACGTAATTAAAACATTGAAATGGCTAATAAAATGTTAAACCCTCACTAATTCCCTTATGTGTAAGTAATTATCTAGCATGATAGCAACATTCAAAGTATTTATATTCACCCAGTGATGTCATCTGGGGCAACTTACAATTACGTCACAAAAGCAACATATATCATGCAATATTCTAATTTTCTACCATTAGTATGCGTACATATATTAGTATAAAGTTAATTTAGCCATGCAAATGCAAATCCCACGTGTAATTCTTTTGTTAATATAATTGGTGAGTTATCACTTCAAACAGATTAATAATATTACAATTAATAGATTATTTGGATTAATATAAACATGCAGAAAAAGGGGGGGTATACAAAGTTTTGTGTGCTATTAATTCCTGGTGGTGAAACATGCATAGTTCTCAAAGACATTGGTACTTGTAAGCATTCTGTAGATACCTTCTCTCATGATACTAATAAAACCAAGGATGAGCTGGACTTACGTTGTGAATTCAAACAGGTGTTTGGTGAGAAGTTGGGGTGTCTCTTAGACTACACTTATAGAATCACACTTAAAAGTGATGCAACCCCGGTCACATGCAAAGTGCGAGGTGTGCCTTTAGCTTTGAGGGAGTCAATGCGTGCTGAACTTAAGAAATGAAAGGATGAGGGCATTATTGTAGAGAACAAGGCAACAGAATGGCTTGCTCCAGTAGTCCTTGAACGGAAAAATTTGGGAGAAGTGAGACTGTGCGTCGATATTAGAGCTCTCAACCGGGCAGTTGTCGCTGACAAGTATCCTCTCCCGAACATTGCCGAGATGTTAACCCAATTGGAAGGTGCTGTTGTTTTTACGACACTGGATCTTAAAGCAGCATATCATCAGATCCGGCTTAATGACACATCTACAGATTTGATGGTGTTCATAACTCTGTTTGGGATTTTCAAGTTTATTAGATTGCCATTCAGCCTAAATTCAGCTGCCTCTGTGTTTCAGCGTGCAATGGAGGATGTCTGGAGAGGACTCCCTGGAGTTAAGGTCTATCAGGATGATGTCTTAGTGCATGGTTCTTCACAGCAAGAACATAATTGCAGGTTGAGATCTGTTCTAGAGAAGTTTATTCTTCAAGGTCTCGCATTGCTAGAGAATAAATGCAGGTTTAATCTTTCTGAAATAGAATATTTTGGTCACAAGTTAACTAAAGATGGGATTAAACCCAAGGAACAGCTTGTAAAAACCATTGAGGTTCTTCCAGTTCCAGGGTCTAGAGATGATTTGGTAACCTTTTTGGGTATGGCCGAATATTACAACAAATTCATGCTTCAGTTTGCCAGTCGTACTTTTGCATCGCGGGCTTTGTTGTAAAAAGGTGTAAAGTTTCAGTGGACTCCTCTGTGTGAGGCAGAATTAGTTGTATAAAGAAAGCCCTTAGCAATGCGCCTTCCTTACAGAGTTTTGATACTTCCGCTCTCTCTATTTTGATTACTAATGCAAGTGCCAAAGAGTTAGGGGCGGCTCTCAAACAAGTGAAAGATGGCAAGGAGGAAACCATCACGTCCTTATCCAGGGCCCTGGTAGGCCCTGAAATCCAATATTCAGCAATTGAAAAAGAAGCTTTGTGCATGTTTTGGGCTATCAAGAAAATTAAGAAATTTCTCTGGGTAAGTTACTTTGTTGTCACGTCTGACCACAACCCCTTGAAGGGTGTTTTTTGCAAGAAGAGACTGGAATCCATTTCATCTAGGATATGTAGGTGGGTGGTAGCCCTACAAGATTTTAGTTTTGCAATGGAGTACATACCTGGTACTGAGAATAGAGTTGCAGATTGCCTTTCCCTTCTGGTTACTGACCAGTTTGGTACTGGGATCAATGATCAGGAGACGTTATGGGAAGATGATGACTACAAGGTCTGTGAAGTCACGGAGAAAGCAGTCAGTGAAAATGAATGGAGGAAGTCTGATGTCGAAATTTGTGAAGTCTGTAAAATGGTGACTGAAGGATGGAGTGGGGAAAAGGATGTAAAGGACGAAGTTCGCAAATGCTGGATCGTGCAGAATCAGTTGTCAGTGAGTGGGGGCTTGCTTCAGAGTGGCACTAAGCTTATTCCTCCCGTATCAGTCAGAATGAAAATAATTCAGTTAGGACACCAAGGTCACCAAGGTTTATCGAACACCAAGGAGAGAATCAGGTTACAATTCTGGTGGCCGGGCATTGATGTCCAAGTAGAGTGTGTGGTGAGAGATTGCTTGGAATGCAGTGTGTGTGACAAAGAGTGCAACCTATGGAGATAGGAGAAGTTCCAAAAAGGAGTTGGCAGAAAGTGGCACTAGACATTTTAGGGCCTGTCACCTGCAGAACAAGTCAGTCATATGTTATCGTTTTGATGGATATGTTCGATAGGTGGCCGGAGATACAAGTTACACAGAGCATTGAGACCAAGGATGTCATAAAGTTTGTAGATGGTGTCTTCAGCAGAGAGGGTCTACCTGAGTACTTGTTAAAGGATAATGGGGCTCAACTGGTCTCAAGAAAGATGGGAGAGTTTTTGCTGAAGAGAGGTATCAAACACAAGCGTTGCTCTCTCTATCATTCCAAAACGAATGGCATGGTGGAGAGATTCAATAGAGTGTTAAGGGTGAAGGTATACTGACTGACACCTCACTCGGTCACAGGGAAAATGCCCTGTGAATTGTTCAGAGACAGAAGGCCCAACACACTTATGTTTCAGTCTTGGATAAGAGATAAGGAAAAGAGTGTGGATGACTCTAGGGCAGAATCGTGGATGGCTACACAATTCTTAAAGACCATCAAGAGGAAGAAGAGTTTTGATTTAAGACATGCTACTTCCAAAACTGATGTACAGGTGGGCTACAGTGTGAGAGTGAGGCAATCGCAGACATCTGGAGCTTCTAGGTATTCACCGCCTTTCAAGGTCATAAAATTGTTTCAGAATGCCGTCAAACTAGATGATAATCACATCTGGAGTCTTGGTAGGATTGTGGCGATTCGACCAGGGGTACAAACTAAGTGTGACTCACCTGTGGGAAGCTTTGATTTACAGTCACCTTTGCGTAGAAACACACACATCTGTAAAATCCCGAAAGCTTTGCCCGATTATGTCATGGACTAAAGTGAGCCTTGATTTTATGTTTTTTTCATGCTCTGATTTATAGTTTTCTTGTGTATTATTATAATATTTACGTTATCGTTTTTGTTCTGTTGTAGGGTTGTAGACCCCTTTCCTGTGAAATACAATCTTAAATGTTTGTTGGGGGGAAGATGTGTGGTATCCTGTAGCAAACTTGTAAGTTCTTAGAATGTTAACATCTGAAGAGTGGTGTTTGTACTAGATCTCCATCGAGTCAGTTGCTTGTTGGACTCCTTATGGATGGGACATTTTATATATCCAGAACCTCATCAATCAAGAAACTCTTCTACAATCACGTATGGGCCATCATCTGTATGTCTTCACAAAGTGATTGATGCAATCACATTTGTCAATTGACATGTTGGATTGGGGGTTCTCTGAAAGGATTGACATTGTTCTTAACAGCTTTGAACATTGCTTGTATCTGTTTACATTGCGAAAGGTAGTCTAATTGAGGTTTGCTGTGTCTGTTGTGGCGAGGGATCTGTACACAGATAATTGTAAGACTTCCCTTCATCTAGTGTGTATTATATCTTCCATGGGTGGACTTTGGCAGCGTCTATGTTCTGTGTTTTGCTCTGACTCCAGAAACCCCCTCGCCCCTGTCGTGATAAGTCTGCCTTTAATATCTGTGTTTTCTCCTCTGGCCTCTTCCCCGACTACTCCCCCCTCTTTAACATGTGTCCTTCTTTTCTAGACTTTCCTTTTGTTCAGGCTCAATCGCCACATGACCTCACCCCTCCTCTCCAGGCAATTTTATTTTTGCTTGATTTGTTTCTTCACAATGCCATGGGAAGAACGTATGAAATCGGGATATTGGTTGAGAGGGGGGCAAGCCCCACTCTGGCAACAACCACAGTCCTTATCAGGGTGAACCAATAAAGTCACCAAATTAACATGTGCCATGTGCTTAAACCTCTGGCAGCTTAGCTCAAAAGTAGTCTGCTTAACTTAGGGGCAATGTGTAAAGCATTCATGCAGCACACAAACAGTATTAAAGTGAAAACACAACACAAGAAAAATCACAAACCAATTGATAACATTTTACTTTATTTTTCGAAATAAAATGAAACCAGAATGACAAAAATCCAACCTTTAGAATCAGAAACATTTGATTTTAAAATTTTAAATGAAAGTAGCGCTTAAAAGTACAGACTGCTACTCGCGGCCATATAGTCACGCTAGATATGGGGAAAGTCACAAATTCAAGCCAACCGTGATAGAGATCTGGTCAGATAGAGGGCCCAGGTTAGTCCAGCTGAGAAGTGACCTTCTAAGTTTGGTGCAAAAAGTTTTGTTCTCTGTGGAGGAGGTTGCAAGGAGAAGGCTGAGTGCAGCGGACTGTTGTTGCTGTAGCATGCAAAGGAGGTCAGGTGTTGAAGGCATTCGTTGCTGTAACTTCACATTGACAGTTGTTGCAGGCTGTTAATGCTGTAGAATTAAGGTCAGGTCTGACATCGTCATAGACAGTTGTCGTCGGCACGAAGAGCATGCGCCACCGGAATTCATGTTAGCAGTCGTCATGAGCAGCAGAGTCTTGGCCAAACTTCAGGATTTTCAAATTCACTTAAGGAGGGGTACACTCTAAAGTCAGCCATGGGGGGGCGTGGCCAGGATGGTGAACGAGTGAGACGTCTTTTCGAGCCTCTCCGTCCACTTGCACTGTGTTATATTCTCAAGTTAGGCCCATGTTGCGAAGCAGCTTATTTCTTACATTGCCCTTGAAAATAACATTTCAACTGTGAACTTTTGCACACATTTGCATGCATGACAATGTTGGATTAGTTTCTCTGAAACTACTTTGTTTACACATCCAGCTTCGGACAACATTATCACGATGCCTTGAACATTATGTAGTAGGCCTCTCTATGCACTGGGCACAAAAGTCATCCTATCTTCAGCCATGAAGTGACAATACTATCTACATATCTAGAACATCACTAAACTAACCCGCATATCGAGAAGCCGCCTTTTATTATAAATAATAGGCATCGCTATAGATAAGCAGAGGAGGTATTTACGCTGACACTGAGGGTCCGTGCATGCTGAGAATCCACCAAGCACCGGTCTGACATTCAGTGAGGGGTGTCAAACTCAAGACCAAGACGAGGTCCTTCACTCTATCCCATCAGGTAATAGGGTTGGATCATCCCTTGAGGGTATTCTTGGCTCTACACCTACACACACTCTAGGTACCCTTAGAGTAGGGTTCACATAGTAGGAATACACTAGATTACTGCCTTGTTTATATGCTTTCATATATACAACTGTTTAGAACCATGGTAGAACTATATCTACTCTGTAGGTGCATGTAATCAAGTTTATCTGCTTCTGTCTACTAATCAGTGCAGCATACGTATTTTATGTAAGAATAACGTTGGTTCAAAAATATTATTGAAAACGTCCCACTGTGTATTCTCTGTATATTCGTCTGAGAATAAGTGAGCACGAGTGACTGAGCGAAAGGTTCTGTACTATTTCCACGATTCCTGAGAAATCAGGGTTGTCATGTTGAGTGGATGCCAGAAACTGTTTGCTTCCTGGTAGTTTAAGAGGGCTTATGGTGGCACTGTGTGCTAGCTGGTCTATACGCCAACATATCCTGCGGTGGTGTCTGGAATCAGTCTTAACACCAAGCCCTTAGTTTATGTTGTCCGAACAATGTGCAGATCCTACGGATTGGTAGGAACTACACGACAACTGCTTCACACCTGAGTAAGCGGCCCGACCAAACACAGAGGTGCACTGCCAGTAAAGCAATGATCACATCCGGAGAGAGGAGCAGCCTGTGACAAGATGGCGACACCCTGGCCTGGCACCTCCCCCGCCTAGCACCCAGGGCCTCTGCCTCCACCCTTGAAGACAGCGCCGAAGTAACCAAAGCAGGACCCTGCTACTCTGACAGCCTTTGGGGGGATGAATACTAAATGCACACTACACCTCCGTGCAGCCCAGCGGGGCCTACATCCAACTGGGGCCTCCCCTGGCTGCATAAAGAGAGCCACACTGCAGGCATTCGAGGGCCTGGGGGAGCAAGAAGAGTGACCTGCATCTGTACAGCTATGGTCCCTGCCCACTACTGTGACCATCCTGGGCCCTGAAGCGACTCCTGTGGAGGGCCCTGGCTGAGGTCCTTGTGAACATTCACCCCAGCGGAGGCCTGGCACAGCCATCGTCGGCCTCTGGGGTTGAAGAGAGAGGGCAGCTACCCTTGGACCGCGGCGCCGGAGCCTAGCAAGCCACCATCCCAACCTGCTGTGAATCCCTAGGGGGTTCCCCGTCGGGAAGCTGAGTCACCACAGCGACTGGGGTGACCCCCCACAAGCTGCACAGCCACAGGACAGGCTCAGTCCCCGAGCCTTCCCTGCTTTGAAGTGGTGCCGAGTTGCCCAGGCCAGGAACAGGCTCTGCCTCACTGGTGATTCACCAAATTTAACAAAGGGGCTTGATCTTTCTCCCCGCCCTGTTTCATGCCATTAGACCTTCAAGGGCCCTGATTGACAGCCTCTGATGTTGAGCGTCCCGCAATCCTTCATCAATGCGCAGCTGTACGCTTACACACAGACTGGAGGGAAGAGATGAGCCCTAAAACACCACACATTAAAGAGAGATCATCATTTCTGGTACTGACTCGGTCGCTTCCCCAGCCTTGAACCTCAAGGGCCTTGTGAGAATAGCCTGCACGTGCACGCGGAAGAGGCACGAGGCACCATAGAAGCACCTCCTTAGTCTCGGTGCTCCTTCCAACAAGCCTCGAGCCACAACAGCACAACCTGCCTTGAGTACAGCCTTACAACTTGAAGACCCCAAAGCTGATGACCTTGAACCATTGCCAATTTATCTCTGGGCATACCACCATACGAGTCCTCAGGGTTTGGAGGGGTTAGCAGATCTTTCCCTCCCTATTGGCGGCAAGTCCCCAATTGACAATAGAAGCTATGACCACCGGACAGAGGAATAAAGATCACATGCTGAAAAACATGCTCACTAAGCCAAGAGGGTCCCAGACTGGCAATCCTATACCGCCCTCTGGCTTGGCAGCCACGGCAGATATTGATGAGGTGGACGCCCTGGTCACTCGTCCCTTTCTGGAGGCCCTTTTTGCTTCAGATCTCCAGACCCTCAAGAAAGATCTCTCAACTGACGTTAAGCAGGTTCACTGAGACTTCGATAGCATGAGTGACAGAGTCTCCTCACTGGAAGACCAGGAAACAAGCCGAGTTGAAGAGATTGAACTGAAGATACCGATATAACACTATTCCATTTTATCCTGGAGGATTCATCAGAGACAGACATTAAACTTGATAGAGCACATAGAGTGAATACAATTCAAAGGTTTAAGCCAATGCTTTATCAAGACTTAGTTGCTTCCACACTCCAGAAGCACTGGGCATTTCGCCCTGTCACCTCCCACCTTAGATATGAAGGCATCTTTTACTCGTGGGGACACCCCTTCCAACTTATTTTTCGCCTGAGTGGCAAACTCCATCAACTTCGAAGCCTGTTAGCTCCTGGGCATCAAAGACAACCCACCTGATGCATCCCAATCTGGCCAGCATGAGGGAGAGGCAAACAGACGCCAATGATGAAGGAGTGCTGGGGCCTGGTCCACAGGGATTTGCCCTGACCTGGCGACTATGGGCAAAGAACGACAGGCAGTCCTAGAGACGCTATCCAGAGACTCTGCAGGCATAGCTGTGGCATGATCCTGGCCGTGAAGTTATTGCTCTATCAGGTGGATTGGGTGGGGGCCGGCGGCCCGGGGGGCTGGGGACTCCGGCCCACTACATACTCCCCCATACCTCTTTCCAGTAGGGTCTCTGACACTGGACACTGACTCCATTTGACAATGTAATATTGGTTGTTAACTTTGTTTCTCTATCTTTTCTGCCCACTTCAGGGGAAACCTACAGATAGCGGTCTCACTCTACTACCCGAACGAGGCCTTCTCTTGCTTGCTCACGCTTCACACCACAGAATGCATACGATGACCCACACTGTGTCACATAGTAGCCCCACAGAGAGCTATTTACCTCAGTACTATGCAACATAACCTACGGATTCTTACCTTTAATGTGAAGGGTCTCAACAACTCTGTTAAGCGCCGGGCCATACTCTCATTTCTAGAGCACTCTGAGGCACACATCTGCCTTCTCCAAGAAACACATTTACTCACCAGTGACTGGCACAGAATGCGCTAAAAGAGCCTTCCCGCACCAATTCTTCTCCTCCAATACCTCTAAAACTTCAGGTGTAGTGATCCTCATGTCCGGATCCTTTTTAGGTAAGATAGGCCCCAAACAGACTGAGATCAGAGCTAGATTATTAGCTCACTCTTTGTCACTAGGCAGCTACACTTTAACACTGGGGACTACATACATTCCTAACGAGGGTCAGGAACACTTTATTCTCCGCCCTGTGGCTAAGGTTATGGCTACACAGGATCGTCTGGTGCTCCTGGGGGCTGACCTAAATCTGGTTTTTAATAATAATCCGGACAGATTTGGCCAGTGCCCAGGGCAAACCGAGGCTCTCTCACAAGAAGGTGTGCTATGGCAGGGGGACTTAGGCTTTGGAGACATTTGGCGTACTCATTATCCACAGACACACAACTACACTTCCTATTCCCATGTGCATAAAACATACACCTGCATAGGTTATCTCCTAGGCAGACCAGGCATTCAATCTATGGTCACGGCCCAGAGATAGAGCCTCGCTCATTGTCGGACCACATGGCAGTGTCCCTCACTTTAACTCTTCTGCCATTGCAACCTCTACCCAGAACTTGGATGCAAGAAAGTCTCCTGCACCGACTGGCAGTCATTAGGCAAATCAATAAAGTGATAGTGGATTTCCTTGAACTAAATTATACTCCAGATGTCTCTATATCTACACTATGGGAAACCATGAAAGTGGTAGTTAGAGGGGAATTAATTGCAATCCCCGCAGCAAACAACAAGCTCCGCCAGGACAAGTGGGAGCAATAGTCCTGCCAGGTTTTGAAAATTGAACGTATTCACAAATGTACTGGGACCACTGAATTTGGTGTCAACTGGAAGCCACACAGTCACAACTGGTGGGCATCGATCATCGACTTTGCCACTTCTTCTATGTTGCCAGAAAGAGATGTGGACACGTCTTGGCTATTAGATTAAGAGTGCACAGATAGGCCACAGGAGTTCAGGCTAAATTAAAGGCAGATGGCTCAGAACATACTGGCGATGTCCACATCACTTCTGCCTTTCGAGAATTCTACAAAGAGCTATACACAGGGCAGGACCTACCTGAAGATAGCTCAGGTCTATACCTCCAGGAAGCCCATACCCCAAAATTGACACCGGCACAGGCGTCTGACCTAGATCGACCAATTTGGGTTAAAGAGGTTATCTCGATCATTGCCAGGCAGAATATAATAAAATCAACGGGCCCTGACAAATTGATTCTCTGCGTTCTTCTACAAAATATTCTGCATGACCTTGGCACCTCTCCTAACCCGACTCCATCAAGAGCCCGGCCTCGATCTTGCACTCTATGATGGAGTCTGCCATTATTGTCATCCCGAAACCAGGCAAAGATAAGAGCCAGTGTGCTTCTTATAGGCCAATATCCCGTGTAAACATCAATATCAAGCTTTTCACTGGCACTCTGGCAGCCCACTAAGGCCTCCTTCTACCAAACCTCATTGCTACTGACCAGGCGGTTCTTGTTCCCCATTGCCAATATGGCGATCATACGAAATGGACCCTACACTTAATTGACAAGGCCCAGTGATCAAAGCCTGACTGATTGCTATAGACACAGAAAAAGCAGTCAATTAGATCCATTGGCCATACCTAGAAGCTACACTTAAACTCTTCTGACTCTGTGAGTGCTTCTGGTCATGGGTTTTCAGCAAACAAGGGTGTTAGACCTGGCATCTTTGCCATGGTTTGCCCTGACTTTTTGCCTCTACCTCCTGTATTTTTGATGCTGTGCTGGATTTCATTTTTGCTGCCTTAGATCCTTTGGGCACTTTACCACTGCTGATCAGAGTCAAAGTGTAAGTGCTCCCTGTGTATATCGTTATTACAATTGGTTCTCCATAATTGGCATATTTGATTTACTGGTAAGTCCCTAGTAAAGTGCACTGAGTGTGCCAGGGCCAGTAAATCAAATGCTACTAGTGGGCCTACAACACTGATTGTGCCACCTCAATGAGTAGCCCTGAAAGGGTATCTCAGACCTGCCATTGAAGCCTGTGGGCAGTTTGTTAACCTGCCAGGTCGACCTGAAAAATGCACCCAATTGCCAGGCCCTAACCTTCTCTTTTCTGACATGTAAGACACTCCTATGGTACGTCCAAGGTACCCCCCTGAGCAGGGTGCAGTGTATGTGAAAGGTAGGTCATGTACTGGTGTGTGTGACATGTCCTGATAGTGAAATACTGCCAATTTCGTTTTTCACTATTGAAAGGCTATCTGTCACATAGGATAGAATGGGAAATACTTTGTAACACCTTACAAGTATAACTTCCCATTGGGACTAGAAAGAGAAATAAAGTTTAGGCTCTCTGAACTTAGAATTTAATAACAAATCTTTTAGTAAAGATGGTTTTTAAATTGTGTGTTTGAAAATTCCACTTTTAGAAAGTAAGCATTTTCTTGTTTAGCTATCCTGTGTGCCTCTGCCTGTTTGTGGACTGACAGTCTGGTTTTGGAGTGACAGGGGCTGGGGATATACATTCACTGTAGACAGCCACTGGGGGTTGGGTGGTTTGAGGTGTGCTTAGACCTTCCTGGATGACTCAGAGCTGAGCTGAATAGACCTTGGCTGCATTTAGAGTAGTGGAAGGAGTTTTCCTTGCACTTGAATAGAGCCTGTCTCCCTTGCACAATGCTGTCTCCACCCCCTGTGGTCATACTGCACGAGTGAGGACAGAACTGGGTTTGATTGGGCTCAGAGACACATCCGCACAAACAGAACAAAGACAAAATAGGTTATAAGTAGTAGACCTTAAACCCCAGAACTTTAAATCACTTCTGGACTCAAGAGGAACCTTTGCCAAGGAGAAGAGCTGAAGAGCTGTGAGGAGGAGTACTGCACCTTTGCTGTATGAGGTTGGCCTGCAGTTACTATTTCTGCCAAGGAAAGGACAAAGACTGGAACTTTGCTGTGAACCTGCTTGGAGTAGATCTCCAAGGGCCTGTGTGTGCTCAGGGACATAAAGGCTTTTCCCCCAGCTCCCCTGAACTCTGCTGCTGAGAGTTCTGACCTACCAGGAGGGGCCTGTTCCTGGCCTCTGGAGGTTGTTCCTGCTGTAGGGAGCTGGAAGAAAAGAAGAACTGGAGAAATTGATGCACTGCTGTTCTTACAGCTGTTTTTCCTATACAACACCGCTGTGCGAGAAGAATCTGCACGCATCGCCGCTCCAGAACTATCGCAGTGCCTGTCACAGCTTCAAGAACCGATGCATCGAGTGATCGCAGCTGAAGAAACTGACGCAGTGCCACTCGACGCGACCAAATTGATCGCCGACGAATCCCAGATTTCCACGCAACGCACCCATGCGTCAAGTTATCCTGACACATCACCCGCAGACCAGAATCGCCATGGAGTCGACGCATCACTTCTCCTGTGTTCAGCAGAACTGTTGCATCGCCTCCCCAAGGTCTCAGGAGCTGACGCATCTCTTGGTTTTCGACGCTTCCAATCTCTGCGGCTATTTGGCCTTGTGAATTTTGACGCACTGATGAAATGAAAATGTTTTGCTATTTTGTTTGTGCTTTGCTCTCGTGTTAATTTAGCATTCGCGGCACCATTTTATGTCCAGCTGCCATTTTGAATCATGTTGTCAGCCATGTATTCCCTGACTCAAAAAGCAGGCTGTGGAAATTTTCGTTTCTCCAAGGTTAGGCCTTGCTCTGCTAATGAATACACTGTTCTTATTAACGCATTCCTCTCCCATAGATAGAGGCTTTCTCCGATTAGCCTAACCGTAGACATGAACAGAATGACCTTGGTATGAAGAAAATGTGTGCCCGGCCTCAGAGTCGAAACTCATCTTACTGTACTCCTTTGTTTTAGCTGCACCTTCTAGCAAATATCTATTATGGGAGGGACTTTCTTGGTTTAGAACTGTACATAATGTATCTCTATGTGGGCTAAATTCAGTCCCTCTGCAGCAACCCTGGGAGGCTGGTCAGACTGGACTCCGCCTGAGTGTACCTGAATAATATATATACTTGGTTTGTATTCTCTAATGTCTGACCGACTCTTCCTTTGTATGGAAGGCTGAGAGGTGTTCGCTAGTGACCCGGGTGGCCCTAATCGGGTCACTTCCTTCAGTTGGCGCCCGAACAGGGACTCCATCAGGTGACCCATCCTCGCCCTTGACGGGTGTGAAGGTCAGGGTCATCGTCGGGTCAAACAGGCAGACCAGAGATCCCTGCACGAGAGAGTCCTGAACTCGCAGCTGCCTCATCTGTCTGACCGGTTGGTGCCTCGCCCAGCGGCCATCCCGACTGGAGTCCTGCATGGCGAAACCCTTGGATCTGACCGTTTGGTAGGAAGAGTCGGAAGTGGAGAATAAATTTGTGAGCACCAGGTGAGTTTGTTTTTGTTCTTTGTGGATATTGTACCATTTTGGTTTGTCTTTGGTACGGTCTGAGGACCGATTTTGGTTTGCATTTGGTACAGTCTGAGGACCGATTTGGATACAAAGTGCTTGGGAGCACTTTGCCCCGCAGCATTACGAATTTGGCTTACTTTTGAAAATGCCAGTGTTTAGTCGTTTTTTGGTTTCTTGTTGTCATTGTTGTTCTGCTGATGCTCAACTGGAAGAAAGTCAGCCAGCGCCTCCGGAAGGCACTCCAAATTTTGGTATGTATGTAAAACATGGCCGTGGCCCTATTATGTTTAGTACGTTATGCCACAAATATACAAGGGGCAATGCCGAGTTGCAGTGGCCATTGAGAGGGAACTTTTGATGAACAAAAAAATTGTTTTTTAGAGGAGAAGTTGTTTGCAAGAAGAAATAGACAGTCTGTGTTTGATTCCCTCAGAACATGGCAAAAGGAGGCTAAACAGCGGCGAATGAAAGCAGAGAAAGATGCCCGGAAGGGGAGAATCCAAACATTGACTCAGAAAGCTGGAGCACATGATAGAGAGAAGCAGGGGATAGGAATTGAACATGAAGATAGGTTTCAACTGAATATTGATATATCTTTTGTCGCCCAAGAGGAAAATTATGCTTTTGTGGAAGAATTGCTAGATGCTCGGCTCTCACCTCCGTATGCCCCGCAGAGGGTATATCCCATTCTTCCCCCACAGGCCCAGCTTCCCGGTTTTTCTGTCTCTGCTGTTTCTGCTACAGTTGCTAAATCTGCCTTGGCCACGGCACCTCCTGTCCTTTCTTTGTCTTTGCCGTCTGTGGCAAATACGACTGTTAGCATTCCTGCAACACCTATTGCTTCGGCATCCCTTTCACCAGCTCTTACACCCACGATCCAGCCAGCAGCGACGTTAATGCCCACTACCTCTGTTATCACTCCCACAGTGTTTTGGGACTCCAATTACGTGGCCCTGAGGATAGAGACTGGATGAAATTTAAGGAACGATTAGGGCGAACGTTGATACGATCTGACATGGGGGAGGCAGAGGAACAGGCAGTGGCTAATCAGGCTGCGCAGTGGGCCTGAAATCCCATTTATGGTGTGGAGGATTTGTGGAATGTGATGAAAGATTATGAGCCTTTTGTACAACAGCATGCCCTTAAACACATGTCGGCTTCTTTGATTAGGCTTTGGGAGTAGTGTTTCAATGATGCAGCACTGTAGATTATTTATGATATTAAGGATCATGTATATGTTGCTGATATGGCGCCTGGTCAAGTTTTTGGTAATGTTGCAACGTTGGTTGCTTATCGGAGTAGGCTGCTTGAGAAGAGCCCAAAGACGGTATCTCAGTTTCTAATGAGGGAGGTCCACCCAATATATCACCCTGAAATACCAGAGCTAATTGATTAGCACGATGTTGTTACTAGACCTGGGGTAGCGGCCCGTTTCCAAGAACAGTGGGTTTATACTCAATGGAAAAGGAGTGAGGTTTTGTCCCTTAAGACTCAGTTACCTGACCATAGGAAAAATACTACTGCATATTACAAAGAATTGACTGAGGCTGCTTCTTCAACAGTAATGACGCTTGCGGATATTGAAATGTTCTTTGGATTGTTGGTTCTGGTTGATATTTGGAGACAGGTACACACACAGGATCACGTTGCAGAATTGGGTGGTACCTGGGATCAAATTATAGTATGGGACCAGTAGAGGAAGCCTGTTGAGAAGCCTAAGGCAGAGATACTTGTTTTGCCTGGCAGAATTATCACATATATGCATTCTCTTATTCCACCCCGAAAGATTGATTTGGACAAGCTATCGGCTTGTCGCCAGAAGAAAGATGAGTGTGTCTGATTTTTTCACCCGGTTTGAAAGTGTGTTTCTTGATTATAGTGGACAGGACTTGTCGATTGAAGGTGGTGTGCGTTTGTTTGTTAGCAGATTTGTTTCAAACTAGCTCCCAGAGATCGCGACTCGATTACAGGCTTCCGAGAGTACTTGGTCCACCTCTTCTCCTTCTGTTATCTTGAATGTGGCGCATTATTATGAGCACTAAGAAAATGAGGATAAGGAGAAGATGGAGAAAGAGCATAAAGATTTGAAAACCAAGTTGTTGTTGCAACAGGCTTCTTGAGGGAATGGTAGAGGATGTGGTGGTATGGCCCGACAGCTTCCCCGTACTAGCAGGAATACTATGCCTGTAGGATCGAATCAGTGTGCATACTGTAAGGAGGAGGGGCACTGGCTCAGTGAGTGCCCTGTGCTTTTGCAGAAGGTGGCGGTCCCAAGAGGACTAAGGTCTCATGGACGAGGTCGTTGAGATGGTGGCCAGGGAGAGGCTCAGACCGTTGGGACATCTCAGGGTTGCACTGATAAGAACTACTTTGCCGACCCTCAGGGCAAACAGTATTATCATGATGACTATGATACGGATGAGGTGACTGGGATGTCTTACAGCTAGGACAGTCGGGAACATGCTGCGTGACCAGTTTTGATACATTAAGACCAGCGAAGTTAGTGAGGATGTGCATGGTTCGACTAAGGAGTTTTTGGTGGATACAGGTGCAATGGACAGCTCTATTTCTCGTCCCTTGGTCCCTGGGGTGGCTAAGTCTGGCCATAATAATGTTTCGGTAGGATTTTCTGGTGTACTGGTTGTGAGCCCCATTTCAAAAACTCTTGCGTTGACTATTGGTCCTTTCACTGTGGATTCGCCATTCTTATTGACGTCCAATTGTGGAGAGAATTTGATGGGTTTGGACTTGTTGAAGAAATTACATGCTATGATTTACTGCTCCCCAGCCGGCGTCTGTATGACGATGGGACCTGATGTGGTGTGCGCTAAACAGTGTCTATCCAAAGATGCGCCCCTCCCTACTGAATTTAAAGATGTGCCACCCACACTGTGGGCAATGGGCGACACAGATGTGTGTTTGTTGCAGATATCGCCTGTTTCGATACGAGTCAGGGGAGGTGCTATTTACCCCGTATTCCTCAGTATAAGATACCGCAGGCAGGTGCACGAGCTTTGATACAAATTGTGCAAGACGGATGCCTTCGGGTCCCTCTGAGTATCACGAAGATGTTTATCGTTTTGTGATTGATTTGCATGAAGCTAACAAAATAGTGATTCCTCAGTTTCCAGTGGTCCCTGACATTGCGACTTTCTTGACGATGATTCCTTCTTCTGCCAAATTCTTTTCTGTCATTGACTTAAAAAATACATTCTTCAAATTCCCATTCATCCTGATAGCAGATATCAGTTCGGGTTCACCCTTGCCGGTAGAAGCTTTAGATTCTGTTGCGCTCCTCAAGGCTATACAGAGAGCCCGAGTATCTATAGTCAGGCTTTGAAAGGTCAGCTGGATTCCTTGTCACTTCCTGCAGGTAATGTATTGCTTCAATATGTCGACGACTTGCTCATCGCCTCGGATACATGACAAGGTTGCAGAGACAGTACAGTCAAATTGCTGCTACATTTAGCTCAACATGGCCATAAAGTATCCCTTTCCAAATGTCAGTATTGTCAACAGGAGGCCACCTCTTAGGCCACCTAATGTCGAAGGAGGGTAGGAGATTGACCCCTGAGCGCATCAGTAGCATTGTTAAAATGTCTGTCCCGCAAACTCAGAAAGATGTGCGTGCTTTCATAGGTATCACTTCCTATTGCAGGCAGTGGATACCTGGATATTCGTTGCTTATTAAGCTCCTGCTTGCTCTAACAATAAAGGATGTGCATGAACCCCTGCCTTGGACGCCAGACTGTCAGCAGTCTTTTGAGCAATTAAATACTGTGCTTTGCTCGGCTCCAGTGCTTGGTACCCCTAATTACGCAAAATGTTTCGTATTGTATGTCCATGAGCTGGATGGTTGTGCGCTTTCTGTTTTAAAACAAAACTTTGGAGATAAGCATCACCCGTGTGCTTATTTCTCTGCTGTGCTTGACCCTGTCGCCTGAGCCCTCCCGAGGTGTCTAAGAGCAGTCGCGGCTGTGGCCATCTCAATAAGATAATCGGCGGGACTTATACTCGATACTGACCTTACAGTTATGGTACCCCATGCTGTGGATACATTTTTTAATAAGACAAGGATACAGCACCTCACCAGTGCACGTCTGACAGGTTACGAGCTAACACTCTTTCAAAAGTACATTAGGTTCAAACGATGTGCCACTTTGAATCAGCCACGTTTCTACCCCTCCCTTCTGAGAATGAGGAGATTGACATACTTGATTGTATCTTCCGGACAGAAGAAGAGACAAAAGGACGGATAGACCTGACTGATGTTCCCTTATCTGACCCCCAAGGGGAACTATATGTCGATGGCTCTTGCTTTAAGTTACCAGATGGCACTACAACTGCTGCATACGTAATTACAACACAGTGCACCGTAGTTGAGACATCACAAGTTCCCTATCAGACGGCCCAAGCTGCAGAGCTAGTCTCCCTTATTCGAGCCTGTGAGTTGAGCGAGGGACTGGTTGTTAATATTTATATTGATAGCCAGTTTGCATTCGAGGTCGCCCATAATTTTGGGTGGCTCTGGGCAAAGAGAGAATTCCTTACTTCCCACGGCACACACATTCAGCATCTCCCTCTCATGTATAGGCTTTTGTCTGCTTTGACACTACCTGAGAAATGGGCAATAGTGAAGTGCAGCGCCCATAAGAAAGTTACAGACCAGACTGCTAAGGAAACAACCCGAACAAAGATTAAAAGAATGTTTGTAGCAGGTCCCGCAACGTGGGTGGCCGAGTTCTCCATGCTTGAGGATACACTCAAAAATGTGACAGAGATACAGAGTGAGGCCACGGTGGAGGAATTAGCAGTGTGGCAAGAAAGTACAGCAAACCTGAACGATGAGGGATGTTGGATTGACAAGTCAAGGAAGCAGAGATCTATGTTGCCAGATGCATATGTTCTTCCTGTAGTCACTATGGCTCATGGGCCAGCTCATATCAGTGCTAAGGGTATTTGTAAGTTGTTAGACCTCGTATGGCAAAATGACCTCTCCAAGACAGCTCCACATTTAGTGAAATACTGCATGCAGTGCATGATGCATAATCCAGGCAAGGGTACCCACACACCACCCAATCAGTAAGTAAGTAATAAATGTATTGTTTTTGATTAATTAAAACCATTACAAAAATACACTCTGATAAAACATTTTTGGTAAGTTAGCCTTTTCTGTCAGTGCTCTTTTAAAATTCTTATATATTATAAAAATGCAGAAATGTTTGAGAAGAGCAGCGTTCCCAGTGTGGCAGTTTTTTCTCTGAGCCTCCCGAGTCTGTGCACAGATTACACTTCGGAAAGGTTTACGTTTTTTGTTGTTTTTTTACTTACACAGGGTGCCACCGGGCCTTGCTTGGATGCTACTAGTTTCAAGAACTTGACTAGCTTCCCATTTAACTGCGGGTCACTTGGGTTGAAGCAGGTAAGTACTCCTTGTATCCGGGTCCGTATGCCTCATTCATTAAAGTGCCTTTTTAGGATATCTGCCCTTTTCTCTTTTAGCTTAATGCAGGAGCATATTAAATGTTCGATATCTTCATTTCCAACTCTGCATAGCCTGCATAATTTCCCGCAATTCTCTCTCAGCCACGGTGGAAGATGTTTTATAGCTGAAAGGATTCCTAACCTGTATTTTAAAAAGGATTCTTTTGACTTCCTGGAATACCCCAAATCGAGGTATGCCTGTGGCCCAAATAGTTTGTAGCTGCTCAGAGTCATCCATGCATGGTTCCTATGTGATAAGGTGGCCTTGTCTTCTATGAAGGAAAGTCTCTTGATAACCTTATTTACAATATCCTTAAAGTGCAAGTGCGTTGTTGGAATTTCCCATAAGTCGGCTAGTCCTGTAGTGGCCAGTAATTCCTCCAAGTAGGCTTTGGCCTGTGAGATGGATGTATTACTCAGTTCCTGCCAGAGCCGGTGGTTCAGTGTGCTCCTGGGCGAATTCTTGATTTTATGCCAGCACTTATTGTACGAGCCCTGGCTTGCAAGGAGTTGCTTTGTTAGTCCAAACTCGAGTCGGATCTGTGCTGGAGAGGAATATGACGGGATGTTCAGCATAACTCTGAATGCCTTTGCCAAGGAGGTATCCAGCAGTAAGGCGTCCCTGCCTCTCAGCACTTCGCTGCCATAGGTGATTGAAGGTGGAATTTTTGCTTGTGCAACACGTAGCATTGGTGAAAAAGTTGGTCCAGTCAGTTTTGTTTTAAGTTGTCTTAGCGGTGTCGCGATCCTCATCCCTTTCCTTTTTATGTCCTCAAGCTGTTTCAAAAATTGGCCACCCTTGTCAATTTTGACACCTAAGTATTTATACTCGGTGGTATTCATAATTTGAGTTTTGCCCAGGGACCAAGCATGAGACAATCTTTTCCCATTGATAGTCAGGGTTTTAGTTTTGTTGATGTTAACTTCCAGGCAATGTGCAGCTGCATATTCAAGCAATGCGTTAAGTAGCCATTGCAGTCCAACTTGAGTATGGCTTGCTAAAACAACGTCGTCCACATATGACATACTGGAGATGGCTTCTCCTCCTAGTCGAGGGGCATGCGCATTGCAGGCACTTTGGGCTGATGTCATATCTGCTGTATAAAGGTTAAAAAGAGTTGGTGGGAGCACACAACCCTGTTTAAGACCTTTAGTTGTTAATATGCGCCTCGAAAGGTGGGAGCCGTTGCCTAGCTTAACCTGTAGCCATGTGTTGGAATGTAATTGTATCAGAAGATTCAGAAGAGATGGAGGAATCCCCCAGAGAGCCAATTTCCTCCACAGGTTAGCTCGGTTGGCGTCGTCAAACGCCGCCTTAAAATCCACAAAGCAGAAATGCAGAGTTTGTTTGGTTAATTTCGCCTCGTCAATAATTAGTGACATCGCTAATAGGTTTGTTGTTGTACCGGTCTCTCTGAAAAACCCTGTCTGACAAGGGGGAATTATGTTATGCTCTGACGTCCATTCTTGCAGCTCTGTTAGTAGAATTCCGGCAAAATATTTTGCCTTAACATCTAACTGTGCGATCAGGCGTTTTTTTTTTTGTTTGGGTTTTGTCTCCAGCTTTATAAATTGGTGAAATAATGGAGCCCTTCCATGATGCGGGCAGGCACCCAAACTGTCTAACAGAGATGAAGAGAGGAGTCAGAATTTCTGACCAGTATTCTGGAACTTGTTTAAAGAGAGCTGGTGGAAACCCGTTAGGCCCGGGTGCTCCTTCTTTCCTCCCTTTAGAAATGTGTTCCCTGACCATGGCGGCGTCGATTTCATTTGTTTCGACCACATCAGTCATCACAGTTTGGGTAAAAGGGGCTGGCTGGTTATCCTTGAGAGCGGGTAGTCCAGATACCTGTTGGAGAAAGTGAAATTCTAAATAAGATGTTGTAGTGAGGAGGTCCACGCAGGAAGGTTGTAATTAAAGATGATTTATTCAAGCAGGTAACAAGTAGTATAGTTCCAGACAACAGTTAGTTAAGTTGTGAAGGAGAGCCCGACCAGGAACAGCCTGTCTGCTGCTCAGCCCATGCCCAACTGTCACATCACCTCTCTGTGTCCCAACATTCCAAGGCTCATCCAGACTCCAACATTCTATTGAGTTCAGAGCACAGGCACTGGCTGAGCAGGTGGTGGAAAATACATTACAATATATATGCAGGATACTACAGATGTCCAAGTGTTTTCTGTGATATGCGAAATCAAACCGCCGTGTGCTGGTTTTAAATTTTGTTTATCGTTAACCAGAATCGGGCACTATTATTTCCTTTAGAATCGTAATAAATTTTGGCCCAGAATTCATTTTCATTTTGTTTGTTTCTGTCCCACTTAAATTTCCTAAGTTCGGCCTTGCTATTACGGAGCTGTTGGAGTAGGCCCTTATCCCCCGGCTGTAGCCTCAATGATCTCAGTAGTTTATTCACAGATTTTTTGAGGCATTTCAAGGTGGACCTCTGTGCACTTGTGGCCTTCCTTCAGCCATGGGGTCGTTAAACGGAAGGTATCGGACTACAGATGAGATGGTGTTCGCAAACAAGGCCGTGAAGGTTTCCCATATACCGGTAGGATTTCCAGTTGGAGAATCAAGCTCGATTAGCTGTTCTTTTGCTACCAAGAGCACCTACCCAGAATTTGCTATGGATGACTTGATTCTTTTTAAATGTATGCTATGGCATGCGTACATACCTGCTGTATTTGGAATTGATTTGTCTGGGAGTGCTTAGATTAGGACTTCCTGAGGCCGATGATCACTGTCTCCTTTATCTCCTAGGCAGTAGCCTATTATGTGTTGGAAAAATGGAAGAGACACTAGGGTGTAGTCAATTGTGGAGGTCATGTGAAATGAAGCGGCCGGCGGAGAGTCATCTATAAATCTTCCATTTAGCACCCTTAGGCCAATATGCTAGAGATCTTCTAGCAGCTCAACATCCCACTTATAGGTTTCTTCGATGATCGCTATGGGCTTGAGTTGGAATGATCCAGTGGAAAGACTGGACCTGGATATCTTCATTTTGAATGGTGCCTAGGAGGTGTTGATTGAATTCGCCGGACAGAATGAGGTTTGGTGTAGTATGTGAACTCATTTGTTGAAGCGGATGTTCAATTAGACTTTTTGATTCCTCTTTTTTGCGTTTCGGGTTTAAATATATGTTGAACCACAGCACCTCCTCTGTTTTTTCCTCTAAAGTTGAGTTGAGCCTTTGTGGAGTTTGCGGCTGGGAGGGGAGAGGGCAGTTCCTGCCCCCTATGAATTTTTGTTATTTTAATGTATGTGGCTATGCCGCAAGATAGACGCCCATATTTACATTTCCTTTGAGTGGGAGTGTAAAAGCAACTACATCCCTCTAGTTGCAAAGGCTCCTCTAGCCATGTTTCCTGCAGAAAGAGGATATCAAAAGATTTTAGGTAAACAAGGAGCTTGGCATCTCCCGCCTTGTTAGTCAGCCCATTGATGTTCCATGAACATAACCTCAGAGGTGATTCATCGGGATTTCCTCAATTCCTCATTAGGTCGCTCTGTCATTGTCGATGACTGGATGTATTGACGATTCTAGTAATCCAAAGATGATCGGAGTCAACGAGGTTGTTAAATGAAGTCCTCATTTGTGGGTTTGACGCCTGTTTACTATGAGGCGACCGTCCTAAGCTCCCCTGAGCACTGAGGTTCTGTTAACTCTGTGGCAGGGCGTTCCTTCTCATGATCTAACAAGCAAGGGGTGTGGATATCCTATGTTGTGATACACAGAAGATTGTATCCTCCAAGCTTTGAAGGTTTCCTGCTCTTCCAGAACTTTGTTTGCGATGTAAGTGGACCTCCAGGTTGCTTTAGTGGATTCCCTGCCTTGTGCTTTATTCGACTTTATAAATTCTATCGCACACCACCCAGTAATTTTGCACCTCCCACTTTCCCCTTTTAGGTCCTTCAAATGGACTTTATTGAAATAGACAAGGTCAATAATTTGAAGTATGTGTTGGTGGTTGGTGCTGCAAAGATACTCCTGAAGGATTTATTTCCTCGTTTAGGCTTGCCCTGTTTGATCTGGAGTGTTAACGGAAGTCATTTCAATGCCAAGGTTATTCAGCTAGTTGGTGAAGGACTACGTATCAGACAGTAGTTTCATGCTGCAAATTACCCAAAGTCAGCATGTTTAGTTGAGAAGTACAACGGTACTCTCTAACTGAAATTGGCAAAGATTCAGGAGACCACAGGGTTGCGGTGGCCAGATGCTTTACCACTAGCTCTTTTGTCTACAAGAACAACAGCACACTCCTGGACAGGATTGTCACCCTACGAGGTCGTGTTCGGACGCCCAGCAAATGTCTGGGGCGTCCCGCGTCCGTGTAGATTCTCTGAAATTGAGTACCCTTTATTGACTGATTACCTGTACCAGTTAACTGAAAATGTGCGCTCTATTCACCAACAGATCAAGGAATTGCTTCCACCTGTTCCAGAGGGTCCTGGTCATAACATCCAGCCGGGTAACTGGGTGTTGCTTCAAAATTTACAGCAGAAGAAGAGCCTGGAGCCCCGTTGGACAGGATCAGAGTTAGTCCTCCTCGTTACCAGGACAGCTGTGAAAGTCACTGGCCTAAAGAATTTGATTAATTTCAGCAACTGCCACCACGTACCCTTGCCCTTATCCTATGACCAATGGGTGAGGGATGGTATTGGGGATGCTGAGGGAGAAAAGATACCTCAGTTCGTCCCCTTCAGCGACGCGCAGCTTATATGGACCCAAACGGAGGCTGGGAATGATGACGTGCTAAATGCAGCAGTGTCCACTGAGATCCAGGCAATAAAAGAGCCCCTCTTCATTGACCCCTCTGTGCCTGGAGTTACCAGGTACAATTTGCGCCCCCGGTTGAAGAACGGTGCACCAAAGGAGAAGTCAGATTAGTAGGGATGGACTGTGCAAGTCAGGGTGTACTTTGTCGATAGTACCAACGGTGTTAGTTTAGGGTGAGGCGAGATTGGTGCATTGTTCTGACATTGGACAGGATAGATCGAACGTGCTCCCTTGGAGGGGGTACAATATCCTTTGAGATGTGGGATTCTTCGAGAGTTAGGACTGACCAGCTCCATCGCCGGTGCTCAAGAGCGCCAATGTTGATGAACAATAGGAGCCTGTACCAGTGAGGCTCAGGCGGACACTGGGAACAATTGCCTTTGCTATTTTTACTGCATTCCCCTTCTTGCATTGTAATGTATCCATTTGGTCGGTCTATTACTGACGAGAAACAGCCAATTGCACCACTGTGTCCAGTGCGGGGTTGGTCCACAAAAAAGTAAAATAGTTTTTGCCTCAATAGTTGGGATTGGGTTAATAATTGTTTTGGGAATATTCTGGTTTCTAGAGGAGAAGTATTCTGTGCATTCTTTGGTTGGTACAAAACCCATTCCCCCTGAACACATGTTTGTTACTTTGTCCCCTCACAAAGGACAGCACCGAAAGTCTTATACAGATAATGTGTTTATACAAATGTTGCACCAGGCTCATGAGGTGCCCAATAAAACTAATTGCTGGATTTGTGGATTGCTTCTCTCAGTGACTCATAAAAGTGATAATTTGTTGTCCATGCCACTGTCATACATCAGTAGTTGCGAGGGTTGGTTTGAATTGCTCAGTATGGTGCGTCCCCATCCCCAATTCTCTACCCTGGATGGGACACCTGCTGATCTTCGCACTGTGGTACAGAATGTACATTTCCATCACAGGGTTCCACCCGCAGGACCGAAAGGACAAGAGACGTCTGGTAAATTGTTCTTAAAGTCCTGTATGAACGCATACAAAAAAGTAAAGAACGAGACATGGTTTCGCATGGAAATGGCTGATTTCCAAGGGTTTAACACGTCAGAATATTTCCAATCTTTCCAGGCTCGTAATGTTACCGAGAACCAGCCAATACCAGTGTCAGTGGTAAACACAACCGCTAGTTTGTGTCCTGGGGACAAGGAGGATAAAGGTGGGGGAGAGCAGATGCAATTCCACATAAAGATGGAGAACGACCAATAGTCTGCCCTTAATACCACCCCCTAATGTCTATTTTGTCTGTGGATCCCAAGCTTATGTCTGACTTCCTAGGGGGATGGTTGGGCCGGTGTTATCTCTCTTTTCTCCTTCCCCCTGTGTATATAGCTCTGTCCAACTACAATAAAGATCATCGGTTGCAGCGTAGGAGTGCTTACTTGCCCCGAGTCAGAAGGGTCATTGACACAAAGGAAATAGATCAGACAGATACCACTGTACAACAGTTTGAGGATGCCATGAAGGGTATTTACCCTTTTGGGGCCCCATGTCTAATAGCCTTAACCTTTGTCAGTTAACAAGGGTTGTTGAAGGGGTTATTAATACAACAGCTGGTATACTGACAAACATTACTGCTGAGCTTCAGGCTATGAGGTTAGTTACCTTGCAGAACCGGATGGTGTTAGACGTCATACTTGCAGATAGGGGTGGGCCCCGGCGCGTCATTGGCAGTAGCTGTTGTGTGTACATACCAGACCACGCCCCTTATGTGTCTGCTGCCATACAGAAATTGCATAGGCTTTCATCTGACAAACCCCAAGAAAATGGTACTTGGACCCTCTCTGGATGGTTCTGGGGTATGTTCATGTCCTGGGGTTGGAAGATCCTTATCTTTCTAGCTGTGATTGCGGGTATTATCTTCACATGTTGTCTTTGTATACAATGCCTCCCGACCTGCTGTACTTATTGTATAAGTGTTCTCACCCCTAAACCGAAAAAGCCAGTCCCTGACACTAGTGCTGCCATCATGTTGCAAAAAGATATTGCCGACATGATGCAGATTGATGAGGGCATTTTTGATTCCACATCATCCCTTGCCACTTCTTTTTCTGATACTGAGTATATGTTGCTCCAAGTGTTGATGTCCTTTGGTTTTCAGAATGCTACACCTCTTTCCCCTCACAGATGGTTTAGCGAATGCTAAAAGGAGAGTCTGATGAAATGAAAAGGTTTTGCTATTTTGTTTGTGCTTTGCTCTTGTGTTAAGTTAGCATTCGCAGCACCATTTTATGTTCAGCCGCTATTTTGAATCATGTTGTCAGCTATGTATTCCCTGACTCAAGAAGCAGGCTATGGAAATTTTCGCTTCTCCAAGGTTAGGCCTTGCTCTGCTAATGAATACACTGTTCTTATTAACGCATTCCTCTCTCATAGTTAGAGGCTTTCTCCCACTAGCCTAGCCGTAGACACGAACAGAATGACCTTGGTATGAAGATAATGTGTGCCCGGCCTCAGAGTCGAATCTCGTCTTACTGTACTCCTTTGTTTTAGCTGCACCTGCTAGTAGATTTCCATTATGGGAATGACTTTCTAGGTTTAGAACTGTACATAATATAACTATGTTGGCTGAAGTCAGTCCCTCTGCAGCATTCTTAAAAAGCTGGTCAGGCTGGACTCCGCCCGAGTGTACCTGAATAAAATATACTTGGTTTGTATTCTCTACTGTCTGACTGACTCTTCATTTGTATGGAGAGGTGGTCGCTAGTGACCCGGGTGGCCCTAATTGGGTTACTTCCTTCAGCATCTACAGGTACTTTGTGTAGAATCACGCACCCATAGTTTTCTACGGACCCAGTTATTTGAATCCTTTGAAAAGTCATATTCTTATTACATGTATGTTGGATTTTTGTCATTTTGGTCTTGTTGAGTTTAGATAAAGATACTTTATTTTTCTAAAGTGGTGTAGTGTCCATTTGTGGTGTTATCACTGTTTGTTTTGAGTACAAATACTCTACATATTGGTTTTGGGATAAGTCTGTCGGCTCATGCCAAGCTACCCAGGGGGGAGCAGGGGTTATCTAAAGTGTGTATCCTCCTTACCCTGACTAGAAGCAAGGATCCCTATTTGGACAAAGGTACCTACCTCTGCCAACTAGAGACCCTCATGTCTAACAAAGGGCCATCCTGTAGTCATTGTTACAGTAGATGGGCAGACATCAGCTCCATTCCCTATATGCAGAGGCGCATGCCAGGTGTGCCCTCTCTCACCCCTGCTTTTTGCACTCTACATGGAGCCACTGGCCCAGAGAGTTCACGATCACTCATGGATTAAAGGGATCCCTTTTGGTAGGGAAGACCATAGCATCAGCCTGTATGCTGATGACATCTTAATGGCTCTGGAAGAGCCCTTTACCTCACTCCAAGCCTGTTTGACCAAACTGGAGGCCTTTGGGCGAGCTGTGTGAACATGCATAAATCCCAAGCCCTCAATCGTTCCCTTTCACCGGTCACACAGCTAGCCCTTTCATGTAGCTACCCGATACAATGGGCGATGACCCCCATCCACTATCTGGGTATATAACTGGCTTCTACTTCTAAGGAGACTGTTTCCCTCAACTATAAGATCCTGTACCAACAGATTAAAACAGACTTAATCAAATGGAGGCAATATCGCCTCTCCTGGCATGGCCCAGTGCCGCCCTGAAATTGAGAATCCTGCCTAAAATCCTATTCCTTTTTCAGGCTCTGCAAGTTGAACCTCCCACCGGTACCATCTAGGCCCTACAACGTGAACTGAAACACTTTGTGTGGGCAGACAGCCGCTCTCGCATGCAGAGGGAACTGAGCTACAGACCTTCAAATGAGGGAAGATTGGGCATCCCGAATCTTTTACATTATTACAAAGAAGCACCACTTCAGTACCTACTTGAATGGTCTCAGGAGGAATCTGAAAAACAGTGGCTGTTCATGGTAAGAGTGGTGGCAGAACATCACCTCTGCAAAATTCCCTTTTTGCATAATACAGCCACTGCAAGAAGCCTTTATTCGTCCCACATCACCAAAACCTCTGTAGAGGTCAGGAATCGAGTGAGTGAGCGAGGAGGTCTGACTATGTTCCCTTCTCCATTGACGCCGATAGTCGGCAATGTGGATTTTGTTCCAGGGCTAAATTCCACAGCATTTCAACACTGGCAACGAGTGGGATGCAAGCCCATAGGTCATTTGTTTGACGAGGAAGGTCCCCTACCCTTTGAACAACTCTGACCCGACTTTACAGTCCCTGAAACAGAGCGGCTACATTATCTCCAGATTCGACATTGGGTGATGTATCCTACTATCCACCCCAAACCACAGCACCCCCTTATCACCTTTGAAGAGTGGTTGGTGACCAAGGCATCAGACAGACACATCATCACCGAACTTTATGGCCTCTTGGGCTCATGTGCCCCGGAGGTCAAATCAACAGGTCAGCGGGGTTAGGAACTGGCAATTGGGCGCTCACTGACCCAGAAAGAATGAGAGGAAATATATTAGTGCGCGTGTCACAAGGGCCGTAATATATCCAGTATTAAAACAGCACCAAGATTGCCACATACTGGTACTTCACCCCAGTCCGCCTACACCGAGGGCATAAACCCGAGTGCTGGAGCGGCTGCAGTTCCCCTGGCACCTTACTGCATTTGTATGGGAGTGCCCAAAACTCACTGCTTACTCAACACAATTATTAGACAATGTAGACACTCACCTCAACACCCAGCTTCCTCCATTTCCTGCCTACACAATTCTTGGGTTGCCTGAGGCTCTCACCTTCTCTCTCAAATTCTGTAGAGGACGACAGATCGGACTGGCCTTGGGAGCAGCCTTACAGAACATCGTGACACATTGGGGGACAAGACAGATTCCTTCTTACCAGGGCTGGTTCCACTGCCTCTGGTACATACTAGGGATGGGGAGGTTAACCCTCACTCTCCCAGCACAGGGCACTTCATATTGTCTGAATTTCGTGAACTCACTTGCCCCAGATACATCTGCTTGCTCCGACAAACGAAGCCTATGGTAGACTTCAATCAGGAGAGTACTCAATAGGGCCATATGCTAAGACATGAGAGACTACATTTTCACCATACTCCATTATGCTGGGGTTTCCGGAGAGGAGAGGGGAGTTGTGGATTGTTCTGTTTCCTCATATATGTACTATAGATGGTTAGCGCTCTGAGCTCACATTTACGCTATATTTTTCTCTACTGAAAATTAATAAAGAGAAAGGAACTTGAAAGTCAGCCATGGGTCCAGGACCTGGGGGTCACCTCTTTGGGATCAGTACTCACTCCAGCAGCAGTCTGGCAGGTCCATTTGCAGTAGGTCAGCTGGGCAGTTCCAGGTTGGCCTCTGAAGCATGTTGTGTCTCGGTAGCTCACACAGGAGGTCAGCCAACTGATGATTGGAGTCACTCTGGGTAGCTTTGGATGAAGGCAAGCAGGTTTCATCTTGCTATTCAGACAGCAAGGTAGTCCTTCAAGAAGCAGGACAGTCCTCTGGCAGCAGGGCAGTCCTTCTTCTGCAACTTCCAATGCCCAGGAGTGTTCTGATATGTGGCCCTGGAAGTCCCAATATATATACCTCGTGTCACACTCTGTGTGGAGAAATCCTTGACCTTGCCCCAACACTGGTTCTGGAAAGCTTTTCCCCTTTCCCTGGTCAAAGCTTCATAGTGTCTGTGGTGACAAAAGGCAGGGCAGGCCTGGTGTCAAGTTTGTTTGTGTGTGCTGTAGGCAAAACCCTTTGAAATGTAAGTGAGGCTACGATGGACCATCCTCTACACAACTAAGCCTTTTTTGTCTCACTGTCTGTAAGTCATACACAAACTTCAACAGCAAAGTCATGTACAGTCATGAGACCCAGGATACCGGCAAAAAGGCATAGTTGGTTGGGAAAAGAACATGCCAAATACTAAAATAGGCATTTTCAGAATTGAGACTTGAAATCCAACTTTCTCATCAAAGAGAATAAAATTACAGTTTATTTATGTGTATATTGTATATCTCCTCTGCTCTCAATCTAAAGTTGCCACTCATTTAAAGTCATAAGATCACCCAGTGTTACTCCATTGGACAGATAGGCCTTTCAACAGTGAGAAATGACTTTAACAGTTTTCAGCACCCCTTGGACATGTCAAACTTAACCACATATGTCCTACTTTTTAAATACTATGCACTAAGCTCTATGATCCTTTGAAACAACCCTAGGGGTGACTTATAAGTATTAAGAAGGAACATTAAGTCCTGACCAAAGGCTTATTTGGCCAGGTCGAAAGAGCAGTTTGAAACTGCACTACAGGCTGCAATGGCAGGCATGAAACATGTTTTAAAAGGCTTTTTTAGTGGGTTGCACAAGTAGTGCTGTTACAAACTAGTAGTGTTTAATTTTCAGGCCCTGGGAACATGTAGTACCATATACTAGGGACTTACAAGTAAATTAAATGTAACAATCGTAGATTCCAACTATACCATGTTATAGAGTCACAGCACACACACTTTACCAGCAGTTAGCAGGGTAAAGGGCACAGAGTCTTAATGCCAACAAAAAATGGTTCAGCCACTGAAGTGAAAAAGCTGGGGGTGTGCCTCAAGGCGTAGTTATGGAAGAAGAATGGTGTGATAAAGTTGTTAATGATGAAACATTGTTAGAGGTTAGGGAGATATTGAATGGAAAAATATAATATAAATACTATGTCAGTGAATAAGGTAAAAATGTTTGGTTCATTAAGAAGTGCATTGTCTAAAGTAGGCAGTTTCATTTTTAGAGGTTCTGGGCTAATTCTGCTGGAAAAGGTTAAAGAATTGTTGAATTCAGTCACGGCCAGCATGACTTGCGGTGGGAGGGGTTGCGGGATTTAATTTAAAATAGAATTAAAAAAGTGAACTTACCTTCACCGGCTCGATCCCACGTCGTCTCTGCTCCTCTCCTACTCTCCGACCTGGCAGGAACCGGAAGCAGGCAGCCTCCCTCCCCTCCCCTAAGCCAATCACAATGCTGCAATGGCAGCGTTGTGATTGGTCGGGACGACGACCAGCCAGTCGCTTATGGGGAGGCCATTTTCGCCATGTAGGCTACATGGAGAAAAGGCAGAGTGCGCATGACTGGTTTAGCTGGCCCCAGAGGGCCAACCAAACTGTCAGTGCCTTCAGCAGTGGGAAAGCCACACCTCCCCTGCCCACCCCCAACCAAACCCTTCTGATTTCTCGCAGTGCGAGAAGCAGAAACATGAAATGGTATTTTTACCATTTCATGTTTCTGCTCCTCGTACTGGGAGAAAGCAGGGGGCAACACTCCTCGGCCCTAGTGAAGGAGCCAAACTGGTTGAATTTAACTCACTGAGGGCATTTGTGAATTGAAAAAGACTAAGGAATGTTTGAGAATCTATTTTTGGGGGCTAGGAATAGATCAGGAGATAGAAAGAACTGTGAGAGAGAAAAATAAGTGTTGTAAAGGTGATAAGATTCACAAAGTGTGAATGCTTCCCATGATTTGTAGACATTTACCATCAAATCTTTGGGAGGAAAGAGACCTTCATATATTAGGATATGTACTGGGGGAGAATGAAACAATGCATATTGTTGTTGGTGTTGATTGTTTTATTTTCTTGATGGCCAGAAATTAGGTGTGTGTCTGACAGAACCACTAGCACTGTCATAAACTTCTTGAAAGATAATTTTGAGAGGGAAGGGTTTCCGGATTAATTATTTTTTCTTTGTGTCATCATTTTTTATTATTGCAAGAGAGGTGTACAACAGAATTGCAAATGTAGGTACACAACAGTATGTCAAACATAATTGGAATACTATATTTACAGATTCATTATTAACTAACAGTGGTGTAGACTTAACCTCAAAGGAAATGATGTAATTTGTATGTGATAGAAGCATTAAGCACAAAACATCTGTGCTCTATCACCCAGTAACTAATGTTGTAGTAGAAAGTTATATTTACACTGTAAGGGAAGAAATACACATGAAAATGAGCAATGGAAGAAATTGGGTAGGATTTCTAGAAAAAGAAGATTGTGGAATCAAAAGGAAATCCTCATCCTGCCACAGGAGTGACACCTTTTGAAATAGCGGAAAGCCAATAGCAGGGTTAGTTTGGGTGGATGAGTTGGACTAAAAAGCTGAGTACTGTACGTTTAAGTTGTCATGTGGCTGAGAGAACAAAAAGACAGAGATCAAAACTATGGGGTAGAAAATTTAAATATGACGTATTGGAGGCAACTAAAAGAGTTGATTTTAAAGGAGAAAATTTGGCAGTGAAATGACTAGCTAAAAAAAAAGAATACAGTTTTCTGATTTTCAAACCAAGAAAAGCCATCTCTTTGTTTACAAATGCTACAAAATCTGGGTAATGAACAGAATTCCCGAAAGGGAACAAGACAGGGAGAAACATCTGGTGATATTAATAGAGGAAACATAATTCTCAAGGAAAATGTCTGGCAGAGAAGAGTACCTAATAATGGCATGGAGAGCAGACAAAAATTAATTGATTGATGAATTGAAAGTAAGAAAAAGACACATGCTTATCTCAAGGACTTTATTTTGAAGTGTCTCGTGTTAGTGCTGTATTTTCTAGTGTTCTTGTTTATAAAACTTTATAGTATGTTTTATTTATTTTTGTTTCATAGATGTATTTGTATCACGGTCTCTGAATTGTTTTTATTCTGTAAAGAAAGTTGTGTGCCATCTAAGCTACAAGGAGAATGTAGTGACCTTCTATCATTAAACGTAATGTCACAGGATGATAAGAGACAGTTGAGACCAGGTGATGCCTGGATGGTTTAAGTGGTTAGGAAGCTGTTCAAAATTAAAAGAAATATGCAAGCCTTCAATGTGTCTGATGTACTTTACATCTTCCCCAGTAAGGTTGTGTGGGGCTTTGGTTTGTTTGCTTTTCCTGTATTGTCGTCAGATGGCGCATTTTTACTCTGAGAGATCTGGAGAGCACAAAGAAATTGACTGTTTGGAGGATCGTGGTCTGTGTGGTGCATTGAGGCGCACGTGTTTTTTCATGCGACTGTTGTCTAAGTCATAGACTATGTTCACATCTGATCTATGACGAAGGGAGTGGGATAGCCTGATTAATGCGTCTTGGAGAGACTCCATGGGGAGTGACATGGTAAATGGAGGAAGGGATGACAAGATACTTGTCTAGTCCAGGGTTATCAAGGACTTTCATCACATTGAGGGTGAGATAATTATGATGAAGGTGATGGTGTTGTCTTTGGAGTGTGTAGGCTTGGTGATATGTTTTTTGATGTACAAGGTGTTGAGAGAGCAATGCGTTTTTGTTATCTTTGTGGTTGAATCTTAGAGGAGGCTATTACCTCCAAAGAATGTGGAATGGGTATTCTGCAAATACACAGATGTGATTCTTTGGTGAAGTTCTTGCTGTGCCTACGGGTTCTGTGCTTAAAGTTGAAGATGGATATCTTGGATGTTGGCAACGGCGGCTCCTCCGTAATGGCGGAGGCGCGTTTCCCCACTCATCAGAGTCATTCACAGAAAAATAAAATGATAATAAAACAATATTTTAGACTTGGCATCTTTTGCTGGGTTTCCCCTGAGTTTTTTTCTTTCTAATCTCCCGGTTCTGACTCTGCTTGTGCTGGCTTAGTGTTTCTGCGCACTTTTCTCACTGCTAATCAGTGGTAAAGTGCAAGTGCTCCTGTGGTAAAATGTGTTATGGATTGGTGTTTCTATGATTAGCCTGTCTGATTTATGTGTCAATCCCTTTTAAAGTGGCCAGTGCACACACTTGCCAGTCCCTCACCTTCCCTTTTCTTACATGTCAGCCACCCCTAAGGTAGGCCCAAGGTACACCTGTGGGCCAGGTGCAGTGTATGTGAAAGGTAGTGTTGAAAACTAAAACAGCGATATGATTAAGCATTCACTAAAGACATGAATTCTCTCCAGTTAAAGCATGTTTTTTGTCTTATGCTGACTAAAGTCTGAACTCCATTTTGTATTGTCATGTCTCCACGTGTTTTGCACGAGAAGAGTCCTACCTTTTCGCTAGTTGCTCATGTAATCTGTCTAGTAACAGCCTATAAATAGCTCCTTTGTCCGTCTGGCGCATGTCCAGACTTGACCACATCTGTTATCAGTTAGTCCTTGTTTGACCATGTTTTCGCGGGCTCAGGAAATTGTTAACTCCGCCCACATATTGATCCTGTATCGAAAATGTCCATAAATGGTAATGAATTTTGCTCTATGTTGTATCCACCCACTTATGAGCCCCTCTATTGTGTATAAAAGGGGACCACGTACGCAAGTTCTTTGTGCTACTCTACGAAATACTGAAGAGTGTTGTGTAGGTTGTAGGACCACCCTTAAGGGTTAATAAACTCTGTCTTTGTATTTGCAGTTTCCGTGCCAACTTCCTTCTAGCTTTTGTTACAGGAGAGCCAACCCTTGTATTCTGCGGTCCTAGCTGGGGTCTGTACTCATCAATTGGCGCCCGTCACGTGGGGCTCATCGGCGACTCGTATGCTCGAAGGACTGGTCGTGACGAAGGTGAGGAATTTGGCCGGGGATGTGATCACTGCCAGCGGCGTTTTTTTAGTCCTGGCATCCCGAGGTTTTCTTCCTTTCCTTCCGAGCTGACCATCTGGGTGGCGCCGGTCCTCGACTGAGACCTCTTCTGCCGGTTTGCCGTGTGACAGCCGTTTGGGCGAATTTTGGAACTTGGCAGTTGGAATCTGGACACTCTTGATTGGTAAGAACCGTTGTACGGTACTTGCTCCGAGTTTTGAAGCCTGGGTTGGCTATTTGAGTTTGATTTGTGATGACCGGTCATATTTTGTATTGATTATTGTGAGAATATATGCGTTGCAACACATATAGGCAGGTAATGTGGAGATATTTCTCCGGAGTTGTTTAAATTTGAACGGCGCAAAGTTTAAGTGCCATTTTTGATAATACTGCATATTTTGCATTATTTTTGAGCATGCCTGCTTTGAGCGCACTCCGTAAGTGGTGCTGCTGTTTTGGAAACCGGTTAAATCTCGAGGAATCTGCTCCAGCCCCCCCAGAGGGGACTCCTAATAGGGATATGTATGTGAAGCATGGTCTTTCCTCTATAATGTACAGCACAGTGTGGAGGAAATATACCAAAAAGGATCCTGAGTTACGATGGCCTTTGTATGGATTGTTTGATATGCGTAAGATTGAGTATGTGGAACAGTGTATGTGTAAACGGCGTGCTCGGCAAGATATGTTTGAATGTGTACAGTTATGGGTGAAGGAAGTGCGTGAGCGAGAGAAACGTGAGAAAGCGCTGATTGATAAAGAGCAACGGAAAAATGATCATGTGAGAGCACAGGAAGCGAAGCGTCGGGAGGAAAGAGAACTGGCGGAGAGACAAGAGAAAAAGCGTAGGTTGCAAGTCTCGGGTCAATATGCTGTCCGCCAGCCACTTTATCCTGTCCTTACTAATCTTGAAGATGATTTTCATTTATTAGATCGCTCTCCGCCCCCTTATGTTGGCGCGTCTGCCCCGAGGTCACAGGATTCTGGATCGGTTTTGGATAAGGTAGACACGCGGTCCATGTTATCAACTGAGCGTATGGGTGAGCTTCGGAAAATTTCTCTTCGTGCGCTTAAGGGCAGGCTATCTCTTACTGAATTATTGGAATTTTTGGAAAGTTGGCGGGATAGAGAAAAGTTGTATTTTGTTGAAACTTTTTCTGATGAAGTGATTACTGCCTTTCGGAAATATTCTGATGTTTTTGAGCCTGATGATGTAGTATCAGATTCTAAAGCATTACGTAATGGTGTCTTTTCTCCCTCTAAGGTACCCGATGCGGTCCGACGGCTGTTCGCATTGCGGGACGCGGCGTTTGAACTTAAAGAGAGAGCACGCCAAAAGACAGGGGAGAAGGAGCAATCGGATTCACACGTCGGCGGAAATCAATCATCTATCTTCTATTCAGATAAGAGCGAACTAGTGCATGCTAAACCAATGCGAGAGGCGGCACCTTTGTATGTTCCTCCTAAAGGAGCAGGAACTAGTCTAGACATGTCTTCCCTCGATGCTAAGGGATATTTTGTGTATAATTGGGTTTATACTCCCTGGCATAGGACTGATGTTATGGCATTAAAGAATGCATTGCCCGACCCCCGCAAGAATCCAGCGGCCTTTTATGAAGAGGTCGAAGGGGCTTTGAATTCTTGTACTATGACTTTGGCAGATATAGATTTGTTCTTCGGGCTTATTTTACCACCGGATATGTGGCGATCTGTGCGGAAGGTGGATGATCAAGCCGCTTTTAAGGCTAAATGGTCTGAGATTGAGGATGAGGATAGGGAGAGAAAACCCGCGCAAAAACCGCCCCAGCTTATTTTAGATCTTCCTGCTGCTATCTTGACTAAGTTGAAAACGATTATCCCCCCTAAAAAGATTGACTGGAATATGTTAGCCTCATGTAAACAGAAGGTTGATGAATCAGTTTCAGACTCCTTTACGCGCTTTGAGGAAACATTTCATGATTTCAGTGGTCAGTCGCTTACGGATGATACGGGTCGACATCTTTTTGTTGATAAATATGTGGCGAATTTATTACCGGGAATAGCAGCTCGATTGAAGGCGAGGGAAAGTTCTTGGTCCATCTCGTCTCCAGCATCCCTCCTGACTATGGCTCAGTATTATGAGCGTCAGGAACAAGAAGCGAAGGGGAATGAGGAGAAGAAATCGAAAGATTTGAAAACTAAGGTGATGCTAGCACAAGTGTATGGTCCGCCTCGTCGGGGTGTCGAAAGAGGTAGAGGAGGATTCTATGGTCCCCCTTCGGGTCGGTCAGATGTTAATAGAAATCAATGTGCGTATTGGAAACAGCTGGGTCATTGGGCCAGGGATTGTCCGGTACTATATGCACCCCGTCAGGGACGTGGTCAGGGACCGTCGAGAGGTAGAGGGGGCTTTTCGAATTTCAGAGGGAATTCCAATGATCGTGTTCGTTTTGAGCCTAACGTGCAGCAACGAGATAGACCTAATGTATTTGATCGGCAAAATCAGTATCAAATGTCTGGGAACGATCGCCCTGGGTACCATGATTCGCAGCATGCATAGGATTGCGTTGGGTGGGGGTTGGAATCAGTTGAAGTGCCGGTTGATCAGAGGGGTCCTTATGTTTCAGCAAATGTTCTGGGTTCTACTGATCAGTTCCTAGTTGATACAGGAGCTACTCGCAGTGCGCTGTCCAAACAATTGGTTCCGAGGGCTCCCCCATCTGGCTTAATGGTTACATCGGTAGGGTTTGATGGTACACTCTCTCGAAGCCCTCTATCCCGACCCCTTGCATTTCGTGTTGAACAACTTTCTGCACCTTGTCCGTTTTTGCTTGCCCCGAACACGCCTGACAACATTATGGGTCTTGATATGCTTAAGCGCTTCAGAGCTACGATCCGCTGCTCCCCTACTGGAGTATGTGTGATATTAAATGATAATCACCCTATGGCAGAACGGATGTGTGTGGTTGCAGAGGATGCTGTATTAGCTTCTCTCCCTCGTACTTTGTGGGCCACTTCGGATACTGATGTGGGACAGATGGTGATTCCGCCTGTCCACATTAGTGTCCAGGAGGGTGCGGTGTTACCACGCCTCCCTCAGTATCGTATTTCCCAGGAGGGGGAGGCGGCACTCATACAGATTGTGCAGGATTTGATTAAGGTGGGAGTAGTGGAGGAAGTTCCCTACAACGTCTGCAACAGTCCTATTTTACCTATTTTGAAGAAAGATACCGATACTAGGGTTTATCGTTTTATTATTGACTTACGGGAAGTGAATAAGATAGTGATACCTCAGTATCCGGTGGTTTCTGATATCACGACGTTACTTACTCTGGTCCCACCAACGGCGACCACATTTTCAGTTATAAATTTGAAAAATGCTTTCTTTTCGATTCCTATTCATCCTGATAGCCGGTACCTCTTCGGCTTTACTTTGAATAATAGGTCTTATAGATTTTGTAGAGTCCCTCAGGGTTATACAGAGAGTCCTAGTATTTACAGTCAAGCATTTAAAAGACAATTGGATTCCTTTGTTCTGCCTGATGGTGTCACCCTTATACAATATGTCGATGACATCTTGTTGGCGGCCGACACTCCTGAGCTGTGTGAGAAGTGCACGTTATCCTTGCTTTCCTTTTTGGCATCCCACAATCACAAAGTGTCGAGGAAGAAATTGCAATTCTGTAGACCAAAGGTGACTTATTTGGGTCACCTTTTGTCTAAGGAGGGGCGTGCACTCACACCAGATCGTATTCAAGCAATTTTGGACACGCCAGTACCTTCCACCCAGAAGGACGTGCGTGCATTTTTGGGTCTTGCTTCTTTTTGTAGGCAATGGATATTGGGGTTCTTACACATAGCTAAGCCATTGTTAGCACTTTTGACAAAAGATACCCCAATACCTCTTCCCTGGTCAAATGAGTGTGAAATTGCCTTTCAGCAATTGCGACGAGCCCTTTGTTCAGCACCAGTGTTAGGGACCCCTGATTATACAAAGCCCTTTACATTGTATGTACATGAGAAAGATGGATGTGCATTATCAGTTTTAGTGCAGATGCACGGCGACAAGCAGCGCCCTTGTGCATATTTTTCGGCTGTACTTGATCCTGTTGCCCGAACATTGCCTGGTTGTTTTCGCTCGGTTGCAGCGACAGCTGTGTCAATACGTCAAAGCGAGGGAATTGTGTTATCTCATAAGATGTTGGTATTAGTTCCCCATGCTGTTGATGCTCTGCTTAATCAGACAAAGACGCAGCATTTGACCAGTGCTCGTTTAACGGGATATGAGTTGACGCTTTTGGCTCCTCATATTACGTTAAAGAGGTGTGCAACGTTAAATCCAGCCACATTGTTGCCATTTCCGGAAACTCAGTCTGAAGCACGAAAAGCACATGACTGTATTCTTGTGACTGAGGAACAGACAAAGGGTCGTATTGATCTCCAGGATACGCCCTTTACAGATGTAGATGGAGAACTGTGGGTGGACGGATCATGCCTGAAGCTACCAGATGGTACGACTTCAGCAGCGTATGCAATTACCACATTACAAACAATAGTGGAGACAGCACGCATACCGCAGAAATCAGCTCAAGCAGCGGAACTGATAGCATTAACACGAGCATGTGAGCTCAGTGCAGGATTGTGTGTGAATGTTTATACAGAGAGCCGCTATGCCTTCGGAGTAGCGCACGATTTTGGCCTACTCTGGAAGGAGAGAGGGTTTCTAACGTCACATGGAGCACAGATAATGTACGTGGAGTTAGTTCACAACCTTTTGACTGCATTAACATATCCAAAGAAGATTGCTATAGTTAAATGTAGTGCCCATAAAAAGGTGGTTGATAAAGTTGGAGAAGGGAATGCTTTTGTAGACCGGGTGGCACGAGAGACGGCGATGCAGCCTGGCTCTACTGCAATGTATGTTGTAAAGTCACAGGCAGAAAGATGGCACGATGCTAGGAGAGAAGTGCTGGAGATACAGAGGACCGCTTCCGATAAGGAACGGGAGCAGTGGTCCAATGATGGAGAATTTGATGACGAAGGGTGTTGGAGAAGTAAGCAGATGGATAAATGGAAGTTACCCACAGCTTTTGTACAACCTATGGTTCAGATGGCACATAGACTAGCGCATGTCGGAGCTTCCGCAATTGTCAAATTACTCACACGAGTTTGGGAGCATCCGGAGATCGCTAGTACGGCGAAGAGGGTAGTGCAGACCTGCATGATTTGCCTGAGGTACAACCCAGGAAAGGGTACACGAACTCCAGCAGGAGGATTTGCAACACCCACTGCACCCTTTGAGGTTTTGCAGATGGATTACATTCAGCTTGAGCGCTGTAACAATCTGAAGTATGTTCTAGTAGTGGTTTGTGCCTTCAGCAAATGGGTTGAGGCATACCCTACGAAAGACAATACTGCAATGACTACAGCCAAGATGCTATTGAAGGAGTTCTTCCCTCGATATGGTGTTTGTAGATTGTTGTGGAGTGATAACGGACCTCATTTTATAGCAGACGTTATCAAGTATGTCCTGAAAGGACTGGGAATTACCCAGAAATTTCATGCAGTGTTTCACCCTCAGTCTGCGGGATTGGTTGAGAAATATAACGGTACTTTGAAGCTTAAGATCGCGAAGATCCAAGCTTCGACTTCTTTGACTTGGCCAGACGCTTTACCGCTGGCATTATTGTCAAATAGATCGATACCGCATTCTCGGACCGGTCTCACACCCTATGAGATTGTGTTTGGACGCCCAATGAATATTTGGGGTCCACCGAAACCGAAGTCAGTGTATGATGTACCTTGTGTAATGATGAATGATTATCTAGCACAGTTAACGGATAATTTGGTTTCTATTCATCAGCAGGTTCGAGAAGCGCTCCCTGATCGGTCCACAGGTGAAGGACATAACCTCCGGCCTGGAGACCATGTTATGATCAAGGTGTTTGAAAGGACGAACAGTCTGGAGCCGAGATGGGTTGGTCCTGAGCAGGTCTTGCTCGCAACGAGGACAGCTGTGCGAGTCTCCAATCGGAAGAACTGGATCCACTCCTTGCACTGTCGTAAAGTGCCGCCTGGATTAGTGGAGCCTGCTGTATTGACCGACCATCGAGAAATCTTGACTGCAGAGAAAGGCCGTGCTGTGGAACCGAACGACACTGAGGAGCTTTTCCTGGACCAAGCGATTCCTGGAGGAGGAAGATATCATCTCAGACAGAGGAAGTGATTTTTTTTCTGTATCCAGATACGTTGTCAGAACAGCCCTTAGGTTAGTGAAACGGAGAGCCAATGAGGCAAGGGGGGGGGATCAGCCCTGCATTAGTGTAGTGACACCCGTCTTGGCCCGCTGGTGAAGAAATCAACGGCTGCCTAAGGGGAAGAGTTCTGACAACCTTTTAGTTTCAGGAAGATATTGACTTTTACTGTAAAATGGAGAAGAAGAAGATTTTTTGTGCGACAAGTTTTATTATCATTGTAGCCATTGTTGGTACAACCACGTGGTTTGTTGAGGATGAGACTCCTGCCCGTGAGTTGCTTGTTTTGACTACTCCAGTGCCTGAGGAGCATTACTTTTATACCCTTCCGTATCAAGAATTGAAGCATCGTCAGTCTTATTTGAATAATACTTTCATCCAGATGTTGCATCATACCCATGTTGCTACAAATGCTACGAACTGTTGGATATGTGGTATGATGTCAGCTCATCAGAAGAAAGGAGGAACGCCGTTTATGCCTCTTCCTTTCTCTCATAATGGCTCTTGTAGAGCATGGTACACTTTGCTTTTTGCCACACGGAAACCTACAGTGGGACGACTACTTTTTAGACTTAATAGGGAATGTCATCAAGATAAAGAAGGCTATCCACAAGCGAATGGGACAATATGGGAGTGGGAAGAATATCGACCAGACAATGAATCAATCCCCTATATCTTCACGAACACCAGAGACACTGCTGGAAATGAACAATTTGTGATTCAAGTGGCACAAGCTCAAGCGGACCTGTGTGTTCAGAGTGTGGGTCATATTCCTGTTGGTGTTAGTGACTGTATTATTGTTTTGAATATAGATGGATTAAATAATAGTACTTTCTTAGCTTCCCATAATACATACTTCGTATGTGGGAATAAGGGTTATTATCGCTTACCAGCCCGCTGGTCCGGAGTATGTTATGTAGCGTTCTTATTACCCCCTGTATTCTTAGCGCCTGCATCCTATCATAAAGATTTGAAGTTATTGAACAATGTAACTGTAAATAGGTATAAACGTACTCTATCTATTGATGATGTTGATCAAACTGATACTAGCTTACAGCAGTATGTTGATTTTAACTTAGGATTGTTTTTCTTTGTTGGAGCTGCCCTAAATAGTAGGAAGGTTCGAAGACTAACAAGAGTTGTAGAGGCTGTAACGAATCAAGCTGCTGTTGCTCTTGGGAATCTTACGGAAGAATTACAAATCACTAGAATTGTTGCGTTACAGAATCGTATGGTATTAGATGTTATGTTAGCTGACAGAGGTGGAGCATGTAGAATTATCGGAAGTAGTTGTTGTGTATTTACTCCTGACCACACGCCATCAGTCTATAACGCCATTGATAAATTGCATAAAATTGCAGCTGAACTCCATACAGAAACTGGCACTTGGACCTTTTCTGGATGGTTTTGGGCATTGATCACTACATGGGGATGGAAAGGTTTAACTGGTCTCTGTATTATTGTAGCAGTTCTGTTTTCCTGTTGCATCTGTGTTCAGTGTGGTCCTTTACTCTGTTCCTTATGTGTGTCATTCTGTATTCCTGATAAGAAAGCTATTGCCAATGTCACCTATCAGAAACATTTAAACAAAGAGGTGGAAGAGATGATGAAAATTGACATATATGATGATTATCCTAATAAGCCGAATGTCTTCAGTAAATGCTGAAAGGGTCGCCTGTTGAAAACTAAAACAGCGATATGATTAAGCATTCACTAAAGACATGAATTCTCTCCAGTTAAAGCATGTGTTTTGTCTTATGCTGACTAAAGTCTGAACTCCATTTTGTATTGTCATGTCTCCACGTGTTTTGCACGAGAAGAGTCCTACCTTTTCGCTAGTTGCTCTTGTAATCTGCCTAGTAACAGCCTATAAATAGCTCCTTTGTCCGTCTGGCGCATGTCCAGACTTGACCACATCTGTTATCAGTTAGTCCTTGTTTGACCATGTTTTCGCGGGCTCAGGAAATTGTTAACTCCGCCCACATATTGATCCTGTATCGAAAATGTCCATAAATGGTAATTAATTTTGCTCTATGTTGTATCCACCCACTTATGAGCCCCTCTATTGTGTATAAAAGGGGACCACGTACGCAAGTTCTTTGTGCTACTCTACGCAATACTGAAGAGTGTTGTGTAGGTTGTAGGACCACCCTTAAGGGTTAATAAACTCTGTCTTTGTATTTGCAGTTTCCGTGCCAACTACCTTCTAGCTTTTGTTACAGGAGAGCGAACCCTTGTGTTCTGCGGGTCTAGGTGGGGCCTGTACTCATCAGTAGGACATGCTTTGGTGTGTGTGGCATGTCCTGATAGTGAACTACAGCAAATTTTGTTTTTCACTATTGCAAGGCTATCTGTATATATCCATAGGGCAGAATGGGGAGTTTGTTATAACATCTAATAAACATAACTGGCCCGGGGAATTGGGTGGGAAAATAAGTTTAGTATGCCTGAACTCAGAATCTAAAGATGCATCTTTTAGTGAAGGTGATTTTTACATCCCGTGTTAGAAAGTAGGTCTTTTCTTGCTTGGTCATCCCGTGTGCCTTTGCTGGAATTAGGATTGTGTGTCTGGTGACAGAAGGCTGGGAGCAGGAGTGGCTCCAGATAGTCTAGGTGGGTCAGGACAGGGCTGAATAGACCTTGGCTGCAATTGGGGAATGGGGAGGAGATTTCCTTGCACCTCAAAGGGACTGGTCTGCCTCTGACCATGCCGTCTCCAACTCCTACCAGGAAGTCACACCAGAGAAGGCAGAACTGGTTCTGGCTGGGCACAGGCACTCTCTGCCTAAGAGATCAAAGGATTTTGGGATATAAATATTGGGGCCCAGACCGCTGACTTTTAGAACTCTTTTGTATCAAGAAGACTGCCAAGAAGAAGAGCTGGAGAAGCTGTGAGGAGGAACTACCACTTTGCTGTGTGCTTTGCTGTGTTGGCCTGCAGTGGCTGCTTCTGTCTTGGGCAGTGAAAGGACTGGACTGAACTTTCTGCAATCTACTTTTGTGGGTTTCTCCAAAGGCTTGAGGTAGAGCTTGCCCCCTGTTCAAGACGTCTCAGGAACAGCAAAGACTTCAAGCTCTTCTGCCCTCAGCACTGGGGACTGTGTGTTTTGTGCTGCAACAGAGGAAAAAGCAACCTGACGCCATCTACGAGGCCGCTGCTTACTCCGTGTCCTGAAGGCACTGCAGAGGGCACCGCCGCAACGCGACCCTGGTCTCACCGACGACACCTGCTGACGCTGCCACCAAGCCGCTGCTCGCACCGCGACCTGTGGGCACCGCACTCCGCCCTGCCTCAAGACGACGCCTTGGTATCCCCGACAACGGCGCTCCACGCCGAAATCTACGCCGCTGCTTGCACCGTGGTTTGAGGGCACTGCTCGGAAAGTTACACCACGCACCGCCCTCATCCCGCACCGCAGCCTTGGCCTACCGACGCCGGCACCATCGACTCCAGTTCGTCGACCGACGACAGTGCTTCAGCCACGTCGACGACGCTGCTTGCACCGTGACCTGCCAGCACCGCCTTCACCTCGCACTGCGACCCTGGTCTCATCGACGATGCCATCTGATGCCACCATTAAGCCGCTGCTCGCACTGCAACCCGAGGGCTCCGCACGTCGCACCGCTGCACTTCGCACCAGAGCACCCGATGCCTGCCGACGCCAGATCTCCCGACTTCAACAGACGGGAGTTTGACCTGCAATGCTTGGGACCTCAAGGGCCCCGACGACTCCTGCACGGACCTCCGGACCTGCGCCTGCGGACGCTGTGCTTTCGGAAGCTCAACGAGAGGTCGCCGACGCCCTGCATTTCTAAAAGGTAATGTTTGCAGGTCTTACCGACACCATAGCTGGCCCACGACGCTGTAGTCAGCCAGAATTGTTTGGATTTGTTTGCTTAAGACGCTGTGATAGCCCCGGACAGAGCTATCGATATCAAGGAACTATTTTTCAAGCATATTTTGATAATTGAAGATTTTTAAGTACTGTATTGTGGATTTTTATCATTTTTGGTCTTGTCTTAAATATATATAGCTATTGGATATTTTTCTAAACTGGTGTGGTGTCCTTTTGTAGTGCTTACACTGTATTACTGTTGGTTATGTGCAAATGCTTTACACACTGCCTTTAAGATAAGCCTGACTGCTCGTGCCAAGCTACGAAGGGGGTGAGCAGGGGTTATTTTAGGAGTGTAACTCCCTTATCCTGACTAGAGTGGTGGTTTCTGCCTGACTTTGGCACATGCCCTAGCCGACCAAAAATCCCATTTCTAACATTGGTTGTCAGCGGTGAAGATAGGACTTACGTTTGCACTTGACTTAGTGATTGGTGTGCACTACTACCATATCGCAGACCATTACGTACCACATACTGGTTCTTTTTCTTTTTGGCCTATTTTTGATCTTGCCGGTTTGAACTTGCTACTTCATCATGCCTGAATCAAGAGCATCATCTGTTGCATCCCTGGAAATTGCCTTTGAGGAGGATAGGTTGGAATCCTACAATGTTAGGGAATTAAAATCAATTTGCAAAAACCTAAAAGTCCAAGTCAGAGGCATCACTAGGAAGGAGGAGCTACAAAAGGCGCTGAGGGCCTGGGTAGCAGCCAGACATGCCAGCGAGCAGTCTGGTGATCGCAGTGGAGAGATGGAGAAGCCTACTCCTAGGGTAGATATTTTTGGGAGGGGGGAACCCTCTAGGTCAGGCAGCAGTGGCCTGTCCCCAGAGGAGCTGGAGGACAGGCGGGAAGCAAAGAAGTTCGAGTTGGAGAAACTCAGGCTAGAAAGTGAAAGGGAAGAAAAAGGAATAGCCATGGAGGAAAGGAAGATGGTCTTAAATCATGAGCAAAGTCTTAAGGAGCTGGAGCTAAGGAATAGAGCCAGCTCTGATGGTGGCAGCAACTCATCAAGACAGGCAGACAGAATTGTGCACATCCCTAAGAATGTAGGCGAGGAATTCAAGAAGTGGGACGATATACAAAGGTGGTTTCAGGGTTATGAGGCAGCGATACACATGAATGGGGTCCCTGAGGAGAATTGGGGATCAGGATTGTGGCCTCTGTTTCTAGAAGAAGCAAGGGATACTTTAGTAGCTTTGGGTAAGGGGTATAACCTCACCTATGCTGACATGAAGGAAGCCCTTTTCACTAGATATGGTCTCACTCCTGAAAAATACAGGGATCAGTTCAGGTCCAGTAAGATGTCTGATGCCAACACTTGGTTGGAATGTGTAGATATGTTTTGCAGGTCACTGGATGCCTGGGTGAAAGGCAGTAATGTGACAGATTTTCAGGGGCTCTACAATTTGATTGCATGGGAGCACTTGTCTAGTCTATGTTTTGCAGATCTGCGCCAGCACCTAGTCGATAGTAAGCTGACTGACCCCAGGAAGCTTGCTATGGAGGCGGACCACTGGGTGACTACCCGGGTCCACAAAAAAGTAGTTGGGGGAGACTCAGCCAAAGGTGGGCAGGGTCCACAGCAGAAAAGTGGGGGGGAACAAGGGTAAAACACAGGAGTTCTCTAAAGGCCACCAAACTAACACCCAGGGTAAAGGTTCCCATCCCCTCGGAGATAAGAAGCAAGGGGTCCCTTCAGGAAAGCCTGCTGAGACTGGACCCCGCAAATGTTTTTCATGTGACCAGATGGGCCACATGAAGGGGGACCCCAAGTGCCCTAAGGGGGCACAGCCATCCACCGGTGGGCAGTCCATGGTGTTGACTAGTGTAGCGCTTGGGGAGGAAGAGTACCCACAGGAGGGTGGGGATCCCGCAGAAACCACCCTCGTCTCACTAGGGGACAGTGAGATGGTCCCAGAAAACCAGGTGCCCCCTAACACAAAAAAATACAGCACCTGGGTGACCATCAATGGGAAAAGGGTAGAGGCTCTCAGAGATACTGGAGCCAGTGTGATCTCAGTCCGGTGTCACCTGATCTCTGAGAAGCATTCCACCAAGTAATTGCTGTGGACAATTCAGAGCGCCAGTGTCTGGTGGCGCAGGTTCCCTTCGAGTGGGGGGGTCTAAAGTCCCTTGAGGGTGGTTGTGAGCCCTTTCATGCCTGTACATTGTCTTCTAGGTAACTACCTGGAGCAGTCCTTATGGAAGGATGTTGAGCTCAGGTCTCACTTGGAGATGCTTGGGTTGCCAGAGTGGACATGCATGTCCACTCGGTCAATGACGGCCAGAGAGGGTAATCAAGAGGACTTCGAACCTCAAACAGTGGCCCAAATTCCGGTCAAGAGAAAGGGCAAGGGGCGTGGGAAATGGCCCCTGATGTTCCCACAGACTGGGAGGAGGCGGACCTTGAGGGGGACGCCCCGGTGCCTACAGGGGAGCAGATAGCTGAACTGGGGGACATCTCGGAGCTGACCCATTGGCAGCAACAAGGGGGTCCCACCAGGGAGGAATTCTGCAAGGTGCAGAAAGAGTGCCCTTCTCTTGAGGGTCTGCGGCGGCAGGCTGCAGACCAGGCAGCTGGTGATCAGTACGGATCACATTGGATCTACTGGGAGAATGATCTCCTGTATAGTGAACCTAAGGTCGCTGATCCTGGGTCAACCTGTGTGCTGGTGGTACCCCAGCGTTTCAGGACCTTCCTACTGGGTCTGGCTCATGAGGTGCCTTTGGCAGGACATTTGGGGCAGGACAAGACCTTTGACAGGCTTGTCACCCACTTCTTCTGGCCCCAAATGCGAAGGCAGTCAGATGGAGATTGCAGGTCTTGCCAAACTTGCCAGGCAAGTGGTAAGAGCGGGAGGAAGGTCAAAGCTCCTCTCCAGCCTTTTCCAGTCGTTGGAGCACCCTTTGGAAGGGTAGGAATGGACATTGTGGGGACAATGGATCCCAAGACAACCATGGGCAACAGGTACATCCTGGCCTTGATGGACCATGCCACCCGGTACCCGGAGGCAATCCCTCTCAGAACAACGACGGCGTCAGTGGTGGGCCGGGCGTTAATGGGGATATTTTCCTGTGTGGGGTTCCCCAGAGAGGTGGTTTCTGACAGAGTGACCAATTTCATATCCAAGTATATGACATCCCTGTGGAAGCAGTGTGGTGTAACCTACAAGTTCACCACCCCTTACCACCCACAAGGTAACGGTCTGGTGGAGAGATTCAACCAGACCTTGAAGGGCATGATTAAGGGTCTAACTGAACCCATGAGGCATAAGTGGGATGTCCTCTTACCATGCCTTCTCTTTGCATACAGGATGTTGCCACAGAAGTTTTTTGGGTTCAGTCCCTTTGAGCTTCTGTATGGTCACCCTATGAGAAGACCTCTGAGTTTGGTGAAGGAAGGCTGGGAGGCAGCTTCCAGGAAAACTCCCCAGGATATGTTTAATTACATGCTGGCCTTCAGAAACCAAACTGCCCGCTTCAGGAGACTCGCTCATGCGAACCTGGAAGCCAGCCAGGAAGAAATGAAGAAGTGGGATGACCAGAATGCTACTCTGGTCGAATTTCAACCTGGGCAGAAAGTGTGGGTTATGGTCCCAGTGGAACCTTGTGCCTTGCAGGACATGTGGATTGAGCCATTTGAGGTGGTGGAGCGCAAAAGTGATGTCACCTACCTGGTGGATTTACAGGTTCCAAGGAAACCTTGGAGGGTCCTCCATGTGAACCGCCTCAAGCCCCACTTGGTCCGAAGTGAGCATGCTCTTGGTGACAGGTGATGGGGTGGAAGAGGAGAGAGAACCTCTCCCTGATCTCCTGTCTGCCAAGGAGCACGATGGGTCCGTGGAAGGTGTGATCCTCTCCCCTACCCTGACCCCCAAGCAACAGAGCGACTGTCGCCAAGTGTTGGGTCAGTTTGCCCCACTGTTCTCTCCGACCCCAGGTGTTACTCACTGGTGTACCCATGACGTGGACACCGGTGACAGCCCTCCTGTGAAGCACAAGATTTACAGGTCGACTGACCGGGTCAAGTCTAGCATCAAAGAGAACGTCTCTAAGTTGTTGGCGTTAGGGGAGATCGAGCCTTTCACTAGTCCTTAGGCCAGCCCAGTGGTCTTGGTTCCAAAGGCCGCTGCACCCGGTGCCACTCCAGAACTGGGGCTTTGTGTGGACTACGGCGGGCTCAATGCCGTCACCAAGACTGACACACACCACATCCCCAGAGCTGATGAGCTAATTGATCGGTTGGGAGCTGCCAAGTTCCTCAGCATGTTCGATTTACCATCTGGGTACTGGCAGATTGCCCTAACCGAGGGGGCCATGGAGAGGTCAGCATTCTCAACCCCCAAAGTACATTACCAGTTCCTGGTGATGCCCTTTGGGTTGAAGAATGCCCCTGCCACCTTTCAGAGGTTGGTCAAGCAGGTGTGGGCTGGACTCGAGGATTTCAGTGCGGCCTACCTGGATGGCATCGCAGTGTTCAGTTCCACTTGGGCAGAGCACTTGCAACACCTCAGTGAAGTGTTGAGAGCTTTGCAAAGGGCAGGCCTCACGATCAAGGACAGTTACTGCCAGATCGGGCAGTGTTCTGTGGTGTACTTGGGACACCAAGTAGGAAGCGGGCCAGTGGCGCCCCTACAACCCAAGATCGACACCATCCTGGCTTGGGAGCCCCACAAGACCCAGACAGAGGTGAGAGCCTTCTTAGGTCTCAACGAGTACTACAGGATGTTTGTTAAGGGCTATGGCACCATTGTTACCCCCTTGGCAGAGCTGACTTCCAGGAAGCAGCCCAAGAAGGTGACCTGGACTGAGTCCTGCCAGAAGGCTTTTGATGCCCTTAAGGCCGCCATGTGCACGGCACCCATGCTCAAGGCACCCGACTTCTCCAAGGAATTTGTCATGCAGACTGATGCCTCAGAGCATGGTGTGGGAGCGGTGCTCTCACAACTGAACGAAGAGGGCCTAGACCAGCCTGTAGTCTTCCTTAGCAGACTACTCCCCAGGGAACAGAGGTAGAGTGCCATCGAAAGGGTGGCTTTCGCTGTGGTCTGGGCACTAAAGGAGCTGAGGCCCTACCTGTTTGGGACTCACTTCCGGGTTCAGACAGACCACAGGCTCCTCAAATTGTTAATGCAAATGAGTGGTGTGAGAGGTGAGAATCCAAAACTGATTAGGTGGTCCATCTCCCTACAGGGAATGGACTTTACGGTGGAACACCGTCCTGGCACAGAGTACGCCAATGCAGATGGTCTATCCAGGTTCTTCCGCCTTAGTGAACAGAACTCCCAAGAGGGTGGGTAGTTCTCCCTACTTTCAGCTGGAGGGGACATGTGTTAGACTTGGCATCTTTTGGCATGTTTCCCCTGAGTTTTTTGCTTTCTGACCGCACGGTTCTGACTGTTTGTGCTCTTAGTGTTTCTGCGCTCTTTTCTCACTGCTCATCAGTGGTAAAGTGCAAGTGCTCCTGTGGTAAAATGTGTAATGGATTGGAGTTTCCATGATTGGCCTGTTTGATTTATGTGTCAGTCCCTAGTAAAGTACACTGCATATGCCGGGGCCTGTGAATCAAATGCTCGTTTGTGGGCTGCAGCACAGGATTGTGCCACCCACACGAACGGACCATAAAAGGTAACTCAGACCCGCCATTGCGGAATCTGCACGCAGTTGTAACTGCCATGTCGACTTGGCCAGTGCACACACTTGCCAGTCCCTCGCCTTCCCTTTTCTTACATGTCAGCCACCCCTAAGGTAGGCCCAAGGTACCCCTGTGTGCCGAGTGCAGTCGATGTGAAAGGTAAGACATGCCCTGTGTGTGTGGCATGTCCTGATAGTGAACTACGGCCAATTTAGTTTTTCGCTATTGCAAGGCTATCTGTTCCCCATAGGACAGAATGGGGAGTTTGTTTATAACATCTTATAAACATAACTGGCCCGGGGAATTAGGTGGGAAAATAAAGTTTAGTATGCCTGAACTCAGAATCCAAAGATGCATCTTTTAGTGAAGGTGATTTTTATATTCTGGGTTTGAAAATACCACTTTTAGAAAGTAGGTATTTTCTTGCTCAGTCATCCCGTGTGCCTCTGCTGGAATGTGGATTGCATGTCTGGGTTTTGGATGACAGAAGGCTGGGGAGCAGGAGTGGCTCCAGATAGTCTAGGTGGGTCAGGAAAGGGCTGAATAGACCTGGGCTGCAATTGGGGAAGGGGGAGGAGATTTCCTTGCACCTCAAAGGGCCTGGTCTGCCTCTGACAATGCTGTCTCCACTTCCTCCCAGGAAGTCACACCAGAGAAGGCAGAAATGGTTCTGGCTGGGCACAGACACTCTCTGCCTAAGAGATCAAAGGATTTTGGGCTAAAAATATTGGGGCCCAGACCCCTGACCTTCATAACTCTTTTGGCTCAAGAAGACTGCCAAGAAGAAGAGCTGGAGAAGCTGTGAGGAGAAACTACCACTTTGCAGTGTGCTTTGATGTGTTGGCCTGCAGTGGCTGCTTCTGTCTTGGGCAGTGAAAGAACCAGACTGAACTTTTTGCAATCTACTTTTGTGAGTTTCTCCAAGGGCTTGAGGTAGAGCGTGCCCCCTGTTCTCAGGAACAGCAAAGACTTCAAGCTCTCCTGCCCTCAGCACTGGGGACTGTGTGTTTTGTGCTGCAACAGAGGAAAAAGCAACCCGACGCCGTCTATGATGCCACTGTTGACTCCGTGTCCTGAAGGCACCGCAGAGGGCACCGCCGCAATGCTGCATCGCGACCCTGGTCTCACCGACGACGCCTGCTGACGACTCCACCAAGCCGCTGCTCACACTGCAACCTGTGGGCACCGCACTGCGTACTGCACGATGACGCGTTGGTATCCCCGACGACGATGCCACACGCCGAAATCTACGCAGCAGCTTGAACCATGGTTCGAGGGCACCGCTCGTAAAGTTACACAACGTACCGCCCTCATCCCACACCGCAGCCTTGGCCTACCAACGCCGGCACCATCGACTCCAGTTCGTCAGCCGACGACAGTGCTTCAGTCACCACGACGCCGCTGCTTGCACTGTGTCCTGCCAGCACCACCTCGAGCACTGCCTTCACCTCGCCCCTGGTCTCACCAACGATGCCATCTGATGCCACCACTGAGCCGCTGCTCGCACCGCGACCTGAGGGCTCTGCACGCCGGACCGCTGCACGTTACACCGCAGCACCCGACGCCTGCCGACGCCAGCGCTCCTGACTTCTACAGAGGGGAATTCGACCGGCAACGGGTGTGACTTCAAGGGCCCCGACGACTCCTGCACCGACCTCCGGAACCGACGCCTGCGGATGCCGTGCTTTCGGAGCTCATCGAGCGGTCGCCGACGCCCTGCATTTCTAAAAGGTACTGTGTGCGGGTCTTCCCAACACCGTAGCTGGCCTACGACGCCGCGGTCAGCCAGAACTGTCTGGATTTGTTTGCTTATGACGCCGTGATAGCCCAGACAGAGGTATCGACATCAGGGAACTATTTTTCAAGCATATTTTGATAATTGAAGATTTTTAAGTACTGTATTGTGGATTTTTATCGTTTTTGGTCTTGTCTTAAATATATAAAAATATTGGATATTTTTCTAAACTGTTTTGGTGTCATAGTATGAGAGCAACATCCGGATTGACTGGGGAGCCTGTGCTTTCCCAGAGACTGCTGGGATTGAAGGATTGAGGCGGCCATCGGCATCGGAGGATGCGAAAGGTGCATTTTTGTAATCATTATTTTCTCCCGGCTGTTCCTCCGTCCCCCTTTCATTTTGTGGCCGCTGCCACTGGATGTTGGCAGAGGGACATAGCAGGTAGGGAACGGGCCATCAATTGTTCTTTTTGCATTTGTCACCCCGAGTGGGACAGGTATGCCCAGATGTGAGTTCAATGCTCTCTATGCCACTGGAGACAAGCTAGCCTGACTGATGAAACCGGCCACAGGATGTGTGTTTCTGGTTCAGGGAGGACCTGGCCTAGCAGTTCGGGCTGGACTGTTCACATGGGGAGTAGGGTCAAGACTGATTTGCATATGATGTGGTTTAAACTGGAATGGCATGGGAAGCAAAATAACAATGGATTTAGGCCCAGATGTATGTACTGGGATGAATGTTTGACACGGTTCAACATTCTGCCTATCAATTGTTCTTTTTGCATTTGTCACTCCGAGTGGGACAGGTATGCCCAGACTTGGGTCCCATCCTCTGGATGCCATTGGAGTCATGCTAATCTGGGTGATGAGGGGTGAAACCCCAAAACTAGTCCCAGGATGCTTGTTTTCGGTCCAGGGGGATCTGGCCTGGAAATTTGGACTGGACTGTTTGTAATAAGGGTAAATAAGCCCATGTAGCCGAGGTGTAGATAGAAGATGAAGGTTTATTGTAGATCATAAGGTGAGCCCCACCAGGAGCAGCTCCCCCCATGGGGAGCAGGGTCAAGACTGATTTGCGTATGGCTGGGTATAAACTGGAATGGTATGGGGAGCAAAAAAAGATGTATTTAGGCCCAGATCTCTGTACTGGGGTGAATGTTTGAAATTGCGCAACATTTGGTCCATGAATTGTTCTTTTTGCATTTGTCGCCCTGAGTGGGACGGGCAGGTCCAGGCGTGCTCTCCATGCTGGTCCCAGGATGCTTCTTTCCAGTCCAGGTTCTTTTTGGTAATTATTCTAGGCTAAAAAACAGGCTTGGGGTTAGGTATATTTCAAAGCACCAAATCTAAAACACAGACTATAAATTCCACATGCATTCCTTACTGTAAAGAATAGAAAACGCAAGGAATTGTAAAGAAATCAGGGTTAGGGTTTATGAATAGATGTAGGGATCAGAGTATGTGTTTACAGTTGGGGTTAAATTTAGGGATAGGTTATTGGATTAGGGTTGGTTCTCACCGTTTAGAGATAGGGTGTAAATGTAGGATTTATGTTTGAGGTCGAAGACGGATTTAGATTTTTGGTTGGATTATGTGTAACTTGTGGTAAAAAAAAAAAAAAAAAAAAAAAAAACACTTGACTGTTACGCTTTCATAATACCTAAAAAGAAAATGGTTAAAGTCTGATCGTTTGGAAAAACCGCAGCTCGTGTTTCATGAACAAATTTCTTTTTAGAGCACACTGGATATTCTGATACTTTGAACTTAAATTTACTAATCTTTTGAAGCCTTGGAGAGCTCATGGAATCTGTTCTGGTGAAGTATGTGGTGATTCTATTATTTAAAATGAGTGCGGCTATAATGTATCATGGAGTTTTTTTTTTGTTTTTTTAACTGGTCCAATACCTCTGCCGAAAATGTGCTATTGTTTTTTTTTTTTAATAAGCGTTACTGGAGACAGCACGGACTCCTATGGCTCTCTCCGCCGAATTCTGCCCTCGCCAGAACACAGGAATAGATCACACGAGAAGCAGTTCTGCCGCTGACAGAAAGAAAAGTTATTGGCCCTTTTGCCCTGTCAGAGGGATGGTTCTCCGTAAGGAGGGGCAGAGATGCTGCATGCGTGAAATGAAAGGGTTGCAGCAGACGCTGCCGACTCCCCGAGGAGGCTGCAGCAGGCGGTGTGTGCAGACATTTCCTGGAGTTCCCGGTGCTGTGCTCCCTGACCCCAGTGGCAGTCCCCTCGCACTGCACCTCTCTCTCTTTCTCTCCACAGCTGCTGATGCCAGCGCCAGAGCGAGGCTGCTCCATTCTCTCTCTCATTCCACTCCGACCAGCCGGGGGACCTTCAGGGTCGAAGGTTTCGCCCTCCCGGCACCGACCTCCACCTCCAGCCGACCCCGGGGCGCAACCTCCCATGGAGGAGCTTCTCTAGCGGAACACAGGACATCGGGTAAGAGGTAACCAGAGAGAAGGGGAAATAAATCACAAGAGGGGAGGGGGAATACAAGCAGAACACAAAGACTTGGGTTAAGAGGTGGCTGCTTGTCAAAGAGGGCGCAGGCAGGGGCTGTCCCTGCTGCTGCTGCTGCAGAAACAACAAAAGCACGGCTGGGGCATGTAGTGTCTGCTTCTGAAATATGATATTCCGGATTGTATTTTTCATTTGGAAAGCGTTTATTAAAAGCTGGGACGTCCCCACGCACTCTCCCGCCTCGTTTGTTGTTTTTTCTTCTGCGTTTTTGCCGGAGGGATGCTTTTTTCTGTTGTTTACAGAGGCGCAGCCGGCAGTAGTGGTTGATGCCTGGTGAGGCGAAGGCCAGAGACCCGGATGAAGGAGCGGGGTCAGGCTGAGGGGTGCCCAGGGCTGTTGATCCGAGGCTCGCAGCCCGTTTGTTCCAGCAGCCTTCCCCAGCTCTGCGTGCACTGGTGGGGGCGGGGGTGACATCTCAGCCCGCCTCTGCCTCACAACCCCGGCTCTCCTTTGCACCCCGCGTAGATGAGATCCAGAGGCCGGGGGATCACGATCTCCGAGGCCCAAGCCTGCCGAGGGGGCGGCTCGGGGGTCACGGGATGCGCCTTGGCGGTGAAGCGTGGGGTGCGGGGCCAAGGGCAGCTCTCAGCCAGGGCTGCCTCTGTGCGAGGATGAGGGAGGAGAATAGATGCATTGCGAGCCGTTCAGAAAGTGAAACTAAAAGGGTCAGGGAGGGAATCCAGGACAGCGATGAGAGTGGGTGCAGGCGCTACTGCCGCTGCCGCCTCATTGTGCCGGGCGCCGTAGGAGCTTCCGGCAGGCGACGCAGTGTGAGGGGTGCTACCCCCTCAAACTGCAGTGCACGCGGGGTGAAGCAGCACGGAATACGCACCCCGTCTCCTCTCCGCGCAGTGCACTCGCGGTGGACCAGGGGATATAGGCAGAGTGCTCCCGGTCATCTCCTTGGAGTGCACCCGGGGTGAAGCAGGGCTAAGCACTGCTCTCTCCTCACCGTGCACTGCACCCGGGGTGATGCAGGGGACACGCAGAGTTCCTGTTCGCCTCTTCACGGTGCTTCGGGGTGAAGCAGGGCTTGAACCGGGAACTACAGCTTCCTCATTGTGCAGTGCATTCTGGGCATAGCAGGGGGCAGGTGGGTGCTTCTAGTTCCTCGCTGCTCTGTGCACCCGGGGAGATGCAGGGATGTCCTGTGCTCATCGGTACCGTGCAGTGCGTTCAGGTGAAGCAGGGGGCGGTCACCTGGTTCTTGTTTGCTCTTTATTTGGAAGTTCTACGCTGATGCTGGGAGCCGCTGCCTCGGAGTGTAGGGCTCTCGGGTTGAGGCATAGTGCTGTTTCCTCCGCATTGAGTGTGCAGGGGTGAGAATCGAATGCCAGTGACAGGCTTGCACTGAGTGCCGCTGCCTCTATTGATATATGTGGTGCCTCTCATTGCCTGGTGCACCATGAACAGCCCAGAAGGCACACTAGGCATGGGTGATGTGCGCCGAGTGCCGTCTTCTGTGCACTGTGCAGGGCACCAGGACTTCCTGTGCCGTCATGCAATGGATGGAAAAAGGGCCCTGCTGCACCTGCGCTGTGTGCCATGGCTGCACTGCACGCCGTCGGCGCCGCACTATCCCAAGACCGCCAGAAATGCTCGAATCAAATGCTGTGTGTGTGAGGTCGTACCCTGCACGTACTCTTACGTACCCTACGTTTGTTGGGCTTCACGAGAAGGGATGTGAGATCCCTGCTGCCCACGTCACTTAGGGCTGTGAAGCAGTGCTGCAAAAACTGCCCCAGGTGTGCCAGGGTAGACATTGGGCGACTGCCTTTACTGTATGTGTGCCGGGCTACCGAGAGAGAGTTTGGCTTGCCTGGTTATACAGTGGGGAGTACTCCTCGTTGTGTTTTGTGCTACGGGTGTTCCCCCAGTACGTCGTGGGTGAAAGTCCTCTAGGGTTGCTTAGACTGTATTAAAGCGCGGGGTGAGTGATGCTGAGTTCTTTGATGCACTAGAGGCAGCCAGGGGGGTGTATAGTGGGAGATACCAGTAACGTAGCCAGTATGTCCTGGACCCTAGTGCAAGAAAGAAAAGGGACCCACTGGCTGCTGCTTGAATGATAAAATAGAGCAATATTCAGGGTTCAGTGGGTGGCTCTGTATCTCGGTGCCACTGCACCTGTTGCACCCGTGGAAGCTACGCTCCTGGGAGAGACGCTTCTCTGCACTGTGTGCCGTAGCTGCCTTTATGGTGCCCGGGTATAACAAAAGTCCGTGATACTCGTCATTGTACTGTGTCAGCGGTACTCAGTGCCTTAGGCTGTGCCCACGTGTAGGCAGACTGGTTGATGCTCTGATCAGGTCGTGTGCCAGGCTAAGGCTGTACCGGGTTGTGATAGGGCATATAATGGGCGAGGTTCCTCATTTGTGTTATGTGGCAGAATATAGTGTGGTTCATACGCCGCATCCCGTTATCGTGAGGCTTGCCAGGCCTACTTAGTATGGGGAAACACAGCCTTTACAACAAGGTTTTTACCACGTAGTGACTTAACCATGCATTTTTAAGTACACGTTTTTACAACGTGTATGTTTTTACAATGAATGCCTTTACCACGCATTTAAGGTAAGTTGGGGGCATGAGGGGTCTCCCCCCCACTAATACATTGTTTTTAAATAAATAAACAATGCGTGGTAATGGCATCCATTGTAAAAACATACACGTTATTAAAAAAATGCGTGATAAAAAATGCGTGGTTAAGGCTTGAGACGTTTTTCCCTGCGTTGTTCCGTCATCCAACCCTTAGTATGACCAGCTGCCCCAGGGCACACAGCTGGTGATATGTCTCATTGTGCTCTGTGCCAGGGTTATCTAAAAGCGAGAGGCTGAACCAGGGCCGGTGGGATAAGATTCCTCACTGAAGTTTGCGTCTTTACAGCCTGGAGGGTATAATGCTGTGCTTCTCCATTGCATTTTGTTCCAGGTTGTCTAGATTGTGTCAAACTGTGCCAGGGAATTAAGTGGTGGATACTCCTTAATGTAGTGTGTGTTAGGGCAGCCTTGAGTGCACCAGGCCGTGGCAGAGTGTTGATTAGGTGAAATTCCTCTTTTGCTTTGTGTGCCTGGATTTAGTGTCCCATATGCCACATTGTGTTGTGATCCATGGAATGGAGCCCGTGGTACCCCTCACTGTGTTGTGTACTTGAATACGGAAGGGTTCACACCACACATTGTGTTGGGTAGCATGGTATGAAGTACGTGATACCCCTCGCTGTGTTGTCTGCTTGGATATAAAATGGGTCATGGACTCATTGTGTTGTGTAGCAGAGTATGGATGGGTGATAACCCTCATTGTGTTGTGTAGCCAAGATTTGGAGTTAGTGATACCCCTAATTGTGTTCAGCAGATTACCAAGTGGGTGATACCCCGCATTGTATGGTGTAGCAGGGTATGGAGTTAGTGAAATCCTCTTTGTCTCTGTAGCAGGGTGTGGAGTGGGCGTTACCTCTCTTTGTTTTGTGCAGCCAGGATTTGGAGTTAGTGATACTACTCATTGTGTTGTGTAGCAGGGTATGGAGTGGGTGATACCCCTCACTGTTGTGTATTTGGGTATGGAGTGGGTGGTACCCCTCACAGTGTTCTGTAGCAGAGTATGGAGTGGGTGGTACCCTTCACTGTGTGCTGTAGCAGAGTATGGAGTGGGTGGTACCCTTCACTGTGTTCTGTAGCAGAGTATGGAGTGGGTGGTACCCTTCACTGTGTTGTGTAGTTGGCTATGGAGTGGGTGGTACCCTTCACTGTGTTGTGTAGTAGGCTATGGAGTGGGTGGTACCCCTCACTGTGTTCTGTAGCAGAGTATGGAGTGGGTGGTACTCCTCACTGTGTTCTGTAGCAGAGTATGGAGTGGGTGGTACCCTTCACTGTGTTCTGTAGCAGAGTATGGAGTGGGTGGTACCCTTCACTGTGTTGTGTAGTAGGCTATGGAGTGGGTGGTACCCTTCACTGTGTTGTGTAGTAGGCTATGGAGTGGGTGGTACCCCTCACTGTGTTCTGTAGCAGAGTATGGAGTGGGTGGTACTCCTCACTGTGTTCTGTAGCAGAGTATGGAGTGGGTGGTACTCCTCACTGTGTTCTGTAGCAGAGTATGGAGTGGGTGGTACCCTTCACTGTTGTGTAGTAGGCTATGGAGTGGGTGGTACCCTTCACTGTGTTCTGTAGCAGAGTATGGAGTGGGTGGTACCCCTCACTGTGTTCTGTAGCAGAGTATGGAGTGGGTGGTACTCCTCACTGTGTTCTGTAGCAGAGTATGGAGTGGGTGGTACCCTTCACTGTTGTGTAGTAGGCTATGGAGTGGGTGGTACCCTTCACTGTGTTCTGTAGCAGAGTATGGAGTGGGTGGTACCCCTCACTGTGTTCTGTAGCAGAGTATGGAGTGGGTGGTACTCCTCACTGTGTTCTGTAGCAGAGTATGGAGTGGGTGGTACCCTTCACTGTGTTGTGTAGCCAGGGTTTGGAGTTAGTGATACCCTCACTCTGTGCCTGGATATTGATATAACCCAGCTACACAGTAGAAATCCACCAGCACTCACAGGAGCAGTTGCCCAGTATTTTATTGGGATTCGAGTACAAAGTGTACTCGAATCCCAATAAAATACTGGGCGACTGCTCCCGTGAGTGCTGGTGGATTTCTACCGCGTAGCTGGGATATTACAGCGCGATTTTCGCCTTTGCGCATAAAGCACCCGCCCACGAGTGAAAGGACACAGGTGATGTTCAGCAGCGAGATCTATCTATCCATCTATCCATCCATCCATCCATCCATCCATCCACACCCTTGTGGGCTTGGGTAGATAAGTGTCGGGTAATGGTGCCAACAAGGGAAATATTAGAAAATGTATTTAAATAAATTTAACGATTACATTATAGATGTCAAGCAATAACATCAACACTTAATGAAAAGCAAATTACTGTATATATACTCTAGAAAAAGAATGAAACAACACAAGCAGGTGTATTTCTTGGTTCATTATATTGTATTAAAAAAAATAAGATTGCATTTTGGGGTTCAAAACTAGGAAGATACTCCAGGAGCATTGATAATAGATCACAACCAATGTTTACACTAGAATTCACTAGTCATCGATGCATGTAAACCCAATACCAAACGTAAACAGAATGGAGAGACTGCCCTAAACATAGGATCAAATTCTGCCAAAAATATTCTTACCAACACTAAAAATAAAATGGGTTGGGGCGTTGACGTTTCAGTCTCTTCTGAAATGAATCTATGAGACAATCATCAGGACCAGATGTTTGAAGGAAGATCCAAGACCCCTCGCACATAAGTTGAGGAATCTGTAGAAGTATTCATATCGTGCACAAAACATGGAGAGGACAATTGTTGCAGGACTTCGTTTTATTTGTCATCGGTGCATTCAAAAGTCCATATAAAGAAATGTTGGTAGAAAACGGCTGCAATTCACCTGCGGCCCCTGTATGCATTCACTTAAGGTTGGGAGTAGAATTGGTCCCATCCCACGTTGGCTTGTGTGACTGGACTGGCTAGAATAGATCCGTGGTGCGAGGATAGAGTAGGGGGCTCCTCGTTGCATGGTGGGGGCCTGCTTTCCGGTACCTCGGAGGGCGTCGGAGGGTAGAGTGATGAAGTTTCTCGTTTGCGTTGTGTGCCTCTCTGAATACAGTGTGTGTGTTATGTGCCGGAGCCGCACAGAGAGGACGGGATGTGTGGTTAATGCGCCCTAATATTGAGTCTACCATGGCTGCCTTGTGTGAGTTCATGGTTTGCCAGGTTTTAATATATCACACCCTCAGTGTGCTGTGCTCTATGCATACACAAATGCCAAGTGTTGGGTCAAAGTGGGCGGTACTCCTCATTGTGCTGTGCATCGGGGCTCCCTGGTGGGCACATGCACATCAAACGACGTCCTCTTCTGTGTGCTGAGCATAATTCTTGCACCTGACAGCGAGTACATCAGGAACGCTTCTACGCCTTCCTTGTGCAGGGCACCAGGGCTGCCTGAGGGGCACATCGTGCATGGATGGTGCTGCGGCAGTCTCCTACTGCACGGCGGGGGTACTTTACACTAAAAGGGCCACAGTCAGGAGGCATGACGTGGATGCTGATCTCTACCTGGTGCGAAGTATGCCTGGGCGGTGGGCGCCGTCATGAGCACAGGGCAGGGATGGGGTGTGTAGGGATCGGCCGCTTCCGGGTGCTGGCTGTGAGGGGGGGGGGGGTGTCATGCTGCTCACAGCATGCGCGCGGTGAGCTCCGCGGAGACCACGGCAAGTAACGTGGATGCAAGCTGTCAATCTGCCTGGGAGACCTTAATACAAACAGAAATCAGACAGGTGGCAGGCAGCCCTGAGCCGCAGCCAGGGAAAGCAGGCAGCAGGGTGCCTCGGTCAGCGGAGGTGGCAAGGAGCTCAGGCTACTGGGAGGGTCGGGTACCAGGCATTAGGAGCCGCGGAGCAGGCAGTGGCGATCGAGACAGGCACAAGACGCGGCGGTGCATCAGGCGGAGAGCGGAAATTCAGGGGTCCGGAGCGGAATGGAGACAACAGGCAGCGGTGTCATGATAGACAGGTGTTCATTAGAAGACGGGGGCGGGGGGTGCAACTGTGTGTTAGGGGGTTGTGGAGAAGGCTGGTGTGCACTGCTGCATGGTGGAGCAACCAACTGTGCATGAAGAGTGGGAAGAGGCGGCAGCTGTGCATAGGGAAATGGGCGGAGCAGGCAGGTGTGCAGTAGGAGACAATATAGCAGTCACCTATCAAGAGATTAGTGGAGCAGGCAGCTGTGCTTTAGAGGATTGTGGAGCAGACGGGTGTGCGTTGCTGTATGGGGGAACAGGCAGCTGTGCATTAGGAGAATGGCGGGAGCAGGCAGCTATGTATTAGGAGAGTGGTCGGAGCAAGCAGTTGTGCTATAGGAGACAAGGAACGGAGGCAGTTAACTTTCTAGAGATTGGGGCGCATGCAGCTATGCATTAGAGTGAGCGCGGTAGGCAACAGCGTATTCTGTTAGAAGGCGGTGGAGCAGGCAGCTCTGTATTAGGACACGGGTGGAGCAGGCAGCTCTGTGTTAGGGGTTTGTGAAGAAGGCTGGTGTGCACTGCGAATCAGTCAACTGCTAAAAGATTAGTGGAACGGACAGTTGTGCATTGGAGGATAGTGTAGGAGGCAGGTGTGCACTACGGCATGATGGAGCACGCTGCTCTGCTTTAGGAGAGTGGGCAAAGCAGGCACTGCATTAAGTGATTGGTCGCAACAAGCAGCTGTGCAGTAAGAGGCAAGGGACAGGGAAGCATGCAGCTATGCATTAGGACACGAGGGAGCAGGCAGCGGGGTAGTAGAAGATAGTGGAGCAGGCAGCGATGTATTAGAAGATGAAAGAACAAGCAGCTATGCAGTTGGAGACAAAGTAACATATTTGGGGAGCTGTGATTCAGGTTTGGGGAGCGTGCAGCTGTGTAGCAGATTCTGGGAGGTGGCAGCTGTGTGACATATTTAGGGGGCTCTCACCTGTGATCCAGATGCTTCCAGATGCTGGGAGCGCACAGCTTTGATACAGATACGGGGAGCTCTCAGCTGTGATCCACATTCAGGAAGTTTCTTTGATCCAGATGCAGGGAGCTCACAGCTTTGATCCAGATGGGGGCAGCTCACAGCTTTGATCCAGATGGGGGCAGCTCACAGCTTTGATCCAGATGCGTGGAGCTCTCAGCTGTGATCCAGATGCGTGGAGCTCTCAGCTGTGATCCAGATGCGTGGAGCTCTCAGCTGTGATCCAGATGCGTGGAGCTCTCAGCTGTGATCCAGATGCGTGGAGCTCTCAGCTGTGATCCAGATGCGTGGAGCTCTCAGCTGTGATCCAGATTCGGGGAGCTCTCAGCTGTGATCCAGATTCGGGGAGCTCTCTGCTGTGATCCAGATTCGGGGAGCTCACAGCTTTGATCCAGATGCGGGGAGCTCTCATCTGTGACCAGATTCATGGACCTCACAGCTTTGATCCAGATGCTGGAAGCTCTCAACTGTGATCCAGATTCGGGGAGCAGTCAGCTGTGATCCAGATCCGGGGAGCTGTCAGCTGCGATCCAGATTCGGGGAGCTTTCGGCTGTGATCCAGATTCAGGGAGCTGTCAGCTGTGAGTCAGCTTTAGGGAGGTGGCAGCCCTGTATTTGGAAGCAGGGGGTCTTGTCGCTGGCTTTCAGGAGCTAGGGGAAGCAGGCAGAGATGTTTCAGGGTAAGGCGGTAGCAGGCAGCAAGGAGTCTGCAGCCAGAAGACAGCAGACTGAGAACCTTCAGAGTAGGAGCAGAGGCAGCGCGGGGAGCCTGGAGACACAAATAGCAGACAGTGGAGTGTCAGACTTGGGAGTAGGGACAGAGAGTAGGGTGTCTGGAGCTAGAGGAGCAAGGAGCTTGGAGGTGAGTCTTGGGAGTAGGAGAGACTTGGTGTAGGGGGTTGGGAATCCCAGGTAGAAGACAGTGGTATGAAAGCCTTGATGGCAGGGGCAGAGAGTAGAGTTTCTGGTGCCAGAGATAGAAGACAGTGGAATTAAAGCTGGGGGTGGCGTAATAATTTGTGTGGGGGTGGGAGGGGAAGTCTGGAACCAGAGGGAGTAGGAGCAGGAGTAGGGGTCTGGATTCAGAACAGAAGGCCCGAGAAATGAGCCGTGGGAGTAAGAGCAGGAGTAGAGGGTGTGGAACCAGAACCATAAAAAAGTGTAATGGGACCTGGGGAAGTAGAGCAACAGTAGAAGCAGGCAGCAGAATGGGGGCTGGAGAAGTATGGTCATGGAGTAAAGGGCCAAAGGAAGAGGTGTCAGAATGGCACCCGTGGAAGTGGGGTCATGAAGTAGAGGGCCAGAGGAGGAGGCAGAGTGACAGAAGCAGGAAAGTAAGGTCATTAAACGAAGGGCCTGAAGTCAGAGGAGGCAGCAGAAAGGAAGCCGGGAAGTAGGGCCATGGGCTACTGTGACCGAGGAAGAGGCAGCAGAGTGGGAGCCAGGGAAGTGGTGTCACGGAGTAAAGGGTCTGAAGCCAGAATAGGAGGCAGCAGAGTGGGAGCCATGGAAGTAGGGTCATGGAGTAGAGGGCCAAAAGAGAATGCAGTGTGATGGGAGCTGGGAGAAGAAGGGTCATGGGGTAAAGGGCCAGAAGCCAGAGTAGGAGGGAGCAGAATGGAGGCTGGGAAAGTAGGGTCACTGGGAAGAGGGTCAGAACCAGAGGACGAAGAGGCAGCAGATAGGGGACTGGGGAAGGAGGGTCATGGGGTAGAAGGCCAGAGGAGAAAGGAGTGGTATGGGGGGAGTGGAGTAGGGTCCTCAGTCAAAGTGCATTAAAAAAAGGAAGAGAGCTGTGATGCTGTGCACACTGAAGGCAGGGCAAGGAAGCGTGGGGGTGGGATGAAAGTAATGGCTAAAACAAAATATGCTGTAACTTTTTTCGGTCTTTCATCTTCAGGTCTGCACATATAAAATAACACACAGCTTAAATGTAAAATAAATGCAAGTTAAGTTAACCAGTGGGAAATGCACTATCGTACTTTATGAAACCTCTGTTAGTTAATGCACTGCAGAGGTCTGCGTCTGTAACCAGAAAGCCAAAGAACTGAATCGTGGTTGGAGCAGTGGTGAAAAGTTGGGGATGCCACAGGCCCCTGTGGCGCAGAGGCCTGTGTTGCACTCCTTTCAAAAAGCACACACTTCACAGCTCAGTTGGTAACTCCTCTCCAAATCCATTAAAAAAGAATAAATCTGTCATCAGGAAGTGTCAAGTGAGAGGGACATGGCTTGGCGCCGATGTGAGGAGAAGCGGACTCCGGAGCTCCGTCCGCGCCGCACCCCTGCCCGCAATGATCCTGACACATTGAAGGGGGCCCTTACTGGAATCCTGGTGGCGGAGGCTCTGCTACTTGTGCTGGGCGACGGTGGAGACTCGGCGCTGCCTTAACAGCGACCAAAACGCTGTTGTTGTCGCCGGGCGACTCCAAGGGCCGCGAACCAAAGATGGCGGCTGGGAGATGAGAAAGAGGAGGTTGCCGAGTGCTCACAAAGAGATCTGGGAATCTGAGAGGTTTTCTGTCTCCGGCGGCTGAGAGGAGCGGTGACTGAGAGCGTGGCTGGTGAGTGCGGAGCACCATGGCTGCCAGGAACCGGGTGTGCTCTGCTGAGCTTGAAGTTGCGCTCCGCATACAAAATGGCGACGCCCACTGATGGGGCTGGGCCCTTATGCCCATGGTGCAGCGGGACACTAAGCGGAGGTGAGGAGCGCGGGGCTCGGCAGTGGAACCCCCTGCTTGCAGACACAGCAGACGTCTAGTGCCCAGGGCCACGACAGGCAACAATATTAAGCTGGGCTTGGGGCATTGAGAGCACTGACCCGAGGTCTTCTGCGACGAGGGAGTGGCTGTAGGCGAGGTGGTGGGAGCCCACCGAATCCGAGAGGGATATCGACCTCGAAGCCCAATACTGTGCACTCTGACTACCGAGGAGGTTGACCAGTGCAAGCGGCGTACAGAGCCTGAATGCAGTTACCTGGTGGTGACAAAGTGCCCATACAGCACATGCGGGAGCCTTGACGTCCCCTTCCTGACTGCGAGTGGCCGCGAGGTGCAGGTGAGGGGGAGACCCTTCTGGTCGCCACCAAGGGCTGGTTTGGAGGACACAAGCGGTGGAGGCCAGTGCTGAGCGAGAGAGGTCAGAACTATAGAATTCACCACTGCGCTGGTTGAGAGGTGCGGGGGCATCATCACTCTGATCAGGAGGATTGGAGGGCCTCAGGAGTGTGCACTGAGCTGCCTGAGGGGACGACCACCCTGTTCCCCCTCCGAGCTGGCGATCTCGAATAGCGCTCTCTCCCTGCTGTGAAGACCCAGGGGAACGGCCTACTGTGCCGGCGTGCACTTCCTAAACGTTCCTGTGCTCCCTACCTGGAAGATCCGCGTGACCCATCGCAACCAGCCAGAATGGGCCGAGTATCCCACCGGAAGGGCTTCACGGCCTTGCATGTGGAAGCAACGGGGCAACAATCTGAGGATGAGGAGGAAGTGGCATAACGATGGAGGGACGAGGCAGCAGGGGGCCCCACACTGGTGGACATAATGCAGGCCATCACCTTCTAGAGAGAGGCTTTGGAGACCAATATGGACGCCATAGGGGTGGATCTCAACCTACTGAAGGACGACCATCGCAAGCTCAAAGAGCGGGTGAAAGCTAATGAGAAGTCCTTGGAGGAGGTTCTGGACGCAATCTCTACTTTGCAGCGCTCTCTAAAAGTGGTGGAGGACAGGGTCAGGATCTTGGAGGTGAGAGCGGAGGACAGTGAAGGGCGCTCTCGCAGGAACAACCTGCGCATAGTGGGGTTCCCAGAACGGCAGGAAGGAGACGACGCTGTTCAGTACATGGAAAACTGGCTTTGGGCTGTGATGGCTCCGGAGGGGCTCTCCCCCTTCTTCGCCCTTGAACGCGCACACAGGGTCCCAGCCGGACCTCCAAAGCCGGGTGCACCCCCGCGACCAATGGTTGTGCACTTGCTCCAATACCGCGACAGAGACCACATCTTACAGCTATCGCGGGGGAAGCAGAACCTTCAAATCACGAACGCCAGGGTGATGATCTTCCTGGACTTCACCAGGGAGGTGCAGAGGCAGCGCACTACCTTCCTTGCACTAAAGCGGAAACTCCAACAGCTGCAGGTACCATACGCCATGTTGTTCCCAGCACACCTAAGAGTAGTAGACGGGATCACTACACATTTCTTCACTACCCCGCAGGACGCATGGCAGTGGCTGGAGGCGCGAAAACCGAGAACAAGGAATGTTTCTCCGTCGAGCACTGCGGAAAGAGGATCACCTGCACATTTGGGGTCACAGAGGTCCATAACGCCGCCGGGACTCCAACTTGAGAGGGACAGGGCTGTGCAGGCGGTTGCAGAGATCAGCCAGGGTGAGACTAGCCCGAACTCTAATGTTACTAGCCATGGCAGGGGCAGACTTGAGACTTCTCCTACCAGCAGCACGAATGGGGACTCTGAACCTGAACTTCCTGAGATTACACCCCAGACGGCGGATTCACTCATGTGAGATGGGTGCTCAAAGTTGGGTGAGAAAAGACTAAGCTGGCGCCAGGGATTGGCTTCTGAACGTGCTGAACTCCGGGGGAGGAGGGAAGGTGGCACCAGACACGAGCTGTAGATGGGAGCTCCCCTGTTTGATACGGGTGGGGGCGGTGGCCAGGAGGGCTCTGGGTCCTATTGGGTCAGCACACGCCTCACCACGTTTAGTGATCAGTTGATTGTTGCACTAGTTTGGATGGGAGCTAGTTCGACTGTACCTGTCCTGGGGAGTGGGAGTTGGGGAGTTTAAGGGGTTGACGGGGTTCTTATCGAAGTCAGGCATGCCGCTAGGGAGGTTCAGGATGGGAAGACACTGAAGAACGTGCTATGGGATCCACCTTAGGTATTAAATGTATGACCTGGAACGTCCGGGGAAAGCACACTATGTTACGTCACCATAAGATACACGCTTACCTTGTGAGGAGAGGGGTGCAGATCGCACTATTACAGGAGACGCATCTCACGAAACAAAAGTGGGTGGCTCTACAACGCATATGGCGTGGGCTGGTATTCTGTACAGCTTATTCGGCCTTTGCAAGGGGCACTTTGATATGGATTCGTGCGGGGGTCCCATTTCAGAGTACTAGACAGCTGGTTGACCCAGACGGAAGGTAGGTGGTGGTTGCGGGGCGCCTTGACGGTAGGGACATTGTGTTGGGCAGCATCTATGCCCCCAACATAGATCTAGCTGCATTTTTTGCACATCTCTCGGGGCAGCTGGCGACCATGCTGATGGGATCGGTATTACTGGGGGGAGACTTCAACTGTACTGCGGACGTTGACCTGGACCACTCGCACCTCTTGCGGATGTCCCAGCAACCAGGCTGGCGGCGGCGGCGGGACAGGCATGGCAGCAGCAGTGGGGACTGACAGACACTTGGAGAGCTTCTCCTCCAGGGGATAGGGACTACTCGTATTTCTCTTCGTTGCATGACTTACATGTTTGCCTAGATTCAATCCTCTGCTCGCCTTACATACATGGAGGGATTGTTCACAGTGAAAACTTAGCTAGAACGATATCGGATCACAATCCGCTGTTGGTATCGCTGAATTGGTTGCGGGGTTGTCCATCTATTCCCACTTGGAGGCTAAGGCCGGAGGCATTGGAAGATCCAGTGTTCCGGGACACAATAGGCGCAGCGATAGAAGGTTATTTCAGGGTCAACACTGGGTCAGCGGCGAGTCCACTCTTAGAATAGGACGCCTTTAAGGCGGTGGTCAGGGGGCGCTGCATAGGGGAAGTGGTGGGAGTGCGGTAGGTGCTGTTGCAGGATGTCCAAAGCGCAGAGCATAACCTTAGGGATGTAGAGAGAGACCAGAACGACCTGATAAGCAGGACGATCTCCTTGCGGCTCACGAGGCCCTGGCGGTACAAATAAAACGATTGCGATGCTTTGACTATAAGGCCTACACTGCTCGGGCGAATGCCGACCGGGACAAATCTGGAGCACTACTGGCATGGCTGGCCAATCCAGCGAGGAGGGGGACGTCGATATTGGAGTTGAGGGACCAAAGAAGTGACGCAGTGTAATCTCAGTGTGCCATTAATGAGCAATTTCTGCAGTACTACACAGGTCTCTACCAGAGTAAGCTTGCCCCGGAGCTCCCCGGTGATGGGGATTTCCTGACCGATGTGGAACTCCCAAGGATTGAGGAGGTGGCGGCGGAGGAACTTGGCAGGGATATTGAGGTGGGGTAAGTGCGTAGAGCCATCAAGCACATGGCTAGGAACAAGACGCCGGGGACAGATGGGCTTCCAGTGGAATTTTATTCTGCATACGTTGACGCCCTGGCCCCGCGCTTGGTAGCCCTGTATAATAGCACGAGACAGGAGGGTTTCCTCCCGGCCTATACACGAAAGGCAATAATTGTCCCCCTTCTGAAACCGGGGAAACCGGCCTGGGATCGGACCTCCTGTAGGCCACTGGCCATACTCAACTTGGACTACAAGATACTGAGTCGTGTGTTGGCTAGTAGATTGCCGACTCATATGCCGACCCTAATTCACGTGGACCAAGCCGGATTTATTCCATCTCGGAACACAGCGATGAACGTTCGGAAACTCCTGCACATTCTAGGAGCAGATACTTATTGCAAGGAAGATGCCTGTATTTTCATGGTCGACATTGAGAAGGCTTTTGATAGCCTAGAATGGCCGTACCTTTTTAAAGTCCTGAGGGCGTTTGGATTGGGGGACCGATTTGTGGAGTGGATGGAGATCTTGTACAATAACTCCACTGCCAGGGTCAGGATGGGAGGACTGATTTCTGCTACCTGTCAAGTGGGCAGGGGTTTGAGGCAGGAGTGCCCGCTGTCCCCTCTGTTATTTGCCCTGGCAATGGAGCCCATGGCTGTCCTTGCCAGGACGGGTAGACACTATCAGGGGCTACTAGTGGAAGGACAGGTGCAGCATATAGTGCTTTATACAGACGACCTGCTTTTGTTTCTAGCCAACTGGGATGATGCGCTTCGGGGAGCTAAGGACTTGTTAGGCACATTGGGGAGGATTGCAGGGCTCCACGTCAACTGGACCAAATCGTGCCTGTTCCCTGCCAGCCCTGGCAGAGTCGGTATGCAGAATGTGGAGGGGGTTCCATGGGAGTTCAGCTGCTTGCCGTATCTGGGGACCCGGATCTACCACGACCCCGCGGATCTCCTGAAGGGTAATATAGGGCTGGCGATGGGCAGCGTTAAGAGCTGCTTCGAATTCTGAAGAACACTCCAGCTTTCTGTGGCAGGTAGAGTCGAACTTGCGAAGATGGTTACCTTACCCAGGCTTCTTTATCTCTTCGGGACGCTCCCCATCTGGATCCCGCGTAAGATCTTAGTGCAGCTCAACACCTTGATCACGGGGTTTCTGTGGGGCAGCGGGAGGCGGAGAGTGGCACTTATCACTATGCAGCGGCCCAGGGTGGAAGGGGGTTTTGCTCTGCCGGACCTTGAGGCCTACTATCACGCAGGGCAGCTCCAATGGTTTACGAAGTGGGAGGCGAGGCGAATCCAGGATGCTGAGTATTTAGGTGGTCAGGACCCGAGTTTGACCCAGCTTTCTCAGGTGCTGTTACGGTTGCCTGTGAGAGATAGAATGATTCCCCCTGATTTGCGTACAGTGAGACAGTGTTGGAATCGCCTGGCTAGAAGGGCACGGGTACGGATCCTGTACACGCCTGAGATTCCGCTACGGGTGTGTGAAGCACTGCCTCATGGGGGCGATTGGAGCAAGTTGCGCCAGTGGGAAGAAGCAGGGGTCGTCATTATTGGAGACTTGTTTGAGGATGGTAACCTCCTCCCCTTCGATGACCTCTTGGAGCGCCATGAGCTCCCACGGGGGGAAATTCTCTTCCATGCTGCTTTGACAGCAACCATTAGAAAGCACTGGCGAGAAGGGTTGTTGGAACTCAAGACGTTCCTGGCATGTCAGTACGTAGTGATGGCAGCGGGGATTTTTAAGTCGGTTACATGTCTCTATAGGCAGAGCACGCATGACTTGCGACAGCCTCTGGTAGCTTTACGTCTTAAATGGGAGGCAGACTTGGGGGAGGCCATCGGGGAGAGATCCTAGAACGGGCTTGGAAGGGCACTAGGAATGCGTGCTTTCAATGAATTCACTTCTATGTATTGCATAGGGCCTACCTAACACCGGGGAAATTTAACGTGTACTTTGGTGGATCGTCCACCTGCCCAAGGTGTAACCTGGAGGGGGCAGGGTTCCTTCACATGTTTTGGGAGTGCCCACACTTGGGAGAATACTTGAGAGTAGTGACGGCTGGACTGGCCACAGTGACGGAGAGAGAGGTAGCATTGACGCCTGGTTGTTGCCTGTTGCATTGGTTCCCGCATACTGCTAAGACAAAAGATACTAGTAAATTTATCGACTTGGGGTTGGTATTGGTAAGTGGGATCTTACTATTCACTGGAAGTCAAAGAATGCCCCCAACCTGCTGAGATGGAATAGGGAACTAGTGAAATGGGCGGAGAGTGAGGGGACCTGCAGACTATGAATGGCTACGCGCACTGGGAATGAAAAGTTGATGGCAATGGCGCGTGCATGGGTGGCACTGGTGCACTTGGTGAAGCACCCGCTTGAGGACGCAGAAGACCCGCTGGAGGAGGTGGGTGCAGCACTGGGCGACTGAATCCAGATGTTCCTTGCAGGCTCGAGCACAGCGTGGGGCCTGGGAAGGACTAGTTGAGGGCTTCCTTCCACTCTCTCCACGATATTGACCCCTGGGGTTTGGGATGTAGGGGACATGGAACACGGTGGATGCGGTAGGTGGCTATGAACTGACATTTTAATGAGGCAGCGGCATGCCTGAGGGGGCAGGATGGGTGGTGGGAGTTTCTTAGGGAATTGGGGAGAGGAGAGGGGAGGCGGGCAGAGGGTGACATTCACATGCGGAATCCTTCTGGGATGACCACTATGAGGAGGTGCTCAGTGATATTTAGATAAGGCTAGGCATGGGGAGGAGAGGTGGAATGGGGGGGGCTTACCTGTTGCCTACCCAAAGGGAGGATTGATAGTGGGAGGGGAAGAAGGACCTTATGACAAAGAACGGGGGGATAACTGCACTGGGCTTTAATTGCACTGTTTGATCATCTGTTGTGCCCTCTGGGCTGTTTTTCCTATGATGTCACCTTGAAAAACCAATAAAAATCTGTTAACAAAAAATGAGGAAGTGTCAAGTGATTCCATTGATCCAAGCCAATACCATCTTCCAAGAACCCTTTACATTTGCAGATTGACTCGTTGTGCACATTTACATTTCTTTCAGGCAGCAGGCACCCTGGAAAGAAGGCTTGTTTAGCTGTCCGCTCCAACAAGTAGATGGGGGACTAGGAGCTAGTTATGGTCCAGCCAGCACCCGTGCTCCTGATGCTAATCATGAAACCAAATGGGGGGTAACTGTTCCAAAATTGGGGTGCTGAAAGTCACCCACTCACCAGAAGTAGGGGAACAATTGGTGAAAGGAGGTACCTAGGTTAAGAACCCACTAGTAAGAGGCAAGCGCATGTCTTGTCTCTTGTTGCCCTCACACACCCCAAAGGGTGTCATGATTCATCATCGGGCATTGGCTCCTCGTTGGGCCGGCGCTACAATGCCCTATGGGTCTCCCGAAGGGTCACTTTAGCAGAGATCTTTTATAGAACAGCCGTCTGATGTGTGGGGTGAGGGGGAGTCCTATGTGAAGGGTAAACAAGTGTGTAAAAAGTTAAAACTGGCTACGCGATACCAGGAGTCAATATATTTATTTTGAGGGTACCCTTGTCAGAATAAAAGACCCCAAAGGTTGTGAGTTACTCCAACAGGCGTAATGTGGCCAAGTAACTAAAAGGTCAACATGTTTCGTGCCTCGTTGGTCACAACGATCGGTGGCGCTTCATCAGGACCAAACAAGCTCTGTTATGGTGGTGCAAGTGAGTGAAGGGGTCGAAAGGCCCTTGCTAAATCAGGGTGGGCCAAGTCTGTGAAACACTACAGCAAGACTGCAACTAGATAGTTGAACCGCTCCTGAAGGAACCTAAAATCATGAGGAGAATTTCTCCATGGGCTAGCGCGCAAGGTACCCTGCACCTAAACGGGAGTTTCCGCTGGTGTGCTGTCTCTCAGCACCTACCCGTCCTTACGTCTGCCAGCATACTGTTTGGTCCTGATGAAGCGGCACGGGCATTGCAGCGCCGGCCCGACGAGGAGCAAATGCCTGATGATGAAGCATGACATCCTTCGGGGTGCGTGAGGGCAACAAGAGACAAGACATGTGCTTGCCTCTTACTAGTGGGTTCTAAACCTAAGTACCTCTTTTCACCATTTAAAAAAAACAAAAAAACATTTTAAGTTGTCTGCCCCTCCATTGGTATCACAGGACGAGAGACTCCCTGCCTTACACTTCAGCTGAGGCATGTCACCTCTCGGAATTAACCGTCCCGGGGCGGTTATATTTTCATAGAAAGTAAGGAACTGTTTTCCTTAAATTAAAAAAGTATGGGCACTTCGTGCCCCGCTGATCACTCTCACTTCAGCCACTGAGTAGGGTCATGAGGTAGAGGTACAAAATTCAGAGGAGTACATACAAAGAATGGTCCCAGTATGCAAATTAGTGTGTATTAAAGAACAAAAACATTATATACATTTAGAACAGAATCGTGGTATTCTTTGACGAGCAGTGTTGTTTAATCACACTGAACAGCCTGTATTCCTCCCTGAGGAATAATTGATTTTGTGAATCATACCTTGTTCCACTCCTTTATCCTCACTTCATTCACTATACCCTCACCCTTCCCTCCTGGGGCACTGCTTTAAAAATTGTGTTAACAAATGTTATAATAATACAGGCTGTTCAGTGTGATTAAACAACACTGCTCGTCAAAGAATACCATGATTCTGTGTCTAAATGTATATAATGTTTTTGTTCTTTAATGCACACTAATTTGCATACTGGGTCCATCCTTTGTATATAGTGCTCTATAACCAGGTCCCAGTGACGTCATTTGGGTTTAGGTAACAAAATTCAGAGGAGACATCAGAATGAGAGAGAGGAAAGTTGGGTAATGGAGCAGAGAACCAGAGGAGAAGGTAGCAGAATGGGACCGGGAATTAGTGTCCCTGCGTAGAGGGCCAGCTAGAGGAGGAAGCAGCAGTATGGGAGCCAGAGGAGTAGAGTCACAGAGTAGAGGGTCAGAGAAGGAGGCAGTAGAATGGAGCCAGGAAGTAAGGTCACAGAGTTGAAGGCCTAAAGCCAGAAGACGAGGCAGCAGAATGGGAACCTTCAGATGGCACCACTATGGGACAAAGCAAACACATGGAGATAGTGGACGGAGCGCTGAAACTTTTCAGACACTCACCCCCAGTCACAGATCTGGGTTGAATCCATCCCCGTTCTTTAGCTCACTTTGCCACCCCAGTTCTCCTTGTGTTTACTTTGTACGCCCTAAGTTGGCAGGGTATGCCTGAAGTGGATCCCTTGCTCACTTTGCCACTGGATTCAAGCTAGCGTGGCTGATGAGGGCTGTTAGCCCGAAACTGGTCCCAGGATGCTTATTTCCGGTCCAGGGAAGACATGGCTTGGCAGTTCGGGCTGGACTGTTCCCATGAGGCACAGGGTCAAGACTGATTTGCATAAGGCTGTGTCTGAACTGGGGTTGTGAAGTGAAGTAAAGAACGATGATGGATTCAACCCAGATCTGTGACTGGGGGTGAGTGTCTGAAAAGGTTCAGCGCTCCGTCCGTCATCTCCTTGTGTTTACCACTATGATACACACACACACCTTATAAGTACTGATTACCACTGGCCCGAAATCAGACAGTACCTCCCAGTGGTACCCCACATATAGGAATGGCACTTTTGTTATACCCTGTAAGCAGGGATGGACACTGCTCTCTCGCCCTCCCTGCAGGCTATGGAAGTCACTGCTTGAATTTTCTACATCAGACTTTTCTAATACTAATACTTGTGAGGGCTGAGTGAATTATTTTCCTTTTAAATTTGATTCTTATTTTAGACATTTTTAGTGTAGCCAAATCGGCTATAATCTCCAGCTTCTCCAGACATTTTTTCCAAGAAATTAGTTAGTAAGTTTATTTGCTAGAAATGCATTTGCCAGTTGCAAGTCACTATGGAGTAGTTTCTGCAACGTGTTAAATAGGGACATTTCCTTCTTCCCTGAGACCGTGCGTTCACCGCGGTCTTCCAAGGCCATGGGAAACTGTTCCTCGTTGGGGCACCCTCGGAATACGTCTGCAGCCCCCCTTTGCACGGACAGCTCATCTTTTCACAGCTCAGGGGTATTCAAGGCGCACATGACTTGTGATCAGACATGCCCGGACAATGCTTTTTCACCAGCCTTCATCGGGCCATCGTAGCCCTAAGGGCATGGCCGGCTGCCGCCAGGTCTGTCCTGGAAGATGTGTGTGCTTCTGGGTACCATTAATTTATAATAAACCATATTTTCCAACCTTTTTGTATCATTGTTTCAAGCTCCGTCGTGATGTTGTAGCGCAGTCAGTTAGTTTGCTGTCCGTAAACGTGTTATTGTGAGTTGCTAAGTGTTGTGGGTAACATCTGTCCAAAGGTGGGGCGCTGCCGGCATTTCCTGAAGTGAATTAGAATTAGGGGCCAGTGCTTAACTGGTGGTGTTGAAGGAAAAGTCCCCTTCAGTGCCGGGGTTGGAGAATATCAAGCCAGTCGAGTGTTCTCTCCCTCAAACCTTTTTCTTTCACAACCTTCGCGCGCACTTTCCTTCTCTTCATGTCGATCTTGCAGGGGCTCTCTTTTTCATTATCGCAGTTTCCTGTCCTTTTGTGTTGTTTCTTTTCTCCCGCTTCCGCTCTCTTTCTCTCGGTCAGACTCTGATGGTGACAATAAGCCCAGCCACCTAACAGCGGTGCTCAGCACCTGCACAAATTAAGCACCGGAGAGCGCACTGGGTGGATTGGAACCCACCTACGTCGACTTGTCGTGGTGTTATCCCTCCCTCGGCGGTGGTGTGAGGCGCGAGGGTATGAAACAAACTCAGCCACACGTCGCTCACAAAAAGCACCGGCTCCGCAGTGTACTTTTTGAAATATGTATTTACTGCGCATTGCTGCAGTTCCAGACAGATTCCAAGATTGCTGTGATGGGGGTAGAGGGGCGATGCCGGGTTACTTGAGTTCAGAGGCGCACCCGTCGACGCCATACATATAATTCTGGGATCTTCTACTGTCAGGCTTGTAATAGTTGCTTTGGAGTTTTTAGGGTCCTTTCCGTGACGTTGCCGGGAAATATAACTAATATAACAGGTTTTTTTTTATTAAGGCTCGGGCTTGGGGCGAGAAGATCTGAACCGACAGCCACAAAGGAAGTGCCCTTAGCACTGTTCGAGGGCAGTGTCCCCCGTGCCCGGTGCAGGCATCAAGAAGGCTTCAGCCGCCTTACTTAGCATAACCAGCGTTTCATCTCTTCCTCTTTACTACTAGGTACACGTGAGTTCTTTTAAGTTGTAGTCACTTTTCATGTTCTCAACGCTTATCTGAGAGCATTTCAAAGCGCAGGTTTTACCATCACTCTCACGTTGCTAAACTGTTCCTGAGGCGCGTGCTTTGAATTTCGATTACGTGGACGCGCACCCGCTGCAGGTGCGCAGACCATCAGAGCTGCACGATCTCGGTTTGTTCCGAAGTCGTCCACCTGGGGAACTCATTTCTACGCGGAGCTCAGTCTCCGAGCAGTGCTTGGGGCTGCTCTGTACATTCGGTGCAGCTCGGGGGCAGGCTCTCGGGTTACAGGGGCCACGACCCCAGTCAAGGGCCCCTTTCATCTCCGTTAAAGGTCAGACGTGTCTGTATAATCGTTACTGCCCGCAGTGTGCTGAGGCGGGAGGTGTCTGCTTGCCCAGGAGGTTGACGGTTTCTCGTAAGGAGAGAACGCGTGCAAAATGTAATATTTTTATGACATTTGAGACCCAGCCCACACTACTATTTGATCCCCAATCGCACGGGGACAGAAGTGTCTGTGTGTGCAACTTCACAAGTGCCGTGTAATTCCGTGGTTCAAATATAAAGCACAGACCATTTAAATGTGTTTGGCAACGGTGGACAAAACTGTGTACAGGATAATAAAGCGGTACCTTGCGTCATAAGCGGCCGAACGGTTCCAGAGATTAGTGGCGGAGGTGACTGGTGACGAAGGAGACAGTACAGTAATCCCGCAAGCGTGTTGATTATAGATGGGGCCACTATAATTATGCGGCAGGGGCGAACTACATTTTGTGGCAGGACTGACTTATTTATGTGACAAGAAAAGGCAAATTATGCAGCACAATACAGCACATTTTGTGACAGTATAACTAGTTTGCCCAGGAAGTGTTTTGATAATGACAAAGGTTTCCCCTCTTTAGTATCAGTTTAACACTTTAATGAAGCAGCAGAAAGATGACCAATTAATCTTTACAAAGCCGTCCTACCACTGCGAGGCACACAATTGGCTGCGTTTTAGTATCCTTGGATCCCTTGGACAAGAAACTATTTTTTTGTTAACATCTGCAAATTATGCAATAGATGGATTATGTGGCAAGTGCAGCAGATCCATAATTCTGTGGAAAACATCGTAGCCACAGAATCTCATAATTGTAGTTGGCCTGCATATAGAGTTAATTGCAATCATTACTTCTACATTACACATATTTACTGTTTCAAGCACCGGGATTGTGCTCAGAATCACACAATGTTTGCTCAAGCGGCAGTGCAGAGTTTGCGTGGGCTTCAGATTCCAAGATTTTCAATTTAACCTCTAGCCCACACCTCCTCCTAATGCTCCAGAGTCTAAAAAATAAAAGGGATGTCAGATAGGTTACTATTATGAATGTTTGTATTTCCTGCCCTGGGTTTGGCATTGGAAGATATTGTCACCACCCTGGCTGCCTGCACTGTAAAGAAAAAATGAAGTAAAACCATTATTTTGAGCTATTCCACTCGACCACAGGAGTAATGAGGCTTGATTAGTGCAAAAAGTACTGACTCCGGGTTCTATTACAAGTGCCCCAGTCAGGGGATACACACCCGTTAAAACCAGATACCCCAGGGTTCAGAATTTCATGGCTGCAATAAACATTAACTATTACAGGATTTCTACCTTCAAATGTGGAGTAACATGCAGAATTTGGTGCTTTCTGCACCAAAATCCGTCTATCTCTCTTTCAAATTCTGGAAGGTTTGGCATGCTGAAATTTCTCCCCTACAGCCCTCCCTCGTAATGATTGGATCACGCCTGGCAACTACGAGGTAACTTCTGGCCTCCTTGGGGCCCTCAATTACTGAGACATTTGTCACAGGTCCTGTGTTATTGCAGTTTTCACTGTGATGACCAGCTCACTCCTGGCCAGCTCACTCCTGGCCAGCTCACTCCTGGCCATCACAATCGCTGTCTCCAGTCATGAACCTTTTACCCACAGTCATGGTTTTCAGTTGTGGCCAAACTTGTTCGATAAAAGCAAACCAACAGTGTAACATCCTTAATATATTAGGTTATCACACAAAGATCCAGAAATGGGAACAGTAATGGTAATACTTTTGATATAATTGGAGGAGGTCAGCTTAGTTTTCATTTGTGTGATCCGTGGCAAATTATTTCATCACTCTCTGCCTCCGTTCCTTTAAATACCGAGCCCGTTAAAGAGTCTGCAACCGGATTATGTAATATTTGTGGTCAGTGGTTCTTAACCTTTTGACTGCTGTGGACCCCCACTTAATCATTACTGGAACCCTGAGACTCCCACCGAGTCACTATTGGAAGCCAAGACCCCCCTGCCTAAGCAATTTCCATGATTTGAACCTCAAAACAATACACAAAAATGCAAAAACAAGTATAAACCAAGCAAATGCTCAAATATTGCAATATTTTGTCAAATTCACAATCAAATACAGAAAAAAGGTTTTTATATTATCAGTTTTGCTTCTCCATTTGGATATACTTATTTAGATATTATTTAATTTTGTAAAACATCTGCGGAGCCCCTGAAGAGGCCTCGCGGAACCCCATCGGTCTCCAGACCACAGGTTAAGAGCCACTGTCTTGGGTGAAATATTGTGCATTTGATCGTTTACATTGTTCCCACGTTTGTACATAATATACTTGTTGTTTTATTTACCCACGTCATATCTAGTTGCCATCACTAGCTGTAGCCACCCTCCTGGATGATGTCCTTATGCAGCCAGACATGTGTTCCTCTGTGCAGCGTCCTCACTGGAAAGAGTGATGCTCAGAGTTCTCAGATATAATTGCCGTCTTCTGGTTCGTGTCTGGAGGTCCTTCAATATTGATTGTGCCCGGTTCTAATCTACTTACTCCATTCATGATTTGTGAGTTAGCCTTACGTTTTATTGCTGATTGTAGAAAAGTGTGCTTACCGTCGCTGCACCTGTTCTTGCTGTCCTGGCTTATAATATGTACCCCGCTCATGCTGTCTGGGCGTAGCTTGTATGTCCCTGGAAGCGCCATGAAGCACATCTTTGTGAGGTACTCAACTGCCTACAGGATACCCATAATGGCCAAGTATCGTTTATTGGCACAGACTCATTTTACCTAAACTAACGGCCACATTATGGAACTGGCGCCAATGGCAGGCAGCTTTGCACCAACATGTCTACTGACTCATCATCAGTGCTTGTTTATTCATTAGTCAATTGGTGCGAAATTGTCTGGCGCGTCTGATATTTATTAAAGACACCCAAACCACCTAGAACCACATCCCTCTGCTCTTTCAATGTACATTTTGACAGTCCCGTATGTGCCCTCAACATTCCCGCTCTTAGCTGCCTGCTGTACAACTTCCATGCTGCTTCTTATGTATTTTTCCATGATTCTTTCTATGTTTTTTAGGAGCTTGTGGGACCTGTTATCTCTGTCCTTTTTGTTAATAACAATCTCTGTATGTCATTTGTTTTCTGTTAGTATCTTTTATTTAATGAACAACGTGTGTGCATTGGCATAGTGCCGGCCTTTGTGTGGTTTGTGGTAGGTCCATAAGATTACCACATTTAAAGTCTCTTGGATTGAAAGGTCCTGCATGACTCCACATTGAAAGCTCACCTTGCCTCGTCCTACACATCTATCTAATCCGCTTGTCTCTGCCACATTCTGTTGTTATTGGTTTGCTTCCTGATTTACTTGCAACACGGGTTCGGCGGGTGTTATTTATCAGAGTGCAGTTTTCACAGCCCATATTTTGCAGAACTAAAATGTCATTTACATGAATTATCGGATTTACTCCTGCATGTGCCTAGTGATTGAATTCAACTAGAAACCAACCGAAGTTTTGTTGTGTTTTTTTTTTTACATCTAAACACAATATTTAATTAATGGTTGTCATTTAAAATCCTCCTGGGCTTCAGTTTGTACTTTACGACTGCCTTCTAAGAATGTGATAGGCTCACGCCTGCAACAATCGTCTAAAAACCGGCCTCTAAAGTCCTGATCGCAGTTTGGCTATGACATCCCTACTCACCAGTCACAGGAAAGTGCTATCAGCACACTATTGTATTATTTATTGTACTTGAGTTGTGATGTCAAGTGCCTCTACCTGCTGCCAAAGCAAACTAACCAGCATTACAACTGTTGCTTACGAAAAGAGGTGTGGAACCTTTCAATGATACTTCTGAGCTATTGTTTCTCTGAAAGTCACTTTTTGGGTCAGTTTTTCCTAAAATGTGGGTGGGTAGCGAAGTAATAAATAATGATGTCTTTAAATTCGGTGTTTATCATGTCATGTTTTCTGCAGAGACAGCGGTCAAATGTCACGCTGTGTCTTCTGACAAATTGATGCTTATTTTTTTTTTAATCGGCTTTGGTGTTTACAAACTCCTCTCACTTTGCAGTCAGATAAAGAAAAGTACAGTTAATTATGTTACAATGTTGCTTTGGTACAGGTGTGTGAAAGGAAAGGCTGTAGACTGTCATCTTTTTGTAGCACTCAACAAAATGTATATACCTGTAAATGAACTGCGCAAGTTGGTTGTATGACATTAACCACTCATGCCTATACCATGTATTTTTTACAACGCATGCATTTACCACATATCTGCCTTTACCACACATACCTTTACCCTGAGGGTTAGTATAAATAAGGCAAGTGAAATATATATCTTACCTACTGGCGGTCACCAGTAAGTAGCTAATGTTAGGACCTAGTTTTCATAGGAAAAGCGTTTTTTTTGTTTTGCTGATAACTTTGGAGCAGTTTGATAAATCTTCACAAAATTTTTGAAACTAGTTTGCAACTTTCAAACTATAAAATCCTTGTAACCTTTGTTGTTTTAAAGGTTACAGAGACTTTATAGTTAGTAAATAAAATTAAAAAAAACTTTGAAATTCACTAAACACCAAAGGTTATAGGGATGCTATAGTTAGATTCAGATTTTACACACACACACGCAAAGCCATATAAATTGAACAGTTATAGTTACTTCAAGTGCCCTAAGGTAACTATAATTCACACCCTCGCCATGCACAGTTGTCTCATCAATAATTTCACTGTAAATCTTGCAGTGATATTATCAATGAGTCATAGAAGATGTCATAAATGATGTAATATGTGGGATAATTAGCATTTACCTTAGGGAACGGGTTATAGTTACTTGAGATAACTATAACTGTTGAATTTCTATGGTTTTCTGGGTGTAAAATCTTGACCTAACCATAACGTCCCTGTAACCTTTTTTTTTTTTTTGTGAGTTTCTAAGGTTATTTTTTTAAATTCTATTTCCCTGTGATGTTTATCATTTAGGATACACCCCTAACCCTCATTTAAAAAAAAAAAATATGGGGGGAACTCTCACAATCCCCTCTTTTATTAATTACCCATACCACCCTGAGCCCCTGCCCCTAAAAACCCTTACCACCCTGTACCCCTACCCACCCCATAAACCACAATATGCCCTTACCACCCAAGACCCCTAACCACCCGTAAACCCTGAAAATGACTTTACCACCCTGCGCCATTACCCACCCCTAAATGCTAAAATACCTTTACTACACTATACCCATACCCACCCCTAAACCCTAAAAACATCCTTACCACCTAATACCCATACCCTCCCTAAACCCTAAAAAAATAACCTTGCTAATCAATTCCCCTGCCGGCCCCTAAACCCTAAAAATACCCTGGCCACCCTATACCCCTACCAACCCCTTAACCTTAAAACACCCTTACAACCCAATACCCTTACCCACCCCAAAACCCTAAAAATACCCTTACAACCCAATACCCTTATCCATTCCTAAACCCTAAAATACCCTTACAACCCAATGCCTTTACCTGCCCTAAACCCTATAAACACCCTTACCCACCCCATAACCCTAAAAATACCCCTACCAACCTATACCCCTTCTGGTGGAACCAGCAGTGTCTGGTTGGCTGAAAGGATGCCCCCAGCCAGGCAGAATTACTACTCCCGTCAATGGCAGGTGATTACCCTCGATGTGCAACCTGTGCTCACCCTAAGGGTAGCTGGGCACTGAGCAGTCAGGCTTACTACAGAGACCATGTGTAAAGCAAAGGCACAGCAGCTACAGGCGAGAAATACACTGAGCATCACAAAAGAGACTTCACACAGGATGTATGTAATTTTTTTTTATATTCATCACACATATTCAATCATTATAACATGACCATTATATACTTTTGGGCATAAAACACATTCGGAAATATTACTAGCAGTACTAGGCCCGCTCATATTGTTGTGATATCACTATTATGCACACTGTGGACAATTCCTAATGTGGTCCTGTGTGCACACCTCAGTCTGCATTGGCAGACCAGCCTATGTTCTGTAACAACATGTCAGCGCCTCTTCTTAATGTGTAAGAAGGTGCACGCACTTCGACACGGGCTTGGCAGTGAGGACGTGTGCAGGGCCCTGAGGCTACTCCAGAGAATCAGCAACACCCCCAGCGTATCCAAGGGTGAATCCGAACTCTAAGGCAGGAGAAGCCCCGTGTGGGGGGTTCCTCATTACCAGGGCAGGGAGCATCCATATGTGACCACGCAGCCTTCATGCCTACCCCCCCCACCCCCCCCCCCTTGTGCCCATCAGGGCTTCTCTGAGGGGTTGCCCTCTGGGAATGGGACTGCCCACTCAGGGTTCGCTGAGGCTAAAGTGATGCCAAAGTAGGCAGGGGCGTTTTGGCACCCTGCAGGCCTGTCCTGGCAGACCCGATATAGGGTTGACTACTATCCAGTGAGTGGCACACTCAGTACTACATCCCACGCCTACCCAGTGCCGTACGCACCCTGGGTATATGGTGTACCTGTTTACAGGGCACACAGAGGTATGGCACCTAGAACCCATCGTATATGCACCCCAGCCCAATGCAGACGAGGCGGGTGCACACACCTTTCCTCAGCTGTACAGGGGGAAGGTGCCCAGATTCCTATGGTTATGAAGAAAGTCGGCAAAGACTAAGAGAAAAACGCAAAATGTTTTGGGTTATAAAGGCTGTTTCCCATGCAAATTCAATAGTTAAGAAAGCAAAATGAAGCACTGTTTCCTTTTAATTCTGAAGTGTGATGGAAACCAAGATTTTAATATGATCAAAACAAATCAAGATACTTTACTTGGTGAAACACAAAGGATAAATATTCATTAAAACCCAATTTCCACACATTATCGTTTGTGTGCAATGCAGTTTAATCAGTGAAACTGTATGCCTGTGGAACTTTAGTGGCCATTTCAGTAGAAAATGTGCTGTCTGTAAATGACAGTGAACGACCACACAATGCTTTAGTTACATTATAAAATTGAGAGCGTTTATTTTTTGTTTGGAACAAAAACTGTTGTGGCCCCCCCTATTGAGTATTGGGCTAGCCGTCGTCCTTACCAAGTATTCCGGGCATCGCACACTGATCCCTTCTCTCTGTGGAACATGGCGAGACCCGAAGAGCGGCCATTTTGCCAGGTTAGCGCTCTAGCAGTTGACGGGCACAAGCCGTTTAATGTGCCTGCCACTGTGGCCGCATAGCCGATGCACCGCCGTTGTGCCAAAGGCAAGCCCGTCTGCGCCCGGATCGCTGTGAGCACCAGGAATGCTGCCCAATTCAAACCAGGTATACACCTGATATAGGATCACTTACTTTCTTTTAATCAGTGTCACCACAATTGTGGTTTTTATCTAAATGTTGATCAATGGGCAGGCCTCATCTCTTGCAATAAATGCAGACTATCATTGAGCCCATTTACTATAGATGGTGAGGCGGATGTGGTCTCCCCTAATGTGACGCAGGGTGGGTTGATCAACGTGCGCTCTTTCGGCATGCACACACAAAACTTTTTGATCTGATCCTGGAATCCCATTTAGATGTTCTTTTTATTAGGGAAACATGGTTTAAAGACGGGTTTAACCCCGACATTGTACAGGCTCTTCCTCCAGGCTATCTAATTCACAGACAGGACCAGACTGAATCACGGGGAGGAGCATTGGCCATAATTTATCGCAACACGATGAAATGCTCCCTGTTTGAGCTCCCTGATCTAAAAGGAGCAGAAAGTTTAGGTTTTTACTTCCAAATTGATGGCTTACTTTCATATTCTGGAGCACTGATTCATTGACCACCTGGCCCAAATTGATCATTTCTTGAATCATTGGGGGATACATTAGGGTCCCTAATTTTAAGATATTCAAATTTTACACTATTAGGGGATTTTAACCTCCACTTAGATTGTATGAAGGAACATGGAGTTAGAAAATTCTTGGAGGCCATTGAGACTCCTGGCCTAGAACAGATGGTGTGTGTCCCCACACACTGTGCTGGACACATCCTGGATGGAATTCGCTCTAATCTATGCTCCGTACCTGTCAACACCCCGAGTCCGCTGCCTTGGTTACACCATAAATGTATTCTATTTAGAATCACATGGGCCCCATGTTAATACCCCACGGCCACCTACTACTAGCTCCCCCAAAACATTACGCAAATGGGGCAACATGCTAAAGGACCCAGATTTAGTTAATCGTGCATTAGGGCGTATACCCACCTTTTCAGGGATCATCTCTCAGGATAACCACAACTTTAACCATTGGATGATCACTCTTAGTAATATATACGCCCCCCCCCTAATTCGTTGAAATTGAAATCGACTACCAAAGTATCAGCCCCCTGGTATACTCAAAAACTAACTGAATTATATCTTCAGTGTAGACAATCTGAGCATTGAAAGGATACAATTCAGAAGACTTAACTCAGTTCAAAACAGCGTTGAAAGCATATCATAAACAAATTACAGTGGAGGAAAAAAAGTATTACACAAATCTAATTACATCGGCTGAATCAGATCAAAAATGTATTTTTAAAATCATGAAATCGTTCACCCATCCTAAAGTATTGAATCAAGATATCCCTCCTTCTCAAACATCATGTGACAATATTGCTAACTCTTTTTAACAAAAAATCCAAAACTTACAAATAGACTTTAATATGGGATATGTTCTTCTGGTAGACATTTTGTCTGTATCTCATAAGGCCACCTCTAATCCTCAAACCTTCCATACCATTAGCCTAGAAAAGTCATGCCAAGCCATCCTTTCCAGCAAGTCTGAGTCGTCCTTCGACACTTTCCCGCCGGAAGTGCTCCACGATATCATTGATGTTTTCAACCCAGTTATCAATTATATAATCAATTCTTCCCTGTTAACTGCAGATGTTTCCACTGATTGGAAAGTTGCTGCTGTAAAGCCCTTTCAAAAAAAGAGATTAAGGGATCCTACTACTCTCGCCAATCTACAGCCCATCTCTTTGTTTCCTTACCTTAGTAAGATCACAGAGAAATTAGTCAATAGTCATTTGACCACGTTCTTAGAAAAGATCAACATTTTGCACCCTCGCCAGTCTGGTTTTCGACCTAACTATTCCACCAAAACGGCTCTCCTAGCAATCACTGAGACCCTCAAATTTGCCTTGGATGTTGGGAAAAATGCTGTTCTGATCCTATTAGATCTATTTGCTGCATTTGATACAATCTCCCATGATATTCTAGAGCATCGCCTGAAGACGTGTGGCATTTCCCATCTAAGCTTGGCCTGGGTAAAATTATTTATTACTGATCGCAGGCAAGTGATTATGCCTGGTAATTACCAGTCAATTGAAAAGCCACTCAAATCTGGCATTCCACAGGGATCCGACCTCAGCCAGGTTTTATTCAATGTATATATGTCTCCCCGCATTGAATTAATATCCTCCTTTAAAAATTGAAAACACTTCTTATGCTGATGAAACTCAGTTGAACTTAGTGCTGGACAAAAATTCTACTGTTGCAAAATAGCAATTTCAACTTTGTCTCACAGAAGTCATCCGTTGGTTGCAATTTAACCATCTTAAATGTAACACTGAGAAAACTGAAGTTATATTATTAGGCAAGGTCAACTATTTCACCCCCAGTCTATGGTGGCCAAAAGATATCCTCCCCCCACTGGATACGGTGGAGGTGATAAAGAATTTAGTAGTAAAATTTGATACCTTACTTTCCTTTTGTCCACTAGTGCTAGCAGTAGCTGGGAAGTGTTTCTAGCTGATTAAAGCTCTCAAAAAAATGTTTTCACTTACTTTCTCTTACGGCGAGAAAATCAGTAGCCATTAGCCTTATCGCCTAGTGATTGGACTCCTGTAATAGTATGTATGCAGGGACCAATAGGACAACTCTGAAAAAACTACTGACAGACCGGTACAACATGCGGCCGCTTGACTGGTGCTGAATTTACTTCGCCGATCCTCAGCAACAGCAGCCCTCAAATCACTACACTGGTTGCCTATTCATAAAAGAGTGTTATTTAAAATTCTGCTCATCACCTTTAGAGCGAAAATAGCATTCGGTTCTAAATATCATCTAGCGGCCAGGTTTACTTCACATGTCGCATCGCGATCGCTTAAATCTTCTACTGCAAATCTTCTCATTCCGCCCCATTTCAGATGCAAAACCAAAGGTGGTAAATCGGTTGTGGTCCTTGGAGCTAAAGCCTGGAACCTACTTCCTGATCATCTTAGACACACTCACTGAGGACCCGCCTTTAGGAAACTGCTGAAAACCTGGGTCTTTGCAGCACTGGACTCCTTATGCTTTTCTCTAATCAGATCCCCAAATAGGTTCATATTAGCCTAGAGCGGGCATCTCCAAACTCTTCTGCAATAAGAGCTACTTATGTTTGATGAAAATCATGCTTAGATGCCAATATTACTAGTGTTGTATAGACAACATTACGTTTGTGGCCACCCCATGCAAGACTGCCAGCGATTACTACCTCAGTGCACCATTTAGGGTTGCCAGTAGTGAAGAACAGTTTTATCAGCTTGGAATGTAGATATATTTTGGAACTTCAACCATTTTTCCTCAAACATTATCCCATGAAAATACACAGTTTCATCTTGAATACACACTTTTCAATGTTGGTATGCATATGTTAATTCATTCAAGCAATTGCCTCTGATTTAGGAGGCTGGGCTGCACATAGGAGAGCTACTTACAGGTAGCTGGAGAACTACCAGTAGCTCACGAGCTAATTGTTGGAGATGCCTGGGCTAGAGCCTCCTTTGTTCTCCTTTTCGTATTGCGCCAAAATGCTCCTTGGATTGATAGTGGGCTTTATACATTTTTCATAACATAAAATTAAAAGCCTGCCTCATGTCCATTAAAGGGGAGGTGGGTTACAAAAATGTGTTGTTCTAAAAATTGGGTTGTGGCGTAAAAAGTTTGGGAAGCACTGCTGTAGGTGTTAAGGTGACATTTGTGGCAGCATGTTTATGTGTTGTGCTGCTCTAGTGCGCTACATGAAAGCTGGCATTTATCTGCACGGTGCCATGCTCTCTGAACTACAGTCACCATTGAAAGTGCCTTCATATGTTTTTGAAACAGATTAGAAGCTGCAAGTTATCGCGGTCATTTCACAGTACAGATTCCACATTTATTCTGCACATTCACGCGCACAAGTTATTCCAGTAATATGAGGGAGCAAAAGAACAATCATTCATGTGATCATGTGACCATGTATTCTAAGGATGTGGCCTTATGAAGGAACTTGTCCTTTGGCCTTGTTGTCTATGTGATCACAGAGCTGAGTGTCTTGAAATATCCGTGTAGCGTAAGGCTGGGGAGACTTTACTCAAACATTATATCAGATGTCCATTAGTTATTTTGTTCTCAGTATATTTAAACACTTTTTTTCTTTCGCTGATTGTCTGACCTCTAGAATTCACGGGTCTTACTTTATAGCCTTGAATTACAGGAACACATTTTGCACTGTACAATAATTCCTGCATAGCGCAATTATTTAAGCAAAATAGCCACAGTTTTATAAATCTTGTAAAATGCCCTGTAATGCCAATTGAAGATTTTGGTGACATTTACAAACCACTGAGCTTTCTGGACTAGTATATATGTTGCCTGAAACCCTCGATGGAGTTTCTAGTAGCTGCATTTGTACATGTGGTATTGTAGCATTTACTGGGGAGGCCAAGACTAGCGCCGTGTCATGGGGGCACTCAGTGAGGGTTATACTATCCGACAGTTGAGGAGTCTGTATGTATCCCTTATAATAAAAGAAATGCACGGGTTTTCGCTCTGAGGCATTAAGCGCAGCCATGTATTTGAATGCACTTTTCTGACTGTGAACAGCATTGATTTTCTTCCCTGCGCAATAGGGCAGTGGTTAGGTCTCGACAGCTATTATTTTATAATGAATATCAAGAGAATTGGTATAAGCCAGTGATGTTTACACGTGAGAGCAGACCCTTGTCATAGCCTCAGTCTTGCAAGCCCTGACACCAAGATGTCCAATCAGCTGTGCTGAGGGGGCACGGCCTGGATGGGGAGTGAGGAGGCCGCTGTCCCGTGCCAGCAAGCTTGTATGGCAAGCTCTGGTTTGGACAGTGCCAGTGGTTGAAAAAAATAGTACTTAACATGATAGTACGGTATAGTTTACACAGCAGTATCAGTTGAGATATTAAAGTGGTAGTTAGTACATCAGGTGTTGTATTTTGAAGACAAGAGTGTTCCATTTAGTTGGTAGAAGAGATCTACTCACCAAGGTTACTGAAGAGGTAATGAGTGGAGCAGGAGCCAGGCTTTTAGGTTGATATGGGTCAAGGGAGGGACCTTGTGACATGTCAGGTGAGGAAGGGTAAAAGGCCTCCCATTTTAATCTTCATTTTATTTAATAAAAACAGATTTAGAACATCTCTCCCTACGAAGATAACATCAAAAATAATTTCCAGAAAGCTACATGCCATTACTTTTGTGTGTGTCGGTATTAATAGGGACCGACTGCAAAAGAAAATACATTAAAAAAGGCGCTTACTAGTTTACAATCCCTAGATTTTCAAAAAACAAAACATGAGCAAAGCCTTTATTCTTTCAAATCTACCGTTCCCAAAATGTAAACTTGCGCCGTGCTGAATGTAGTTCTACTTTAGAGCGAGAAGAAATGGCCAGGAACGCATAGTGGGGAGGCCACTGGGATGTCACCACAGCACTATTATTAATTATAGCACTACTCTAATGTCATAAGTGTGATAACTGCTCAATTGATACCATGGCTCTGCAGTATATAGAACATTAGAGCGCAAAACCACATTTAGACTTCAAAACCTAGGCTACCAAAATATACACCTTTTTAAAATATTACCTTAAAAAATATTGACCCTCTACTCCCACTGTCGAACACAATAGACCCCTGATAACAAGGGCTGTAGCTAGATTGTTTTTTAATGTGCCCCGTCGTAAAAATAAGTTGGACATGTCTTTTGTGGTATTTAAAGGAGGTCGGCGCATTGAAAGGATGTTTATTATGTACGGTCGACATTTCGGAAGACTATATTTTAGCGTCTGTTTTTGCATATTTTTGTTCTAATGCAACCCACAAATGTCTTACTTATTAATATCCCGCATATAAACCTGGCGTTTCGGCCCTTGCCCCTGACACCCCTCTGCAGTGATTTATAAATCATCTTCTTTTCACGGTATTCCATTTTGCTTCCTATTTGCGTACGGCTTATTTATTGAATTATCATGGTTACTCGCCTCTATATTTGGCTGAAATGCGCCCTTTTCACACCGCACACAACCGCATTGTTTAAACAAGCACCTCCCAGCACCGCACTCCTTATTTTAAACGCTGTGCTCAAACTCTACCTCAGGTTGTTGGAATTATGGTCTTCCGACGGAGGAGCGGCCGTTTGCATTCCGCCTCTCGGAGAATGGGAGCCCTGTCGAGGTTCTTCGAGTCTCCATGGGTCCGTTTTTTCAAGCGAGAGCCTTGTTTAAAACGCTACTTCCACATTTTTTTCATGTGCGCCGTTTCGTTTTTACGATGTTTTATATCTGCTCGTGATCTTTGGGACGCACCAATCAGTTTCCTGGTTTTTATTCCGGCGCACTCGCCGCGCGCTCGGGCACGGGCCGTTAAGTGCCCTCGAATCACGGAGCAGAACAAAATCCGGAGCGGCCTGCGGTCCTCGGAGCAGGTGCTCGCGCTCCGCAACAAAACCCTAAAATATAGCTGCAGGGGGGATGCAGAAACCCATAACAATCCACTGCAGGGTAACTGTGTCGAAGCCCTTTAACATTTATACTGTATTACATAAACTTTTCAATATGCAAAACGTAGAAAACGCTCGTTGGCGCTGTCTAGCATGAATTGATGCAAACGTGTCTTCCTTCTACCTGCACTACTTAAACATTTTTTTCTGGGTAAGAATTTAGATAAAAACAGGTTTTAGCAAATAACGATTCGTGAATGACAAAAAAATGAAGCGACCGTTTATTTGCCTAATGTATGCTTTATTTTGTAGTAAGAAAGGGAGCTAAGTGATTTAGCCTCACGCTCGGTTTCAACTTGTAGATTTTAGAAGTGATGAACACTGCGTGTTCTGTATCTTTTAACCACTTTGAAAAAGGAGCACTTTTGGTTTGCTGCTTTTTCTTCTCATGCTTCGAAAATCTTCCTGTAATATTTCCTGCCAGTTTTGCGCCATTCCATTTCATGTAAGTAGGAAAATGGTGCTGAAGAACATTTTCTTTTGTTTTTGCAACAGGAAGCTGCCTGTAATCCAGCACAGGACTTGTTTTTGCAAACTGCAGTGGAGTCGTGCATTTGTGTGCAGGGAAATTTGGGTCTGTTTGGAAATTGGTCATTTGGCTATTTCACGACAGCATTTGTTTGCGTACGTTCCCCAAATCGCCATGATTTTTTTACCTGCCCCTACAGGACAAACTCTAACACGTCACTGTTGAAATTCCAGCCTTTTTTTTCTCCTTTGGCAGAACGCATTTGGTGCTACCTGCCAACATGAATGCCAGTGGAAGAGAAATAATCTCGCAGGCCTTCTAAGGTGGAACATGAACATCCCTCGCACAGTTATACAAAAGCGCACCTGTAGCCTCGGTGTTGCTGCGTGTACAGCATGTGAATTAAAAGCACCTAAATATGCTTTCAACTTAAATTTTAAATTCTGATTGCTTGCCCTGTCGTTGTTCACTCTGTTGTTTAAAATCCCCCTGCTGCCTCGAGTTTTCATCGAAACAGGTTCAACAGAAGGTACCACATCAAAGAAAAAGGTCATGTGACTTAACTTCCTGTGACTACATTGGCTGACAGTTCATCAGGGATAAATGTTATGTGATGTCACTTCCCTTTCCTCGCCTGGCGAATGGCAGAGCTACCCAGGCATTTCATTGGAATGTGTCCTTTTCACACACATACATTGCCGATGTTGAAGATCATATGTTCCCATACTGTATGATTATATTTCCATAGTGAAGTGCCATAGCACCTTTGTTAAGCATGTGCAAATTCAGTATGAGCACATACCACATACTAAATATATTTCCCCAAAAGACGTGGCACTGGAGTTAGAATAATTCCTTATCCTGTGTTGAGATATTTAAAGAAAAGTGCAGAGCTGTCAGAAAAGTAAGGTACAGAACAATATTTCTAGTCTTTTCTTTGTTCATTTGCAATCATTCGAGGCGTTCATGTTGACATAGGAAAACAAACCCGTCTCCCCATTTGTCTTTAACTGCTATAGAGACATCACAGACTAGACCGTCCTCCTTCTCAACATTTAAAATGGTGGCATGATTTGAGCGTAACTTATATATTAAACCTTCTTTCCTTACCACATGTGAGAAGTTGGCCTGGCATATGCTGGTCACTAGTTAAAGTGGCCACCTTGCACCAGTCCAATTCGACTCTTATGGTAGATAGGTTTAAGACAACCTTTTTAAAGAAAGCTATCCTAGTGGTAGCTGTGGAGAGCAGCCTTCAGGCTAAGTCTCAGAGGAATGTAAAGCAGTTTGTTTTACCTTATAATCTCTTGAACTACCAAATGAAAGGACACCACACAGGTATATATATATATAAAATATATATGTATTTATTTCTAGACAAACTCTACTAATCTCTTTGAGATGAGAAGTCAGGAACATATGCACAAATCAATGTTTCACAACAAATTAAGCACTTATATGGCTGGGTCCTAGGGGCGTACCAGACCATAGACTAAAAAAGAGGTTTAGGAATGTCGACTTGCAAGGGGACAAGGCCTAGGGCCTTTAGAATCGCTGGGGCCTCACAAATCCACCCAAGGCAGGTAAGTAAAGGACCCACGGGAGACGCGTGCAGTGTGACAACACAGCCATGGGTTCCCTATTGATTTCAATGGAGCAAGTCGCGGTTGGATTTTTAAAGTTTTAGGGTACTTCGGGAGAGTCTACAAGCAAGCCACTTACAAGGTAAGTACTTCGAGGGCCAACACCCACAGGAGCACTGGCGTGCACAAGTTACCTCACCCAGGGAAACCGGGTGCATAGGTGTCTTTTGGTGTCGGGTCGCGGCGTCGTTTTCAATGGAAGCCGAAGAAGATTTGCTGTTTGTGGAGACTGGAGAAGTGTCCGGTGGAATCCAAGGCTGGATTCAGAAGAAGGAAGACCTGAAAGCAGAAGGGACAGTGTTCAGTCACTTGCCAGTGACCCGGAGCCAGGAAGATGGATGCCTTCTGAATGTTATTTTACTGAATTGGAGCGGTTGAAAGTCCTTCTTTTCGAGTAGGCTGAAGTAAATGAACATTGAGGTGATAATGCTGATATGAAATCAGCTGGTTAGAAATGAGGAAGGAAGTATGGATTTGTTTTAGACATGTAGCACATAATGTGGCTTAAAGGGCTACAAATAACAAAAATAAGACAAATTCTTACCTAAGTCCAGTATCCTCATTCCACATCAATTTTCTCAGACTATCCATCCTCTCTGTCAATTAACAATGTTTTTTTGATTTTCCATTTAAGTGTATGACAGTGGATTGCCAAAGAGATGCAGGAAGCTATTTGCAGACTTATCACATATTTAAAATTAATATATTTGTGCTCCTGTTGGTAGTAAGACCCTTTAAATGACTGTTTGGACATTTAATTTTCCTTTTCATTTTTTTCCTCTTCCTTATGTCAGTAGTTGCACCTCCCTGCATGATTTTCCCCTGACTTAAATTCATTTTATTGTGAGTTAAAAATAAGAAAAACATGTTTAAAAATATATATTTATTTGCTATAAATACGTTACACAGTATACCATATAAATGGTTGCATTCAACGGTATTTAATGAAAACATATTTTAAAATAGGTGTTACTGGAAATGAAACTGAATGGCGAGGCTACTGTTTTAAAACAGTCAAATCTGCCATGAAATACACAATTTTCACAGATGTCAGTATATAATATAAAGGAATGGACAGAAATGGCTTCAAGAGCCTCATTTGTCTTCTTCAGCATCAAGTTTCCGCGTATCCGCACATTCGGTGAGGCAGGTGAACATTTTGGTTCTTTATTAGAACCATGTGGTCCTCTCAGGGCATAGTTATGGAAAGAGGGGGTAGTGATCTGTGGGTTGATGCTGTAATGAGGCTTGTCTTGCGTACTGGATATGAATCTCCTGGGTTGATATCAAACGGCTAGGAGATGATACAAATGCAGCATTTTAGCTGTGTACAGTTCCCTGATTTATAATATCCGGTAAAGCTCTTTCAGAACATTACTATGTGATGAGCCTGTATGTGCTAATGTTTGGATTTTTACATAAGTTATGCATACAAAACAAACATAACAGTGGACCCCTGTTGGATGCATCAACAATTTCCCACTTTTACCACCAGAACCAGCATATGCAGAGTTGATAAACACTTTCTAGTTACTTCATGGGCTCTGATAACCTCAACTTTCCACATTGGAACCCAAACTTAGCCATATTTACCTCAAACCATCTTAACAACGTAAGCTCCTGCACTGCCTTGCGCTAAAGCGAAAGAGAAACAATGCACTATATCTACTATATATGGCACATTTTTCTCTCCCCAGGACTGGCACACTTTTGGCTGCCATCCACCAATGCACACTCCCTTGCACCATAGTGCAGGGGTGTCCACAATGTCTAAAGTGCAGATTTTGTACCAGTATAAAACCTGTCCTTTAAGACATTTGCCACTTTGTATGTGTGTTGTACAATGCAGCACAAAGGCAAAACTGGAAAACGAAGGAGAAATTAAAACATTTTGCCTCATTATGGCTGCCTCAAGGAGGGGTATGGCTTTGGCTTCAAATCTCCATCTTTGAATGTTAGATAGAGATTTGCATCAAAATCTATGGAAGCACCCATGTACCACCCCCTTAACACAAAGCAGCATATAGCAAAACTTTGCTTTACTTTGGGGAACTTTCCAACGCAAATCTAGGTTTGCATTCAATACTAAATCCCACCTCAACTCTTCTCACCGGGTTTCTAATGTAAACCTGGCACACAGCGTTAGTAGATCTTGGCCTGAATTGCTATTCTCATTTTACTCTTAATAACACTTTGGTAAATTGACCACTGTGACAACCTTTCCTAGATGTTTTACCACTAGCTGAGCAAAGCTTATATCGCAAAATGAATGGCACGCTCCTATTTTGTGTAATTATCTCTGGGATAAACTGTATTTCTCCTATGATGTTACGAGCAATTAAAACATGTACAATAGAGCTGTCATTGTTAATCTATTTAAAAAACCTGAGTCTAATCTGAAATGTCTATTTTTGTAAGTTTCCTGATGTTTCAACTACTTCTGTCCATAATCAGTTGACCTCACATAACCTCTTTCTTGAATGCTCCAACCTGACAAGTGATAGCTGCTTGTCTGATGATAGCAACCCACTCATCAATGGCCACCTTGTATCCCTTCCTATCACCATAGCTGCCTGCGCAGACCTGCAGTGTACAGATGGAAGGAGAAGTTATGAGTGACCCAGAGTTCAGATAACATGTACCCTTCTTCTCCTGATACCTTCAACCCCATCCCACTCCTTCTGACCTTTAAAGTATGCGATCTGTGATTGTTATCCTATAACCTGTGAAATCAACCACATCTGTCATGTATTTGAAATAACCACACCTGCCTCACCCAACACCTTTCTAAAGTTGCCAAACCCTTTCTGCCCTTTATTAATGTGAAACTACCTGGTGTCTATAGACCATGCCTGACGTGCTGAGGCTGACCCTCAGCGCATGCTGCTGCATGCACTTGTAGCAACCACTGCACTTGCCTGCAGGTCATAGAATAATGGAGCTGCTGCTGCTGCTGCTGCTCAGAAGGGTCACTTGTCTCCTGCTCTGATTGGTGGAAATCTAAGTGGAGGTGGTAGCTACCGCCTTCCCTCTTCTTCCCTTGAGTCTGTAAAACCTGAGGACGGCAGCATCATCCTTTCTCTCAGCTACCCCAGGTGTGTTGAGACCTGGTGAGCTATGGGAAAGAGGCTGCAGGCCCTCCTTCCTCCTGAGAACAGAGATATCCAGTGTCCTCTATTGCAATGTCACAGCAGTGTACTAAGGCCCTTAGTTTTCACTCTTGGTTTCCACTGGAGGATAGGGAATGATCTCATCATGCTGTTAATCAGCCACTGCTTCAGAGGGTAGAAAAGGGAGGGAACTCTACATATGTGATGTCGCCAGGAGAGCTAGTCCCATAAAGTGCTCGTCACGCCAGAAGATGATCATCACGCCACCACACGCCTTTCAAACTCTAGTGAAACCTGACCAAACCAATCTTCATATATTCCTCTTAAACACACTGTTTTATGTGCAGTCTACCTGCCTGCTTTACAAATGAGATCAATAATTGTTACATATGGCACCAGCATTGTGGATCAATGCTCGTAGGGGCAAATTGTTAAGCAGAGTACTGTAAATAAAATTAGAAAGTTGCCAGTGGATGATGAACCTGTGCGTTCGTTGCTATGAATGACTGGAGCTCACTTAACCTTCTTACGGCCTGTGATGCAGATGTTATTAATAGGTTCTCCTCGCTCACAGCACTATTTGTGTCTTTCCTCCATTCTTTTCTCCAGCCTGTAGAGCTGATGACTTGACCGCTGGCCTCCAACCTCAGCGGAAGCACGATGCGCCCTTCCCTCCTTCGATCTGGAGATTTGTAGGTCGCTCATGTCTATAAGGCGGAAGCATGGCTCATGGAATTCCCTCACAGGGCAAAGTTACCATTTCAGTGGATGAATACAGCTCCAACCCGACGCAGGCATTTACCCACTACAACATTAACCAGAGCCGGTTCCAGCCTCCGCATGTGCACATGTAAGTACCGCCATGTCATGGCAATATTTTAGAAAACTTATATTCAAATGCAGCCAATATTGTCTCTTTGTAAGATGTGATAAATTGTTGGAAAGCAATTGAAGCTTGTGATATACACAGTTTATGATGACCTCACACTGCAATAACTAGCAGAGGAAGATTTGATCCTTTGATTACAAAGAAGCCAGCCACATATTAATCAGATTTCCGTTTGTATTTCCAGGTAATAGTGTGAAATTTGTTATTGTAAAACTTGATTCTTTTCCCAAAATTAAAAAAATATAATTCTTTTATTACAAAAAGCTGACAATTCCATAGAATTTTCTGAATGCAACAGTGGTTAGTCGGGAAATAACAAAGAGAGATTTTTTAGAACTTATCAGCAACTTCTTTTAGTTCAGAGATTTTAGAGTAGATTTTGTCTGTAGGGATTTACTGGAATATCTACTGTCAGTATATATTTTCCACCATGAAATAGCACTGATGTTCTTGGCTCATAAACATGTTTATGGGAGAAGCAGGACTGTGTATTCAACTGTGTATGGAAGGAGGAGAAAACACCAGGTTGATCAACTTTATGCCGTGTTAACACAAGACCAGGGACACATTTTGGATAGAATTCTTTTAATATTATTCCTCAAAGAGTTTTTGTGGCAGCTAGACTGCTGGGAGTATGTGGGCTCGGTTCTTAATGGTCAATTAAGCCTCTATTTGACAAGAAATGAGGGATTTCTAAGGTTCTGACCAAATGAAATCTCAAATTGTATTGTACAAAATGTAAGTGCTAAGCAAATTCCTAGTAGACGGACAGCGATTGTAGAGGTCTTCCTTATTACCTTGGTTGAGCAATTTGTCCCCCAAAGCGTGTCTGGTAAATGAGAAGAAAATAAATCAAAGAATTTGTGATATCCTTTGAAATAAAAGCAGATCTAATCAAAATGCACCACCATCTGTGTCGGAGAGAATGCGCAGGCTAATTTAAATCATATTATTCAGTCAGTGCATTTAATAAAGGGGTTGGCACCCTTCTTTCTATCGCCATTGACCGGACTGGGGAACAGCCCCCTTTTATTAAGGATTTTTTTAACTCCAGATGTGCTCTATTACCAGTGTTTGAAAGAAGCCTGGGCGACCTAAAAATGCATACTGCCCAGAACCCGTGTAAAGTCTTATAGGGCATAAGCTCCAGTATGGAAAATCCTAAATAATGTTGCCACCATCCACCTTCGTATGCACCTTGATGAGCTAAAACTCCCCAATATTTTGCCAGACTTGCGGGGTATTGGACCACAGAATAGTTGCGATACATTTTTAAATGTAGGCAGAAGTATCTGGTGTGTCTTTTTTTTAAATGTATATACGCAAACGTATAGCTCAACGAGCTGAAGCAAACGTCTCGCTTTGAATAATCTTCTCGATGTTTGTGTTCAGCAACCAAAGCAGCGCCAATTCCTCTAGTGCTGGATCTTTCATTTTTACAGTTTACAGAACTGAATGTAAGATTTCTTTCTGGAATTAGTATGTACATTTCCTGTGTTTTTTAAATTTTTTATCTGATTCTGAGGAGCATTTTGCAATAAACTGTTTTTTTTTTCCCGGTGTGTCCCTGATTAGCAGACCGGTAATTTTGGGGCTGCGCACTGGCAAAATAGTAAAGCTGGAAAAGGCATGCACTAAAGCATGCACTAAAGTTCCTGCGTTGCCAAGTCTGCAGCCGCTGATGACTCTATGGTTAGAGAGCTGAGTGGAGAAGCGGCATGGAGAACAGTAGTGAAGCCTGTACAATGGTGCCGCGCCCAGTAGGAGCCACTGACATCCAGTGGAATGGGCGCACTCCAGAAAGGCTGCTCCTAGTTGCTGATCACTGGCTTCTGCAGCTCCTTCAGTCGACAGGTGTCTATAGTCACATGCACTGAGGGGTTTGGGAAGGAGAGCAAGGTAGTGGCGTGGGCGTGAATTGGGTGAAGGCCATGATGGTGACAGCAGCATGTGGAGGCCAGTAAACCAGCACTGCCAACAGCCACTGTAGCTCTGATCAGGAGTCGGCAGGTCCAAAAGTTACCCTCTGAATGAACCTTAGTGAGGTTTTCTCTCAATGACCCAACAGTATTTCAGGGGCAGGGTGCGTGCCTGGTGCTGGTTTCATCATAGGAGATTGGCTGATTGGCTGCCAGCACTCGGCGCTGCTGCAGCATCATGTTTTCCAACTGCCTGTGTTTATCGTGTGGAGAACAAAACTCTCCAAGTGGGGTTTGAGTGAGGGCAAATAGAACCTTCCCCCTCTGTGATTCTACTTGCAAAGGGGAGTGGGTGAGCATCTTTTTATGAGCATTGTAAAAGCTTAACATACACATATATATATATTCACGAAGAAAATAAAAGTTAAAGTAACGTTATAGTTAGATGTATTTGTCAGTGACAAAATTAACGTTTTGAAACTAAAAGAAAAATTCAGAAATTCACCAGTTATTGTTGACATCGCTAACTATAACTTGTGCCCCGTCATGCTCTGCTTATGGCCTCACATATTACATCACTCATGACAAGTTCTTTGACATCATTTATGATTTCATTAATGACATCATTGATGACATTATCCAAGCTCCTTTTGTACACATAGCTCTATAAATGGGTATAGCATTAGATCTCTGACTGTGAGTCCAAATAGCTCAGAAGAATATGAGGCCTCATTAATGCCAGCACAGAAACGACTTCCTTAGGTGTAGAAAGCATGGGTATGTGCCACATTGACCTTATACCATACACTTCACGGGTAGCATAGTTCACATTAACAATCAACCACAGATAAATGGGAACCCCTCATTGCATATGGTGTTTAATATGTATACAACTGTTCAGAGAAAGCTCAGTTCCTAAAAATACTGAACGGCTGTCCCAAAAGGAATGCCCTACTATGGACAGGCTTTATCTGTATCAAATCCCTGACAGTCACCAAAACTACATTGAGAAATTAAGTTGATATGAGTAGAAAAGCACGTTTTTAGTAAGTGTCATTGAGGTTTATCAAACAGGGCCAAAGTTATTAGCAACACAAAAAACGCTTTCCCTATGAAACAGGTGACCAGATAAAACTACCTCGTGGCAACCGTCAAAAATGTAAACAGTATTGACTGCATGGGGTAAGCTTACCCTTTACCAGACTGTTTGCAGGCGGTGAAACTCTCATTAGAAATACACTACAGAGTATTAAAACGTATTAACTAAGAACAGTGTACACTCTATGCAACACTTGGCAAAAAAGACACTATTCACTTAAAATAGGCAAACGCTTGAAGGTGCTAAAGATTATACTAAATGCAGCCTTCATACTGTGGTTTACAGATAGCCCATGATCTGTAGCAAAACAAGCACATGTACATAGCTTGATACCTGGTGGACACAGTCTTCTATGTTAAATATACATTTTCATGGTTAGACTATTCTATAAACTCAAGGCTGCTAACAATACTTAGTATGTGATATATAGAATATTTGCCCTGCTGGAATCTTTTATTACAGTACCAATAAAAACGTGTATGGAACATAAGGAGCACAAATCGTCAACTGTTACCTACACATAAAGTTACTGTTCAATGCAAAGAATTATAACATGTTCAATACCTCTACACACCTATGAGGCATTAGAAGCACATGCATTTTGTAAACAGTTACACCCAAAAGCTGGTCACAGGCTATACAAGATTAGATAGAAAAGTAATATGGCATTTATCCGCCACTATGTAAACTATAAAACAAGCTAGCACCATCGTAAATTATGTCATAGAACAGGCCATGAGTGGTAATAATCAGTGCACGGCTGCGGCACAAGTATAGCTATCTATGCTATAACGCTACTTTAACCTTTGTGTTTTTTAGGTTTAGATTTATTTTATTGATTTCAAAGATAAATAAATCCACATATAAAGCCATCAAATGCTGTGGCCATCAATATAGAATCCTGCGGCAGGGATATTGCTGTGGCAAAATATACAGTAACACATGCAAAGAAACAACCCCCCCCCACCCTCCTCCAGAAACAAATGGGTAATCGTACGGGTGCGTTTCGTGTTCTACCAAGAGGTGACGCAGACAGAAGAGTTCCTATTGTGAAGCATGGGCGCTCGAGTCTGTTTGTGGGAGTGGGTCCGCTAGCTGCAAGATTCTCAAATATTTGGGGCTGGTGAGTTCTGTGAAGTCAGAGGTTAACAGTGTGAGGAAAGGTTCCCACAGATCATGAAAGGAGGCTCCTGCGCGAGCAAGGGGTAGCGAAATTCTCTCCATTCCTAATATAACCCATAGCCTATGGAGCCATCCCAACCGAGTAGGGACAGTCGGGGTACCCCAGTGGGAGAGTATATTTTGCAAGGCCGCCCCCAAGACTAATGCCTGCCCCTCTGGGACTTGAAGGGGAAGGTGAACCTTTGTTTTTTTGGGGGAATTTCTACGTTTTTATTTTTCCATTAAACAAAAACAGATCTTTTTTCGCACCTAATTATAATGCTACTTTAACCATTGGTTTTTCAGTGAATTTCCATTTATTTTTTTATTTTTAACATAAAGTAATATTTTATTACCATATGTAGGGATTCACCATATGGCTTTAAGTTTTTAAAGGGAAGGGATGCCCATGTGGCCACCCTCCCTGAGCCTAATTAAGCCCATTAGGCCCTGGGAACCTCTGGCTTTATGTTTATGTTTTTTAAAGTGGATGGGGGGTCTTATTGGGCCTGGGCACTCCGAGCCTTATTGGGCTGCTGGGTACTCTATTCCCCAGGATATTTTTTTTAATTTAAGGGGAGGGAGGACGTGTGGTCCCACCTCCCCAAGACCTATTAGGCTGTGGGAATCTCATCCCCTTGGACCATACCTATAAGTTAAAATGGGCGGGGAACCATGCACCCCCTCTCCGCGCCTCTTTTGGCCCTACGGATCCCTTCCCCCTGGGCTTTTATTTTATTAAAGGGAAAAGGGGGTTGCCATATATATAAGTTAAAATGGGAGGGGGGCTTCGCAGCTTCCTCCCCGAGCCTCTTTTGGCCCAGGGGACCCCATCACCCAGGGCCGTTTAACTTTCTAAATTAAAGGAGAGGGGGCCATGTCATCCCCGGGACCCTGAACACTTATGGTAGGAGCCCTGGTGGACACCCAGGGCACCCAACTATTAGTCGCTGGAGACCGCGGAGGAAACCCAAGGCCACCGGTGCCTCAACCGGCTCCCATTATGCAGCAGGAGCCAGCATTGCTCCCACCTGGAGGAAGCTGCTCCTAATGCTGCTCGCTCTGGGCAGGAGCAATATTTTGATCTGTTTCTCTGCCACTACAGTGCAGGCAGGAAAAACAGATCAAACGTCTGCTCCCAGTGGATGGAGGCATTTCTAAATCTCCTGATGTTTGCTCCTGCATGGTGCAAAATTAAAAAACGCTCCCGCCAAGTGAGAGTAAACACTCCTCATTTTCAATAATTTACCTAGGGGATTGGGTCCCCAGGGACTCTAGAGGCTTGGGGAGGGGGCCACGCATCCTCCTCCCCTTTATAAAGAAAATCAGCCACGGGTGGATGGAGGCTCAGTGAGGGGGGGGGGCTGCGTGGTCCTCCTCCCATTTTTTATGATTTCGGCCCTGAGGGTAGGCTCCCCGGGGCCTATAGCTTATAAATGTGGGCCAGCTGCCCTATTTTTTTTTAATTTACCTTTATCCTGTGAGAGTCTGGCAGGACCGCCAGTTTTTTTTGCAGATTTTGTTTCTTCCTTTTTGGAGCCAGAGGAGTCTCTCTAACTCCCCGCCCACCCCATGAAGCCTCAGGGGTTAAGGTATCCCTACCCTGTCCCCTTATATTATCATTATTTTTTAACTTCAGGACAGGGGACTAATTCCAGAATCCTGTAATGGTAGCCAGCAGCATTTATCTCATGTTGCTGGCAGCTTGTCGGAGCTCTCTCTCCCACGGTAACCTGATGACCCATGGTAAATACAGCTGGGTAAATCAGAATGCTCTAATTTTAAATTAGCACTTCCAATCGTCCAGATATACAATTATTTTTCAACCATAATTTCTCAAAAACTACTGAATGGATTTACACCAAATCATAAAAAGCACAATCTGCGAACCAAGATCTAGCTTCCTGACAAATTTGGTGCAATTCTGTTTAGCAGTTTTTGCTGTAGCCGTACCTAAAGAAATCTATGGAAAATTCGTGGAGATTTTGCGTAAACTTTCTATGCACAAACTAGTCTAAAAGTAGCACGTTTTTAGTAAGTGTCATTGAGGTTTATCAAACAGGGCCAAAGTTATTAGCAACACAAAAAACGCTTTCCCTATGAAACAGGTGACCAGATAAAACTACCGTGTGGCAACCGTCAAAAATGGCTAGCTATAAATATCTATATATCTATGTGTTTTTGTTCTGTATGTATATCTATATCTCAATCTATATGTTCACTGAAAAAAGCAAACTTTAAAGTGACTTAATAGGTGAAAATTTCAGTGACAATGTAGCGTTTTAAACAAAAAAACACCTGTTATAGCTATATCTAGTAAGCATCACTTGTGCCATAAAGTAACTCATGCCTCATGGACTCACCATCCTGGGTGAAACAGAAGCTGGCATTGCTTCTGCCCGACAGGAGCAGCTGTTTAAGCATGCTCCTGCCAGGCGTGAGCAATCTGTGTTTCTGTGCCCGCAAGAGCACGGGCAGGGAAACAAATGACTGCTCCCACCTGACTTGAACGTTTTTGCAGAAGGGGCAGACTAGTGTTCCCTGCCTGTGCTCCTGTGGGCAGTGAAACAGTGTTCCAGGGATGGTCTTTCTGGGACACAAAGAGAGCCGTCACCAGAGAGGGGGTTCTGGGGGCCTTAGTGGCTCATGGAGGGGGTGGCACCCCCTCCCTTTTAAAAATAAATAAATATTGGAGCCTGTAAAGGGTTGGGAGGAGGACGCACACCCACCTCCCCTTTAAAATGAATACAGCCCTGCGGGATTGGGTCCCCATTGCCTGCAAAGGCTCAGAGAGGGGGGTCCACACTTGCCCCTCTCCCCTTGAAAATCCTTACAGCACCAGGGAATGGGGTCCCCAGGGCCTGCATTATATTTTTACCCCAGTGGGTGGAGGACTCTTTGATGCTCGGGGGTGAGAGCCTTGTGACCCTTTCCCTTTCTTTTACATGGGAAATCCCGGGGTATGGGGTGCCTGGGGCCAAAATTTGCCATGGGAGGGGGGAACCCATGCATGCCCTACTGCCCAAATAATAATTTAAATTGACCCCCGGGACCTTGCCCACCATGCAGGTCACTTAAAAGTAAACAATACGGCGGCCACCATTTTATTTTTGTGTGTGTGTGTGATCTCGCTGTACAGAAAAACATAGGTTTTTTTGTCCCCCCCACAAGGTCTGGGGGCAGGGTATTCCTACCCTGGCCCATTATATCTTTTTTGTTGTTTTTTTTTTTAATACACTTTCAGGACAGGGGACTAAGTCCCCGAGTCCTCTTCTGACTGCAGCAACATTTTTGTTTATGTTGCGGCCAGCCAGTCTGAGCGCTCGCTCCTGCTGGAGCCTCATTCTAGTGTGAGCCTCACTCCAGCAGGACTGAGATTGCGCAAGGGGAAAAAAGGTTGCTCGTCCAAGTAGAATGCTTTATTTTTTAAGTTGAGCTCACCAGTCCAGATATACAAATATTTTTTTACCTTAATTACTCCCAAACTACTGAACGCATTTAAACCAAATCACAAAAGCATGCTTTCTGGACCAAGACCTACGTTCCTGACACATCTGGTGTGATTCTGTTCAGCCGTTTGGACTTCATTAGGGTTTTCAAATAAAAGTCTAAGGAAAATACATAGGGAAATTTGATTTTTAGACCGCCTTTTTTTACAATCCCTCACTTCACAGATCATCCCAAAACGTTTCAGGAAGCAGCTGAGAAGCATGAACATTTTTGGGAAAATTTCAGGAAGATGTGTCAAACAGCGCCAAAGTTATTAGCAAACAAAAAATGCTCTTCCTATAGAAACGCATACCTTACTATAACTTCCCAGTGACAACCGCCACTGGGTATTTTATATATATAAATTTAAATATATGGGACTCAACTTCGTTAATGCTGTTGCATCTGATCCTTAGGTTAGTCTCCCATAAAATCGCTTCCTCTTGCTCTACAGTATGGTAGAGATCGTGAGAGTGTCGAGGCTGGGGAGTGGTTTAGATGCTTTTATTGTAATATGGATAAGTAGGTCTGTGGACCACATGTCGTCTGAAGTTTTAGTCATCTGTCAGATTGCCCAGGGCTCTTCTTTGTCTCTGTTACTTTTGAGTTTCTTTTTTTATAAATGCACAGATGATACTCAAGTGATATCTAGGCTGACTAGTAGTCCGGAACAAAACCTGCTGGTTAAAACATTTGTATTTGCGGGGTTGGATCCTGGTTGACTTCGTACCTGCTGAATTGAACTGCCCCCAAAACTTTCTTATGATGACACTTGTTGGTGTAACACAGCAGCTGTAGGGTAATGCAATCTAAATTTCTCTGCAGAATGTGTCCATTTGTGTAGGAATCTCACCTTGGCATGTCGTTTCTCAAATTGATTACTGCCTTGTATTACTGAAATTAACATCCCAAATGCTGCAAGTTCTGCAATTTTTTACCACAATGGCTGATATGGTGAAAAGTAAGTGTGAACAGGAGGGGTGTGCGAATCACCAAAGTTGTGAGAATTGAAACTTAATACATGTTCTTTATCTTCTCCGTCTTTGAGAAGGTGCAAAATTTGGGACAAGAAGTCATCTTCAGTAGTCCCCAGAGGCAATTGGAAAATGTTCCCACGTCTGATATTTGCTCCTAAGGGGAGTGGTGGACTGGTGCAATTTGGCAACACACTCTTGGAGCCGCACTCGCCATGCCCCCTACCCCACCACTGTGTCCCCATGGCTCCTGATCCCCCTCACAGCATATATGATGTTTTCAATCATAGGATGACCTGCGCTTCACAGGCAGGACATCCAGGAACTGTAAAACAACCTAGTTTGAGCAGTGAGCGGGTAAACTTCAGCACAGACTAGTTTCCTGAGTTCATACAGCTTCCTTGGCAAAGATTTTCTCTTCGGCCATCTGAAGTGAACACGTTACCCCACACTTCAAAACCTATTGTGTTTGGGAGTCCAAGGACTGACTGGTTGTACGACTTTGACTATTCGTACTAAGATAGGTATGGTCAAACCCAACAGCCAGAATTCTCAGTTTGGTGATGGACATCCTATTCAACGTGTGAGTTCAATGGATGCAAAATTGCTAACTGGTGTAGTGTGCAATTCTCTCCTTGCCACTTGTGAGATGTTGGGAAACAAAAAAATGTTTTCGCTTCTCATTCATCTCATGTCTTTGTTTCGTTTGTACGCACTCAGGTGCTCATTATGGGTTTGTTGAATACCCTGTAAGAAACCCAATGATGAGAAATTGCAAAGTTGAATTTTCTTCCTCTTTCTGTTGTATTCTCTGCTTCATGAAACTGACCTCTGTGCAGTTTTTGCACTTGGTGCACAGTTTAGTTCCACCAAGATGAAGTGTTTCCAAAGTGATGGAAGCACTTTGTTTGTGTTGTTTTTAAAGTGTCGCCTATAGAAGTGGTAGGCAGTGCGCAGAGGCTGACATTGCAGAAAGATATTTTTTAAGATAAATAAAGCATCTTTTTGCCCAGGTTCGGTTTCTCAAATCTCTGGGGGCAACAATTCCACACATTTTGCCACCTTAATTGTCTTCAAATCACATCACCGTTTCCTCGGATGCCTCGCTTTGGATTTAGGTGATTGTCTCCTGACAGAGTCCTGACTCTGGTCTTTTGAGCGTGACTAAGCAGTTTGATTGCCTGACCGGGCAGAAGTTTTTCAATCTGACGGTTTACTTCTGCTCAGACTGTTCATTACTCTGGTCCCTAACCCGTGACATGGGATTGGAGAACTATTTAACACCAGATATGGCAGCGCCGAGAAACAGAAGGTCGTGTCTGACGCTTAAACGAATTGTGCCGAATATGGTCAAGTCAATTAGGTTTGTAAGGCACCTGTCCCTGCACAGGTGAATGGTTGAGGAGGCGCCGGGAATCTATGGTTACACAGTCACAATAACTCATTAAAATATGCATCTGTAATATGTACCACCCCCCTTGGCAGTCTCAAATGGAACTTGTAAACTAGAATGCACAGTTTAATTATGAGCCTGCCACCACGAAACGGGTGCATTTTGCATCCCTGTCTTTGTCAGATGTGCCTTTTAAAGTCCATCCAAGCTGTGCCTATGCATTGTTCAATTCTCCTATGCCCGGGTGTCTTGGATTTGGTTGTTACTGTGTTTGTCCTCGGCTGCAGTTGGGGGTCACTCTGAATGAATAGATAGGTGAGCACATCCATGCCGTGTGCATCAGGCACTCCCTGTTACAGAAGGTATTGAGGTCACTCACTCTCTTTGGGGTGCTGCAGGGACCAGATGGCTCTAGACTATTGTTGCTGTTCATATTGAATGAATGCATGAATTAAGGATGGATTCTATACGTCTAATGTGAGCCTGGCCCATCTGTTACAAAGGATACGAAGGTCACACGCCAAGTAATGGCAACGCAGGGATCACAGACAATCCTAAAAAGTATTTATAAAACCTGGTAACATTTAGGGAAAATAGGTTCAGAATTAGAAAGTTACACGCAATTTAATAAGTGGAATTACAAAGAAACTGCAAAATGCAAAAACACAGCACAGTGACACCTGTACAGGGACAACCAGAATTTGACAGAAGAAAGTCAAACTGGCCAGTACATGAAGTCCAAGTGTGCAACGGAAAACGAAATGCGAATTTAATGGAAAGAACGTGGATGTGTGCTAGAGACACTGCGCAGCAACTGCAAGTGGGGGGCTCCTTCTTCAAACAACATCCCTGATGACGTAAAGTCTTGGTGGAGGGCCAGGACTCGTAAAATAAAACAGAGTTTCTGCAAAAACAGACGAGAAGCAAAATACGGGGAGAAAAAAACACCAGGGCAACAAAGATGCCATTCTTCACAGCATCGTAGCAGCTGATGGGTTTACATAACTGGTATCGTTTTACACATAATTCCAGTACCCCCGGGTCAGATTTGTGTCCTGTCATTTTTTCCTGGTATGGTTTTGTTACAATATTTCATATCTTTTAAGTGATTTGCAAATTGGAGTAAGTTGCAAAATGAAATGAATACTTAGATGCGTATTACAGAAGAGGGAAAAGGCAGCAATACTTTAGATATGCAAACAAATATATATATTTTTTAATAAACGTGCACGTGAGCAGTAGGGTTCGTGAAGTCCCCGGGAATGTGACTGTACATCAGTACATTTCTCTGGGTAGGTTTGTCCCTGTATTGAAGAAGAGACGCTTCAAATGCTCAGATTCGTTATGTGGATATTGAGGGTTGTGCAAGTTTTAGTTTTTTTTCTGTGCTTCATTGTACGATCTCTTTCACACCAGAGTGTGTTGTAATCCATGGACACACATTACCAGGAGGTTACTTGTATGTGAACAGTGTGTAGCAGTTGCTGTTTACTCTGTTTCAGTTTGTTTCTGTGTTGTTGGGTGTGATTGTCCTTCATGTGCACTCGTGGATTTTGCCCGATTGTGGTAGTTAGCTGTATTTTTTGTGTTGCATTGTGTCACTTTCTTTTCAAGATGGCTTGCTAGCAATGGAAACTACCTGGATGTTGGAATGTGGTTCCAGTGAGTAGCAGTTGGTTTTTGTGTATTCTGTTCCGGGCTGGACTGGGAACTAAGGGCCAGATGTACAAAGTATTTTTGCATGCGCAAACGGGTTTGCGACCCGTTTGCGCATGCAAAAATACCTATGGGCCATGTACAAAACCTTAATAGTGAGTCGCAATTTACTTGCGACTTGCTAATTAGGATTTGCAACTCACTATTAGGAAGGGGCGTTTCAAGGGCATCCCTTCCTAATAGCAAGTCTGAGCCCTATGTATGACTATTCTGCAACCGCAATTACGGTCGCAAAACAGTTGCCATTTACCACCTACTTCAAGTAGGTGGTAAAGCATTCTCAAACGGGAACCTTTGGGAATGAATGGGAAAATAATTTTTAGGGGAAGGCAGGGGTCCCAGGGACCACTGCTTGCCCTTAAAAAATGAAACTAAAACTTTTTATTAAAAAAAAAAAAAAGCATCCCGTTTTCCTTTAAGGAAAATGGGCGGCATTTAAAAAAAACTGCTTTATTTAAAAGCAGTCCCAGACATGGAGGTCTGCTGAGCCCAGCAGGCCACCATCCCTGGGAGGGCCAGCCATTCCCAATGGGGTCGCAAATTGCGAATGGCTCATTAATATTCATGTGCCTTGCATTTTACGACCCCATTGGGAATCGCTAACAGTGTTTCTGACACTGTTGGACATTTGCTTTTGCGACTCACAAATTGCGAGTTGCAATTGTTCGCAATGTGCGAGTCGCAAAAGCAAATGGTCGTACATCTAGCCCGAAAACCTTTCGAGTTTTGCAGCTCAGAAAAAACAGTCTCCAATGGCTACAGCCCCCTGAGGAAATGCCTTATGGAATAAATGGCCAGTCGGGCACTGGTTCTATTGTGTGTCTGCTTCATTATAACAAGTCATCATAAAAGCTCTGATTACCTGCCCTTTGAGGAAGTTTGTGGCTTTGTAGTTGGAAATCTGCCTAACAAAAGCAGCCCATAATCCTGATCCTTGCCTGGTCAGTTTCCCTTTCATATACTTTCACTGAAGTATGGGCGTGAGGCTTGCAGCACATTTGTCCTGTTGGGTGAGTGGTTTTATACGGGTTTAAAAGCAGGCACACGTTGGGCAAGCATAACCTATTATATTAATATGGCTTGTTGATAAACCTGATCAATGACGTTCACTGGAAGATGCTGTTGCACTTGAAACCATGTATCTAACACTGTAATGTATAGGTGCTCCCCTCATGTTCCAGATTATTTAATTAATTCTGTCATGCAGGTTTTTGTTACTCCTGAAAACTGTTTCTGATCCTCTTAAGAGGGATCCAAAGTGCAACACCCCTGCCCAGTTCCAAATACTACTGCCTTGTTTTTTTTTGTATTCTCACATTTAGAAGTCGATTGCGATGTCAATAGCAAAGACTCTGAATGGCATTCGATTCGTCCCAATCTGATTCGGAATCCACCTTTCCGGCGAACTCTGACACATTTCTCAGCAACTGATTACGATGGCTGCAAAGCGTTTGTCCTGTCCGACTCAGTTCCGAATGACATTGGGAGTAACCGAGTTGTTCGGAGTCGAATAGTAGTTGTTTTATGACCGCATTTCCTGCCACAGGGTGCAAGGTTTTCTCCAACCACCCATTTTGATACTGGGAGCCAGTCACTCTTGTTCTGGACACAGGCTCCCATTGAAGTCAATGCAAGTTCGACCGAAGGATGTCCGGAAGCATCGTAATCGTTCAGTAGGACTAGCAGAACCCGATTCAGTCGGAAACGATTCCGTAACCGATTCGGTTGGAAGAGTTTCCAGATGACATCGTAATCGGCCCCATAGTAAAGCACAGCCAATTTATCCAAGCAGAACAAACAGTCACACGTCAAGTGGAAATATGAACACATTTTTATTAATAGCTCCACGAAAATTCAGTAGGTTGTCAAGTGGAAGCATTTGGATAACAATTCGTTCAATTCCTTCCCATGTTGGAGTCAGTACTGCATGCACTGCTTACTTTGAGCCAGTCATTGCCGGTGGAGGACACCGGCACTCATTTTTGGGGACCGGCACTTCTTACTCCTTATCAGACATTTCCAAGTGCAAGAGAGAGAAAAACATGTTTACGCTTAAAAAGGAGGAAGAGAAAGAAAAAACGCTACTAAGGGAGAAAGCAGGAACCTGCAAGAGTGAGATAAACGGACGGGGAGTGTCCGGGAGTGCATTAAAGAGGCCTTCAGGACTATGCAGTCTTTCTCATCAGTAATCTGGCAATCAATAGCTCCTGGCGCAGACACCTGAGCAGCACTTTGGAAACCGGCACTCTATAATTCACAAATTAAGCACTGATGCATGCTTGAATATATGGGTTCTCACTACTTTGCACCAAAGAAGTAGGTGCACTAAGCGATGTGCTTAAATGAGCTGCTTGGCTTTAAGTGCATATTTTCACATGAAAAACAGTGTTTCTTTCACTCTTAAAGGAAGACAGTAGTCAGTTCTACTCTTTGTTGATTTGCCGAATGAGCAAAGTGTCAAAGAAAAAAGGTGTTCACTGTTTTTCTGTAATAGAAATATGAATGTTGAGACAGTAGTGACCTCTTTTTTCACTGATAAAGATTCGTTTAAGCTCACTAGAAAGTGTCAAGCTGTGTGCATCCTTGTGAGGCGGCCTTGTACTTTAATCCCTTCCTTTGCAACGGCACTTCGGCGTGTTCATTTTATTTTTGTTCGTATTTTAGCTCTTTCAGGAGTGTGTCAGCTTATCCTAATAGAATATGATGATAGGTCTGGCTGTGCTTCGGAAGAGAAGGCTGTGCAGCCAGTGTGGCGGGAGGTATAATATCGACCCTCATGTGTTTGTGTCAGCCACCCCTTATGTCGATCGATCTTTCTGTCTGTCTGTCTTATGCGACTGCACAGAGAGTAACTGGCTTTTTGTTACTTTTAGTGAGAGTTGGGGGGGCCATGACCCGAAAGAGGTGGAGGTTCAAGTGGGTCACAATGCCCACTCACTGCATCAACATTCGGAATGAATAGTATATGATCTGCACATTAGTGTATATGGTTTGCATTGGTATGTGTAGTGTGCATTTCTTTTAACCCCTTCGCCGTGGCACGAATTTTGCCGCGGTGCTTGGGGGGTTTGGGGGCAGCGCGGCGCCGCCATGCTCGTGACGGAACCACTCCGTCATGAGCCACGGGCGCGCTGTGCTCACGACGGAGTTGTTCCGTCACGACTCCGCCCACTCGAGCTAATCGCCCGCACAGGCGGGGAATCAGCGCCGTGTGGGCGGAGCGGCCGCCAACGGCCGCAGCATGACGGAACCACTCCGTCATGAGCACACGGCGCCCGTGGCTCATGACGGAGTGGTTCCGTCATGAGCAGGGAAGGGGTTAAAGAAAAAACTAAAGGACTAAAGGAGATAGATATGTAAGTGCAACGAGGTCAAATCCCAGTGAGGAGGTCTTGTGAGGATTAGCACCGTTCTTTCCCTGTGTGAATCCATTGTAACATGCAGCCTCTGAGGAAGTGAAGCATGTTGTCTCCATGCCAGTTTCGCTGTACTTTGGGAACTGTGGTAATAACATTGAATTCCACCTTTGCACTGTAGTAGTAAATATTTGCATGTTACTTTATTAGTACAGTTGCTTTAAACAAAATGCATCAGTGGCCCACTTTTATTTTCACTATCAGGGCATAATTGTATATCTTACGTGGCACATATAGGCTGCATTCAGAATGCCAGGTTGTGCGCTGAGACATCGTTCATCAAGTCTAAGTTTAATTGGTGATGGTCCATACATATTACAGCCTCTACGTCACTGAGGCCAAATGCACCTCCACATTACGCCAGTGCAAATACTGTATCGCACGCTGTAGGAAATATCTCCGGATACAACAAGCAAAATCTAGTATGAGCTGGTATTGGCAATAAATATGGTTGTTTTTTAAGTGACAAAAACCTGAGGTTGCTTCATAGCAGTTTTTTTCATTAACTCATTATTGTTATCTTACATAATTAACAGTTAGCAATCTGAAACCTTCGAGAGCGTGCCAGTTGGCCTCAATATTTCCAATTTGCCCACAAAATGTCACCTCCTCCTCCCACCATTTTACTCGTTTGTCTGCCACGTGGCAGCAGACTGGTCCTCAGTGACCGGGAGCTGGTGGCGTTTGTTTATCGATGCTCTGGGCAGCAAAGCCATTCTGCATAGAGGGCTCAGCAAGATGATTCTGCGACCTCTATGATCGTCCAGATGGACACCGAAAACCAGTGTCGAGTAATTGCTAATCACATATTCACCATAGAGGGGACAATTCATAAATCCTTTTGGGGAGGTATTAGTCTGACACTTCATTAATCCATGAGTTACTCATGCATGATGTATGTGCTGCCCTGCTGAACCTGCCTACTTGGGGAGGAAACCTTGGACTGCTGCTGTCTTCTGGGTACCAATTCAGGTTTGGGGGAATCTGACTTTTGACCCATTGTTATACATAATATACATAGAGAGGTCTTCGGCTCTGCCAAGAGGAGTATTTCTCTCTCACATCATTCTGTTGGGTGTGTGAGGTATCGTTCCACTGTGTGAGGTATCAGTACTTGCACTGTGAAGCGCGAGGGTCTAGTTATTCTCCCAAAGGTACACTAAAGCATCTTGCACTAACTCATAGATGTATTGTATACAAAAACAAATAATTCTAAGGTTTTTTCACTGCTGCAAGATTTTTATGTTTTAGTCAGGACTCAAAATGCAATCCAGTTCTTTTGGCTCTGCCAGTGCTTAGTTAAAAGAAGCTGGCACCACTGCTCCCTGTGCTTTACCTGTCCTGTTGTGAGGCCGCAGCCCATGATATGTTGGTATTTGTGAGAGAAGGTTGGGCTGAGGCAGGTCATGTTGCCCTTGTAGTTTGTGTGAGAATCTTGTGCTGCTGCTGGCCACATGGAACATCAATCCGCCTCTGTTATTTAAGTTAAAATTCCGCCACAAAAGCCCAAGCTTTTTGGGGTTAGCTGAGAGGCCGCTTTATCACCATCCTCATATCTCCCAACCAGTCATAATAAAACTTGCATATGCACATGTATGTGTGTGTACATACCCATACAGGTCAACCCTCTCCACCTTTTTGTCTAAGTGGAATTCCCTTTTTTTTCCATCCACCTCAGCATACAGCTCTTAGCCCAGTTTTGCTATTGGGTCTCTTTAGTGTGAGTGAATGCATTGAGAAGGTGCACATCTTAAAATTGGTTCACTTAAGTATCAGCGCTAGTAGGTCAATTGATGCTTTTATTTTAGCTTTCATATTATATATTTTATTTACTTTGTGATGGGTCATTTTTATGTAGTTGTTTGCTAACATATGCACCTATCATTCACATACCAGCGTCTTTGTCTCTATGGGAGCCTGTGTTACAGCAGTAAACCGGCCATAACACATGCTCCCATTGAGAAATGGGAGATTGAATTAATCCCTGCACCCCGTGGCAGGCACCTGAGGGTGCCTGATACAAGGTGCAGGGATTAACAAGGGGGCACCTAGTGCAGTCTCCGCCCCCAAACCGGAGGCCACAAACACGCTTTCCGACAGGCTTTCCATGTCAGAAAGCCCGGCATGGGAAGCCTGCCGGAAACCATGCATCTTAATCCGGACAGCATAATACTCCATCCATATGGTTTATGGGCCGGTTCCGACTGCCGGGTGGGTTCCTAGAGTCGGACGCCAGCTGGAATGACCGGCCAGTTTCAATTCCGACTGGCTGTATTGTAATCAGCCGATCGGAATTGAAACCGAGGATGTCGGTCGTAAAGCCTCCGACCAAAGGTCGGAGGCTTTACGACTGACATCATAATAGGCCCCTTATAATGTTTACTGCATATATTTGCAAAACAAATACAAATAAATCACAGGCTTATTGCCTTTGCCAATGCTTGCTTACAAATTGCTTGAATCATACTAGGCAAGACGCTTATTAAGAGGTCTACTGAGTTTTAATTTGTTTTTGGGTTCCACTGATTACTGTATAACCTACTGATCCACCTGTAAGCATGGGTCTGCAGTCTGTGCAGCTTCATATCCTGGCACCGGCCAAGTATTTTAACTGTGTTTTGAAACCCTGTTAGGAATTCAGGAAGAATGTTTGTTTGCTCTAATTGGAAGGCTTCCAAAGTAAGTGACTTCTACACGATGATTAAACAAAGAGGAATTCTCTGTAAGCTGGTTTAATTTTCAGACATTTTTGATTATGTTTTAAGAACTTTTGAACGTAAACATGTGAAATCCTATGTGATTTCCCAAATTGTTACAGTACCTGTATGCACAGTTTGGTATATCTTATTGTCATCTAATGTACGTGTAATAAAACATATATTACATCACAAATTGAAAGTGATGAAAGAAATTCTTTCTGCCCCTGACCTAGTGGGTTATGGTAGATTCCTAGGGCTAGATTTACTAAGTTCTCATGCAGCGCAGTGCAGGAGCCGTAAATGCCGCTCTGCGTGAGAAGGAGAGAGCAGGAGAGCGCCAAATTTACTGAAATAAGGTGATCTACTCCCCTCTCCCTAGCGCCGTCGCTGAAATCAGCAGCCGTGCGCCATGCAGACACCTTTGCGTCATGGTGCAACGGTTTTCTACTGGAAGATTACCCTTCCAGTACAAAATACCATGCATAGATTGACTTCAACCCTTTTCCGACTTTGTATGTGTGCTTTAAAGTGCAGCACACATACAGTCGGAAAAGGAAGGAGAAATGAAAGCGTTTCTCCTTTTGTGCGCCTACTTTAAAAGGACGCCGTTTTCTGATGCTAAACCCTGTCTACTTTCTTTAGTTAATTGGGTTTAGCGTCAGAAACTGTGGGTGGTTGCATGGGCACGCCCATGCTCCGGCCCCTTGACGCTAAGTAATGCAAGGCAGGGCTATGCACTGCTTTAGATTACTTTCATGTTATTTCCAGGGCGAAACAAGTTTAGCGCTGGATAGTAAATCCCCAAAAAGATTTTGCACCGTTTTGCATCACTTTTGTGACTCAAACACAGCGTAACATCTCCGCAAATCTCCCCTCTAGTATTCTGAAGGGGTAATGGCTCAGTGGGTTACTGCTCTTGTTGTTATTATGCATAACCTTAAGGAGACACATTTGGATCCTGGTTGGCTGAGTCTTTCATCCTTTTAAGATGAAAAGCATATAGCGTTGTGTGAAACAATACTATACATTAGTACAAAGGTGCAGCTTATTTTGTGGAGTATTCTTTACAAAAGGCTTCCATTATACATAAATATGTGCCTGATATTGGGTCCTACAGATGCCTTCCCTGTTGCATCCCCTATAACAGAAAACAGTTTGTGTCCCAGAAAACAGGTTGTGTCCCTTAGTGCACATGGGATCTCATTGACCACCTCTCATTAGTGAACGACAGTCAGGCTTTCCCCCGTCACAGGCCCAGCCTAGCAGTAATGTTCCTCCATTTACTGAGTATTGGACAAAATATTGGATCAGAAATATCGAGTTGCAGAAATATCGGGGAAAACCTATCGTGATGCAAAAATATCATGATGCAGGAATATCACTGTTATGAATATCGATTCAATAATATTGTTGTTTTAATATTGTTTTCAACAATATAGTTGTAAAATATCATGTTTTAATTATCTTTGTGTGTTAGATCATATATGAATTAATTTTATGAATGATTGTATAATTGTTAATCATATTTTTAATATAGTTTGTAGTTTTAAGTGATTTATAAGTTTTAATTTAATTGCTAATAGTAATTTATATTGCTGTAGCGGGTTGCCAGGTTAATAGGGTGGAACATTAATTATAATTATTTAATAATTGATGATTAATTTATTATTAATTTAATTGAATAATAAGTATGTAAATTGTGTAATAAATATGTGTTGAGGTATATATTTGGTGCAGGCTGCTAGGTTTGTATGGGTACAGGGTGGGAAGTTAATTTAAGTAATGATTAACAATTTATTATGAATTTAATTGTGTAAGTTGTGTAATAATTGCATTTTTAATGATATATATGAGATACAGGCTGCTGGGTTTGTAGGAGTATAGGATGGGAAGTTAATAAGTTATGATTAATTAACAATTAATTATTGATTTATTTTAAATTATTTAATTGATTAATAAATATGAAAATTGTGTAATAATTATAATTTTTAAGTTATATATTAGGTGCGGGCTGTTGACTTAGAGGATATGGTGAGAAGGATTTGGCCTAACGGCTAGGTCGCTCGACCTCCGACCTGGGGTACTGGGTTTGAGTCTCGGTAATGACGCTGAACATCCTGTGATTCTGGGCAAATCACTTAATCTCCGCGTGCCTAACAAAGAATGAATGTGTTTCCTAATGTAACGTAACTGGTGCTATGTGAAGCTCTCTGATACCTGATTGGATTCGGGTCAAGTTTGTGCTATTTAAAACTCTGGAAAAAAAAAAAAAGTTAAATAGTAATTAACAATATTAATTGACAATTATGTAAATTGTGTAATAATTGTATTTTTTACATTATCTATTAGTTGTGGGCTGCTGTGTTTGTAGGGGATTAGGGTGGGAAGATAATTGTAAGTAATTAATTAAATTATTAATTAATATTTAATTGAATACTTATTAGGTTAATTGTGCTACATTTATTTATTTTACTTATATTTTATGTGGGCTGGTAAGTTTGTGGGGTTATAGTGTGGTAAGTTAATTAAGTAGATAAAAAGTCAAATTTTTAATTGATAATTTGTTTACTAATCATGTTAATTGTTTAATGTATTTTTATATTATATATATTTTTTGGGGTTAGACAATAAAGTTCATATTAAGAGTTTTATATTTGTTATAAATACGTAGGGTTATATTTCATATATGTTAAGTCTTTGAAGTGTAGTACTTTCCCTACTGCTGCACAGACTGGAGTGGAATTAGTAATTGTTACCCCTCCGAAGTCCAACACTTTTCCTACTGTTGCACAGACTGAAGTGGAAATAGTAATTTTTACCTCTCCGTAATCCAACTCTTTCCCTACTGTCACACACACAAGAGTGGAAATGGTAAATGTTGCCCCTCCAGACTGGAGTCCGAATAATAATTTTTACCTCTCCAAAGTCCAACACTTTTCCTACTGTTGCACACACTGGAGTGGGAATAATAAATGTTACCCCTACGGAGTCCTACGCTTTTCCCTATTGTTGCACAGACTGGATTGGGAATAGTATTCAATTCAATTCAATTCAATTCCACTTTAATCGATTACTTAAAATCATAAAAGCACAGAACAACATTTACATTCATAAACCCATACAGAATACAAAATACAATAAATAACACTATTGAATTCATCATACAACCAGTCATAAAAATTAATTCATTGCTCACATAGCTAAAGTGCATAAACAGGGATGATCACATGAAGAATAATAGGCGATAAAAACATACCATGTCTAGTCAAACAACAAAGATCTTGTGAGTCTGATTCTACCCCTCAACCTAACTGCAGCCACCAGAAAAGACGCTACACAAAAAAATTCCCAAGTATTGGATAACAATTGCAAATAAAGTAGGGCGGGTTTGGCCTGAGAAAAGCCCTTCTGTCTAAGTAAGGGAACCAGGAACTTCTTCCGAATCATAGCATAGTGTTTACAAAATACAAAGTGTAAAGTATCTTGAATAGAGTAGTTATCACAGGAGCATAGTACAGCATCCTCAGGTTTAGACCAAGACGGGTAGTCCCCCAAAGTAAAATGTATTAAGTTGAATCGGAATCTTGTCAGGAGCCAACGATGAAATGGTTTAGTGACTGTTTGCAAATAGGGTTCTAATGACAAAGTAGTTTTTATTAAGCAGTGAGCCCTTACTGAAGGTTTTTGTATTTCATTCCCTTCCCTTTCTATCATCATCAGTTTTATAAAGTTGATTTTTACCCATTTCAGATCAACCTTCCTAATGTTTTCCGGGTGATCATATAGCTCCTGACGTCCCAATTTGATAAACATATATTTGACGTAAACCAACCACTTGATATTACTAACTCTATCCAATTTAACACAGTCCCCTAGTATCTCTTGGTTGAGAGTTAAATCTGGATTAAGCCACACTCTGAGCCAGCAAAGTAACGGCGCCAAGCTCAGAGTGTCAGATAGAAATCCCAATCCTTGTTCCTGATGTAGTGAAAAATTAGGGGTAGATTGTGGTAATGAGAGCAGTTTTCGCAAAAAGCTATTTTCCACAACCTGTAGATCTAATTGGGGTTTATAACCCCAAATCGCGGAACCATATCCTGCTATGGCCAGACACTTAGAGGTGTATATTTTAATAATCGCCTCCATTGGTCTAGCCCCCAAACGTTTAACAAAGCCCAGAACAGCAGAAGTTGATCTGATTACTGCGTTCTTTTTTAACTTTTGTTGTGGGACCCAAGTGCTCCTTTCATCAAAAACTACCCCCAAATAAGTAAAAGAGGGGACCGAAGACACTATACCCCCATTACAGTAAAAAGTTCTTGGTTTTGTAGCTCTACGGCCTGTTGACAGAACATGCGATTTACCAATATTTACAATTAGGTCCAGGGACAGCATAAATTCGCCAAAAGAATCTAATAGACGCTGCAGACCTACCGCCGTCCTGGCCAATAAAACAGCGTCATCCGCGTATAGGAGAACTGGGATTAAAGTGTCTCCTACAAGCGGAATATCCAAACTTGCTTTAACCAGAGTTTTGTCCAAAGCATTAATGTATAGAGTAAAAAGCAGGGGTGCCATAATGCACCCCTGTCGGACCCCTCTCCTAGATTTAAAGGGTTTAGAGCATCTACCATCCTGGGACAACCTAATCGAGGCAGTGAGATCACGATGGAGATCCACCAGAAAATAGACCAAAGACGAATCCAGACCCATTTCTAGTAGAATAGACCACAGCTTTGACCTGTTAACCAGGTCAAAAGCTGAGGTCAGGTCCATAAATGCTAAGTTCAGCGTACCCTCCTTAGCCATAGTATATTTTCCTATGAGCATAAAAAGGTTCAAGCATTGATCCATAGTGCCTCGACCTTTGCGGAATCCATATTGTAAGTTACTTATAATTTTATTATCATCAGCCCAATCTGTAATCTTGCTTAAAATAACTTTGCCTAATACTTTAACGACCGAATCGATCAAGGAAATTGGCCTGTAGCACCTTGGATCACTCCGTTGGCCCTTTTTAAAGACCGGAATAATTGTTGAATGACTCCAAGATGGTGGAGGCCCAATCAAAGCCACGGCATTAAAAACATTGACCAAAATCTTTACCCAAAAACTGGGATTATGCTTATAAATGTCCGCTGGGACATGATCTGGGCCTGGCGCTTTATTGCTAGATGTGTCATTTATGGCTTTTTCTATATCCTTGATGGCAAAAACAAGAGGAGGTAAACCTTGCTGCGAAAAATTATTAAGCAGCAGCTCACAGGGATCATTAGATCCGTAGATCCCTTCAAAATGGTTCAACCATTGAGCTTCCGTAACATTATTTTCCTGGCAGCTGTTATCCAGACGTGTAAAGAGAGGAGTATTTACGATGGACCAGAACTTGGCGCTATCTTTTAATACATTGACCGATAGCAGAGCATCCCAGGTGACTGCTTTAATTTCCGATTTTCGCTTTTGAATCGCCAATTTATATAATTTCCTACAACTCGCTATCGAAGGCCTATCTAGCGGGGAGGTTTTCAAAGCTAGAATTAAGGCACGATGTGCTTGCGAGCAATTTTTATCAAACCATTTTTCTTTCGGTTCCACATATCCCTTAGATTTAGTAGATTTGGTAGACAGATCTATAGCAATCTGCGAACAGATACCCACAAAGGCTTCCAATATGGTAGCCTCCGAGTTTAAGGGATCATTACATAATGTTATGAATAGTAAATTTAACTGCTCTGAAGTCAGCTTTTCCTACTGTTGGAAGGACTGGAGTGGGAATAGTAACTTTTACTGCTCCAGAGTCCAATTCTTTCCCTAATGTTGCACATACTAGAGTAGTAAGAGTAAATTTATCCCCCCTCAAAGTCCAACACTTTCCCTACTGTTGCACAGACTAAGGCGGGAATAGTACATTTTACCCCCCGAAGTTCTATGCTTCCCCTACTGTTGCAGAGACTTGAGTGGGAATAGTAAATGTAATCACTCTGAAGTCCAACTCTTTCCCAACTTTTGCACAGACTTGAGTGGGAATAGTAAATGTAATCACTCTGAAGTCCAAGTCTTTCCCTACTGTTGCACAGACTGGAGTGAGAATAGTAAATTCTACCCCTCTGGAATCCAATGCTTTCCCTACTGTTGCACACAGAGGAGTGATTATGGTAAATGTAATCCCTTCGAAGTCCAACACTTTCCCTACTGTTGCACAGATTGGAGTAGGTATAGTATCTCTATTATTCCCAGACTTACATTTGTTTTTTTAATATTGTTAAACTATATGTAATATTATTTGTTTAATGTTATATTATATGTGTGTGTATTTATATTTTATTTTGTGTAACATTTATAAATATTTAATTTGATTTGTTAATTATTTTGTTTTATGTGTATATATAAATATGGATAGATTCATATACGTATATATATATATATATATATATATATATATATACACACACACACATTACCTACTGGCAGTCGCCAGTAGGTAGTTATAGTTAGGACCTATTTTCCATAGGAAATTGGCAACATTCTATTTGGAATAACGGTGGCGCCGATTGACGAATCTTCGCGAAATTTTCCAAATTTTTGGCCAGCTACGGTCCGCTCCTATCCTGAAAATTTCACGGTGATTAGTCAAGCAGGGGCCGAGAAAAAAAATATATATTTATACACATGTATATATGCATTTTATAGTAGTAAATAAAAAACACCTAAAATGTAATATAATATAAAATATATTTTTTATACTAGTGTTTTATTATATATCTACATATAAATATACAGATACATTTATATTTGTCTCAATGTTTATATAAGTACAAATGTATATATAGTATTAAATGTTACTTACCTTTATTTAATTTAGATTATATTAATGTTGTACATTAAAATATTTAGGATTTATTATTTTAAACTATGTGTGTGTGTGTATATATATCAAAAAACAATATTTTGTATGTCATATATTAGTGTGAAATTATATATTTTTGAAAATAATGTTGTACTTCTCTTTATAACTATAGGGAAACTATATTTTTGTAATCGATATTTTTGGCACAATATTTCTGTGTCACAATATTGTTGTGATCAAAATTATGTCAGAGATCCCACTTCATTGATGGAAACTTGTCCTCCCAAACCCCCTCGACTCTTGCTCGACTAAGGAAGCAGTCACGGATTAGCTCAAAGAAGTTTGGATGAAGGTTGAAACTAGATACACTACAACATAAGTATTACAGTAACAATGAAAACAAAATGTGCAGCCAGGGGTCTTTTTTTGCATCGAAAGAGCAACAACCTGTCTGTATATAAATATTTGTGCAGTAAGAAGTAACTAAACAGTGGACTAATATGGATTGAGTAAAGATCATGAAATCACACAAGAAAATACATTTGCAATTCTTGGCGTCCATGTTGCATGTAATATATACTGTCCATTCACACCAACGTATTTAGAACCATGTGCTACTTGTAGTACAATTGAGAATGCTCAGAATATCGATAATGTAGCAAAAATGGTAACTTCTAAAACATTGCAAACTTGTGAGAGTTCCAGTGGCATCATCTTGATGGCCGCATGTCCCTTCTGGGGAGGACTGATCTCAGTACTGATGGGAGAAAGACGGCAGGCTAATTCTCAGTGGAAGTTGTGGTATGAGCCCCAAGCTCAAGGTCACCTTCTCTGGTCATGAGGGGCCTCTCTTAGTTTCCTAGACCAGACTATCAAGCAAGTCATCCAGGAGCAGGAGCTCTACTCCACATGGCTTTTCCTCGGACCCAAGTTGTGGCTGGGGGACACTTCTTCTGGCACTGAGCTGTTGATGGGCTATTGATGGGTCTAGATATTGGCAAAGGGTCCCAGAGAGGAGGGAGATAGTCACAAAGTGAACAGTGGCTCAGGGAGGAAATGTACTCTTCAGGGAGCACCCCCACTCTGCTCACCTGCACTCTACCTTATAGGCACTCTGTGTCTTATTGCTCCTTATGCTCACTAAAGGATTCCACAATTAAATAAAAACTTGGGGATTTGGCTGCTCCTGTGGTTTTCTTTGGCCAAAGAGCATTCTACTCACATTCTTGCACTTCTTGTTCATACTAAAAAGATGTTTCCGGTCATCTAAAGGCAGCCCTAACAACAGGTGTACCAAAGATAAAGATAATCAGTCTTTCGTGCAGGCTTGCACTGATGCTCATGATCAGTATGGCCAAGGCAACCTATATAGTATTTGTGAACTTTTACATTCATAAAAGATAAACATAGGAGGTTCATTTTACTCAAGGGCACTGGGTGCAATAAACAGGTCAGTAAACATCTCCCCTGAGCACAGCTGCTGAAACTAAAAAACGAATGAGTGCTGCCACCACTCATGAACTGGGCAGAGACATCAGGACTTGGGATTCGCCTGTAAAACAGGTTTGGTAAAGGAGCTGAGGAGATCCCCACTCTTAGGGAGCAACAAGGCTGTCCCTAGTTAACACTAGATTTCTAGTTTGGTGAGTGCCATGGAGTCATGGGCTGCTGCAATTCAGCCAGAATAGGAACATGTCAGTGTTCGTGCAGGAATAAAGTTTAAACGTTGCTGTACATTTACTGCTGCAGTCTGTCTGGGGCTTTCATGATTAAAATGCTGGTCACCATTTCTTCAGACCTTTATTCTGGTATCACGGAAAGTATGTTTGTATCACGGATAGCATGTTTGTGTCATATTTTAGGCCATCTTTCCTTTCCTTCTTTTACCTCAGACTGAATTTAAGAAGACAGACGTAGGAAAAATCAAAAAGAAGGAGAAAGGCTAATCTCCAGTGTTAGTTCTTATTTCTGAAATAAAATATTTGAGGTCCTTGACATACTACATTTTGTTGCACTGCATTAAATAACCTAAACAAAATGGCATGTTATAAAAAGGACAAATAATCTAAACCATAACATGAATTAGAAAAAATATAGAACACATTTTTATTGCATATAACGTTTGTCTGTCTATTGCAGCCTCTTAATGTGGGATTATATCCAAGTATGAGAAAGCATTTGAAATTAGAAGCTTTCCTGTTGCTCCATTGGAAAAACTCATCAGCTCTTACAGCTTTGCCGTCGTGTCATATGCGGATGACACTGAAATGTGCATCTCTTTTGATGCCGATGGAGTAGCTATCAAATTTGAGGAATGTCTACTTAACATTGTCATTTGGATGCAAGACAATTATTTAAAACTGAACTCTGATAAGGCAGAGGTAATCCTCTTTGGTTCTAATGCTTCCTTCTGGAACACATCTTGGTGGCCTTCTTCGTTGGGTACCCTCGCTTGTCAGGTTCAGAAAGCAAAGTTCTTGGAGTGTGGTGCGATGGACACCTTTGCTTTTCAGATCAAATAAATACGATCACATCTTCATGCTTTCACCTTCTCAGGGTTCTGAGGAAGGCGTTCCCTTTTATTCCAGTAGATCTGCAGAAGATAGTCATTGTTGCATTAGCTCTATCAGAACTAGACTATTGCAATGTCCTTTGCTTGGGCATGTAAAAAAAGGTACACCTGAAACCTCAGTCACTCTAGAATGCGGCTGCTTGCCTGATCTTAAGGTTTCCTACAGTTTCTTCAATCTATAAGGGCCTTTGTGACTAAGCGTGGGTGTAGTTTGCGGAGTTCCGCGAAGTGACAAAAAAAGCCCGCCAAGCTACGTGGAGTACCACGAGCGTCAGAGTGGGTTACCTCACGCCATTCACACTGATTTTTAGTGCCAGGTGTTTGTTCCATGCTGTAAAATCAGTGCGGACGGCATCTCGCACAGTGCAAGAGGGTGCTGCTTCTTTCTGCTGCTCGAGTAGAAGTTCTAGTCGAGCGGCAGCTTCCTCAACGCGAACGGAAGGTTTCTTAATGTGAACGGTAGTGACCATTCGCGACCGCCCATATTGAGCAATCTCACAGGGAAGTGGTCTAGCATTGGATTTTCCATGCTCGCGCTCACCAACTTACCGTTGGCAAGCGTGAGCGAGGAAAAAAATCTGCTATGCTTCTCAAGAGTTTTTCGGAACTCTGCGGATCGCCGAGTGCGAAAAACTCAGCAAACTCCGCGAATGGAGCTGAGTTCACCGCCCAGGCTTATTTGTGACCTTCATTGATTACCGGTGACCGAGCGGGTCAGATTTAAAGCCCTTCGCATTGTTCTTTAGGCTTTTTATAGTGGAGGTCCTACATACTTTCTGCAGTCTTTTTCCTGGTATTTGCCGAACCACAATTTAAGATCCGGTACTGCTAAAGTAGTAACTGTTCCCAAAATCAAGAAAGCAAATTTGGGAGGAAGAAACTTTTCTTTCTTGGCCTGTAGGTTGTGGAACTGCCTACCCTTTGCTTTGAGATCGCAGTCCAATATATCTTCTTTTTGAAAATTGTGAAGGACATAGCTTTTCTCTGTTCATTATTAGTAGATTGATTACAGTCTTTTGGCAGGAATGCTTAGCACTAAAACGCCTTGGCAATTATGCCCTTTGTAAAAATGCTACTTACTTTAACCATGAAACAAACACCTGTGACTTCGACGAAGTGCAAAAACTAGGGAACATGGTCCACAGAGCTGGATACAAGCCAGATTTTCATTGCCTTTGTAGCTACGTTTGTGAGATGATGAAGGGTCACGCTAACAGAGCCACTTAGACACCGGAGAGGGTACAATAATCAGCCAAATGGTATTTGTCCCTGTTTTCACATTAGCGCTTATTTACAGCATGGCTCAAAATGCTTTTGCTTGTAGTTTGTGGTCCTACCTACCACCAACTCTTAGATAGTGGTAAGCACAAGTGCAAAATTGGAAACCAAAGCAAATAACTTGCACAATTGGGATGAATTTGATTTATGTGTGGTAAAACATTTCTTTCTGATGTAATAACATAATGCATAAATCAGAAAACGCCTAGTGAAATTTGCGGCAAGGATTATTGCCTGGGTTTCGTATCATATTTTAAAGGAGGCCCTAAGCATCCTGAAGGTGGGTCATTATATTGTGAGATAAAGCAAGAAAACACCTGTGTCCTAATGGGGGCTAGGGCAGCTGAAACAACGAGTAGCGTAAGTGGTGCGTCTAGCAGTGTGCGCTGGATCTGTCCACACATCTATGCATTAAGGACAGAAACGCAGGCGCATAATCCACCTCAGAGTCCACAACAAAACATCTATATCACTTAACCTGAGGGTACTCATTCAAGAAGCAAGATCCTGACAGTGGGGCTCAGGAAGTGAACTTTTTTAGGTGTGGGGATGGATCCATCTTGTTTTCCTTGCTGGAAAATTTGATTATGCACAATTGATTTAAAATATTGCTCTATCTCTGAAATGATGAAAATTATTGATTTAGTGGGTGGGGGTATAGCTTCCTTTACATTCTTTATCACGTCCCTTTTTACTGCTTTGTGTTTTTCCTATTCTGTTGATTCCCCTATTTAGAACATTTTTATTTAACATGTGTTGTGGCCTCTGTACCCTTCTCCCTCCCAAGTGCGGCACCAGATTTGCACTGCGGAGATTCAGTGGCCGAAGTACCAAAAGACTCCATCCTCAAACCAACCACCAACGTAATCGGATCAATGTTTTTTTTTGTATCACAATTCTCTATCAAAAATGTTTGTTTTTCAAAAGTACATAAGCAATTAATAACTTGTACAATTTTAATGTCAAGGAGTCTATCACCAGTGACTTCTCTGATTAGTTCAGGTGCCGCTTTCCTGCTGTTACTCATGTTCACATTGTGACAGTTCCGTTTATTCCACACCTTCCTCTGCGGTTCCCAGCCCCTAGAGCAGGCTGAGCATTGCAGGCTCCTTCAGAAACAAATGGCAGTGTTTGAAGAGCTTGTACCTTGCAGCTGTCACAGGTAGGACATTCATGGCTGCCGGAGCTTGCGCTGCTCTCAGCCAGTCACTTTAAGTATTCATCCCAATGAATTAAGAGCCGTCTTAGGACATTTTATGACTTCTGACTATCCTAAGTAATGCAGTGTCCTGTAAATCTGCCTTTATTGGTCTTCCTGAAACTGATTATGTGCCCGTGCGGCTGCCTGCCGTGATGCCGTAGATGCTTGTGTGGAGGTTGTGCCCAGTGGTTGTGAGTGTAGGTGGCAAATGCCAGGGGCGTAGCTTGGTCAGTAAGATTGGGGGATGTGAGCTTTAGATTTTCTGACAATCAGGCTTGCATATTCGGATGTCGGAGATTGAATCTTTTCTTCTCCTGCCTCACTTTCCCAGTACTGCTTTTTCATGATAAAAATCAATAACATTTATTGGAGAGAAAAAAAATGTGTCAATACATTATATGCCAAGAAGGGTGCATGAGAGGGGCTTAAGGGGCAGTGGAAAGGGAGAGGAATGCAGATTGCTAAGAGTACTAAGAGAGAAAACACATTATTTTGTAAAAGTCTATATTTTGAGGACTTTCAAAACAGAGTGTGTGTTTGCCTTTTTGTCTGTGTGTATGTAAACATCCCTGGTAAAATCCCACTGATATCTCATAAAACCTGACTGAAAGCATCTGTACCCAACTATTTATCAGAAAATACATTTATTAAGGTGGTGTAACTTCCAAACGCCGACCCCCAAAACTACGCCCCTGTTTGTATCAAGATTTTACCCTTGACAGAGCCGTGATCCTTATTCTGCCGAGGCTTCCTTGAGATGGAGGGTACTAGATTTCGGCCCTCTCCCATGAAAGAGCAGACTGTACCCCCTCTGCTGTGCTCGTGACACTGGTGTGGAACATTCCTCTGCAGTGAATTTTAATAATGTTGGCTTTGTAGTTTCTTGAATGCTTTGTTACCAATTATGCTTTCTGAGGTGTGTTTTTTTTTCTTGAAACTTCAGTGAGTGTGCGGACTAGAAGGAGACGGTGCGAAGTGTTTTTTTTGCTTCTTGAATAAGTTACGCTGATTTCACAACTTGACTCCAGGAAAAAAAACAGCATTGGCAAACCTAAAAGGCATGGCCTTGACAAGCTGGCGCAATGGTTATTTATTGCCGCAAAAATGAAAACAAGAAAAATGTAATGCCCCGCCTAACGTAATGGCCATAAGCTTCCAATAAAAATTGAAAATTAAAAACACAGCCAATGGCTGACTCCTTTCCTTATATTGTGGCTAAGCTGGGCAGAAGCAGATTGAGCATAATAACATTTGAACAGACCAGTGGCTGAAGAGTGCTGACTCAAGCCACTCTATATGTTTTTTTTTTTTGTATTTATGATTTTTGTAACTGCATGTGGTTTACAAGACCGCTAAACCAGTCTCTAGGCCATACCAAAACTAATGGCGTTATCTAACATAGATTTGGATATTTGGCCTTTGTTCTCTTTGTTGCTCCAAGGGGTTTAGTGGAGCTCTTGCATGACCATTCCTTTGCCACTTCTAATTTAAAAGAAGAGTTGGCAAAACCAGTAGGTCTGGCATTTGACTACCAGACAATTTGCTTTGGCGATGTTTGTTTTCTTGTCACGACATGGTTTATGCAAAACTTTATTGTTGCAAGAGGTGCCAGGACCTCGCTAACATAACAAGCAGTTGCTAGAAGCAGTGGTTAATTTGTAATATAAAAAGTGCCGGGGCTCTCCTCAGGAGAGAGCGCCAGCAGGAGTAATGTGCTGGTGCAAAATGCCTCCTGACTAGAGCCCCGGCGCTTATACTGGAGAGGACTTGGCCTAATGGCTAGAGCTGCAGATTTCGGAGCTGGGTAACCCGGTTCGAGTCTCCGCGTGCCTCAACATTCTGTGATCATGGTGAAAATCGTTTTACTTCCAAATGTGTGTGCCCTTAATTGGTGCTAGAAGCTCCGGTGCTGATGATTAGGTGCCGGTGCTGAGCACCGGAAAGCTCCAACTCAAATTAAGCACTGGCTAGAAGCAAACATATTTTGTTTGGTCTCAAACAACACACATTGCCATCGTAGTCCCTGGCACTGGAGGCATCTACATCGCGGACGGATGTGCTTCTTCTGAAAGAGCAGAACGCTATCACTCACAGTCAGTGCTTGAAATGGAAATATAAAAGTGCAGGAAGTCCTGGCCCCAGAGGACTGGTTTGCTGGTGAAAAGTGCCTGTGTAGCTGTTACGCTGCCTTCCAGTTTATATTGGCGCGAAGGTTTAATACAGAAGGAGGAGCACAATCATCCATCACAGTGTGTGTTGAGGGAGGTGTTCAGCAACTCATGGACAGGCTTTAGGGTATAGCTTCTGCACAAGAGTATTTAAGGGAGAAGTCCGCCCTTTATGGGGTGCCTTGACAGTGATCTGGGCCCACAGTGGCCTGAGAGTGGTCGGTCACACAAAGACGATCTGAAGGGAAGGTATTGGTCATATAATGGCCATAAACAAGACTGGCCAGACATTGGAAAATGTGCGAGGAGAGTAGTGGAAACAACCGCACCTTGGAGAATGAAAGATAACATAGGTCGCATAATTGTGGGACAGTATTAGCCACACATGTGGTTGAAGGGAGTAAACCGACTGCACATTACTTTGTGATGCAGGCTCAATCACACAAAGGGATGCTTTCAAGATTGATCAACCACACATTAGATGTGGGTGTCTGATGCCCTTTCTCCTCCGGGCAAATTATTTTGATATCCTAAAACATTAAAAAGAATTATCTGTTAAACTTTGGCAGCATGATGCATATAGACGCAACACTCTTAATTGGCCTTATGATAACTGTGCAGAGGCTTACCCCATAAATAGAGAATTATATGCAACGTACCGCACTCTGGTCGAGTCGCAATCCCGGCGAATTTTGTCCACCTGACCATGCCCCTGCACCCCCTGCTCATAAAAGCATACAGCGGCATATGTCCCCCTATTCCCAAACGACGACAGAAGGAGCTCCAGACAGCCCGAACGAACTCATTCCAAGTTTCAACCACCAGTTAAGCACACACACCGGTGGTTTTTAAATGACCAGCTCTTTGTCTCTCAGCACAGTCTCCTATTAAGCAAGCATTGAGACGCACGACGGCATCACATGTTCGCTGCAAGACATGCACTGACCAAACGTATATTCTCAACATGGATTTCTATATCCTTGCACGAACCAACAAAATGCAATGTATGATTGTATTGTTTCAACTAACTGCCATGCTTACAAATGCCTATGTGTATGCAAAGTAACATAAAAATGCCAATACAAATTATTTAAAAAAATAAAATAAAAATGATGACTGTGCAGGGTTCTCAATGGGACTCTGCTGGGAAGCACTGATGTTAACCTTGTTTTATGTCCCAGCTCACCCATTACAGGTTCATGCCTGAAGGAAAGGAGAATACAGGAAAATATTGTAGAATAATTCTGCCTCAGTTTATTGATAAAAAAAGGAATTGTTGAGGATGGATCAGAGGAACAACCCCAAATATCTTTTAATAGCAAACAAGAAAATGCCTCAGTTTTAGGCACTACCATGACTAATTTTGTGGCAGCTGATTAATTTAGTGGGGTAAAGTTATTTTCACCAGCATTCTAGTGGAGGGGCTGTCTCCTGACACTTTGGTAGATACATGTAGTAATTTATGACCATACCAGCGGACTTCCCCATTTGTACATAGTGTGCAGAAGATCACATGCGTACACAAGAGGAAGATACCCATGAATTCTTCATCGAGTTTAGTGGCATTCAGTGCTGCTGTGTTATTCTCTCCATGCTTTCCATCCTCTCCCCAGTACATCTCACCTAATTTCCCACTCACTTTTGAATTCTTTGTTGTAATGTTAAGTGCTTCTGGCTGGCTTTGTTGTTAACCATTGACAGCATGATGCATATAGACTCAACACCCTTGATCGGCCTTATGATGACTTTGCAGGGTTCTCAATGGGACTCTGCTGGGCAGCACTGATGTTTACCTTGTTTTATGTCCCAGCTCACCCATTACAGGTTCATGCCTGAAGGAAAGGAGAATATAGGAACATTTTGTAGAAGAATTCTGACACAGTTTATTGGTAAAAAAGAAATTTTTGAGGGTGGATCGGAGGAACAACCCCAAAAATCCTTTTATAGCAAACCAGAAAATGCCTCAGTTTTAGGCACCACCATGACACTGCTAATTTTGTGGCAGCGATTAATTTAGTCGGGTAAAGTTATTTTTACCAGCATTCTAGTAGAGCGGCTGCCTAGTGACTCTTTGATAGATCCATGTAGAAAGTTATGACCATACCAGCTGACTTTCCCAGTTGTACAAAGTGTGCAAAATTTCACATGCTTGCACGAGAGGAAGATAACCATGAATTCTCCATCGAGTTTAGTGGCAGTCAGTGCTGATGTCTTATTTTCTCGATGCCTTCTATCCTCTCCCCAGTACTTTTCTCCGAATTTCCTAATCACTTTTGAACTTTGTTGTCATGTTAAGTGCATCTGGCTGGTTTTGAATTCCCATCCAGTGAATAGAAGCTGGAAGGGCCTTTTGTGCTCAATGCCCCTAGACCAAACCAGTTTCATCAGGTCAGTTTGTGGCCTGACATGAACAACATGTAAACGATGAATGTAGACAAAGAGTTGCACACCTTCAGCTAAAGAGATCGGCTACCTGTCCATCCCCACATCTTATTTTCTGCTGGGCTGGAGGAAGAAGGCCCAGCAACAGTACTTGATTGGCCAGCAAGTATTCTGGATGACAATAACATGTATTTGTAAAGCGCATGTGCACGTAGAAGGGTATCTTAGTGCTGAATAACAGATGTTTATGGTTACCCAACAGTACTCATTTTATCAGTCACAGAAGGATGAAAGGCTAAGTGGACCCATCAGGATTTGAACCCGTGACCTCGAGGTCAAACACAGGCCCCTACAGTGGACGCATTAGTCCACTAATCCACCAGACCCGGGAGGCCTACGGGTAGCCATCGCGCTTTACAAATCCCATTTCATTCATTCATTCATTCATATGAGAGTGTCTGCTCATCTGTTGCAAGTATCCATTGAGCTGCAGCACAACTGAAACTAAAATGTACCTTGTCAAGTTTTGTTGCCCCCAAACGTTTAGGGCTACTGTGAATATGAGTGGTCAAACACCCATGTACTGGATAAAATAAGGCCCTTTTAAGTTAGTCACTGTTCTCCCTTTACTTCAAGAACTAAAGTGTGTAGTTGGAGGCTGGAAGCAGAGGCAGAATATTTGGCTGGTCTACTTTGAGGGTTGATTTGAGGAGTAAGGACTGTACTCTCTGGACTTTGCTTCAGCTATGCCTACAAGAAAAGAGCCTCATTGCCCTGTAAGAATCTGCCAAACTCTGTCTGAGTTTTATTGTGAGGAGATCTGAATCTTCGAATATTTGGAGCCTGTGAGCTCTGCTTAGCATGACCCGAGATGAAATGAATGAAATTATTATTTGTATAGCGCACGACTGCCCAAGGGCTCCTAGGTACTGCCTGCTGTAGAAGAAAACGGAGGGACACAGTACATACAAGGAGCCAGTCAAAAGAGAAGCTATTGAATGAAAAGCCATGTTTTCAGGCCTTTTCTGAAAGCATGAAGACCTACCTGTACTTGCCCTGAGGGAGGAAGGAAGTTCCATCTTTTTGCATTGCAATAGAAAAAACTTCTACCACCCTAATTAGCTCTTTTAACTTTGGATACCATAACATTGCAAGCTGGAGGGGATCGCAAGGGTCTGGACAGCTGGTACAAGGTACATTTTTGTTTCAAATATTCGGGGCCGATACCGTTAAAAGCTTTGAAAACAATGCAAAGAGATTTGAATACTATCAGCTTACCAAGCGGTAGCCAGTGAAGCTGAGCCAGAAGGAGAGAACCAGAAGGATATTTGGGAATTCTTAGTACTATATGTGTGGTGTTGTTTTGCAGGACTTGTAAGTTTTTTTTTAAAGTCTCTGCTGTATGTTGACATAAAGTGTGTTGCAATAATCAGGTTTTGAAAGTGCAAGAGGGGTAACCACCAGTTTCTGTAGATCTTGGGGAATGAAGGGAATAATATTCCCCAGAATTTTAATGGTTGAAAAAGAAGAGGTCCGCGCATTGATGTTTTTTCTCGAATGTCAATTTATCATCAATGATAATGCCAAGTTTTTAACTTGGGAGACTGGTGTAGGCAAATCACCCAATTCCTGTGGCCACCAAGTAGGGCAGAATGATAACTGAGAGAAGTCCAATTTCAGTGTGAGAGCCTGTGTGCTTCAGCTCTGTTGCTGCCCCTTCATAATCTGTAACTGTGATCCACTGCATGTCTGCATTCCACACACCTTTCTTCAAGTGATTGACTACTGTTAAAACCGATGACCTTGTGAGGTGTGCCACTCTTGCACTGTGTCTGCTCCTATGCCATTGTCCACTTGACACTCCTTTTTCTACTCCCCTGAAATGGTAAATTCACCTTCCACAAGCGACTTTGATGCCCGAGTGAGACCTTAGTGCTGCACCACCAAACAGTGTGAGAGGCCCGGTGTACCTCCGCTGCCACTTTTCTGATTCCCAAACCCGACTGCCATGTTTCACAGACCGTTCATCAGTGCTGTGAAGCCTTGTCAGGGTAGCTTGAAGAGATATTATGCCAGAAATCTGAAACTGGTACAGAACTGTAAACATCAGGCACAATGAAAAGCAGATGCTCTAGTTTGCTATAGTCTCCTGATAATATCAACTTTATTTCTTGTTAAATGCATGCACTCCTCATGCATAGCACCACAGAGTTAGAGTAATTAGATGCACCATCAGAAGGGTTGTTAATGTTATAACGTTTTTTTCTCACAATTCTTTATTGAAAGAATTTAAGATGCATGAAAAACATGAATTCATATAAAGTAACAATAAAAAGGAAATTCTTCAATATTATAGGGAAATAAAATAAGGAATACATTTAGTCCAAAGAATAGAAAATGAATGACATGAATTGAAGATGAGAAGAGGTAGGGAAGTGTGATAAAGGATTCCTAAATGGATAAACAGAAATTAAAGATATATATATATATATAGATAGATAAAAGGAAAAGAATTTGAAGAGGGTAGAAAAGAGTAGACTCCTTACCCGGATAAAGTAAGAATAAAGGAAAAAGAGGAAAGCAAAGATATAGGGTTAAAGGGGATGTGAGAAGAGTGGGAGGAATTCAGGGATCACTGAGAAAAGGAGCCCACACTTGCTGGAAAATATGCTCTTGATCCTGCTATTGGTATATAATATGTTCATAGGAAGCCGTTTGAATCATTGCTACCATCCATTCTTCCTGCGAAGGAGGACTGGAAGATTTTCAGTGTATTCGAATGCAGATTTTAGCTGTGGAAAATGCGGTGTGCAAAAGACGACGTTGCGGACGTGTAATGGTAGGAAGAAGACTTCTAGAATCATGTAATAAAATGATGGAAGGAGTGAGATGAGTACTAAGGGAAGAGACTAAACCCTGCAGAGTGTTCTCTATATATGTCCAAAAACTCTGAATAGAGGGGCATTCACAGAGTATGAGGAAGGTCACAATTGACTCCAAGACATCTCCAACATTTAGAGTGTGGTATTAGTCCTGCTCTTTGCAATTATAGAGGTGTCCAGTGCCAATCGTGCAAAGTTTTGAAAAGGCAGAACTTCAAAAGAGCCTCTCGGGTTTCGAAGGCTTCTAATATATCCGACCAGTCATCTTCTTCAATAGTGATGTGTAGACGCTCTTACCATTTCTCTTGCAGAGCTTTAAGAAATGGTTGTTTAATATAGGCGATGAATCAAAACACAATATAGACCTGCCAACACCCCTTTATGTCGACCCCAAGTAAGAAGATAATCTAGAATTGGTAAGCATTCAAAGTCCAGGGAGGGGAACCGAGACATCTTCTGAGACAGTGCTGCAACCGCAAGTGACACGTGGTTTGGTGTGGTGGGAGACCAAACTCTTCACTAAGTGAATCAAAAGAATTTAGCTCTCCATGTAGGATAACTTGATCAAGTGTATGGATGCCTCTTGATTTCCAAGTAGACCATTGGAGCGCTTGACCATTTATTCGGATACTCTCATTGCCCCAAAGTGGAGCTTTATAGTGTAAGCAGTGAGCGACTCAGAGAAGACGATGTGCACGTTGCCACGTTTGATAAGTAGCTTGCATTACTGGATGTGAGGGGTGGAATGTGGAATTGGGGATCCATAAGGGAAATAAAGGCCATCGCTTCGGTTAATTAAGGAGTGTTCCGTTGGAACCCACTTTGGAGGATCAGTCATACTCGGAAGTGAATAAACTAATTGTGAGAGGTGTAAAGCTAAAGAATAATTTTCTAAGGATGGTAATCCCAAACCATCACAAGAGCGGCGAGCCAATAATTTAGAAGCAGCTAGACGAGGGCGTGTGAATACCCAGACGAAAGATTGAATTCGGGTGTCTACTCTATGAAGTGTAGATAAGGGAACAAGAATTGGGAGCATACCAAGTATATAGCTACAGCGAGGTAAGGTAACCATCCTAACGTCTTGTACCCTTCCCCACATGGAAAAACCCAAGAGAGACCATTTTGCGAAATCAGTTTCCATTTGCGTTATAAGCGGTGAGATATTGTCTGAGATCATACTTGACAAACCTCTATTGACCAGAACTCCCAAATATCTTAATTTGGATGATTTCCAACAAAAGGGATACCCATCAATTGAAGCTTTGGTGGTACCGGGAGAAATCGGAAGAGCCTCACTTTGATCCCAGTTCACTTTGTAACCAGAGTTGGTTGCAAAACCATCAATGATCTAAGTAAAGCTGGTAAAGAGTGAGGGAGATCTTTTAACGTGAGGAAAATATCATCGGCATACAAGTATAGCTTAGAAGTACCACCTGCTATAGGTATGTCTTGGAGGTGTGGTGAATGCCGAATGAGTGAGGCAAGAGGCTCTATCACTAGCAAAAATAAAAGGGGGGGAAGAGGGCAACCTTGTCGGGTACCCCGTTGGATTGGAAAAGGACCAGAAAGAAATCCACAACAATTGACTTGGGCTGTCGGAGTGTCATATAAGAGACAAACTTTAGAGATAAATTGATCACCTAGGCTAAAACGTTTCATAGCTGCAAAAAGTTATTTCCAGTCAATACAGTCGAAATCTTTTTCTACATCCAGTGAGAGGGCAGCAGCATCTTCTGTCATCTTATTTGCAGACCATAAAGTGGGAGCTAGAGTTCAGAGGTGTTTTCTGGAGGAGCGACCTGGGACAAAACTAACCTGTGAGTGATGTATAAGAGAGGGAATAACTTTATGTAGACATGCCGCTAAGATACTTGCTAAACTTTTGACGTCACTATTTATGAGTGAGATGGGCCTGTAACTACTGCAAGCAAGCGGGTGTTTACCGTGTTTAGGGATGACCTCGATCAACGTTTTGTTAGAAATAGGGCTAAGTGAATGTGTTTGAACCGCCTTATGAAAGGCAGAAAATAAAGTATTAACTGTTTCTGTCCCGGTCCATTTGTAAAATTCCACAGGGAAGCCTTCTTCACCTGGAGATTTGTGATAAGGCAGTTTGGTGATGGCTGCAGCAATTTCTTCTTTGCTAATATCACCACCAAGCAGGGCTCTACCTTCATCCGTGAGGCAAGAGAGGTTGATAGCAGCCAAATAGGAAACCTTTTAGTCCTCAGTTACTGAAGTTTCAGGGGTGTAGAGTTTTTTTTATAAAAGGATGCAAAAGTGTCTCTACAATATCCTGTGGTCTTGTAAGAATCTCACCTCTTTCTGAACGTAATGCAGGAATGGGCATAGCTGCCTCACATTATTTCAATTTTGCTGCCAGCAAACAACCTGCTTTTTCTCCTTGTTCATAATGTCTGCCCTGTAGGCGTTGAAGACCATACTCCGCTTTGGAGGTGTCATAAAGCTTTTGAAGTCACTGAGCAAATTATCGTAATAAAAATGAAGTCTTTCTATACAAAAATAATAAAAATGAATTGAGAATTATATTTGTTTGTAACACATGCACTGTCTTAGCTATATATTGTACACCAGACTTCAAGCGTAACCCTTAACTCTTTGACCTTGCTACAACATGAAAGTTAAAATCTAAGAACGAGGTACTTCGCAGTTCGAGGAGCTCACAGTCGTACTTGGTTCCTATGTGTCTAAGGACAAAAACGCAGGCTGCCTTACTGCCTTTACGTAAAGCAGGTTGTGGTTGTGCAAATAGTGAGTACCACTGTGTAAGTATTGCCCTATATTAAACCCATAGGCAAAGAATATTTTGCCTGTAGTTTTGTTGCCCTAGGAAGTGGTCAGATTTACTTTTGCCCCTGCAGATTTAAAAAAATAAAAATAACACATACATAGGCAAAACATACAATTTGAAAATATTCAGCAATTTAAACTTGTAAAAAACAAAAGAATATAATAAATTATACATTATTATATTAAACATTAAACAATTAAAATTGATACAATTAATGAATATAAAATGAATTACAATTAGAAAAATAAATACATTGATCAACTAATTAACAATTAATTAAAAATCAACAATTAAAATATCAATACATTAATTTATTTAATTATCAATTTCATAAATGGAATACAAAGAATTCTAAATTAGTAACAATAATTTACATATGAAAACTCTTCCTACCCATATCCCCTTACATACGATTATATTAAACAACAATAATAATTATAACTGTAAAAAGATGATAATCTTACCTTCAGTATTAATTGGCACGATATTCAGACTGAAATATTTGTGACCAGATATATTTTTGATTCATTATTTTGATGGAATACCCTACCTGGGCAATAAAGGCGGGTCTTCAGATATCCATCGCAATGTTAGTTTTAAATTGGTTCTGTCAGTGCAGTTCTGGGGAGTGTTGGTTATCATTAATGCAACTCACTTTAGTCTGTGGTGATTACTGACCTATACTTTTCTGTTAGTGTTTGATTGAATGACAGTTTTTGTGTTTATGCAGTGCCTATGCAAACCTGGTAGAGATCCCTCAGCACAGATTTGTTGGAAGATTACATTTTTTATTTGGGGCACTGTCCCCACCTTGTAGATTTCTATGTTAGTGGTAGTTTGGGTTTACAGATTCAGTGCCTTAATTCTAACTCCACATGTTGGCACTGCTGCTTAGTGCTGGATTTGTTCAGTGCTGGCCCACAATGTTCCAGCTTGCGGTCTATGGCCATCTAGTCGAAACCTCCTATTCATTCCAAACCACCTTCAGCAGGTTCCACCCTCCATTCTTTCAGTTTACATTGCCCCATGATTGAAACTAGCTTCCTCTTGACATGTGTATTCATGTCACTCCCTGTGTTCAAGACTGTATTCAAACTTACCTCTTTTTACTTGAATATCATAACAGCTGTCATCCTCCGTGTAACCCTCCTCATTAAAATGGGCAACCCTACCCTCTCCATCAAAATTGAGTTCTGGAAATATAGATAGTTTATGTATATATCATGTGTGTCTGATCACAGCTTAATTTGAGCCGGTGGTTTCCGGTGCTCGGCACCAGCACTTTATTGTCAACACCAGCACTTATGACTTCTGCCACATGGTGGTGCTGTTTAGAGATGAGCACAACAACAGTTATTTATTAATAGGATACTGATTAAAATGACTAATTCTGATTAAAATGACTAATACCTTCCTCCCAAGCCTTTCCTTTAGATTTGGTGGCCTTGAATAGTCTCAATTGTCACACATGTAGGAGTGTGATGCTTAGTACTTGTGTTGGTACTGTCATTGGCAGTGATGGGTGGTGTAAGCTGCAGTGTTGTCTGGACGAGGGCCCAGGCACTTTTTGTTCCTACAAAATAAGTACTGTGTCTGATCTTCTTGTTATCGTCCAGGAAACCACACATGTTCTTAACAAGTGTACTAAACAAACCTGATAATAGCTAATGGACAGTTATCATGGTACTAAGTGCAGCTTTTTCAGAAAAATGGCTATTTTGCTGAAATACTAAAAACAAAATCTAAAAAGTTAGTATCTAGCTTGGCAGGGTTTGTATTTGTTGGTTTTTCAGTTGTGCTATTAGTGTGACTCCATTACATTTCTATTTCTTTACTGGTTGAGCACCTTTTTGTCATAAAATTGGATCTAATCTCGACTTTGCAGTGCACATGCCAAGCCAGTGCACTTTTGCACAAAAAACAGGTTGGGTTTGAAATTAACTGCATATGCAGATGACATAGCAGTTTATATCATCAATCCTGAAGATGCTAATAACGAGATTACACTAGAAGCCCAATGATTTGGTCTTTTTCAGGCTATAAACTCCATTTAAACAAAACTCGGACAATCTTGAATTATCAAACCAATATGGCTCCAGGAGCATTAGGCATTACACAAACAACAACATACTTAGGAGTATGTATTAGTAGTCCCGTAGCGGAAGTGATTACATAAAATTATGAACCGTTACTTAAGAAGGTGGTTGCTAAATTTCGTAGTTGGCATCGCCTCCCTATTAGTATAATTGGTAGGTGTAATATCGTTAAAATGGATATTCTCCCCAAAATGTTTGTATTTATTTCGTACAATTCCATTGAGGGTACCATTGGCATTTTTCAAACGCTTAGATAGTGCAGTAGGTAGTTTTATTTGGAGCTATCGACGTGGAAGGAGAGCGCTATGGTATATTAAGCTGTCATACAAGCAGGGCAGTTTTAAACTACCAGACTTTAAACTATACTTTTGGGCTGCATTTGCTGGACAAATACAAAGCCTGCTTCGAGGACCTAATATTGGGACAACTTGGTTCTCTTATCAGGTGTCTGTGGCCCTGACACAGGGTTTTTGTTATATAAAACGGCTGACCCCAACTACTATAAGAGGGTTCGTTTTAAGGTAGTTGGGGACATTGTCAGGATATGGAAGGATGTCGCTAAGGCATATTCCTTTTCAAAGCTACATGTGTATATTAGGCTTTGGTGGAACCCCACACTACCAGAGATATTTCACGACTCGGTTTGGAAAAAGTGGCAAAGTAAGGGTTTAGCACTGCTTGGGCACCTATATGATGGCCAAGGGTTTCGGACATTTGTCACTCTGAAAGAAGAGTATGGGATACCGTACAATACATTTTTTAAGTATTTGCAAATTAGAGATTACTTTAGTCGGGGACTTGGTTTATCACAGATGCCCTTTTCATCTGAGGTTTTGTCCGCATTTTTTCAGATTATAGGACGAGGGCACATAGGTAAAATCTATCAGGCACTGATAGCTTATGCAAGTGATGATGGGATGCAGATTGCACTAAAGCTAAATCGGATGTTGAATACAGTTATAACCAAAGAAGATATACAGGAAACATTGGAGACTATAGATTTAGCATTCGCATCCGTGAATTTGAACCTGCATCAGCATCGGGTTACCTTTATATACTCCTGAATTAATTTCTAAATGGGCTTTGAATCAGTCATTATCACCTAAACCATATTGCCCGAAATTTCAGGAATTCGCAGCCGATTTAAGACACATGTTTATTAGTTACCCAAGGCTGAGCACATTTTGGGTTGGTGTTAACCATGTTTATTCTATGTTAGTGGGTCATGATATCCAGATGACTGAAAGGGAAATAATACTGGGGACGATTGATGAACGGGGATGTCTTACTGGATTATCTGTTTCAATTATAATTGTATGTGCTCGCTTGTATATTGCTTGAGTTTGGATAGAAACAAGGAGCCCTAGCATTAAGGATGTTTGGGCCCTGCTGAGAGATATATATGAAATGGAGATGGCGCTTGCCAAAGCAAGATGCCCACGTTCTTGGTTAAAAGTTAAGCGAGTATGGTCCTGTATTCATTGGGATTAATGTCTGTGTTTATGCTAACAAATTTATTTTTCATGTTTTCTTTTTTTTGATTGTGTATTGTAAGCTTTTACCCTGTGTGCTCTCTCATTTTTATGTTGGATTGCGTTAATTGTAACTACTTATGTGTTTGTTTGTGATGTACTGAAGTATACTTATGGCTAATAAAAAAACAAAAAACAAAGTGTAAGTTCAAAATATATTTAATGCCTCATTGCAGCCATTCTTTGCACTATGGTTGGAGTCTTTGTCCACAGTCATTTTTTCCCTTTTGTGGGTCCTCTAATCCACTGTCTTCTCACTCCCAGTAGACCTCGCGGCTGTCTGCACCTCTAGGCTTCTGCGATGTGAGGGAGCCAGGGACTCAGTCACTAGGGGAGCAAAATGGCTGCAGGCAACAGCACATGTTCATGTTACCCAGTGACTGGAGGTACAAAATGGCTGCAGGCAAAACCACATATAACTCGGGCACCGGAGGGACATGGTGTCTACAAGCAGAAGCTCGTGTTAGACAACATACTGCATAACAAGTATAATGTCAAGTTTTAACATTGCAGATGCAAACACGCACGGAAGTACAGTAATTTTTCAGAACGTGTGTTAAGAGGGGCATGGGGGGGCTAAGAGTCTGCGTTGTATTGTTGGATGATTAGCTTTCTTGAAAGATTAAATTCGTTAAAAGCAGAAGTGGGCTAAAAGGGCTTTTTCTGTACATTTTTATTGAGATTTTATAAAATGAAACAATAAATATTTAATATGCTTACCATAACATGTTGAGAATGAGGGAAAAATGCAATATCAATAGCTACAAAATAAGACTTGAGTAATATACCTTGTAGCATAATATGAATACGTGTAGTTTACGGACAAAACGGTCTTTTAAAGCTACGTTACCTGAAAAATAATTCAACAAATTAAACAGGACGTTTTTCATGCACCAATAATCGGGCGAAGTGTTGCAACTATGGTTTTGTGCAAAAGCAGCTGTAAATAAGTGCCTTAACTAGGGCTGCCTTCTAGAACTCCCTCCCAGATACATCATCAGGAGTTAGAACAATTATAGTGAACTTCTCAGCACATCCACTGTGACCCTGGGCAAAGACCTGTTTAGTTCTGGACCGTGCATGGAGAGACCCTCAGATAAGTGTGGGATTCCTTCACTGTTAGGTACCTTTTGCTTCATCTTTGGTCTGTTGGATGTTGGTTCTTTTAATATATGTTCATAATAAGGACCCATATTTTTTATTTAAGCACGAGTTGGGCTTCCAGAAGAGTATATGTGCAGTACCAAATTTGAACATAAAACTGGGTGGCGACAACCCACTGCTGTTTAATTACAGCTGTCCATAAATTTTCCATAATTGATAAGCCCATTACCGCAAATTTTCTAGTAACAGTTTAAAATGGCACTGTTTATCACACACATATCAGTTCATAACCTGCAGCCTCTGCCTGTTGTGAAATCTAATAATGATGACTACGCATTTTACCATTTTTTATCAAACACCTGCTGCGTTTACCACAAGATGCCACTGACAGTACCACTTGGCACAGAAGTGATCTCCGCAGAGTAGCAAGTGGTATTTCTACCAGTATATGGCGCCTAATACTGCGTTGAAGACCAAGAAGAAACTGTGGCCCTATTTATGGCAGAGAAACAGAGCAAAACATTGAGGATCAAGATGGCGTGCATTAAATTACAAAACATCTCCTATATACCAAAAGCAGAAATACAACTGAGAAAAAAAAGAGCTTTTTAAAAGTTAAGCATCTGAGAGGCATGTCTTTGGGGCAGGACCACAGCTTTGCCTCAGCAGCCAAGCATTATATAATTTGCACAATGTCTAGTGTATTCCCGAGGGTATCAATGCAGCTTGTATTTATGGCACAGATATGAAGTGTGCCCCTTTGTCCAGCAGATGTATGCTTAGGAGCAAGAGGCACTACTCTTGTTTTATTGTGCTGAAAACCTAAGGTATTAACAGTTGCTTCTGTAATCCTCCTTTTGTGATGTCACCCGGAGTAGCGTACTTTACTTTTGAGGCAGCTTCTCTTTCATTTAATTTTATTCTCACTTTAGCTGCTATATTCAAAAACATGTTTTCTGCTACTGCATTGTTTAGGTTTCTTTTCCCAATAATACCTTGCAGACACTTAGATGTACTGAAGTGTGCATGCCTAGGAATCCCTAGGACAGCCACCCTTCCCATCTCTCAGCTGACCTTGTGGTCTCCGCAACCAGTGGTGGCTGGCATAGATCCAGGTGGGGGGGTGGGGGGGGGGGGGGGGTGTGAGGGGTTGTAAACAAATTTAACTTATCGCTGCATCTCTCCTCCGCGTCGAGCCGGAAAAGGAAGCACCCAGGCTCCCCTAAGCCAATCACAATGCTGCCAAGCAGCGTTGTGATTGGTCTGATCGCTATGGATCGGCGCTCAGACAGGGAGCACTGTCTGCAACTTTATTTCCACCCTGTGGGATGAAGCACTAGGGTCAGAACTTGGCAGCTAATTATCAATTTGGGCCTGATTACGAGTTTAGGTGTTAATTAAAGCACCTGGTAAATAACAATACCACAGGGTATGTTATTTATCGACTACGGTAAATAAAACCTATTACGAGTTTGTGGGGGATAACATGCGGACTTTGATGTTTAACACACCAAAATTCACATGATACGGTAAATGCCATATGATTTTTCCACTGTTAAATTTCAGCAGGTTTTTCCTCCCAAAATGTAACAACAGTTGAGGTATTTAACGCATCCGATATTTATAAGATGCATTAAATACAGCCACATTTGTAATTCCGACCTGTGCATAATCAAGGGTTTACTCACAGGTCAGAATTAACAGACCCACTTGTAATCAAAGCCCACAGTGTTTACTAGTTGTTAGCACAGGCTGGTGACGGAATCAACTAAGGCATTTTCATTAACCGATCACCAGATGTCCCTTTCAGAAGTGATGCAGTATGATGAAATATTAATATAAGCTAATCCCCAAAATGTTTCTGGAATCTATGGATGTGTCAACTGGGACTGGGAATCTGTCACATTATTCAGCTTTTAGTAGTCGTCCTGTTGGTGAGGAGAGGTCTTCTTCTCCATTGACACACTCACACCAGGGTAGCAGACTACCGGGAACCAGATGATTCATTCACACAAACATCATTCTGAGCACTTCGGGACTTGGAAGAGGCTATGGCACTTCTCTCCTAAAGCATGGTGCTCCTTGGCAGATCCAGGTGCATTGCCTGTTTCTCCTATAGTGGTGAATTCCCCAGCACAACTTAAGGGTATGATATATTACTTCAGAGGAAGCCTCACAAGATATTAGAACACAGGGTGTCTGGTGTCAGTACGGTAGGGAGGCCCTTTAGCAACAACGAAAACTCTCTTCCTCCATAGTTTCCAGTTCCACCTTCTGATAAACCTGTTCCAAATAGGATTGATTGTTAAGCTCTGTCATCCAATCCTCTGACAATACTGTATTTGTAATAAAAGCTTTCTCTGTACTCAGTCTTGGGAATTCCCCTAACATGCAAAACATGAGGCATAAAATACCCAAACTGATCATTAAAACTGGTAATACCTTCAAGCACATCCACTTTGAAGGGTTGTTTTTGTTCACTGTGCTGTTATAGGGAGTGCTCAACTATATACAACTCTGTGTTAGCCCCACCTCAAAGAGGCAATCCAACCCAATCTTCTGGGCCATGTTTCTTTTGAACACAGCCACCCATCTTCAGCACAATACTCACGATAAAGTATCAATTGGATCTTACAGAGGACGTGGACTTGCACTGATGTGTGTACATACTCAAAAGGATATGAAAATTATTTTGGCCATATTGGGAAAATCCTTCAAACTAATGGCTTCTTAACAAATCAACATTTTCCTTAGGAAGGTGGTGTTGCTAGAGGCCACCAAGTCAGCCCATAAATGTCTCTGGCTTCAAAATTCTATTTCCTTCAGAACTTTACTGAGATTTTTTACAAGGTATGAAGGTGCTCCATTCTCCTCATACTTTCCTGGATTATTTTGGGATTTCCATGTCAGCCAGAGCTTTCTACTCAGTTGCATGTTTCAGTTGGTTTCCCTCTCTGAAACTGAGGACATGTTACTGCATCTGAATATGATGCTTTCAATGATATTTTCCATTAATTGTACCAAAAAGATCAGAATCTATAAGGCCCTAATTAGGATGTCGGTTGGTAAGCCTCTGACCACTCGTCGGAGACTCACCGACCGACATCCCTGGTTTGAATTCCAACAGCTGTATTACGACTACAGCGGTCGGAATTCAAACCGGCTGGTCAATCCGGCTGGCTTCTAACGGGCTCAAGGAGCCTGTCGGCCAGTCGGAGCCTCTAACATGATCCCATACCGATGGCATTTCCCCCGTCGGGATGATGATGCTGGTTTCTGACAAGCTTTCCATGTCAGGCTTTCCAACATAGAAAGTCTGTCAGAAAGTGTCTTTGGGGGCCCCTAGCAGGGACCCCCTTCTTCAGCAGCTTCCAGTTGGTGGCCAAAGGGGCATCTATGGAGCCTTGAGGTGCTTGCCACATGATGCAGGGATTTACAGTGACTCCCATTTCCCTATGGGCGCTTGTGTTGTGGCCGTTTGTAATAGCGCAGTGTGTGTTCATACTTGACCGATTCCTTACTTCTGAAGTATTGATCCAGAAATGTAATTACTTATGACGATGTTTCTAAGGTATTATATGTCCTGTTTGCTCCTGGCTGCAGAGAGTTTCCAAGACACGGGATTAAAATACCACCCGTCACACAACACACTACCACTTATGGATTTCCGCGGACACTCAGGCTCTTAGTTGGCTAATAAATGGCATACCTATCCCTCCTTCCACCTTTGAGATCTTAATGTGTTTTCACCTTTTTATCTGCGGGGGATACTTTTCTTTCCACCTTTGAAAGAAAGAACCTTTAGTGAGTTTTGTTTTCAAGTTTTCATCTTTATGTACAAGGCACTTAGAACTATTTGTCAGTAATTACTTTTAATTTAATTTTGATCCTTTCTTCCCCTGTAGTTTTGAACAAGGTACAAACCCATTTTGTCTTCCTTTCTGACATTCTGAAACAGGCCACTTGGGCCCAAGGAATTATTTGACAAGTGAGAGACTTTGTCAGAAAAAACATTATGATCTTTTCCATCTGGTATTCCTGTGTGACCCGCAGTGAGGTGCACCCTGCTATTGAAGAGCCCCCAAAGGGTTTCAAAGCTACTGTGTTTTTTTCCAAACAGACTTTGCCTCCCTCTATCAAGCAGGTGCTTTTGTGGTTCTCAGTATCATTGTTTGTTGCAGCAGCATATTTAGCAGAAGTCTAGGCATAGGCACCTGGCCTTCCCTTTGACCCCGTTCATCTTATCACGTGCACATCGTTCACTCCAAACACAGTCTTGTCTGTCCTCTTTCCCTGCCTCTTCAAGAGGGCTCGATAAAATGTGCTTTTGTCAGAGACCTATAATCCCTCACCCTAGAGTTTGGATAAGATCACATTTATGTGTGCTTATGTAAATTAAGACGTACTCACCAGAATTTTAGACTTTGTCCGAATTGTGATGCAGATTTGTACTTCCCTTTATCCTGTCTTGAAATATCATTTGTCTACTGAAACTCTGGTTATCCTATCAGAATCTTTGTAAAGAAGGCTGGGCGCTTTGGGCTGTCAACACCATATTTGTGAAGAGATTGCACCAAACAATATATTTGCCAAAACGAGATTAAGAGAGTAGTAGTGAAGTTAGAAGTGTCCTAATAGTATCGTGCTTTCCAGGTTTCAAACTATATGAGGCAAAAAATAAATGAATCAAGCAAGGGGGGGCCTTGTTTATGAACTGGTGAGGCAACAAATAAATGAATCAAGCAAGGGGGGGCCTTGTTTATGAGCTGGTGAGGCAACAAATAAATGAATCAAGCAAGGGGGGCCTTGTTTATGAACTGGTGAGGCAACAAATAAATGAATCAAGCAAGGGGGGGCCTTGTTTATGAGCTGGTGAGGCAACAAATAAATGAATCAAGCAAGGGAGGCCTTGTTTATGAACCGGTGAGGCAAAAAATAAATGAATCAAGCAAGGGGGGGGGGGCTTATTTATGAACTGTTGAGGCAAAAAATAAATTAAACAAGCAAGGGGGGTCCTTGTTTATGAACTGGTGAACTATGAAAGAAGCAGAAACACCAGTGAGAAAAAGCAAACAACCTGTGCAATAAAGATAGAGTAAAACTCTAAGCAATAAACAAGAACCACCGATCACATAAATAGATGATCTGTTAACCTTACCTGCCTAACTTTACTTACACTCTATTCGTGTCATATAGTTGAGTCATTCAACACATAAAGTATATGTAGAGACATCAACAGAAGACATTAATCACTTAAACTATTAAAGTCGTACTATACACTTTTTTGGAAATCATTTTATACAAGTGGTCCGTAATTTTTAGTCATATGGGTGGTAAAATGTTTACAGTTTTATTTCTATATTTTTATGCTATTTCCAGCTGTTCGGCAACCTTTCAGTCCTAAATATTCATGCACACAGACGTAGAACTGTCTCAGAATAAAAAGTCTTCTCAGATATGTTCACTTGGTGCATCTTCTTTGTAAAGCAAACTGCAAGTGGGATGAATATCGTTGTTCACCGGTACAAATGTCTTGCACCACCTTGAAGGACATTTGTTTTGACGAGGATTGTGCTTTTGAAGTTTAAATTTGAGTACACCTTGTTAATGAATTCGTGGCTTATTGTTGCGGTGCCAGCATCGTTTCTATTTAAGGGTCCCCGATGACTTAATTATGCGAGAATGCTGTACCCTGTAATAGTTTGCGTGAGCTCAAACCATTTCTTACAGCCCACCTGTGGTACTTTCTGGACCTTCGTAGGGCTTCTTGTCTTTTAACATTCTCGATGTACAATGTACATAGGCAGAAGACAGAGCGAGCTCTGTTTTCGTAGTCTTTCTTCATTCTTAATTTTTTTAACGATTTTTTAGATAGGTTAATTTTGTATTGTTACTGTGTGTTCCTGTAGCTCCTTCACATATATCTTCTGGTGTCTATTAATTATCAGAGTATGTTTGAAAAGTATGAAATAAAATAATGCATTTGCAGTTATTTGCGTGCTGAGTTCAGCTCCTGTTGCTTATTAGTGTATTCAGTTATTTGTTGGGGACAAAAGAGCTGGAATAATGTAACCTTTGTGGCTCTCTCATTTAGAAGGATTAAGATAAAACAAATGAAATAGTTACTTTCTGTAGCAGCTTTTTTTAAAAAACACATCACTCTTAGTGAATGGATTTAATGGATACCTAAGCATAATGCTCCTCCCTGATATTACACACACGATATACCAAATATAAACATTGTTACGCTTTTCTAATACTTTTTTCATCTGTTTGTTTTCAAGGCTGGATTTTGACAGTGTAGCTGTCAAACAAGCACATTTTCTAAAAAATAGTAAGAGTGGGCTTTGAGTCCACCCCTTTTCAACCATTGGCTTTTTTTGACCAGCCTCTCCTAGTGATTGGATTGACACTGGGTTCATCCTTTCTTGGCTCACCCAAGAGGAGCTCTTTCACCTGATGCTATTGTCTCCTACGGTGTGTCTATCTACCTTGTCAGGAGTGTTTGCAATAAAGTTCATAAGACTGTTTTACAACTGCACCCCTTTCTGTTCCCATCCCTTCCACTTTTGCCCGTGTGTGCATGCTTCCCGACACCTCTCCCTGTTTCCTAAGTGAGTAACTCTTCCAAACCTCCCACTTTAATCCTCACTTCTTCCCCACCCTTTTCACCTAGGATGTCACTCCTTATTGTTTCTCCCTCCATTTCCTGTGTATCGCTTTTTGGTCCATCATCCAATTATTCCTTTTGTTCTCCTTTTCCCACATCCGCTTTCTTTGTGTTGCTACTCATTCCTTGCTCCTATCTCTGGGTGGCCTCAGTGCATCAGAAAAGAAAGTCAATCTGCAATGAGGGCTTATTTGCCTTCATTACATTAATGTTTTTTCTTTGCGAAATGAGCATCCGGTGGCAAAAGAAAGTGCATTATAGAGCCTCTGCTATTACAAAAATAGAGAAAGAATCAAATGAGTTTTATGAAGGCTCTATTACTGTCTCACTTTCATTTCAGATATAAACAAAAACAAGTCTGTAATAAATGCAAGCTTTAGTGTACTGACACTGTGTTTCAAAACACATTAATTCAGAGCTACTGGTTTTTAGCTATGATTGTTTAATAAATTACCACCTTCTAAGTTTTCAATAATTGCCACTTTATAAATTAATTATAAGTTGTACAGAGATAACAGTAATTGTTTAACCATTTGATGTTGCGTAAACTGACTCTCTGGCTCAGCTCTACGAGGTTTGCTTTCTCACCCACGAGTAATACAAGTGAACTTCCTTCAATGCACCAATGCTTGCATGTTAAAGGCAGGTTTGCATAGCCCTGCAAAACTCCACTCAATGCATAGCTGAAGTAGCATCAGTGTTTATGGGTTACTAACAGTTCCTAAACCGAGATCCAGGGACACCGTGGTGATCAGAAAAAAACCTTTTTCGTTCTCTTCAAACACACACAAGATGTGCTAAGGAACAGACACCTTAACGAAAAAGCTTGTTTATTGCAACTGGTGCTCCCTGTTACTGAGCTCATCTACAATAACTACACAGAACATGATTAAAATAGCACAAATGCATGTTGTGAAAAACTAAAATAAAATGAACATTTCTAAAATGGTTAAAATGTCATGTAAAAACCTAACACCCTAAAATCTACTTCTACGCGCTACGCTAAGAGAGCATGGAGAGTAGAATAACTTGCATCTAAATTTTCTCAGAGGGAATTAATGCACTGCATACCTTATTTGCAGCAAAACACTGTAACTATCAAGAAGACCGTGCTCCCTGCAAAAAGCTAGCATGCTTTCAGCATCAAATCCTCCCAGGCTCAGCCTCGATATCAGCTTTCAGTAGAAAGTGTGATACGGCGGCAGCATCTCTGGCAGGCAGGATCGTTTTCTGTTCTGGCAGTATCTTGCTTGTGATAATCTGAGGCGAAGGACCTCTCTAGACAGGTGGTCCTTTTATATTGTATCTTATCTGAGATGGAATTTTCAACTTCACCTTAGGAATTTTTATATAATCAATGAGCGTCAAGATGCTGGTCTAAGATGCATTCCTTTAAACTTTTAAGGTAAAAGTATGACAATTCAGACTACCCTGTTTAGTTCATATTCTAAATTGAGATCACAAGGTACTTGTTCCTGACTAATATCGCATCAGGTGTTTTGTTTATGCCTATATCTAAATGATTTTACCCTCACAGTTTTTGGAAATATAAGGACAGATTACATCTCAAAAGTACGTATGTTGATGATTCTGCAAAAATACAGAAAATTGAGTTGCGGCCTATTTTAAATGGAGTCTGACCTATGTCTTTATGTCACTTTGTGGATTTACTTATTGTATATTATTTTACTTATTCTACAGCACTCTGTAGACCACTGGTCTAGCCAGCACTTTTCAGAACAGTACTAACTAAATGATATACCAAACATACTTTAGAGCAGTTGAGAAAAGTAAACCATACATGTATAAAAAATAAGATAATGTTACTTTGTGCCTGGTTAGTCAAATATCAAAGTAAAAAAACAAAAGCAGATGTTTCTCCCGCTTACCTCTGGTGAAGAACATTTGTTCAGCATAATTTGACATGTTCATGATAGGCTTTCCTCAGGACACAAAATCTTAATACATAATATAATCTGTAATGCACCTTTTAGAAGGTGGTATTATTAACTGTGAAGTACCAGCTAACCGTTTGTAAATCAGTTGTGCAATATTCAAAATCTTTGGAGAGAAAATAGTGCGACTGCCAAAACTTGTTTATTCTAAGTTTTTATTAGTGCAAAATTATCATATATTAAGAGGAAAGTTTTTTAATGTAAGTTATGGAAACCTGTTAGAGAATACACTACTTCCTATTGAATTAAAAAATGGCAGTGCTGTGCTCTTGGTGATTTCAGGAATGACTTCTTTAAATGAGATTATTTAGGATGTGTCCGTGCATAAAGGAGTAATGTGAAGTTCAACAAGGTCCCAATGGTGTCTGATGTTCCGAAGTCCATTTGGTGAATAACTGGTTTACACCCATAATATGATAGTGCTTTTGTTCCTAGTGTACACAAAACAGTGACATGTGTGCTTGGTTAATTACAAATAGAGCATTCTTTAATGATACAATCCAAAGGAAGTACTTTGAATAAATGGATTACTTTTTTAAATGCTCAAGTCTACTGCCAGGACTGACAGCTCAACTTCAAAATGCCAATCTAGTGTTTGTATTTATGTATCATGAGCCAGTTGAGAAATTCTGTCCAGTCATCTCCCACTCATGGATTAATTTTTCATACTAGCACCAGATTAGTTGCAACTGTGTGAATTCACTTGTTGTATTATTTTATTTATTTATTTGAGGAGTTTTATAAAGCATGAACATGACCCTTCAGGGTATCAAGGCGCTGAACAAATAGCCGACAAGTTATACTTATAAATAAGGACAGAAAAACTGCAAAGTAACCATCGGTTTGATAGATTTATAATCAAAATTATCAACATAAAAATCATCCAGATGTATTTCTCAGGGTTGTTAATTGAGACATTTGTTCATCAGAAGCCTTTACATTTCTTTTTTGAAGGAGGTCGTTAAGGAGGTTGGTCCTGATTATGAGTGGCAGTGCATTTCCATATTCCAGGGGCTAAGCCAGTAAATGAGCGGTTGTAAGTTTTCTTTTAGTTGAGCTTTTATGGTTTCAGCATTAGGGAGTTGGTGCTTCTTAAGGAGCAATTGCCCTCGACAGTTTTAGTTTATTGGGCAGATATATGGGAGTGTAGTGGTGAGGAAATATGAATTTTGTGATCAGTTATGTCCCCTATCGTAGACCCCAACGGCTCCATGTACATGCTATAAGTACATGTATGTTCCCTCCTGCTCCAGTTTTAAAGACGCAAATATATGTGCGTCCACCGTCAACATGTCCTCTTTCAGATCCACCATGAATGGGTCAGATATTCCTTTTCTAAGTATGAAAGGCCACCGACTTTATGTGGTTCACTTTCCACATTTTACAGATTCAGGCGAGTAGGCCCGAATTCTGTCATCAAGCCTTTTCCTGCCTTCTGCCTCTGAAAGCTCCAGTCTGAGCCTGCATCTGTGACCATGAACTTTGTCTCACTCCCTGCGCGGCTAACGGTGCCTGATCCAGCCCGTCGCCTGCCAAAAACTGTATTTCACCTTCAAGATTATCTCCTCCGCCCCTCATCCGATGCATTCCTGTCTAGCAGTTTAGGTAAACATTCCTCCAGCTACCGTGCAAAGGGCCAGGCCTCGCTGTCCTCATGCAAGTAATTCATAGCCCTGTTACCATGGAATATTCCTACCCCCTCGCATCTAGTGTAGACACTTAGACGCTTGTACACGCACTAACAGTCAGTATAGTCAGTATAGAATAAGATTCTATCCTAAGAGACCTCTCTTTTTGGATAACACAGTTCTTTAAACATAGGATATTAGATATGATTTGGGATTAGGTTGACATAACCCCAGACTTCTGTCTCCACATGTAGAGCTAAATGTCAAGTCCCCTTCTCCCTCTAGTTGCACGTCAATCACACGTCATGCGGCTGCGCACGCATCTCTGCCAAATATTTCTGCTGACATTGCAGGATTCTCTTATGAATCCACCCACTTGTGACATCATGTATAATGACGTTTTCTAGTTACGCCTATTCTAGTTACGCATGCATATTTTATTTTTCCTTATCAGTTGATACGCCTACTGCATTTGTTTTACTGTAATGCCTTTTCTATAAAAATGATTACCTGTCAATAATATATGCCCTTCCTTCCTGAACTTTCGTGGTGATGGAATAGAACGCCTACAATTCGAATTGTATTCCTTTGTATAGGAATAAAGCCTTTTTAAAACCTCTAATACCACGGATTCTGCCTCTCATTTTACTGAGTTGTTCTTAATAGACTTTACCGCATAAAAAATAGTACCGGTAACGAAATATTTACCACAGTGGTGAAGGACCTCGTGTGTCATTTAGGCTATTTTCAGATGGATCCTTGCTTCGAACGTGAACCAGTGTAGAAGTTTTAGGTCTGGAATGATGTGATCAAATTTTATGGATCCCGTGACTAGTCTAGCTGCTAAGTTCAGCATGGCTCTTAGTGGGGCTAGCCTTGCGAAGGTCTGCAAGACTTGCACTCCTGTAATCTAATCGGGAAATAACTAGGGATTGGACTGCCAAATGAAAGTTAATTTAGAAAGCATAGTAAAGTTTATTACAATCTGTTTGAGATGCAATTTATTACTTTTTTATGACAATTGTAAAACTCTGTCGAGTACCTGAACTGCCTATAATATTGAAATTATGGCACATTATGGTGGCAAACCACTCAACCTTAAGTGTGGCGTTACACTCTTTTTATCGTCATTAGTTTATTTTTATTGTGAGGTATTACCTTAAGTTAGGAGGTCATCAGTAAACATTAGAATAATTAAAAACAACTAGAACATCCCCTTCCATAAGATTAAAAAAATAAATCTAAGGAGTAATGCCTTTCATTTGAGCTAAAGAAGTAATGGCCCTTGGGAGGCACCTTTTCAAATATTAAAAGGTCTAGCATAATGAAATTGAAAGTAGTTTATTCAAAGCAGTTTATTATCATTCTTTAAGGTTTGAGAATAAATGGTAAATATCATTTGGTTATGTAAATGGTTTTAGGACTATTTTTAAATGGCAGTAAACTGATTTAATGATGATGCTAATTGCCCTTATGCCTAAATAACTAATATTGTAACTTACCTTTATGATACCTCTTTTATTGACCTCATAAGAATAAAAGCCTTAATCTAACTGCTGTCATTCGAAATTGAAACCTGCAGGTTAAATATGCAGTACTGTGATGACCGGTTAACCCACTGAACTACCTTGTTGAGCTGTCTTTACCTGAAAGGAAAACTATTTATTGATCTAGCCAAGGTAAAAAGAGAATTTCCCTCAGTAACTGCAAAGGCAGGAGTTACCTTGGAGGTGAGGTACTGTAAACTTGATAGTTCAGTGACTCCAGTTGCATACAGGAGAAAGAGTCCAAAATAGAGACTCAGTTTCCAGACACTGACAACTAAAAACGTAGCCAAATCAAAACTGCTAGTCACCAGTTGTTACAATGAGGTTAAACACAGTTTTTCTCTTTTTGAACCTGGAGATGCTTTAGTAGAGATTCCTGGTGGGAACACAGTTCTTCTTGTGGGGCCATAAGTCAGCAGGATTTTAGTAGTAAAGGTTGCAATTTCTGCTAAGAGCAGGTGAGGGCCAGATGATAGTGTAACTCAATTACAAGATTGATAGAGCGCCTTAATTTTGTGTACACATGCTCACAGTGATAGCAATCCAGGATGACAGGTGCTCAGGAGAGAAAGCGGAATGAGGAAAAAATGGGACTGACACTCAATCTTCATGTGTGGCAAGAAGTCTGTCCGTACTGCATGCGTCAATAGTAAATGGATAGAACCATCACTAAACCAACATAATATCACTACGTGAATTACAAAACTTTGTGTGAACCAGCACCACAGCAAATGAAGAGGGGCTGATATTACAAGAGTCTTGGAAGCCATTAGGGGCTTACTTGCATGGAAACAGCAATGGACAATCATACATCTTACATTAGGTTGGCAAATAAAAGAGTGTAAGGCTATTTTAGTGAAAACAACCTTTTTATCCATATGTTCATCTAATGAACTGCTGATTTCTATGGACATTTTAGGAGATGCCTCAGTTACTGAAGGAGTTGAGAGTGGGCGTTGGTATTTCCTACCAAAGAAAATGTGTGCTTGGAAGAAATGCAGCTATTTCACCTCTCCTGTTGCATTATATTACCAGCACACTTTAAAAAATAAAGAGGATTATGGCTGGGGGTTCGAGATCTTGAATACCAATGTTCACTTGGTGTGCTCTGAAGTTGTTATGCAATGTTCTTGTGTGGAAGTTGTGAGGGGAAAGGTGAGCTATTGGAAGACAAATCCTACAAATAAGTGAGGGATGGGCTCTGGCACAGTAAGACTGGAAGTAGCACAAGCGTAGGTTGAGGGATGGTGCATGATTATGTTTTGCTATCATGTTCCGTTGTTTTTATGTAATCCACAGTTTATATTGACTCATAGACCTCCATCTGTGATTAGAAGAGATTTCCATAATATGAGAGCAGGCGGGAAGTGGGATCACATAAAGAATACTGTGAATTAGGACTGCAGTCAAGTATTGTGCTGCTGCACACATTTGCAAAGGGTACTTTACCCCTTGCAAATGAACCATCGCATATTGTGAGGGAGGACCCTGTTCACCACAGTGTAGTTTGATGTGTTTGGGGTGTTTCTCATGTCACAACAATAAGGGGAAGTGGGGTAAGGAGCTAAATGTAGGTCCAGTGATTCGTGGTCCTGAAAATGTGAATCAAGTTCTACAAGAGTCACAGTTCCTGTTAGAGAGATGTGGAGTGTAGAAAGAAAGACTGTAGTCGTTCTCAAATTATAGTGTCCGGGGACAGTGTGTCCAGGTCTTGGTGCCCTCACACACCCGAAGGATGTCATGCTTCATCATTGGGCAGTGCTCCTCATCGGGCTGGCGCTGCAAAGCCCTACGGGTCCTCCGAAGGGTCACTCTGTCGGAGATCTTTTAAGAGATAAAGCTGTAAGGGTGCGTGCGGGTCTGGGTGGCAGTGGTGTCCTAGTGTAAAGTTAAAAGATGGCTGAAGGGGTAGCCGGAGAATTTAATAGTAAGTAATCCCTCTGTCATCGGTAAAAAAACAAAAGCTTGTGCTGTTTGAGGGAGATAATGGCCCTCAGTAGCTAGACAGATAACATACCCCTAATGGCCATGTCGAAGGTCAACGTGTTTCATGCAGTAATGGTCTCAGGAGGAGATCCCAAGCGCTTCCTCAGGACCAAGGTAAATGTGCAGTGAGTAATAGTGTAGTGGCCTTTCAAAATAGATGTAGCGCCACTAATCAGGAGAATAATCTGGAACGACAAAAGCAGACAAAAAATAATAATAAAGATGTGGCACCCTATTAGAAGGGTAACATTAAAACTGGGCCTGGGTCCCCCATTGGTCAACCATGTGAACATGGTATCTTTCATTTACAGTTACTGTACAGTAAGTGATTCCAGTCGTGGGCTACACAAATCTAGTAGTATAGAGCTCAAAGTCACCTGGAGTGACTCAAGGGCCTCAAGGGGTAGATCATCGCCTCTTGTGCTTTACCACTTAATTCATTAAGATGCCTCTGCTCACTGTGGAGTTTCTCTAAGTTTGCAGTGGCACAAAGCATTCTGAATTGGCCTTAATGTGGCATGTTAGTGCAGTATAGAACTCCGCAAGGAAGTGTAATGGTGATACAAGGACATTCACAAAAACAATAGGTTTATATGCATGATAACACTTCATGATATTTAAAGTGCAGGTTTCAATTTGTATCTCTGAAATACAAAAATAAGTAAAATCGTATTTGCACACATAAACATGAGAATGTGATTACTCAGGCTTAACAAATGGCATGCCCATAGAGGAACATAAAAATTATTGTTAAGCTCAAAACTACAGGAAGAAAAAGAAAAGTAGCCCCACCAGTATGTTCATATACTAAAAATTCAGAAAGTGCAGCAGTATGTAAAGAAGCCAGTTATTTTATGTGTCAAACATAGACCTCCATATTCTGCTCCTAAAACAAAGAAATACCTCAGAATTATAGTTAACATTAAAATAACAGTGTACTTGGTTTGTTAGAGGCATTTAAGAGTATTCTAACAGCGTCAATATTAATTATTCCGTATACTTTTCTTCTGAGATATTTGTACAGAGGATGGGTACATTGTGTGATCCTTGACCATGTATATTCTTTTATCTGTCAAATGGTTGGTTTAAGGACATGTATAAACATCTGGGCCCAGAGTTACACAGAAATCACACCATGTAGCGCAGCAAATTAAGTGGCTGCGCTGTGTTGTGCGAACAGGAGAGAGCAGGACAGCTCAATATCTACTAAGGTGTGGCACTGTTCGGCTCTCTCACTGATGCACTTTAAGCTGCCATGTGCCAACGCAGCCACCCTTACACTGTAGGGCAAGGTTGTCAGCATAGTACTAAGCATAGGTTTTGTGCAGGAAGGGATCCCTTCCTGTACAAAAACTATGCTTTAAGGCATTTCCCTCTTTGTATGTGTGCTACCGTAGGATGCAGCATGTGAAATTGGTCAAAAGACTGCACTTAACAGATTTAATAAGTAAACATAAGTGCAAGTTTAACAACACCTCATCCATTAACATCCAAAAGCAACTGCCCATAGAACATCAGTCAGGACAACTGACATAGAATGTATGGCATCATTACAGTCTTCATTTATTTCAGATGAATGCAATTCAAAGTAGGAACCCTCATGCTGAAGGCAGCACACATGCAAAGAGGGAGAAATTCAAATATTTCCGACGTGCACTGGATTTTGGTGCAAATCCCTGCCCCCAGTTCTCCGTATAGAGGGATTTGCTGCAAAACCCATGGCTGGTTGTTGGAAGGGGGCATTCCATGTGAGTGCATGGGCGCTCCAATGCAAAGTGGTGCAAGGCAACACATTGCACAGCTTTGCTTTACTTGTTGTTATAATCCAACGTAAATCAAGATTTGAGTTGGAGTGTAAATCCCAACCTAACACTTCATATCAGGGTTGCCTCTAAAAAGTAAAGCAAACTCAATGCAAAGTCCTTGTAACTCTGGGCCCTAGCATTTTCTGTGGTTTCTCCCTAGGCGCTCTGCTTTTAACTGTTTTAAGCTGTTTTCATTCCCTAAGGGGGTCAGTCTTCTTTGGATGCCTCATACCAGTTCTTCTTCTGCCTGCCTCCTTATCCTGTTTGCTCTTGCACTTTCTCCAGGGCCGGACTGGGAACTGAAACCAGCCCTGGCAAGCAGCTCGACCGGCCCACAAGGAGCGTGGGGGGTGCTAGTGGGAAATAACATTCCCGCTGCCACTTTTGACACAGGCGGCCAATATTGCATCACTGCTGCAAAACCGGCCACCTGTAACAAAACCGACCCCCACCCTTCTGGCCCACCGGGGAACCGCCTGGTGCCCGCTATGGCCAGTCCGGCCCTGAGTTCCTCCCTCCTATCCCTGCACTTGTGCATCTGCCTTTATGGTATCCATGTAAGCTGGCTGCATTGTCTTTACAATTGCACATTATATTGTCTGTAACTTGTTCTCTGGATGCCACTTCCATATGATCCTGCAGCTGTCATTTGTGTTTCTCCTTTTTATTGAAAAGCATACTGAAAGTTATATGGGAGCAGCTGTCACTTTGAGATGTTTTAGCGAATTGTTATCCTTTCTTTTTAAATTCCTTCAATGTATTTATTATGAAACAAATCATTTCACAAGTGTACCTTGTGGCTCCTCGTTTCTGTGTTCCTCCTTCCTCTTCCCTCTTTTCTCCTCTCCCCTCATTTTCTTATTTACTTTTGCTACACATTGGACAATCAGACGTCTTGGTATATTTTTTTTTAATAAAAGTGGCTCTGGACCATTTTCAGGTTTTATAGTTGACCTATGTACAAAATGTGGAACTTTTTATATATCTACTCATGTCATAGGTTCAATGCTTTTGGATGTAAATATCCAGAGTAGAATTTGTAGTTTGTGCTTCAACGAGGAAGTCCAAACATAATTTCAACTAAATATTATATATAAATACTTAATATGTACTCTTCAAAAATAATTTCATACTTTACTGTGTTTGATTATGTTAAGGAATGTGTGTCCTCAGTGCGGAGTAAGATGGCATAAATTTATAATTTCACTAATAAAATTGGAAAATGTGTATTCCTCTATGCAAGTACTTTATGACTGGTTATGCTGCGGCAATTTTCAAACATTATAATGCAAAGTTTGGTAATGAGATGATCATTAGGTCTCGCTTAAGCGATCGCAAAGCGAGACTATAGGGCCTTTGAAAAGGGCTCCCAAAAAGCGGATTGCATGGCTAGCACGCGCACAATCACGCGCATCGTGCCGCCATGCAATCCGCTTTTTGGGAGCACTTCAAAGGGTCCGCTCCCCGCCCCCAAGCGCGCGTGCGCCACGCTCTGCCGGGCTTGTCTTGTTTTCCTCTTGATTGAAATCATCTGGTTTCACTTCCCTGACAAATGTATTGGGATACCCCACCCACCCCACCTTCCATAGCCCTCCCTCCGACCCCACTCTGCTTTTGTGCTCAGGCAGCTTAGCGAGGTTGTGAAGGAAAGAGCTGGTTAACAATGACTGGTTGCGTAATTCTGTGCAATGAATTGCTGAAAAAAGATCACAACGTTGTAGTTCCTTGGGTCTCAACCAGGCAGTGCACGCCGCCTCCACAACGCGGAACCGAAGCAGCGCCCATCCTTCCAACCAGCTACCTCCACTGTTCCCTGCAAATGCTCACTTCTCCCCAGCCAACAGCACGCCCTCATCCCTACTTCTCCACTCCGCAATCCCCGACGAGGACCGCCCCAGCACTTGCGCTCCCCCTCCCCACGCCATCCACCACACACGTGAGTACTCACTCCCCACCGGACCCCACGCAGCTCACCCCCGAGCCTCGACAGCAACGCACCCCCAACCACAATGAACGCAGCCTACCCCGCACCCTCCAGCCGCCTGTCCCCGACCACATAAACTTCTTGGCCCGCTTCTCCTCCCTGCCTTCCCCCCACCAAGCAGCGTTCAGTTGCAGCACCTCGCACCAACCCTCAGCCGGGAGCCTCCGGTCTCCACGCTCAGGCAATGGAATTAAGGAACTACTTAAAAAAATATAAAGTCTCCCATTCAGTTTCAACAAGAAAATGATAACCTACTACCTGGCAGCTCAAAGTTGTTTTTTTCATAGCAACATAGTTTGATTAAATAAAACGCTATTTGCATTTGTTTAAAGCAATTCAATAAATAACATTCCGAGCTTACAAATAAAAAAAAAAACTACTACTGCAGACATATTGAGGGACAGTTCCCTGTCGCCCAGGACTTTAAGTGGGATTTAAAAACTGGGAGCTCTAAGGGGCGTGGCCAATGTAATTAAGGGCGGGGCTTCAAACACGTGATTAAAACACGTAAACTAAAAATCTGTGTTTCGCATAGTGTGCGATACTACTGGTATTTTGCTATTTCTGCTAGGCAGCCAGATATATAATACAACTACTAACATTACACCTACAATAAACTAGGACTATTAACTTTGTCAATCGTTCTTAGATGCACATGCTAAATAAACAACCACTTTGGCTTCCTTATATATAATATTGCAAATGCTTCAGTTGTGAATTTATGAGACAGTGAAAGAACTAAAACGAGTCCCAGGAACATTGATCCTCACGCAAGATTGCTACCAAGCGTTGCTTTTTATTTTATTTTTTATTAATGTAAGTGAGTGAAAGGGAGCACTGGACACGCAGTGGCCCAAGCTTCCCACTTAAAGCACCAGTACCTGCAAAAATCCACCCAGGAAAAATAAGCATTGGCAGTGCCAATAGGTCTCACATGTGGGAGAGCTATAGGCTATGTACATTTACTTTATCAGTTTTGTACACCTGATTAGCTGCTGTGCAGCATGGCTGAAAGTTAGAAAAACAACAAGCATTTGCAATGCAATAGGTCTCGCAATTATGCAAGTTTGAGCTATTGGCACTGTAAATGACAATGCCTCTTATTTATGTTTTTGTTTGTAGAACATAAATAAAACGCATTGTCAATTACAATGCCAATAGCTCAAACTCCCGTAAATGCGAGACCTATTGCATTGCAAATGCTTGTTTTTATAAAGGTTTGCAAGTTATCTCTTTTTAAAACGTATATAGATTTTTATTGTGGATCACTAGTAAACCGTCTGTTTTTAACCTTGAATTCTACATTAAAATAACTAACTATGGGATGCATATTCTTAAGAATCTATGCATGTTAGTTGTGTGAAGTAGCAGAAAATGTCTGTGTGAGGATTTCCCTACATTGGTTGGTTGCATCAGCTTTTTTCAAAATCAACATTTTTGTCATAAATATACAGGTTGCAGTTTTGATTACGTGTAAATGCCCCAATGTACATCGCTTTTCCGTGGATGTTTTTATTAACTATCTTGGTGATAAGATATCCCGGCCACTGATGTGTATGCCACTGGCATTCACATGCTGTTGTCCATTGGCTATTCGCTAAGCCTATCATGTTTCGGAGGTTGATTAAATGAGTACCATTAAGTTGCATGATCACATCTAGCAGTGAACATCAAAAAGAATTTCTTTTGTTATGTGCTGTGTTTAAATAGTATCATTATTAGTTGTTTGGGATCTAATTGTAGATAGGAACAATTGAGTAGGTCTGCTACATAATTTGAATAATTATAAATTATTTTTTAATTTCATTTGCTTAATATTGTATATATACAAATGCATGCTACTGACCCCTTCTGGGATTCTCAGCGTAATACCTGTCTCTGCCTTATTCTCTAATGATGTGGTAAAGGATCAGTGTTCCTGTAATGCAGCATTGTTTTTGAGGTAGTTGTGTAAATACATCTTCCGAAATAAGTCCCTTTTTTAGAGGTTGATGATTCATGGACATTTTAAAAAGTAACATACACTCTTTGTATGTTCTTATGTTCCTTTGCAGTCAGGGTTTGCAGATCTGTATTGGTGTTGTAGAACTTAAACATTTCCCCAACAACAACTAATTCAGTATTTTCTTTACACTGGAACATAATTGGATGATCTCTTTTTGTTTGAAATATCTTATCAACTCCTGCTGCTATTTCAAAATGTGAGCAGAGTTCTTCATTAGCTCTGTCATTCTCCAAATCTTTACAATATATATTTACTTATGAGTGTATTTGTTGGTATTTACATAAGGGTAACCTGTCTGGGGACCAAAGGATCATTGTTTCTTTCTTTGTGTGGGATGGTTGGGGTGTTGCACAGTTATGTTAGTTTCTGTTTATTAACTGGAGATGAAGGGCTGTCTTCTTTGCTGTTGGTGGATTGAAGCCTGTTTATCCTTGACAGATGCACTATTCCTTTAAAGGGAGTGTGTTCAACTGTTTTCTGAACAAGACTTGCCCAAAGAATTAACATTTTGCATTTCTTTACTTTGGGACAGATTTAGAATTGGGCAGACAGGTTACTCTATCACAATGTGACCGATATCGTGTCCTACTTGTTGCAAGTGCATGATCTGGTTTAGCAGTTGTAATAAGGTTGATGGATATCCGTCCCGTTGTGACAGGATAAACCATTCGCCAAACTTTATTACATGCTCCATCACGTGTCTCGCTGACTAAGGGCCTGATTTAAAGTCCTCTAGCAAATATTGCTATCTGTGCTCTTTGAATATAATAATCAATACATAGTTGTCAGAAATTTGGTAATTAGTTGCGAAGGTGTAAAAGCCCCACAAGGACAACAAACACAGTCCATGCCAGGCTTAACTTAGAAGCAATGTGTAAAATATTTATGCAGCACACAAACAGCACTACAATGAAAACAAAACACAAGAACATTTCCAAACAGATTTAGATTTTTTTAATAAATAAAATTATAACAGAACGACAAAAATCCAATCATTAGATCCAGAGCTTTTGAATTTTAATTAGAATGGCTCCTAAAAGCACAAAGTGCCACTCACAGCTGTGTGTCACTCTAGACAGGGAGAAGTCACAAGTTCAGGCTGACCACCATGGGCAACGGATGGGGTAAAGGGACCAAGTTAGTCCAGCTGAAGAGTTGCCTTTTTAAGTCTGGCAAAAAGATCTCGGTTCATGTTGGAATAGGCCGCAAATAGGCGGAGGCTTTTGCTGCACAGAGCAGCTCGAGGGCGCAGTAGGTCAGTGATGTAGCGTGACGAGTCAATTGTCACCAGAGCTTCACGTTGGTGGTCGCCGTGGGCTGTTGTCACTAAAGCACGAACTGCAGGTTTTGCGTTGCCGGTCATCATGGATGGTTGCTGTTGGCATGAACTGCAGGTCTCGCTGAAAGTTTGCTTTGGGAGTTGTCACAGGTGGCAGAGTCTTGGTGCAAATGGGCCATTTGCAGTCCCAAAGAGCCCAACTTCAGGATTTTCACCTTTTTATTCTTGGAGGAGCTTCCATGGATGCCAGACGAGGCTCCAAGACCTGGAGAGCACCTCTTGGAGATCAGGGCTCACTCCAGCAGAGGCCAGCAGCAGGGCTCAGGGAGTTCCAGTTGCAGCTGGGCAGCACGTAGTCCGCTCTGGTGGTGGTGGTGGATGAACTTAAAGCATCATTAGACCAGGGGAAATCAGCGGCCTTACTCCTCTTGGACCTGAGTGCTGCCCTCAACATGGTAGACCACCACATATTACGAAGGAGACTCTCGGCCATCGATGTACAAGGTAATACGCTCAAGTGGTTGGCATCATTGGCATCTTTTCTGCACCACCCTCTCTAAAACAATGTCACTAAGGTGTGTGGTACCACAGGGTTCCTCACTTAGCCCTACACTATTCATTGTATATATGGAACCACTAGCGGAGATTGTCCAAGAGTTTGACATCTCCATGACGTCTTACATGGACGATACTCAGCTGGTGATTTCCCTGGACCCAAAAAACAATAGGGACTCCGAGATATTATCATCCTGTATGGAAAAAGTCAAGGATTGGATGACAAAAAGCTGCTTAAAATTAAAGGGAAACAAAACAGAGTTAATGGTCCTTGGGAACAAGCAAATTCCCAGGCCCTCCATAAGCTGTCCGGAATTTCTAGGCAGCCCTCCTGTGCCTAAAGAAATATTTAAAAATCAGGGGTTTTGGCTAGAAAAGGATCTTTCTATGGCGACACAAGCAAAGAAAGTCGCAGCCACTGCTTTGGACTAAGAGATCTCCGAAAAATCCTAGATCGAATTCCTATGCAGTGCAGGAAGATGGTAGTCCACTCCCTGGTCACTTTGCGGCTAGATTATGGAAACATGTTATTCCTACCGAAATATGTGACCCACAGGCTGCACGTGGTCCAGAATTCAGCAACAAGGCTGCTGTGCAATATCTCTGCTCGGGAGACAGTAAAAAAAAAACCTAAAAGGGCTACACAGGCTTCCAGTAGAGGCTAGAATCAAATTTAAGATTCTGGTCACGATGCACAGAGCTTTACATAATAGGGGCCCTCGGAAAATCAAGAGTCTAATATCCCTTAAGACCCCAAATAGGTATTTAAGATCAAGCTCAGAGGGACTTCTAAAACCAACTAGGGCCACAAGAGAGAGGTGGCGAGGAAGACCTTTTTCCCACCTACCCCCTAAACTCTGGAATTCTCTACCACTGGAATTTCGGACATTGGACAAAGTACTACAGTTTTGCAAAGCAATTTAAAACATGGCTGTTCAAGCAATACTTTTAAGGTCTCTCTGATTTCATTCAACTACGTGTCCCTTAGCGCTGGGAAGCCCTACGGCAGCCATGCGCTCTATAAATCCATATAATAATAATAGGCCTCTGGAAGCTTATGTCTCGCTGGCTCACACAGGAAGTCAGCTGACTGACCCCTGGAGGCACTTTGGGTAGATTGTAATCAAGGCAAGCAGACCTAAACTTCCTTCTTCAGACAACAAGCGAGTCCTTCAAGCAGCAGAGCAGTCCTTCTTCTGACTCTTCCACAGGTCCAGAAGTGTTCTGAAGAGTGGGTCTGAAAGTGCCACTTTTATCCTCTGTTTCGGCCTGTGGGTGGGAAATTCCTTCTTTATGTAACCTTCCCTTTTTCCGGGGTTTGGCACCAAACTGGCTATGTTCAATAAAATGACAGGTAGGCCTAGGTGTGACCTGCACTGTCAGTGACAGGGCAGGCAGCCTTTAAAAGTCAAGCGGGGGTGTGCAAGCCCGGAGGTTGTTTCTTTGAAGCTCAGGAGGGTTGAGTGCCAATACCCTAGGATATCCTGCTCAGGCTAGCAACACCATTCCCCACACCCAAGGCCCTTGTGTGACTGTGTCTGGGAGGAATATGCAAAAAACCACTGGAGAGCCATTGACAGTCATGTGACTGGACACTGACAGAAAGACATGTTTATTTTAGGAAAATGAATGCCAACTTTCTAAAAGTCCAATATTTAGATCAGTTTCTTAAAATCTGACTTTAACACTAAAGTGGATTTCAAATGACAATTTCTTTGAGTGTAAACAGTATTTTCCTATCTGCTCACAAACTGTAGTTAGCACTTATTAAATGTAATAAGGAAACTGAGTGTTAGTTTATGCGAGAGGCAGGCCTTGCAACACTGAGAAAGGAACCAGAACCAAAGCAAGGACATGTAAACTTAAAACCGTGTGTCTGACTTGTTAAGTATTAAACAACCTACCATAGGAGCTATTGGGGTCTACCTTAGTGTGGAAATGTGCCTAAAAGTGGGTCACCCTCTTGTCCACGGGTCCAAACACTAACAAAATAGAGATCGACACTGGAGTTGGAATAAATACCAAGTTTATTAATCACTCATAAGTGGGACCACATCCACACAACACTCTCAAGTGCTGCAGGAGGTAGTACACTGAATTCACAAACCATCGTGAACAGAAATGGAAAGAACAGTTTTAGAAATAGCTATCAGCAAACAAGGGCAGATGAATAACCACTTGGTCAGCAAAGTGAGAGGGGGAGCAGGAAATGCTTATGGCAGCAGTAAAAGGTCGACAATTAACATCTGAGACCAGGTGCACTGGCAGCTCCAAACCCCCAGCACGTACATTGCTTTAGCTGAGTCATGAAGTCAACTAAAATAGATAACACAAGCAGAGTGAAAAAGACGAGCAGCAGAGGACGGAAGAATTACGAAGGAAACTAAAATGGACACCACAGCCAAATTGGCTGTCGCTTATGCTAAGTAAAATTTTACACATTTCCACATTAGGGGGACTTATTCGTTTTAGAAAGGAATGGTGGCGCAATCAGTGCTGCTGCCCACGAGTAGCATTTAATTTACCAGCCCTGGGTACATGTAGTATCATATACTATATACTTGTAAGTGAATGAAATGATGTGCCAATTAGATGTATATTAATTTTAACATGTTTGAGGGAGTGATCACTAGCAATTCAGAAAGCAGGAGCAGTGAAGGCAAAAAAGTTTTTTTGGGGGGGACCCTGCAGAGAGAGTTTTAAGTCCAACACAGCTCCTCCAGATCCCTCTCCTCCATTGATAGAGATGCCCTTGCCAGTAGCTGCATCTCCTTGGTTTTTGGTCACTTGCACAATTTGTTCAGCAATAACAGGCTAAGAAGGCGAAAGGTTTGGGGGAATACCACATCAAGAATGTCAGGTCTAACAATTGTGCAAGTTAAAGGCTGAGCTGACGAAGAAACATAAGACATTACAAAATGCAAATTCATGAATACTAAGGCACATTTGCCATTTCCTGTATGTGGAATCAGTCTATGCTGGTTAGCACTGAAGCTCAGCATCTATCTTCAGATGATCTTGAAAGTACACCCTGAGCATGCATGTTTTCAGAACTAAACTACTACAACTTTTAGCCAAAATGAGCCACTGTTTACCAGTGCAGTGGACTTCTTCACCTAAAAGCTGCAAATAACATTGGCAGCCATGCACTAACTGCTATAAGTAACATGACAATTGAATATATGAAAATGTCCTTATTGTTTAGTCAGATGTTTATGTAGTAATCAATGTGGAAACAGATATAAATACACCTAAGTATTTATTTGAACTACATGGTCATGGAGCCAGTAGAGAACAGCACCACCAGGCTCAGCAGACAGGACCAACTGAACCAATACAGAAGATGCACAATTAACACTACAGCATTACTACAGTCTAGTCTTTTAATGTGCCAAGTATTCACCTTAGAAAGGAGCAAGTAAAGACTTGCCAGAGACGAAATAGAAATGTGGAACTGACTGCTTTGAATACTAAGAGACACAAATGTTTTTTTTGTTTTTGTATCTAAATTCTTTATTCTATTTTTCAAAGTTGAACAATTAATGATCATCAATTAAATGCCTTCATATAAACATAAAGTGACTGATAAATTCTAAGATATGAGCAAAAATAATAACAGAGCAAAAAAAAAAAGAAAAGATGTTACAAAAAACAAAGAATGTTATGTAACCAATATGTAGTAAAAAAGTGTAAACCCGTCAACATTAAGTATATATTTTAGAATCAAAATCATCGCGAACCTAGAACAGGGCCCTATATATGATCAAAATGATGTACAGTCAATTAATTTTTAGATCATTTTTTCAAAGTTAGCCACTTCAAATATATCTTCAATCCAGGAGTGGAGCGTCGGAATAACATTGGTCCCTTAAAAATGTAAGATATTAACTTGGGTAGGCTGAGAGCGGTGGAAAGCCTTTCAAATGTATGAATGTATATAGGCGGTAACTCTGAAGTGTCATGCAGAAGTGATGAATGCTTTGTGAAAAAGAAGTTAATAGAAGAGTGAGCCTTCAAGAAATTTTCATTCTGAAGACAAAATGTGCAAATGTGGGGGCATCCCCACAAAATATGAACTGTGTCGGGGTCCGTACTCTCCGTCGCCAATGGAGGAAATCAGGACTACGTTTAGCTGAGTGTAGTTTAGACCAGTGTCAACTGTGCAATATTTTGAAGTAACTGAATTTAAGATGGGAAGCCCTTTGTTATAGTTTTCTAATATAGTATCCCATTCTTTGTCCGTAAGTTCCATAATCAAACGTGTGGAGACCACCATGATCTTAAATTAGTGGAGGTTTCGGTAGAAAATAAAGAGTCAATTTGAATGCCATAGAGGCCAGAGACAGTACCCTTGAAGTTTTTCCAAGTGTGAATGTACCGTGCAGTTGGGCAATGGGATGTAATAGCTTCAGTTTTTGCCGCACTTAAAGCTTAAAGCACGAACGGATGAGATTTGAATTTATCTAGTCATTTGCGACAAAAGGAGGTTAAATTCTTGTAAATTTGAGAATAATTTCAAAGATTGTTGTTGTTTAAACACAGCAGCTACACTTATCTTATATTTACCCCTAGTAGACCAGTTGAGTTCAGCACCTTTGTATGTGATGTCTGCATTGTTCCATAACAGGACTTGAGAGTGAAGATAAGTATGAGTATTCGTAAGCTTATGTGCTTTTTGCCAGGCTAGTTGTGTGGAATAAAGGATGGGATCGGTAGAGTTTGTAAACTTCAGGCGTTTTGTGTAATAAATTGCTAGTTCCATATCAGATTGAAAAATAGATTGTTAAAGTTTAGCCCAACATGGAGTATACCTATGAGTGAGCAACATATAAATAGAATGAGCCAGCTGTTGTGCAATCCAATAATATTCTGAATGAGGAAGACGCAAGCTCCCTTTTGCTGATGAAGAGTGTAACTTTGAACCATTCAAATGAGGTCTGTCACAACCCCATATGAATCGGGAAATAGTGGATTTTAATGTTTTAAAAGTAGATCATAGGATCATTCCAAAGATATAGTTGGATTTTGGAATCATATGTTCATAATCTGTACTCTGCCTCACAGTGATAAATTCAGAAACTGCCATCATTGAAAATCTCTTTTGGTCTGCTGATACATAGGATTTAAATTATCTGCAATCATATCCGTCAGGTCACTAATAAGAAATATCTCTAATATTTTAACTTTGAGTGTAGACATTTAAACGGGAGGTCATTGATGGCATCAAGAGTAGTGACAGGAGTCAGTGTTAGGGCTTCACATTTTGTCCAATTTAATTTTATAATCAGAAAAACCTGAGCATGTGTTTCATTGAGAAATTAAATAATTTGATGATTTTTGATGTGAAAGTCAGAAGTATGCCACCTGCAAAATAAAAGGCTTTAATTGCCCCAGCGGTATTGTCAATACCCTTAATATCAGTATTAGACCATATGGTGATACCTAGAGGTTCTAAAGCCAAGAGGAACAATAAGGGAAAAAGTGGGCAGCCTTGCCTAGTACTGCGATAGATGTTAAAATATGAGAATGTAAACCCACCGCAAGTAACATCCGCAGTGGGAGAATGATACATACCATACTTTGCCAAAACCAATCCTCTCCATAGTATTGAATAAGTAACCCCATTGTCTACTCTATTAAAAGATTTTCTGCATCTAAAGAAAGAAGAACTTTCTCCTCTTTGTCGTTTCGCAGTTGCCATAGTAAATGTGAGATATTGCGGTGGGGATTAGTAGATAAATGACACGGAACAAACCCAACTTGGCAGGGATGCATTAAGGAGGTAATAAACAAACCAAACGATGTGCTAGAATTTTGGCTAGGATTTTAACATCTGAATGTATTACTTTATTAGTGAAATTGGTCTATAACTAGAGCATTCTAGAAGATCTTTATCTTGTTTAGGGAGAAACATATTACGGGCCATTAAAAATCAGAATGTAAATGTCCCAAGCGCAGTGCCTCGTTAAAGATGGATACCAATATCTGGACAGTGTAATTTCTAATAATTTTGTAAAATTCAATGGGAAACCTGGTGCTTTACCAGAGGCCAACGAGTCAATTGCCTTAAGTATCTTGTTACTTGTGATATCCCCTTCTAACTCTTTTTTTCTTTTCCTGTGTTATCTTTGGAAGACTAAGTTTGGAAAAGAAGGTATTTTCTTCTGAGTAGTCTGAACAATTTAAAGATGTATAGAGAGTTTTGTAGAATGTCTGAAATTAGGATAGAATCTCTGAAGGGCATGTAAGTAGGACACCATTAGGATTTCTGATAGCAGGGATCACTCTAGAGGATTCTTGTTGACGTAGTTGATAAGCTTACAGTCTGCCAGCCTTTTCCCCCTGTTCATGGTGTCGTTGACGAATACGAAATAGACATTTCTCGGCATGAGAAGTATAAAGATTGTTTAGAATGAATTTTGCTGACAGCAATTTCTTCAATACTACTGGGGATTGTGTTTGAGAATAGGTGGTTGTGAGAGTTATTTTACTTTTTGAGGTTGACCCTTGCGCTTTTTGTTAATTTTTTAGAAAGGGCCATATCTCTCATTATCAAGCCTCTCAATACTGTTTTTCCAGCATCCCATAGTGTATGAGCATTAGAAAACAAATGTTCATTATGTTTTGAAAATTGTTTCTCATATGAGCATAGTATAGGTTGCTCTTGGGGGGATTTATATAATGAGAAATTGAGTATCAAGGGAGATTTTGGGGCTCATGAAAGACCCAAGTGTATGCTAATATTGATGAGATATAGATCTGATAAGCTGCATGGAACTGTACTGGCTTGGGTCACCAATTGTAGAACAGAAGAGAATGCCAGGAAAAAAACAATTGTTGTACATATTGAATGTGGACAGGAGATAAAGGTATAGTCTCTCTCATTTGGCTGTAACAGGCTCCAGGGTTCCTGTAATGAATGATCATTAATGAAGTCCGCAAGCACATCTCTATCTTTATTATGATAAATGTCAGGTTTGCCAGATCTATCAATGAATGGATCAATAGTGATGTTCCAGTCTCCCTCCAATAGTACTTGTGTGGACCCAAACAATGTTAGTAATATACTATGATGTGATATAAAGTTAAGTATTTGTAGGAGCATATACTGGTCCCACTATTACAAATGAGTTACAGATTTGAAGTTTAACAAAGATACATCTTCCCTCAGTATCTTCCCATGTTTGCAATATTTTGTAGGGTAAATGTTTATCAAAGAGAATGGCAACGCCACATTTCCTTGTTGGTGCGGAGTCGCATGTATAACTTGGCCTACCCGGTCTCACTGTAACTTTTCACTTTCTTGTGGGGTATGGTGGGTTTCTAGCAGAAATGTGATATCGAGTTTATTGTAACCAATGTAAGTTAGTATATTTTTACTTTTGAAAAAGTGTGTCAGACCATGTACATTTTCCCTGCTCTCGCTCCAATGAAGCAAAGCAGGGTTTGCTGTGGCAGGGTGGGAGCTGTGCTCCCGCCCTCCCTAGCAAACAGCAATGTCCCGGGGGTGGGCACCCCGGGACATTGCAGGAGCCAGCCCTTGGGGGTGGCAGTCCCCAGGGTCATCAAGGGCTTCAGGAGGGGGGCCCCCTCCCATGTGTTTAAAGCCCTGAGGAGGTGGTGGTCCCCGGGGGTCCACAACCGACCCCCACATTTAATTAAAGAGTGACCCGGGGAGATGGTGGTCCCCGGGTCAGTATGGGGGGCAGTAGCTCCCCACTTCATTTTTTCGATTTTTTGCCCCAGGGAGGTGGTGGTCCCCGGGGCTTGGGGGGGCCCGCGTGGCCCCCGTACATTAATAAGCATTGCCCCCGGGGAGGTGGTGTTCCCCAGGGCTGCGAAGGGGGCGCGTGCTCCCCGCGCATTAACAAGTAAGCCCCGGGGAGGTGGCGGTCCCCGGGGCTCTGGGGGCCCCCACTACATAAATAAGCATTGCCCCCGGGACCTGGCCCATCCGGGGGCTTCAAAAAATAAAAAGCACAGGAGCCCGCGCTTCATTTTTTTTTTTCATGTTCGACAGGGTTTGCGCACACAGCACAACCCAGACGAAATTTTGGGCCTGGGGGTCCCTGTGGGACCCACTGAGCAGGCCTGGGGGTCAGGGTGTTCCTACCCTGCCCCCTTCTTTTGTTTTTTAACATTTCTCTTACCTTTTTACCCTCTCACGCGGCCTGAGGCACAAGATGGCTGCCAACACTTCCTGGTTTGAAGTGTTGGCAGCCAATCAGAGCCAAGCTCGTGCTCAGGTCAGGCTCTGCCAATCAGATCTCAGAATTCTCAAATATGTACATCTGTAAATCTTTAAATAACTCAAAAACTACTGAACGGATTTATACCATTTAAAAAAAAAGCATGCTTTCTGGACCAAGAGCTATCTGTGCCACATTTGGTGTAATTTGTTTCAGCGGTTCAGGCTGTAACCGTGTCTAAAGTTTCCTATGGAAATTAACATGGAGAAAACAGGTTTTGGGACCCCTCTTTTTTCTTGGCCCCCCTTTGACGAATCACATTGAAACTTTCAAGACAGGAGCTGACCTGAGTGAACAATTAGATTTGAAAATTTCGTGCAGATTCGTCAAACGGCGCTAAAGTTATTGCCAAATCAAAAACCGCTTTTCCTATAGAAACTAGGTTCTAACTATAACTACCTATTGGCGACCGCCACTAGGTTATATAAATTATATTTTTAATATTTTAAAGTTCTTTAAGTAAAGCATGCAATGCTGTTTCAGGAATGTCTTGTGAGGCTGCCATATTGGAAGGGGCATCGCTATTGGTTGGAGCGGTCAATAAAGCATTGCTGTATGATTATGTGTCTAATATGCTTAAATTTTGACATGGAACTAGAAATGATTGTAATAAAAATAGGGATAACTTTCTCCCTTATTTTAAACCTAATCCAGAATGGATTTTTTGAGGAGTGAGGTAGATGGAATACAATTATAAACCCTGCTGTTGATGAGACCAAGAAAAGAGAGGGCAAGGATGGGGGTAGAGTTGATCGCTCACCGTGGAATAGGATAGTGAAAGTTCATGGTTCCCTACAATTTACAGTGTTGTCCTCAGTTTCTCAGTAGTCACACACTATTCATATTATCTCTTCATTAAATTAATTAGATAAGTGAAGTAATCTTCATTCACATCTCTCTCCTCTCAAGTTGCTCCTTTATCAGTCCTCTGTGCCTCCCCACTAGTCATTGCTGGTCAACATCATTGCAGTGTACATTATCATAAGTCAGTGTGAACGGAGGAAGTTGAGGTTGTTATATTCTGCATCTATATGATCCAGTAGTGTAAAGCCATTCAATAGGCAGATATCAGTTAAGTCTTGTGGCGCGGGAGAAAGAAAAGTTCCTTGACAAATCAGCCATCAGCAACAATAAAAAGAGGAAGCAAAATATATGAGAGGATGAAAAAACTAAGATAATTACTGGGGGAATGCTCGAACAAATCAGTATGCAAAGGGGTACAGTAGGGAGACAGAAGTGCTCCCTCTTTAGCGCCTTGTTTCCTTTGTATCGGATGTACACAGGGAGTAGCGCAAGACCAAATTAGAGGCAAACAATGGAGCAGGACTCCGATGAGTCCTCTCTGATGTGATGAATGCTTGTGCATGAGCAAATTCATGCCAAGCACCAAGCTACACAGCAGTGCGCACTATGGCTCCTCAAGTGGCGTTGTATGGCCAAAATCAGAGTATCAGTTGAATGAGCACGTTTCCAATAAAACAAATGTTCACCGCAGAGTCAGCTTAGTTTCCGGTCTATGAAACCCACATCCAAGCATGGCCAGGCACGTCAAGGAGTCCAATAAATGGCTCACGTCTTGCTGCCCTCCTCGGAGCCTCAGAGGAGAGCCGCCATTGCCTTCAACACCAAGCTCCGCCCCCGAAGGGACACAAATGTTAATTAGAACAGAAAAGAACATTGGTAGTGACCATCTTAAGTGGAAAGTCACCCACATTAGTATTATTTTTCCCACTCACTTCTTTTGTTCACTGAATGAAGGGAAATCGTTGAGTCAAAAGCTGGGATAAACAAGAGTCTCTTGAAGATTTTAAATCAGAATTTCTTAGATCAATCCATACAAGGACGAGTGGTCAAAAAATAAAAGAACAGTACCCAATTAGTAATACCGTGATTTAATTTATTTTTCTTTTCGGTGGATTGTGTGGTATATAGTATATCTTTTATGAAATGAATGTTTTTTCCTGATCCATGTTTTACAAGGAGTTTTTGATCAAGGGTTGCACCCATTAAACAGAGCAATCAAAGTTCCTATTTCACTTCCATTAAATGACAGTGTCTTGAGAAAAGTGTGTGGTAAAAATGTACTATCATACTACTTTTGATACAAACATCAATAAATTGAACGCACAGGTCAATGAACAAAGAGGCTCCATTGTCATGACAGCTTGATTTCTGAATTATGTTGGTTTCACTAAATGAATTATATATTTATGAGAAGAGAAATAGAGTCCAGGCTTGAATACAGTCCATCACAAGATAGATTAGATATTGAATAGGAAACTTGACTGCTCGTTCCCCCAAATCCTCCCAATGGATTATTGCACATCATTTTTAAAGGCAGCATCACAAGACAGGAAGTTGCACCTTTGCTGCCTGTGCCTTTGATTACTATAGTCCTGTGTGAATTGGAGCTGTTTGACACCAATCTCCCAGAATCTTAGAATTCTTACCATGTTTCATCTGCGCACCAGGATAAATTATTAAAGGCCTTTATTTGGATACCTTGGAAGTAACATTTCTATTTTCTGGCTACCTTGGTGCAAGGAGGTTTTGATTAGCAGTTTTCACAGCCGATATTGATGCATTGAGTGATACTGCTAGGACACTGGATTCAGTGTAGGCAGAAGTGTATCTTAGCAGGATTGCACCACAGCTCACATGCGGAAAGTGTTAACATTCTTGAGGTGTAGGCTGATAAACTCACAACAAGTTCTTACTGGTGCTCAAAGAAAAGCTAGGAAGAGGACATTTAGACATTTCCCTCTTAAGTAAACTATACATCAGTATATGAATTTTTTCGCGATGAATTGTGGTTAAAGTGAACACTTTTCCTTCCAGCTGCTGCAAATTAATACCACATCTTTTATGGAGATTCAAATGGGTCCATTAGCATAAAAGTGCGTGATGTTGCTTCATCTGAAGCTAGTCCAAAATCATCTTTTTGTTTCCTTTATTACATTTACACAATTGTTATTTCCATCACCATTACCGTGTTTTACATGAGACTTGCAGGGCCCTACAAACATTGCCTTTGGAATAACCATTAAAGGCATTACTGATACAACTTGCTGGTATTTAAGGTGCTAAGTCTATGTGCAGTAAGACGTTATATAATAAAGGTTGCCTGATGACGGGAGTGTGTTCTTTGAAGGAGCTAAGAAGTGTTGTCCTCTCTAGAGCAGAATGCAAAGTTTTAGAGTAAAGTGCTGGATGTCCCTCCTGCACTATTACAATGTTGCTATTATTCCTTGTTAGGTTGTACATTGCTGACTATATTCCCTTTGATGGATGTGCAAATTATTAAAATAACGTGCAGGGTTACTCCGAGAACAGTCTGCGTTAATTATCAGGGCGTGTTCAATCAGCATCTACCAGCTGTCTGGGGCAGGTTCATCTTTCTTATCTTCGTTGTTGTTGCGTTGCTTGGATTCACTCAGCAGAGTTCTTACTTCTAGCATAAATGTTACTTATTTCGCCAAATCTGATGGGGCAGTGCTGGAGAAAAGAGCTGATATTGCCTCTGCACATGTCTGTACTCTTATGGACAGAAAGATCAATTTTAATAGTTTGCATTGTAGTAGCAGGGATGGGCGACATCATTTGGGGTGCAACAGGGACTCCTCTCTATTATTGCAAAGTCTGAATTTGATGATGTGTGCTAGGGATTTCCACCCTGGATTTAACTCTTTTGTCAGCTAAGGCACCAGCGGGCCCACTCGACTTCTTTTAGGTATTTCTTTCCCAGAGCATGATTTAGATATGTCTTTATTTTGTGCATCCCATATGATGCGGTAAGCGCTGACTGCATTTTGTTGCCCTTTTATCTGGCTATATCTGCTTCCCACAATAACTGGTGGATTTGTTTATTTAGTGCATTCTTCATGGCCATGCAACTTATGCCATTTGTTGCCCAGTTTTCGCCTTTTGAATATAGCTGTTCCGGGGCTGTTTTTTCTTCATAGATTGATTTAAGTACTGCCTTCATGGATCCTGCTGGAGCTTCCAGGCCTAATAGTAGAATTTCGCATTAGTGTCCAGACACTAGAATATTTGCTGTGTAAGATCAATCTCCAGGCAAATCAGAGTGTTGCACATGTATTTTGGTAGCCTGAAGATACACCTGTAGACCTGGCACTGGGTTTTCACAGCACACCATCTATTTGGCCTGGAAATGCTTGTTGTGCGTACTCTGCTATCGCCAATAATTTTACTTCCTTGGTATCATAGTTGGGTGACAGCTTCCCATAGAGTTTGCACAGAGCATATGTTGTCACATGGGCATTTATTTTCATCTTATGGTGGTGAATTGACAGCTTTCCTGTGCCGCTAATCCACACCCCAAGGTAGTTGTAGGTTCTTGCAGTTGCTATGGTCCAGGGTCCCAATCTACATCTGTTTGAGGCATATTGACCAAAGATCACAACTTAGGACTTTGTTTGGAGGTTAGCCACCAGGTCGTTGCATTGGTTGTAAATGTGTAAGGCACTCACTCCTTCCGTAGACCTGTTTTTGTATGGTCAGATATTACCAGGTCGTCTGCATACAGCAATAAATACACCTTTTTCAACCCTATTTTTAGGGCTCTTTGCAGATCGTTGCCCAAGTCGGCCGTATATAAATTGAAGAGTGTCGGTCAGTCCCCGGTCTGTGTGGAGTTTTTGGGAGACCGCATCCTACGCCAATTCTATTTTTACTGAGGTCCTGCTACAAAGTGCGATAATGGCGTTAAGGAGGTTGTCTGGGATCTCCCAGTTTTTAGTTTCCTCCATAGCTTTTTACGAGTGACCTTATCGAATGCAGTGGAGTAGTCTACAAAGCATGCAAACATTGGCATGCTATTTTTTCTGCTCCCTTGCTGTGCAAAGTAGGATAGAGAAACTGTATTATCAATTGTTGATCAGTACTAGCAAAATCTAGTTTGGTAAAAGGGTAGTATCAATTCTTCTAAAATCCATCTGGATAGTTCTGTTAGTAATGTGCTTGCGTTCACTTCACTTCCAATGTCAGAAGAGCAATTAATCTATTGTTTTTGGGGTCAGTGTTTTCGCCTTTCTTGAATATTGCCTGTAACAAAGAGCCTCACCATGAGCCCTGGACAAACACTTGCAGCCTGCATCCTGTGAACAGTGTGGAGAGAATCCCTGCCCAATATGCTGGATCCTGCCTAAACATTCCACCAGGGAGTCAATTGGGGCCCCTAGCCTCATCCTTTCTTATCTTTTTTATGATTTTATAGCTGTCTGCTTGTCCTGTGTTTTACATCCTTTGTCCTCAGTAGGCTCACTTTCCTTGGTTTTCTGTCAACCAACGGCCCATTCCTTTTTCCTTGTGGTGTCCCAACTGGATTTTCTGTGTGTAAATTTGCTACATGGGTTAATCATGCTTCTGTGGTCACAGATTTACGGCGGTCGGTTTTATCGTTTTCCAAGTGGTTGATATATTCCCTGAATTGTTGCTGTTTATTTTTTTGGGACAAATTATAGACGTCATCCTGAGATTCCATTGACAATGTAATGGAATCTCAGTGTGGATACCGAGAGGGCTGAGCTGTGGTGTGGATGTAAAGCTGACTGCTCTATTTTGTCATAGAATAAATACTTATCAACACCCTGCACCTCATGGTGGATTAACACATGACACTAATGTCTGTCCTAATATTCACATCCCTACTATGTACTATAATTTCGTTGCTAAAATAGCATAATTATGCATAATTAGACATTCCAAGAGGTAAAAGACATATTACATTTTCACTTCTTTCCAAGTATTTAAAATGTTGCCTTAAAGCTGATTACGCAATGCAAACTAGACAGCATGAGTTTGAGATTAAGTATGTCTGGAGGCAAGAACCTGGTTGTACACTCCTCTCAGATAAATACCGTCATTAGTTGAAAATATATTACTTTCATTGTGTCTGCTATTCTGAGATATGGGTTGGAAGGTTATTGGCCCAGAGCACTTATGATACCTGCACAAATCGAAGTTACAAGTCTCTCCTTAAGAACTAATACACACGTGAATTTAAATTAAGTTTTGTTAACCCAAACAGCTTTTTTGAGGATTGGAGAATACTTTGATCTCCATATGGACACAGAAAGACATATATTCATTCACAGTTTATCACACAGTGCTTGTGTGTGTACATGCAGGGAGATACAAACACACACATACAACTCACCTCCGTTGTGATTCAACAAGACAGTGTAGCCAGTATTCTGTTAATTTAGCTGACCATCTTCAAAAATGCAAATCTTTGTTCAGCTCTTTATTTGTTACAACAGAATATTGTGTAACTGATTTAGTTTTTGATATCTTATCTGAGTTTGGTTAATTGTCTTTTTGCAAAGCCATTTTGAACTCAAGTTCTAAGTACTAAAGTTCGATAAGTCCAGACATCATTAAATATTTTAAATGTAGCCAGATATCTCGCAGTAACAAATTTCATTGATGATTAGAAAACATGTAATTATATTTTTTTTGCCTACCTACCAGCTATCATTAAATTGTTGGGTTCTAATTGACATGTCTCTCTATCCATATCTGAAAATGGAACTTTCTTAAAATGTCAGTCTTGCCAACATGTGCTCTTTTTACATTTGCCTCTTTTCTTTTGATTGCCCCCAAGTAGGTTTATTTACAAAGTATAGCACAAGAACTAACATTTCAATGAAGCACTTATGCATTATGTTACCTAAAGGTGACACTGTTAGGTCCCTGCCTTTAAAAAGAAATTGATGGTTCCTTGTTTGCATGTCCTCTCTTATCTGCTACGACCTGCTGATTTGTAGAGAGGTGTGGTGCAGCAGCCAGGGCAGCTGACTTCGGAGCACAGGGTTCACGGTTTGATCCCCGGCTCTGGCGGCAGCTCAGCTCAGCTCAGCACCATGTGACTCTGCTCACTTAATTTCCACAATGGCCCCCAGCGCCTTGAGACCCGTATGGGTGAGTAGTTTGCGCTTTACAAATACAGATTTATTTCTTCTCCTTAATGTTTATATGTACAAGATTGGATCACTTCAACTGCTGATTATTACCTGTCTTATTTTATAGATTCCAGTTGTTTCAAAGAATTGACTTAAAATATTATCCAAAATTTGTTTTACCTTTTATTTTTTAAGAACATATTTTAGTTTTCCAAGTTTCAGCAGATACCCACCTACCTGCTTTAATGGTAAATTTTATGTATTCTCATTCAATTTGGTCACTAAAGTTTCAGAAATTGGTTCTCAACTATTTCTTATGCCAAATCAGACAGGAATTTTCAAATTTGGTTCCATTCCTTTCCTACTTTATATTTTTCTTTCTATTTATTTGTTTGCCTGTGGCTTCTTCTATAATGAATCCCCACCATTTTCCAGAGTTTCTTTTGCATAGTACAACATTCACAAATAATTTGGTGTTTCAGTTTTATGCTGTTTTAAATGAACTGTTGAGCCATGCTAGACAGAAGGAAAGCATGTGCAAAACATGAGTAGTGGTCTAGGAAGAGGTTTGCAATTGTTTACGTAAGTGGGATAGACTGATCAAAAGTTTGATGTTGGAGGACCTTTATGAAGAGGAACGGAGATTCACCCTCATTGTTGAATGAGGTGCTGTACAAGAGGTGTGTATGGAGAGGTTTCTGAAGTCATGGTGTGAAGGAGAGGGTCTGGCATTTGGAAGGATGTAATTGTAGTTCCTCAGTCTAAAGTTTGAGAAAGTCCCTTTCTAGCTTTTTTTTGCATTAATTGATTTCAATCTGGCAGTGTGTTGGCATCATGAAATGCTTACTATTTCTTCCACGTAGTGTGTTTCATAGGTAATGCAGGTGGTTTTGCAGATGGAGACTCTCAGAGACAGCCAATGCATGTCCACCAAGATAATAATGTAGTTGTACTTTTGCAGCCCTTACATCTTGGTAGCAGTATGCAAGACACTGCAGCAGAGTTGCTCCTGATTGGCTATAACTTTATTTAGTAAGCAGCAATCAGAATTCATCTTGGTACACACTCAAGATCAGAAGGTGGATGGGAGCACACTGCTTCACATCCCAGCAGAGTTCACCTCTTTGCATTATGGTGAATGCTGGTCACAATTAGCACTTACTTGACTATTAGTAGTAGTATTTCACCAACGTTGGTGCAGGTAGTGCTGTTCATCTCCAGACACGTCTCTGGATGTTATCCTTAATCAGTAGAGATCTAAACAAAGTTTTAGCAGGTGTTGCTGAGAATATTGTCACAGTCCTATCAGGTCTCAGTACCGCTCACAGGTGCACAGATGCCCAGATGCATCTCCAAAAGCTTGTTAGCTCACTGGCTCCAGGTAGCCTTTTCAAACAGATGGGGGATGAGAGCACACTGCCTCACCTCTCAGCAGTGTTAACCCCTTTGCATTATGGTGAATGAAGTTCACAATTAGTGCTTACTTTAATATTAGTAGTAGTATTTAACCAACGGTTGTGCAGGTAGTGCTGTTCATCTGTAGACACCTGTTTAAGGATTTTATCCTTCATCAGTAGAGATCAAACACAGATTTTATATGGGGAATTGTTATCATCAGTCTCTAGAAGGATTGAGCTAGTGACCTCTTCTGAACCCACACTTAACACACACATGCTGGTATCTTCATTATCAATAGATTAATTATAAGAATCCTCTTCTAGAACCTTTACTAAAACCTTCCTGTAGTTCATACTGTTCATCCTACCTTCTTTTTTAAAATGCCCGACGATTCCACATCCACAGCATCTTTGATAATGGACTGGCCATTATTTGTCTTTGGCAAAATGCCCAGCAAAACTGCACCTATAACATCTGAAATCCTGGAATATTCTGTTTGTTTTTTCCTGAAACTAGGCTTGGTCTGACTCAAATTATTTCCTCGAGGATTGTCTGGTCTCTTACTTGACTTAATTGTATTGACCACATCCTTACTATCCTGTTTTGTATCCAATTCAGATGTTTTCTTATTATCCGCCAGAACAGCTTTTGCACATCTGTCAGACAGTTCCAAATCAGGAACTTCCTGTAATGGAGACTACGCCCACGGCCCATAGTTTCTCTTGTATAGACGTATCTGCTGCATGCATAGCTATCTGGTCTCTGATTAGTTTGTCACTCAACAAACCAAACCAACACATCAAAGCGAAGTTCTTCAAGGCCGAAACATAATCCTTAATACCTTACTCCTTAGACTGTTTCCCGTGATAAAACATTTACCTGTCTATGCCTAGACATATGGTAGGGGCATATTACGCATCCAAGTCATCTATAACATGAAGAAAAACATCACCTTGACTTGGTTTTTTCCCTGTACGATTATTCTCATTTAATCAATTGGGATGTAAAGAATGTAGTAAAATGTTCTTCTTCCTTTCCGGTGTGAAGTCATCATCCTCATCCAAGGTAGAAATATAATTCATAAAGTATTCCTTCCACTCTCTCCATGTTATAGAATTATTACCAGATGTTGGTAAAAAGGGCCGTGGGGGCATGAAATTCAAGGTAACCGATGCCATATTGATTTGCTACACTGTACGTAAAAATGTTGAATGAATTTTGCTTCCAGAATACAGGCAGTAGCTGCAAAGTACACGGTGCACGTAGACAGATACAACTGTACAATATGCAATGTGTGTGCACATCGCATATTGAAACTTTGTTGGTGTGTCTTTGTAAAGCAAAGGCCGTATAGCGCGTCATAATTAGCAAAAGACTAGCCTGAAGCAATGTGATGCAAGAGAAAATCAGAATAGTCTATCGATGTTGCAGAACACCAGAGTGCACAGCTCAATTCCTCATTAACAGGCTGCAATGTATTAGGTGTACGATTACACTTAAAATGGCCAACACATTGTGCGTCAGTACGTGCCCTCAAATGCCATTTCCAAATCACCTATTATGGCCGCTGCAAAGTACATCAATACATTGCTGTGACGTATAATTAAACTTGAGGCAAAGAGCACTGTCACGGAACACTCAGGAAAAAAAAAACAGTTGACACTGGTGAAGCTAAAAAAAACGTTAAAGATGTTGTGTTTGTTGTAACAGTTTGGAACACTATAGCTCACCCAAATTTCGATGTTAAATTGTTTCATCCATGTATTTCCTCAGATGTCGAGTTCGGATACTAGCAAGTGCTATTACATTGTCATTAATGCGTGCCACCGCGAAGGTTCAATTCCAGGGCCACTCGTCGCCAAATTTGTAGTAACGAGTCTATAAATAAATGAGTCTAAAGCGTAATTTATTCTTCCAATATAGGCCCCAGCATGACTGAGAGCGAGAGTATACAGCTGCTCCTCTTATAGCATCTTATCCTCCTTTTCCTCATTTAACATTCAATATTACATCACAATATAGCTGATGACATAGGAAATTAACACTAAGGCAGCCTATATGGGACATGCTTATAACTAATATTACATTTCTAAATACCTCCATTACAACCCAGTGCATCTACAAAAACTCTTCAGCTGACTGCCTCAAGGGAGCCTTTTTAAACAGAAGGGGGATGGGAGCACACTGCCTCACATTCCAGCAGAGTTTGCCCCATTGCATTATGGTGAATGCAGTTCATAATTAGTGCTTACTTGAATATTAACAGTAGTATTTCACCAAGGTTGGTGCAGGTAGTGCTGTTCATCTCTAGACACGTGGTTCTGGATTTTATCCTTCATCATTAGAGATCAAAAACAAATTGTATCAAGGATTGCTGAGAATGCAAAACAAATTGTATCAAGGATTGCTGAGAATGCTGACACAGTCCTCTCACAGGTGCATCTCCAAATGGTTGTCAGCTTACTGGCTCCAAGGAGCCTTTTTAAACAGAAGGGGGGGGTAGCACACTGCCTCACTTCCCAGCAGAGTTCATCCCTTTGTAATATAGTGAATGCAGTTCATAATTAGTGCTTACGTGATTATTAGTAGTAATATTTTACCATTGTTGGTGTAGGTAGTGCTGTTCATCTCTAGACATCTATTTCTGGATTCTATCCTTCATCAGTAGACTCAGGATCAGTCATTCTTCAGATTTTGGTCTTGTCAGTAGTCTCCTACAGATAAAACATTATATCCAATGAGTCCATATTTGCTGGGTAATGACAAAACATGATTATATACAATTTTACACAATTAATTTCTTCTGCTAGGTGTCCAGTGTCTGGATACCGAGATGCAGAGGGTCCTCCCATTTTCTTCTCCTGCCCTGAAGTAGACTGTTCTTAGACAGACATTACTAATTGTAAACTCTGAATGTAAGGTTGAATGAAGCTCAAACCTCGCAGCTGTTGAACAGTATTTGATATTGCAGAGTGACTAATATTTAGCACATTCTTTTTTAAGACTTTGGAATCTGGCCACATCTTCAATTTTTTGACATTGACCAGATGAGGGTTTTAGGTTGAGGCTGTCTCAGTCTAAATAAGGCTTCAGTTTTGCTGTGTGTCCTAATAAGGGCAAAATAATTTGGAGTTGGGTTGTTGCAAATTTATATATATTTCCCCTTTAATGCCTTTGACTTTTAATTTCACTATTCCATTTTGTCTTCATCTTTTTTCTCTTTGTATTTTTCTTTTGTTTATCGATTTATTACATGATGAATTGTTCTATGTTTCTTGTTTCTCTTTTCTTTGGTTAGACTTGATTTAAAATGAGCTATTTGTACAAAAGTGCTTTTCTTATTTTTTATAATGCTGTTTATAATTTTACATTTTTCTGATTATTTGATTGCATGTGGTTCTGTTGTGCTGTTTAATTTTTAACCCAGTGTTGGTTGCTATTGAAGGGTACCAAAAATTTCTCTTGGATTAATGCAGGGATTATGATAACTGTTTGACTGACTGTGTATTGCAGGCACAAGAATCTCACTTCATATAAGAAAAATTATGAGGAATTGATTAAGTTTGTACGTTTTATACTAGGTGCTTAGAAAATACTTAACCTTAAAAAAATCTGAAATGTTGTCACATTCTTGTGGGAGCACAATGTGTTCCATGCTTTCTAACATCTTGGTGGTTAAATATAATAAACAGGACACAATCTTATTGACAACACTTGAGACCTCATTATTGACATTTTAAAGTTGTATGACCAAACCCATGCTAATGAAATGCAAAAGAAATGTAGTCTTGTCTTCTAAGTAGAGATTAGATACTTCACTAAAATCATGTGTTCCAGGGTAACCACGAACGGTCTTATTCACAAAGGTAAATTACTTCTTAAACTAATGTTTATGAAGGAAATTTACCTTTTTAACACCTGCTACTAATTCACAAAAATATTCCTGGCAGGCAAACGCCATTACATGAACCATTACATGAACCGAGATCTCCAGCACAAGTATGGAGTTCTCTGAGCCTGTAAATTCAACTCAAGCGATGGGAAAGTATGTGCTCCCAAGCGTGGCTAGCCTTGAATGTTTGTGAGTGGGATGTAATACGGAACCCTGCATGCATTTCCAATGCATTCCTTTACTCTGCAGTCAGTACCCTGACTGCAAAGTTACCACGCATTCCTTTACCGCGCAAGTTGTCGCAACGTCTTGCCTTAGGGGGCGCTGGAAGTAAAAAATAGTATAAATTACTATTCCAACTCTGGTCAGTGTATTAGTAGGGAAGATGTTATACTTAAAATCCAACACCAGTCCAACAATGCGCCCCCTAAAGCAAGTAGTTGTAACGACTTGCATGGTAAAGGAATGCATAGTAACGCCGCAGTCAGGGTAGTGACTGCGGAGTAAAGGTAGGTCGTGGTTTTCTATGCGGGGTAAAGGATGTTTCCCTTGTGAGTGTGCACAACCTGTTTGTTAGTCTACTTTCACAAACTCTTCTAATTCCCTATGGCACCCTGGAAAGGGTAGGCTGTAAACATAGGGATCCACCCTCAGATATATATGTACGTCAAATCCTCCCAAATTAAGTATGTATTCCTACAGTGGTGGAAAGTACACACAGGTTGTTTAAATACCTCTCACACACCAAACGGGCCCTTGATGTCATGCTTCATCATTGGGGTCTTCCCGCCCCTCTACGGGACGGGGCGTGCTACGACCTACATCTACGTGGGAGCACTGTTGTTGTTAGATAACTATGTGTCGTGTAGGGGTGTGAGAGGAAGGGTCAGGAGTGGATATGAAAGTGAATTAAAAAATACCTGGCTCGTTGGTCAAAAAACTTTAATATACCTAAGAGCTGGTATTATTAAAATGTGGGGAAGGAGGTGTATATGCCTCAATGAGCTATGCCTTCTATATCTGCCGACATGTTTCAAAGCTCCCTAAGCTTCTTCTTCAGGACCATAAGGATCCCTTCCTATACTCACATTTATAATAGTGGTGCGTGATCTATTAATCCTAATGGTGATATATGTCAAGTGTGAAGAGTATGGTGCAAGTGAATTCACTGCACGCAGTCATGAAGCCTCAATAGGTCGTAGTAGTCGTAGTAGTCGTTTACCTGCAAAAAAAGACGTACTTTACAAGACATATACTTTGTCCACGGTGAGCAATGGTGACCTGTAAAAAATGTGTGACTTTAGACTTTATGAATTTAGTTTTAGTGAAATAATGGTGATGGAGTGTCCTGGTGTAAAAATAAACAAAGGACGATAACCTGAGACAGACACACACAGAACATAAAGCACACACTCTTCAGGAATGGCGGTGAGTGGGACCAAAGAAGTTTCACTAACTGCAACAGTAGGAATGTGGTGTACATGATCACCTGTCCGTGTGGCCTGGAATATATAGGCATGACTACCAGACCCATCAAAGTACATACTGGGGAACACAAGAGTAACATCCATTGTGGGAGGAGTACAACGAAGACCCATTACCTGACCAACACACATGGAGTCGAGGATTTACAATGGACAGTGATAGAACAGCTTAAAAGGGAAAATGGCCTGTTTGAGAAGGAACAACAGTGGGTGTTCTGCCTTGGAACGCACATCCTCGGACTCAACGATGAGATACCCTGGAACCAGTTCCCCTCATGAGTCTGACATTTTGTGTGGACTTGAACTACCTTCACCTTTAGTTCCATCTAGTGACTTATCCCGATTCAGGGGTTTGATACTTTCCTCTAAAACCACTGGAACTTTTTACTGGCATCTCCTCATGTATCTTTCTAAACATTACCTCCTCTCTCTTTTGTCTACAGTATGACCTCTCTAAAACGTGTGCATTCCTGTTCCTTTTTAGTCAGCAGCAGAACACCTGCCCTTAATTTTTATCATGAGCATGTCTTTGGCACACCCCACTTTGTATTTTGTAAGTAAACTTTGCTCAACCATGCATTTGGAATTATCCATGGGCGATTGTATCCCCCCATATGCAATGACCACCCGGGTTGAGGTTGGGTGAGCGCTTCCTGTATTATTCACCCATCCTGACCCTGCTGCAGGTAGCGTGACTATCACATAAGACCCAGTATACTAACTTACCATGACCTTCGGTCTATTCCGGGTCGCCTTGAACATTTTATGCGCTAACTTTTTTTTTTACGCGGCCCTTCTATCTGAACCGCACTGTGGTATTTACGCAGGTAGGGGGTCTAGTCATTTTTGCACGCCTGAATCTTTATTCTCCTCACTTCCGGGTCACGCCCTGTTCACAATATGCGGAATTCGCATACAAGACCCCCCTTTTTTTGACCACCTAGTTGCTTTAAAAACCGGGTCCACTTTGCAAATATTCTATTCCTAAATGTGTGATCCTTCTGTTAAAAAGATCTTCCTTTAATTTATTTCTCTTCCGGTTCCCCATGGCAGAGCCAGCACAATCCTCCGAGTGAACATGCGGCCACACACAGGTGCTGCATACTAGCGATTCTCGCCACGTTAATTGAGGCAGGAACCTCAATTAGCTGCCCTATTTAAACCCCTCAGCTCAGTTATCCAGCGGAGCCATCGGACTACTCGATATTCCTCTCTTGTAATACCCATATATTTTTTCTCCTAGATAACCTATTAGGCACTCCTTCCACCCGGTCAAGGCTCAAGGTGCTTTATTCCTAAAATTTTCAAGTAGGTTGTTTTCCTTGCCTTGACACCGCTACAACGCAACAATATGAGCTGTGTTCTTTCGTAATCTCTATGGGCTGATTATAACTAGCCCTTTGGAATAGAGTGTGTGCTTTATGTTCTTTGTGTGTCTGTCTCATGTTATCGTCCTTTGTTCATTTTTACACCAGGACACTTCATCACCATTATTTCACTAAAACTAATTTCATAAAGTCTAATGTCACACATTTTTTACAGGTCACCATTGCTCACAGTGGACAAAGTATATGGCTTGTAAAGTACGTCTTTTTTTGCAGGTTAACGACTACTACGACCTATTGAGGCTTCATGACAGCGTGCAGTGAATTCACTTGCACCATACTCTTTACACTTGACATATATCACCATTAGGATTAATAAATCACGCACCACTATTATAATTGTGAGTATAGGAAGGGATCCTTATGGTCTTGAAGAAGAAGCTTGGGGGGCTTCGAAACATGTCGGCAGGTAGGAGGCATAGCTCATTGAGGCATTTACACCTCCTTCCCCACATTTTAATAATACCAGCTCTAAGGTATATTAAAGTTTTTTGACCAACGAGCCAGGTATTTTTTAATTCACTTTCATACCCACTCCTGACCCTTCCTCTCACACCCGTACACGACTCATAGTTGTCTCAGAACAACAGTGCTCCCACGTAGGTTGTAGCACACCCCATCCCGTAGAGGGGCGGGAAGACCCCTATGATGAAGCATGACACCAAGGGCCCTTTTGATGTGTGAGGGGTATTTAAACAACCTGTGTGTACTTCACACCACTATAGGAATACATACTTAATCTGGGAGGATTTGACGTACATATATATCTGAGGGTGGATCCCTATGTTTGCTAACTTGACTTTGGGAGGGTGTATCCGCCTCCACTACTCGTGCTGAGTAGTACCTTTCTACTCCCCATTTTGTTTCTTTTGATTTGAAGGGTAGGCTGTAGCCAGGAGCTGACATAGATCCCTTTCCAGGGTAGAATAGAGATGGATCAATCCCAGATTTTATGAGGGATATAGGGAAGGAAAACATGTTTCCCATGTAAGAAAGAAGAAGTGCTTTGCACAGTTGATAGTATTCACCTCTGTGCAGCGCTCTCTGTCTTTTAGAACAGTGTTAATATGATCCCACTGGAAATGTCAAACAACCTTCCAAGATGTGCACCTGGAAACCTGCACCTGCTTTTTTCCAGGTATACTTCAGGTAATATCTGAATTCCAGGAAGCTTGGAAAATATGTTCAGGTTGAGATCTCTGACAATATTTGTTCTTCGGGCTCTAAGTGGTCCTGTGCAAGAAATTCTATCTGCATGTAATATAAAGAAAATACGGGCAATGTTAAAAAATGCATATTTGTGCAGTGTAAGAGTGCTGCATTATACATCCCATTACAATCTGGTTCCCATGATCCACGCATAGGCTTGCTCCACACACTAACAAGTTTGTATGTCATTTTTGGGACGCTGCTGTAATTTTGATATAAAATTGTTGTCTGCTTTTGGGGTCAGAGGCATGCACATGCCTCTGTTTCAAATCAAGTAGCTAAAATACATGAAAAATTAAACATCAAGCATTAAAAGTATTTAATTTGTGTTAATCAACACTGTGGCATCATATGAGCGCTATCAGCAGGTCATGTGTTCAAATCTCTGCTAGGCCGATTTAACCTCCTTTTCTCTAAAAGGGAATATTATTACTGCTTTTGTTATTATTATTAATATTACTATTAGTAGTAGGAATAGTAGAGGTCGTAGTATTTATAAAACATCTTCATTGTAATGTACAGGACAAAAATACACATTCTCGGTGATCATTTATACATACCCCTGGCCTATCATTATATGTTCCTTGATATATGAATCAAAGTGATATAACTAGAGTGGTGTTTCTTTTGAGCACAACACATCCCAAACAATTAAATTAGAATGGCATCTCCCCAGGAAGTTCATCAAAGAAATAAAAGAATCCCACTTGGGATCTGTCGTCCAAGGAATGGAAAGACTAGCACAGTGTCTCTCACTGGGTATAAAAGTGCCGGTGGCTAAAATTGCAGCTTGCCCAGAAACAACTGTTAGAAACCGAAGACTTCTATGGCAGCTTGCAAATGTAAGCAGACCAGGACGTAGGGCGTGTAATAACTACAAAACTAGAATTGCACTATTAGGAAGGTTAGTAAGATTTGGGTGAGAGCATCCATGAGTACTAAGGTAAGCTGCATATATTTGTTTTCAACTGAATATTTTAGTTTTGCTGAACCCCGTTTACGCTCTGGTCTCTTCTAAGGACATTCTAAGGACAAATGTCTGTTTATTTGTTGATTATTTTGTGATGATCTCTTCAGCAGCAGCTGGTACAGTATCTCATAGGGTATATCATAAATTCTAGTTTTGCTAATTTTTTAAGTACAAATATTGGTTCAATTCTTTACTATTCTGGAAATATTCATTTGGAGTTAGATTTAGTTTCAGTTTTTTCACTTCACCCTACAGTTGTGATGGTCACTTTACTCCTATTCGTTTAATAATTCCATGGAACAAATGTGCACCTGGGAATTTTGATTCTTTTAGTTAGGGTAAGGAAAATGTCTATAATTTGGAAAAGAGTAGTGATTTTCACAGAACCAGTTTCCGATTGATCAGGGAGTAATAGCTCTCTTGGGTTTCTATTTCTCTCTTATGATTGGTAACCTAAGTGGAAAGTCCAATGCTCGATAGCCGATGATTTGCTTTGGGGCTAAAACTATTCCCTCACTACCAATTACGAATTCATTATATTTTTCTGTGAATATAAATCATTTTTGTTACGATTATGCTGATTCAGTATGACCACCATGCTTTAGAACTTTTCTTTAGCTGTTTCATTCTCCATCGGTTGAGAAATGCATTCACTTTTCAGCATTTTCTTCCTCAGAGGGTTTAAAAATCTACTGTTAGTTAACATTATCTGATTCAGCAAAAGTAGTAACTAATCGAGCATTGATTACAATATTGTTAATCCCTTGTAATCATACGGAGTCTTTCCTTCCCACCTCAATAAGCATAAACGCCATGAGCTCCATTGCTTGTTGATTCTTAACTTGTACTCCGTTTTTTTCCAACTTTTTTTTCATTTGCACCTCAGGCTCTAGGTTACCCTGTCTGACCAACCATGCCTTCCGCCCATGAAATCCCTACATTTCTTTGGTTTACGTTTTATAGTACATGCAGTTGTCACTTCCCCTTCTATGCTTCCGGTGGTCTACTTGCATTAATCTGTACAAATATGTTATTTCATGTCTTATCTGGTCCTTGCCGTAATTCATACAGTGATTGGTTTCACAGGTTATCAGCTACTTAGTTAACAACATTGTTTGATTCAACTGAATTCTTTTGTACTTTGTGCCTGATTTGTGCATGATATTGTATTGTTTTATGGAATTGCATGAATGTGTACATCCTTGCCTCCTGAACTCCTGGCACCATAGACTGGAGTGTTATTTAGTTAATTCATGATGCCATTGGTCGAAGTGCATTAAAAAAAGTTTAGGATCTGTGATGCTATGCACAAATGGGGGTGGGGTAAGTGTGCGCAGGGGCTGGGTAAATGGCTTGGCTGAAAAAATCTAAATATTCTGTAAGCTCTTTTGGTTTTTCACCTCTAGGTATCTACATGTAAAATACAGCTCAGCTTAAATGAAAAATAAATGCAATTTAAGTTAATCAATGGGTAATCCAATATCATACATTATGAAACCTCTATTAGTTAATGCATTGCAGGGGCTGTGTCTATAACCAAAAAACGACAGAAGTGAATCCTGGTTGGTGCAGTGGAGAATAGTAGCTTGTGTATGTTTAGTGCTATGATGTCCCAAACTGTGGCAGAAAGCACTGTAATAGTTTATTTTAAATGTGCAATACACACAGTTTAAGACAGGCTGTCATAAAAATGTGCAAAAAGGATTAAGATAGAAAAGTGCTTCCAACATACAGTTTTTAGTAACACCCAGTTTGTACGTGGTGCAATTATTTTTATAACTATCCTATAAGTACACACTTCACAGTAGCAGCTGGTAACTCCCTTGCCCTAGAACTCTAAAAGAATACATTTGTATCATCCAGACATTTCAAGAGATTCTGTCAATTAAAGCCAATATCGTCTTTCAGCACCCATTACATTTGTAGATTAACCAGCTTTGTACTTTTACATTTCTTTCAGTCAAGCAGGCACCCTGGCAAGAAGGCTTGTTTAGCTGTCTGCCTATCCCTTGGTTTTCACAGCACAAGCGGCTCCCTGCCCTTACACTTCAGCGGAAGTATTTCAACTGTTGAAATTAACCAAAGCTGTTGTCTTTTCACAAAAAGTATGGGAACTGTTTTTCTTACATTTAAAAAGTATGGGCATGCCGTGCTCCTCAGATCCTGTCCACTTCGACCACTGCATGGTGCCCAAGCCCTATGAAACTGGTCAGTTTCCAAAAAGGATGTGATTTGATACACCTGTTGAGCTGATTTCATGGTACTTCCAAAACTCACTCCTGATTGGTCCGCAGATAGAATACCAAGTTTGTGTGATGTGTCTTTATACAGTGAACAGAGGAAGCTTCTATCATTTGTATTTGGTTTCACCTAAGCACCTTGTATTCACATTTTTTTCAAATGTATTCTTTTTTTGTGTTGTGCTAGTTGAAGTAATCACATCTCCATCATTACTCAGAAACAAAAATGGCCCTGGCAGATAGACTGGAATCGCATCAAATCGGAATTTTGTATAATACCCCCCCAAAAAAACATTTAAACTCAGCCAGACAGGAAAAGGAACAGTTTGGGAGCAGGGTTCAATTTTGAATAATCGAGATCTCGGAATGTGAGTGTGTAGTCAATGAGCAAACTTAATCCTTAAGTAACTTTATTGAAGGTCCATCTCTAAAACCTAACGACTATTAGTCTGTGTCTGCAGAACTTTATTCCAATTTTACCTACTTCTTAATTCATTTAGAAACGGGAAGTGATTGCTTCCCATTAATGGTGTGTTTTCACCTTTGCCTGAGAGAGGATAGAAGATGGATTCTTGAACCTAGCATTTGCCCAGTGAAATATCCCCACTGTAGAAATGCTACCACTTTGGAAAAATGTAAATCTGTTCAGTAGGATGTGCCAGAATATGTCGTCTATAAAGGATGCAGTAACCCTGCAGTTTGGCGCAACAGTATTAATGGCTGTATTCAATCGACATAATTTAAATAGATCACTCTTGAATATTTAAAAAAATGTTGGTTTGAAGAGGGGTGGCTAAAGGTGAAAAGGAATGCTAATGCCATTCAGAGGAAGGCTAATGTATTTAATTCACCTCACCTTCTTGACAAAACTCAAAATTTGTAGGGAGGAATAAGAATCTGCATTTTCTTTGTAAGAATCAGGACTTTTATACTGTGAGTTAAATCATCTAGAGTAGCTTTGCACTGGATGTAGTCCCACATGCTGTTCAATGCACAACACTCAAATGGAGGTGGAAGGATACATCCACTGGCGGCTGCCACTAACAAAGGTGGGTGGGGAGGGTGAGGTGGGCAGAGAGGGAGAGTGAGCACGGTGGGGCGGGATGATAATTTTTAAAACTTAGCTGACGCCGCCGCCTCCCACGTCTCATCGCTCCTGCTGGCCTCTTCTGGGTCCCAGCAGCCCTTGGACAGACTCCCATCCAATCACCGTGCGGCAAATCAGCACTGGGATTGACCTGAGGGGGCAGGAAAGACGCTCCGCTCAGGTCATGGAATCTGTGGGGTTTCTCCAGCCCGGCTGCTGAATGCAGTTGGGCTTTAGAAACATAAGTGCGCATGTGTGTTTTGGTCAGCCTGAGATGGCTGGTCAAAAACACATGCATACTTTGGGAGTGCACTAGCACTCCTCCTCCCACCTCCCATGCCCCGCCCCTTCATGCACAAGCTGGCTCAGAGCCGGCAAACGAAAAATAAAACAATGCTATTTTTCGTTTGTTGGCTCTGCACCAGTGGGGTGACGCTCCTCAGCCATTAAGGAGGAGCCGTAACTGCATACATCCAAATATTTTATAGCATTAGCTGAAAAGTGAGTACCACAGAAGGCATTGTTTAAGCATATCTCAACCCCTTGGCTGACATAGACTGGTCGAAGAGAGCCAGTGGTTGATGGGGATAGACGCAAAGCCCACTGCATGCATATTGTAAACAAAAGATCTTTTTTATGCTATACTGTCAAAAAACAATATTAAAATGTGTATACCATAAAATTGAGAGCTTTAATTATAATATTCTAAATGAATAAATACCAAAAGCTACCTCAATTAGTACTGTTTTCTTTACGTTGTTTTTCATTTCATCTTAATTCTCTAGAAGTGTGATTTGCTCCAAAACTCTAGTTTGTTTCGGAATTAAAATAAGATGGCTCTACTTTTTTACTCTGAGCTCGTCTTTGATTACACTTGGTACTGGGTGCTGTGTGGTAATTTCCCGAGAAAGCAAAAGAGACACAATTGATGGACGGAATGCAGAACAAATCAAAACATTCACTCCCAGTCAAGAGATCTGGGTTAAATCCATCATTCTTTTGCTCACCATGCCACTGGAATCAAGCTATCCTGGCTGAAGAGGGGTGAAACTCCAAAACCGGTCCTAGATGGCTTGTTTGCAGTCCAGGGAGGACCTGGCTTGGCAGTTCGGGCTGGACTGTTCCCATGAGGCACAGGGCCACGACTTATTTGCATATGGCTGGGTTCAAACTTGAATTGCATGGTGAGCGAAAAAACTATGGCTTTAGGCCCAGATCTCTGTACTAGGGTGAATGTATGACATTGTTCTGCATTCTGTCCTCAACTGTTGTTTTTGCATTTGTCATCCCGAGTGGGACGGGTATGCCCAGACATGGGTCCCGTACTCTCCATGTCACTGGAATCAAGCTATCTTGGCTGAAGAGGGGTGAAACCTCGAAACCGGTCCTAGGATGCTTGTTTCCAGTCCAGGGAGGACCTGGCTTGGCAGTTTGGGCTGGACTGTTCCCATGACGCACAGGGTGAAGACTGATTTGCATATGGCTGGGTTCAAACTGAAATGGCATGGGGCGCAAAAAACGATGGATTTAGGCCCAGATCTCTTTACAGGGGTGAATATATGACATATATATGACATTGTTCTGCATTCTGTCCATCAACTGTTGTTTTTGCATTTGTCATCCCAAGTGGAACGGGTATGCCCAGACGTGGGTCCCATGCTGAAGAGGGGTGAAACCCCGAAACCGGTCCTAGGATGCTTGTTTCCAGTCCAGGGAGTATCTGGCTTAGCAGTTAGGGCTGGACTGTTCCCATGAGTCAAGGGTCAAGACTGATTTGCATATGGCTGGGTTCAAACTGGAATGGCATGGTGAGCAAAAAACGATGGATTTAGGCCCAAATCTCTGTACTGTGGTGAATGTATGACATTGTTCTGCATTCTGTCCATCAACTGTTGTTTTTGCATTTGTCATCCCAAGTGGGATGGGTATGCCCAGACGTGGGTCCCATGCTGAAGAGGGGTGAAACCCCGAAACCGGTCCTAGGATGCTTGTTTCCAGTCCAGGGAGGACCTGGCTTAACAGTTAGGGCTGGACTGTTCCCATGAGTCAAGGGTCAAGACTGATTTGCATATGGCTGGGTTCAAACTGGAATGGCATGGTGAGCAAAAAACGATGGATTTAAGGCCCAGATCTCTATACTGTGGTGAATGTATGACATTGTTCTGCATTCTGTCCATCAACTGTTGTTTTTGCATTTGTCACCCCGAGTGGGACGGGTATGCCCAGATGTGGGTCCCGTGCTCTCCATGCCACTGGAATCAAGCTATCCTGGCTGAAGAGGGGTGAAACCCCGAAACTGGTCCTAGGATGCTTGTTTCCAGTCCACGGAGGACCTGGTCTGGCAGTTCGTGCTGGACTGTTCCCATGAGGCACAGAGTCAAGACTGATTTGCATATGGCTGGGTTCAAACTGGAATGGCGTGGTGAGCAAAAAAACTATGGATTTAGGCCCAGATCTCTGTACAGGGGTGAATGTATGACATTGTTCTGCATTCTGTCCATCAACTGTTGTTTTTGCGTGTAGTAATTTCCCAGCATAAAAGTGGTAACCGAACATAAACTGGTAAGATTTTGAAGACCGTTTCCCACCGTTTGTGGAGTAGTGTGGCTCACTGGTTAGAGGCAGCAGACCCGGAAGCAGAGGACGGCCCGGGACCAGGGTTCAATTCCCGACGCGGCAGGGTCATGGACCAGGACCAGCGGACTCGATAATTCTCACCTCGGTGCCTACTCTAACCAGGGATCACACTCGGCAACTCTGGGCATTAGCTTGCCTCATCTCCACAACGGCCCCCCACATTCGCCAGGGATGCCTGGTTTCACCTTGGAGATACCCAGGAGGGACCATCTCACAGGGATAGCCAGGACGGGTTCCCCAGTGGTCTACAGCGCCACGACGCCTCGGCAGCAGTGCGCTTTACAAAAAAACACAAAAACACATACATACCCTGCAGAGTTCCTCATGTGACGTGCCAGAATAAGTGGGCCCTTTAATATTTAAAGTAGGTGTACTGTAATGGAGGTTCTGACCAAAATTGTTTATTCTCCAGCCTGCAAATCTGTAATTTGTACTGATTTCCATTGCATATTATTTGGAATGTCGTGAATGTTAGAAAATGCATACATTATTGTAAAGTGTAGACATATATACTGTGAGAATGTGTTCCTTTTTAGTGAGATGGGCCCTAAAATAGGGGATGTGCATGACTGGGTTTGGGAGTGAGACTTTATTCTGTACATACTGTTGCAGATTAGTTAATACATTTGTTAGGCCTTATAATTTTTTAATTTCACACTTTATGTAGGCTGCGGTTAGACATGTTTTCTTCATGCGTCCTTAAATTGGAAGCTTCAAAAATAGCACGAGTCCCCGTTTTATAGTTGTGCCTCCACGATTGCTAATTTTCTTCACCATGGGATCCTTTTTATGTCCCAGTGTGCTCTGTGTTTTCTAAGATTAAACTCCAAAGTGTCGCTATGCATGAAGCAGCACTGGCACTGCAATATCAGTGGGTTTTATTGCGCGAGTCATGGAATTAGACTGTTGTGGTAGTAAGGTGTAAAACAGCTATCTGTTGTGTAAAATTAAAGTTAATGATAATCGGGACAAAACTCCCTGTGCATATTTTAACATTTTGAAGGGGGAACACGGTATGCCAATTTCCGAATTGTAGCCTGTGATGCAACTTGTGTTTATTGGAAAAGTTCGATCAAGGTAAACCTAACTCCAGAGTCTAGGAGCCACACAATTAAACATTTCGGAATGTGGAGGAAGGTAATGCCATCCTCAGAAATATAATCTTTCCTTCACAGTAGGATTCCAAGTCGTCGGATTACAAATCTTGTCCATCAGTGCACTTCTTTCCAGCATGCCTCTTCACTCACATGCGCACGTGTCACTCGGTGTCCGCATCCTTCTCATGGGCACAGGGTAAAGAGAGCTTCTCACACTGAGAACACTACACTGATGCTGTGTCGAAATCCTTCCAGAGAGTACTTTTCCAGTGTATGTGAAGAGGCTCTTGCGATACATTGTGGCCTTTGCAACCACCCAATGGATAACAAGCAGCGCCATTTTACATCCACTACTTATGCCTAAAAACCATGCATGCCTCCACCTTTAAAGCCCCAACCCACCTTTCCGGCACCTTTCCCCTCCAGGATCTCAATTTTGGAAATGATTCCAGTTTTGGCAGGTCTGCTTCATGTCTACCCCCTGGAGCCATTTTGAGTGGCACTTATCAGCAGTGCTTCTTCTGTGTTTGGAATGCGGCACAAATATTTTTTGTGTCGCCTCACAATGCTGTTTAGGCAACGCACAGATCCTATACCCTATGCTCAGGTTGTCTGTATTGCAAAGATACCTTCTCAACTTTAGATGTTACATATTATTTGCACAGTATGAGTTGTTGTTTGCTAGCCTTAAAACCTTCATCTCTAAACCATAAAATTACTAGTTTTCACAGTTAATTATATATTTTTTTTATCTTGTCTGTCCCTTTTTTGTGTTTCATTCCTATGATGGTCAATGACATTTTTAATATTTAATCAAAATAATATAACGCGCAGCACGTGGACCGAAATCTCCGTAGCTCCCCTTCGCAGTTTCCAGTTGCCTTACCACACATGACAAATTAAGTTACAATGTCTGGGTGAACACTGGCCGGAAGTCATCATCCCCCGTGCACAACGGCGGCAGGATACCGACAGGGCTGTTGAGCGCGATCTGGGGCAGCTTCTTATAGATTTAGCCCTTCAACATAGAGAGAAAACTGACACGAGTAACATATGTACTGTTTTCAGTATTAAATGCAAGGGCTGTTCGACAGTTGACAGTCATGAAACCATAAACCAGTATTACAGGAGGAATAACTGGGCTGAAGGCAAGGCGGCGAATCAGTGTTTAGAATGTTGTATGTATTTTTGTCTATTTTGAACCTATTTTGAAATCCAGGAAGAGCTCTCACTTTGGCTCTGTGTTCTGTAGAAAAGAGACTCGCCGTCAACACATATGTACAATATATGTATAAATGGAACATTAATACGAAGATGTATATACATATGGTGTATTACGCCTCGTTTTCATTTGAAATAAATACTATGTGAGTGTCTTCCGTGGTGCTGTGATCCTTACCTGCGACGAACCTTTGAGGAATCAAGGGAGAAGTGAGAGGAATCTTTTATATATATATATATATATATATATATATATATATATATATATATATATATATCCAGGGCACAAGTCCTAAAAAAAGAAGTACGGGGACTGACCAGGTTAGGCAGTATGCAAGTGAGATCATGATGCGTGCCATCACAGCGCATGTTGTCACGACGCGTGACATTGCACATCACAGAAAGTGACGTCACTGGAAGTGACATCAGATATTAAGACCTCACACACAAGTTTATCAGGTATATCATGAGTACATTTAAGCATTATGAGATTTAACATATGAGATTTGGTGTTGGGGTTGTGCCAAAAAAGTGGCACAATATCTGGGCCTCAACTAATATATTTATTTTTTTAAACCCTGCCACAAAGAAATTGGCAATAAGGAGATGCATGGTAGCAGATCTGTTATGCGTAGTTGGTTGCAAAGTCCACATTTTAAAATATTTGATTGGGTTAAGGCATCTGCTATGAAGGTGCCCAGTAAATCTCAGGGATTTGTAATAATGGTGAGATAACTCTTGTGGTTAATGCACTTGCTGGAAAGATCTGTGTTTTGTTAAGTCCCAGATTTGAATCAAAGTAGTAGAGAAGGTAAATGGGTCTCCTGCACAGCACATCATCTAACACGCAAATGACAGGTTTTTATTTTATTTGGATAGTAAAGTGGGTTACTGCTTTTAACACATAGATTCTTTTGTTACCTGCAGTCCATAAATTGTATTCCTTCTAAAAGACCACAGAGAGGTATGAAGGACATGCAACTCCTACATCTTGTAACCCTCACTGTCTCATGTAACTCATCTTGTACATTGATTTACACATGTACTTGATTTATTGTCAATGTATAATGTATATGTCACGAAAAGAGCTCTGACACCCTGCGTTGGGTTGCATAGCGCTATAAAAGAAATAAAATAGTGCTATTGAAATTGTTATTTGTGTAACAGACCAAAACACATGACATTTTTACAGTGCATGCATCTATTATATACAGGTACTGAACAAAGGCAAAAGCTGCCTCTCTTAAGTTCTTGTGAAGAGATAACAAGCTGTGTGCCTTTGTTTCCCCTCCGTGGCATTTACATTTAAGTTTAAGGTTCCAGGCCGCCTCCAGTCAGGGTAATCAAACAAAAGGAGGCCTGATGGCCCCTTAACTTCGGCCAAACTAGAGGTGAAAATAACCTCCCTCGCTGTCTACACGTTGCTGCCTGGAATTGAAAGCAGAAAACGTGCAGGTGCTGCTGAACGTGTTCCAGTGTCTGAAAATTACACCGGGACAAGTTCAGCATATTTCTGTGGGGCTCAAGTTCTTGGCAGGGTTGCAGCGTCCACCATGTGAAAAGAATGGGTGGATGCCGTGTACTTGTGTGTACCCCCGACTTGTGCCGTATGTGTGTATGTGCGTGTGTGTGTGTGTGCATGCGCGCGGGTGTGTGTGTGTATATATACATATATTATCTACTGGCGGTCGCCAGTAGATAGTTATAGTTAGGACCGTGTTTCCATAGGAAATCCGCAACATTCTATTTGGAATAACTTTGGCGTCGATTGACGAATCCTCGCGAAATTCTCAAAATAGGTGGGGCGCTCCGCTCCGCTCCTACCCTGAAAGTCTCGGGGGGATTCGTCAAGCGGGGGCTGAGAAAAAGGGGGGGTCCCAAAACGCGTTTTCCCCATGCATTTTTCCATAGGACCGTTAGTCCGAGCTACAGCCCGAACGGCTGAACAGAATTACTTGAAATTTGGCAGAGAGGTAGCCCTCAGGTCAGGGATGTGCCTTTTGAAGGTCTCGTGTAAATCTGTTCAGTATTTCCTGAGAAAATAGCATTTAAATCAATATATATATCTATGGGCGCGCTCCGAGCGCGTACCGTAAGCTTACCGTACGCGCACGCTGCCGTGCGCGAGCGCGATTCTGATTGGTTGTTAGATCTCAGTAAACATTCGAATCGGTCGAAACCAGGAAGTGTCGGCCGCCATTTTGTCTCTCGCAGTCTGAGGGGGTGAAAAACAAAGGTGGATAACGTGAAAAGGGGGCAGGCTGGACAGTTCCTGACCCCCTAGCCTTTGTCAGGGGGTCCCAGAAGGACCCCCAAGGGCAAAAATTAATTTTAATTTTTTGTCGAAAAGTCGCCGAATGCGCGTAGCGTACGCGCACGGCGTAAACTGAGAAATTCCGCGAACTTCGCGTAATTACGCGTACCGTGCGCGCACGGCAAAAACATTTTTTCAAAAAGGAAAGCTTAAAAAAAAATTAAAAATTTGTGAGGTAAGGTTGGCTCTTAAAAGAGCCGTTGGGTTCATACAGGGATGGAGGAAAGAAAGAATGGGAATATTATGAGCGTCTACAAACGTGCTGGTCTATCTTATTGTTAATAAGAGAAATACTGGTCTCCCCAAAAACAATAAGACCACAACACCTTGTACACCTCATTGCAACCCTCCCAAATCGAGGGTTAACGTCCAGAGGAGCAGAAGAAGGTGATGCTCCCACCTCAGAGGAAGGGCTCAGCTGAGCTGCCGATGATGTACTCGGCTGAGCTTCTGAGGTTGGGCTCTGGTGACTTACTGAAGAGTTTTCTCCAGTATGTCGAGCAAAGGTCCTGGGATGTCTATCCCTAAGGTGTCTCATCATAGAATGATTTCCAAAGGAATACTTCTTCCTTGGATTTCCTCTAGATAAAACACGGTCACAAAGTGTGCAAGTGACCAATGGAGCATTGACCTTTTTCTCCCCCTCTGGAAAAGTAAAATACTCCCATACAAAAGAATTCTTTTGTTTCCTCCTTCTCTGGATGATGGTGGTGCTGCTAGCCTCACTCTCAGAAGAGGTCTGCTGTTCTGCCATTGTATCTCAATGTCAATTCAGCTCCTTCTCCTAGGGGATCTCAAGCAGTAATGAGGGGAATGGGTGTGGTGTGGGAAGTTTCTGGAACTGAAAGTAGTTTCAACCAATGAAAAGTGTTCTTTGTGGATCACATGACCTACCGTGCGCGCTCCGTAAGCTTACGGTACGCGCTCGGAAACAAGAACGCATGCGCGAACGTGACGCTTACGGAGCGCTTACGGAGCGCGTACGTAAGACGCACTCACGCATGCGCATTACACGCCCCTGCGTAACCGCGACGTTGCTTCCGCGTGTACGCGTACATCATGTACGTATCACGTAAGCGCGCTGTACTTATGACGTACGGAGCGCGTAGCGTCAGCTTACCGTACGCGCATCGTATCACGTAAGCGCACCGTACTTATGACGTACGGAGCGCGTAGCGTCAGCTTACCGTACGCGCATGGAAAAAAATGCATTAAAAAAAAATTAACCATTCCAAAATGCAGGATATAGTACATATATTATTTTATACATAGGTTTACCAAAAATCTCAAAAAAAAAATTGCATTTAAAAAACCGTACAAATTCACTGAAAAAACCATAGGTTTCACACACGTTATAGTTAGGAATTAGCATTTAAAAAACCTTGCAAATTCACTGAAAAAACCATAGGTTTCACATATGTTATAGTTAGCTGGACATTTCACTCGTAAAAAACCAATGAAATTCCCCCGTTATAGTTAGTGCAGGCAACTATAACTCACGCGACCGCAATCCTCTGCTGATGATGTCAGATATTACATCACTGATGACATATGTGTCTTTATGAAAAATAAATATTTGTAATATATGTATAGCTAAAGATTAATGGAAGAAGACATGGGTAAATAGGTGTCTAAATACAGTGATGTAATATCTGACATCATCAGCAGAGGATTGCGGTCGCGTGAGTTATATTTGCCTGCACTAACTATAACGGGGGAATTTCATTGGTTTTTTACGAGTGAAATGTCCAGCTAACTATAACATGTGTGAAACCTATGGTTTTTTCAGTGAATATATATATAAATAAAATTAAAATGTATATATATGTATTCGCTGAAGGGGGCAGTAGACTTGTTTCTGTTGCGATGCGAATATACCCATAGGATAGCCAATACTCGGAATGGAAATGCCTTTCTCGGTCATTATCCGCATCGCTTTTTTACAGGGCTGGGGAGACTTCCACAAATAAATAAAGGTGTGATGTGAAATTCAGTGCATGGAAAATACACTACACGTGATCGTGTTGTGCCACAAAACAGAAAGCTGCTGACCGTTTTTGACGTGCATTCACCGCTTGCTAATATGATCCATACTACAGGAATTTGCATGTTGCTTTTGTAAGATCCGAAGGAGCTTGTGTACGAACGAAACGAGTACATAAATAACTATAATTGCATCCTCGCTTCACCCAGGGAGCTCTCATCCTGAGTGGATGAGTGTACATTTACTCCTGAAGATGCCAGCCTCCCAACATTATTTTCACGAGAAAGCACTTTAACTTCATTTCACGAAAACATACAGAAATCTTTGATTTAGGCACATGCTTGCCTCACATAACCTCCTCCTTCTGTCTGTGTGTAAACTAAAGGTCACAATTTAGGGTAAATTCAAATGGTTTTTCTCTCCACTGACACATTTTATTTCCAAGATGATTGGAAGACACCACCTCCCACCTTACTAGTGCATATACATAAATAAATGTGAACATATAGGCGCAGGGGCCCAAAGTTTGTCTTAGGAGTCTACTGCGGGTGCTAACAGTACCAAGGATGCCTGTTTATAATCCACCTCACATGCTGCTTTACACCCGTTTTTAGGTTTCCCCTGCACATCGCTTGTGCTGTGCTTGAGAAATCTATTGTTTTTAATATGAACTTAAAATAAACTTACATCTTGCTTCCTCTCTTTCCTGGCTTTGGTCCCTATACATGCTACTACCTTTCCTTTATTTCTATTGGCTGTAGCATATTTTCCTTCATCTGCCATTGCTTGTTCCTCGTCTGCTTCTCCTATCAGTTTCCCACCTCCGAAATAATGTTAACATCCACTTTGGTGGATCTATATTTTCATAGATTTTTGCCTTTTACTCCTGCAGCATATTTATATAAAAATGTATCACCCGAAGAGATTAAGTGATTTGCATAGAATCACAGCATGTTGCGCAGCACCGCAGAGACTCGAACCAGGATCCCCAGTTCTCGAGTCAGCAGCTCTGGCCATGGCGTCACATCCTCTGCACTCCCATGTTATCTGTCAGGGAGCTTTTTCTTTCTCCTGGATGATCATTGATGAAGACAGCTCTTTATTCATTGCATAGGCGAAACTGGTGCATTACCAATGTTGGTCTCTCTTTGTCACTGCTTTCCTATATTTATATTCTTCTTCCTTTTTTTCTGCTCGTGCTTTGGGACAAAGCCTGATTATGAAAATTACGTCCTGGTCCTGAAAAATGAGTGCCAATGCCCAACACCTGGACCCACCTACAGAAATTTTAAAAATGACCTGCAGAAGATGTGTTTTAGACTCATTTGCACTCTTGATGCTCATCTGCTTCACACCGCTCTGGAGTACATGTTTTTTTTACAGTGAGAAATGCCATTTGGAATGTCTGTGGATGATTAAAATGTTGTTACTTTGTCTGTGTTCTGAAGATCCCCACTGCCCATCCTCTGAGTTTTTATAGTGCTCAAGTGTCACATGACGATATCTTCGGATTACATGACTTCTACATTCGAGATTCAACAGTTTCTCTTGGCCTCAAGGTACCATAGTTGAGGTGGGTGGGGGTCCAATGTGGCTGGAGAATATGGCAAAAAACATTGACATTGTAGCAAGAGCACTTTCACCCTATCCATCCTACAGACCAACACCCTTTGTGGGTTCAATATAAACTATACTGCTTGAATTGAGTTAGAGACTCAATAATATTCATAGTTTCAGTCTACAAATATCAATACCTCCTAGCAGTGCTGTTGTGTGACACAGTGCAAGTGTTCTTAGCATCTGCCGAATCATTGGCTAAATGAACATCATGAGTTGTTTCTCCTTGTTAGGTCGAGCCTAGCGCAGCGCACATGCACTACTCTAGGAGAAGGCCTCTTGGAATCACTTCAGACTTTCTGCAAACTTGTGCGTGTGGGGTTCGATTTTCTGCACTTGCTATTGGCCTTTGCGTGTGGCTTTCAAAAATGAAAGCACGTAATTGGCCAAAGGCTGGTGCATGTCCCACCTTTTCTGAAAATGTTTACTCCCACAGCGTCTAGCTGTTGGGAGCGAGCAGCGGCGCACAGTGTGCCATCTGTTGTGGATCTTGTTTCATTTCAAGACCTTGCAGCTTTCCTTACAAGGCGTGTCTCCTCCACCCTGGCCAAGGGACAGACCTCACTGCCACAAGAGTGCGCGCTTCTTTTCCAGCACTCGCATTCATGACAATAAGATACTAACAAGGCGTGTCCCCTCCACCCCGGCCAAGGGACAGACCCCACCGCCACAAGAGTGCGCGCTTCTTTTTCCAGCACTCGCATTTAATCTATGTCTACTCTCTTCCTGCACCATTATCTTTGTATTGGTATGTTATTGTCAAGACATTTGGCTGTACTCTGTAGTTGGGATCTATAGTCGCCTCTTTTTCTGTACCATCTTAATAATTGACTGCACCTTTTAACATTAGCGTTTTTTTCATCACTGTGGTGCGTGCTTCCTTTTACACCTCTGTGCAGCTGTGGTGCGTGCTACCTTTGACATCTCTGCACAGTACACAGCTGTGGTGCGTGCTTCCTTTCCCCCATTGCACAGTACACAGCTGTGGTGAGTGCTTCCTTTCACTCCACTGCACAGTAGTGGGGCGTGCTTCCGTTCACAACACTGCACAGTGCAGATATGTGGTGTGTGCCGCCTTTCACCCCAGTGCTCAGCTGTGCTGTGTGCTTCCTTTCACCTTATTGCACATTGCACAGCTGTGGTGCGTGCTTCCTTTCACCCCACTGCACAGTGCACAGCTGTGGTACGTGTTCCCTTCACACCACTGCATGTGCCCCCTCCATCAGACCCACGTGGTTCTCTTGTTTTCTGTTTAATAAACACATTTCAGACACAGATACCCAGGTTTCCGATGTTAGCATTTGTGAACTCACTGAACCTCGCAGTTTTTCTTACAAGCGGCATCCCTTCCTCCCCACCCGAGGGACAGACCCCACTGCCAAAAACTGGATTATAAAGCGCCCTGACAGAAGCACCAAGGCGCTGGACCTTGCAGCTTTCCTTACAAGGCGCGTCCTCTCCACCCCAGCCGAGGGACAAACTTCTCCGCCATAAGCTTCTGTGATAGTATGATAAAATTATTAATTTTCATTATTCCTTGCAACTTTGGCATTGACATTATTGCCCTTTATTTGTTAGTTTTTAAATCATCATCAGCAACATTTGTGCCCCTGTGCTGCCCAGACAGGAAGCACACCAGTACCACCACTGTAACAAACGTTCACAATGCTCTACAACACATATTAAAAATGTTAACAAAGCCAATAGCTCTGTCTAAACACTTATAACGCCCCAAAGGCGAGACCTATTGGTTGGGCCAATGCTTGTTTTAATATCTTCAATTTCTGCACAACATTAGTAAAGGTTTTGCTCGATATTTTACTGTAAGTTTGGAAATACATTTAAAAAATATTTATACAATGTCAATCATGTACTTTCTGTATGTAGAATATATTGCAAAACTTTAAAAACGTGATGGTTACTTTGTCCTCAATGATAATAATCTGAAATGAGTGTTATGAAAGCATCAGTGAGATGTTGTCTCCTGAACGGGATGTTAATATATGTTATTTTCTGTTACTATTTCTGTACTTAGAGATGAACTTGTTCTTTTTTCAAATTTACATTTCAGCACAATATCAGAGTTCCCTTAAATGAACCCCACTCTCTGATATCAGTATCTTTATTGTTTGGCAAATGGTTTAAAGCTTGTGGTTAATAGGTTTGTCAATTGTACGGGTGATCTGGATCTAGATACAAATATATTAAAGACTCATTATTTGGTTTGCAGGAAGAAGGCTGCAAAAGCAAGACCCATTGATTTCAAGGGACAAAAAATTACCAGCGTTCCCACCTTTCCCTATTTAGGTGTATTATTTGATCAACAGAACCTCTAGCTCTCCTGTAAGAGCAGGGTAATCCAGCAAGAATGGGACTGATTCTGCAGAAAACTAGTTGGGGCTAGGTCCACATAGTGCCTCTTTTATTATCCACGAGGAACTGGGCTTAGATTATATTGAAGATCAGGTTAAACTGGCTCCAATGTTACTTTGGCTTTCAATTTGGGTTGATGAGAGACCGTGGTTCAACAGGAGCATGATTGAGGACTGTTTGGAGTGCACCAAAAGATAATGTGGATAAATTATATTAAAACCACTGCCCGTTTCCTAGATTGTATAGATATCTTTAACAGGCCACATATTCTTAATAAGGCTGACCGGGTTCTTTTTAAGAAGTGGATTTTAAGCATATTTAAAGATGAGAGGGAAACTAGGGTGCAGTACTCCTACAGATCCTACTTGCTCCTGAAATCCTTTGTCGGCACTGAACCTTATTTTTCAGTAGTTAAACATCCTAGGGACATATCATTACTCCCAAAATTTCGTTTGGGTTCCATCCGGACAATGATCTGTTTCCCCCCAGGTCAGTTTGATCCCCACACCCTTTTAATCTGTCATTGTGATGATTGTTCTCCCCAAACCCTAATACATCTGGTATTATCCTGTAAATTTTATAAATTCCTGCTTAAAATGTACTTATTTCCACTTTTAAAAGAAAGGGGCTTTATGCAATTTCGACCTGCATTATTACATTAACAGCTTTTAATTGATCAGGTGGTGATGTTTGCGGTTACCGTATATTTAAAAGGAGCCTTACATTGGAATAAAATAATGTGTGCCTAAGATATAATGTTGTGAAAGATAGGCTGGTTCGTTATTTTTTAATTGTATTTAAACGTACATAGATTGTGTAACTTGAATGAAATGTACTTCATAGTATAGCAAGGTTTTTAAAGATTTTATGTGGCTATTTATTTTTTTATCTATTATGATGCATAATTGCATAAAGATTGAATTTGAATTGTTTGGTTAATTAAACCAGTAACAATGTTACATATGAACATTTAATAATTAAATATCAATTAAAACCCAATAATTCATAGTAATCATACCATAAAACCATACATTACCTCTCCCTGATCTGAAAACCGATGTGCACTCTTTTTCTGTTTTACTAGTCGTATGGGCCTTAGAGAGGCACAAGTAACCTTTAAAGGTGGGAGAACGAGAGCCTCCTGGGTAGCAGACCAACACCACCCAAGCTTCAACCATGTGCATCTATTTCGCATTTAATCCTCTCTTAATCTAACAAGAGAGCACTATAATCTTTGGCATTTTCTTATGTTGTTCCATGTCCGATTATGTTTTCTTAAGTTATGTTATGGGCATGATATTAGAATGTATATTTTGCACAGTATTTCCATTGTTACAGCCTCATAGCACTGTTGCCCTCTAATAATGACTTTGCAAACGGTTCCGAGTTTTCCATTGCAGTCGGGAAGTCAGAGATGGCGTTTGATTATGTTAGTCATTATGCTCGGGTTCACCTCTTGCCTTTGTTGTCGTTTCTTATGCACTGAGTTGCACATGTATGATTGGTGCCTGAAACACGAGCAAGAGAGCGTTAACAGTTTACAGACAGACGTTGGCCATCGTGTTTCAATCATACCATTATTAATTGCATCTGTTTCGGAGGAAGTACAAAAAGTAGATTTTCGTTTTTCTTACATGGTATTCCCTGTAACGAATTCCTTATTTTTGCTTTTTACCGTACTTTTATTTCTCTGAAATGCTTTGAACGTTTTAGATTTCCCAGAACATTATCAGAATGTCTGTATTTCTTTTTGAAAAACTACCAGAATGGTGGAATGTGAGTTCCTCTGTTTAGCACAGTGAATTATTGCTGTTAGTGAACAGCATGTCTCAGGATTTCATGGCAGAAACGCAGTGTTGTTGTCATCCTAAACTGAGTCTTAAGGCTCCGGTCAGAATTGTGTGGAGCTGTTTAGTACACTGCGGAAGTAGAGCCTACTTTTCTGTTCTAAACCTGTTTAAAATTGTTCTTTAACGTACGTCATGGTAGGAATGCTGTGTTTGCATATATTGTCTGCATATATTTTGTTGCCAATTGAATCTTTAATACCAAAATTCTAACGTTTGTTCCTTATTCAACATTGAGGGGTGCTGAGAAAGCACAAAGGCAAGAGACCAATACAGAGCGCAGTGAAGGAAGAAAGAAAGAGAAGTACATGGTGGAGACAGCTGGAAACGCATGTTTAACCCCCAAAAAAGTAGTCCCTCAAAAGTAAGGAGTGAAGGACACAAGAAATGAGGAAATGTGACAGGAGAGAGGAACAAAGTCAACAAAAGGAAGGAAAGCCCACACAAGTTGACAAGTTTCACTGTCAACTCTCTCCATAGAGTAAACACTGTTTACAGTACATACTTTTCAACTCATAGCAACTTACTTTCTCAATGTAGGTTTGTGACTATGAGCACTTTGGTGATTCCAAGGTGAAAGAATTTGTAAGTAGAGCAAACAAAATGAAAAAAGAAAATATCAGGTATAAAATGCAGAGGTAGAAATTAAAGAAAGTAGCAAAATGCTCCATTTTCTTTGATACCTATCAATTTGATTTGCCATCTTCTATGATTCCATGTTGGCGGGATTGCCTCATAAATTCATTTTTATCACTAATATTTTATGACACACACGCACGCACCCCCCCCCCCCCCCATTACTATTTCCGCACATTGCACTCTTAAATTAGGTCACTCTACTGTAAAAGAGCTTTAAAAGATGGTTTTCGCATGGGCCAGTTATAGGCAACCTTCATCACAGGATAGGCAAGTAAGACACTTCAGTGACTTCATCACTGGTCATTGAGCCGTGTTTCTAAGGATCTAATCTCACCAGTGTCTCTTTTGCTTTTTGCCCTTCCAATGGTAGTTACATGAGTGCCTTTAAAATAGGTGTCTCCGGTTATTAACTGCCTCTTTCCTGATGGTAAGAGAGGCATTTCATGGTAAAAACTCTTAATCCATCATCTGCTAGAACTCCTGCGCAGGGAGCAGAATTTTGTCCTTTGGAAGAAGCCTTTCTCCTTTTCTGACCATTTCGTTAAACATTATGTGAAAATGAAGAACCCCATAATGAACAAAACAGTGAATAAAAGGGAAAATTACAAGTTCTGAAATTAGTGACCCCTATGGATCAGGTAAACCCAATAAAAAATAGAGATTTTGTGGTTGACACCTGGAGGATGCTGGTAACCATGGCATTCTGTTTTGATTTTGGTCCTGGGTGTCATTAATAAAATGTGAAGGCTTTCAAAATCATGATTAGGTGTCAGTGAGGGCTGAGTGTTATGGTTGTGGTTCTGTTTTATGGTTGCGGTGTTGACACTTTAGTGATTTGTCAGCACTTGTTTTTTACCTTTATTATTAATGAAATGTAGAATACATTTCTTATCATACCTTCCAATTATTGCATTCTTTTCTTTCACAAATACTGTTGACACGTTGACAATGTAAACCTGGAAAAAAGGCTGCTCAGTTGTAAGCCTCATGATGATATTTAAGACACCAAATCCTGTAGCCAAAAAGTGTGAGCATAACTATGCTTCTATAGTTTGACATGGAGCTCACCCCATCTGGGTGCCTCAAAACTCTCTTGCAAGATCTTGCAGCTGCCTTCACCTTTGGTCCTATAAGTTTCTCCCACTCCAGCTTGTGTATATTCTGCCACATGACACAGTGCCTTAGAAAAAGTTGAGTTAATTGTAGTAGTTTTGCCTGATTTGAATGAGTTGCAGAGGTGTGCATCTTTTAAGCTAGTATTCCCCTGAACTTCTCCCAAATTCACATATGTATCTTTGGTGATATAGTTGTGCATTTACTCACTTGCAGCTGAATAGTTAGTGCTGTGTATTATTGCAATGCTGATTCCATTTTTTTAGTCTAAATTCAGTGATATGTCTGAAGGTGTTTTTCTTGGTTTTTATTGAGTTTGCTACTTCAATTATTATAGTATTAAAAAAACAAATAATCAGGCTTCATAGTTAGTTAAATACTTGACCTGAGGTGTGCCATTTGATTGAATACCATTTGGTTGTTGATGACACATACAGGTTAGTAACATTGCTTACATAATTGAGCGTAATGATGTGTATGACTGTGATTTGCACATCTCGTGGATAGCACAAATTCTAATTTCTTGTTATTGGTCCACATAGTCACATCAATTAATTCTCACTCCAGAGATTCTTTTGTTTCCCTCCTGTGGAAGGTGTCATAATGAATGCAGAAAATGAAGAAGGCCCACTCAGGTCAATAAAAGCACCAGCAGAAAGACGTGATCACAGATGTACGTGTTAAAGGAGAACTACAGACCTAAGCTGTCTTTGGTAGCAGATTTTTAAAAAAGAGCATAGGATGTAGTCAGGCCACATTGGGGGAGGGGGGGTAAGTACATAAGAGCTTTAGTAGAATAGAGGAATATAATTAGGCACAGTAGAAATGGAAGGTCACAGTCCTGCATTGCGAGAAGAGGTATCTGAGAAAATATATAGAAAAGGCAGCACAGAGGCGCAGAATAGGTGGAAGGCTAGGCTTTGCCAAGCAGCATATGTGTAGGAAGTAGAGCATTGTTAGGCTTCAAGTACAAGACAAGCCAAGGACCCCGGTGGTGTAGCGGTGGTGTCCAAGCATAACTAATGATTACATGTGCACCCGAGTCACATTTAGTAAACATGTGACTGGCTGTTTTTGCAGAAGTATATCCTTTTGACAATAATCTTATGCTTTAGCAGATGTTAATTTAATATTCAAATGTATGACATATTCATGGTTACACGAATATAAAATAAACTGTTCATCATATTGTAAGTTGAAGCTCAGATTTCAGTTACAAGGAGCTTAGCGACCTTTGGCATGTGCACTTGATTTTTAAATAAACTCTGCTATATTGTCAGCGGAAGTCGTTTCTTTTTATTTTCCTTTTGACCGGCAGCAACGTGCTGTGGCCAATAATATGTTTTATTATAAGAGGTGACGGATAATGCTCATAAAGAAATCATGAAATATTACATGAATCTTGAGTCAAAATAAAAGATTATTTTTATTGTACAGGGAATATACTTGATATAAGATTTTTGTTGAATATTTTAACCTGGCAAAACCAAAAGTATAGAATTCCAAACATACTGAAGTACTACGAATGTTGTGCACCAGAGGGGGACGCAAACCAGTGCAAGGGGGAGTGCAATATTGTAAATAATGCCATTACCACTTAATGTGCCAGCCAGTTCAGTAACTTACTCAGCTGTCTCCCACATCCTAGTAGGAACGGTTCAGTGGGTTCATGTACTTTTAGAGAATCCTGCTTGACTGTCCCATTTGCAATCCTTCAAAAAAATGTGCTGAATTGCTTTAAGGACATGGTTCCTCATATAACCTGTTGGCCATCTTACGCTTTGCCACACCGTAGGCTTTGGGTAATGTAGTAAAGTATTCAAGGCATTATTTTAAAAAGAAGTGTTCTATCTGAACCTCAGAGTTCTCCCTTGCTTTGGGTGCAAATATACAATTTTTCAGAAGTCTCAATATATTAATCATTTAGGTTTAGAAACGTTTGCCAGCTGCAGATTTCAAGTCTCAAAATGTTCATCGAGTAGACCTGGAAGTGTGTACCAGCTGCAGATTTCCAAGAGCAAATCAATTACCCATGTGTTGGCATTTCTGCTGGTATAATTGTACATGCTCAATGATGCCTGCTGCAATGCTATTGTTTGTTTTTGTATAATTGCCCTTTTTTACCTTCAGCAGGAACAATATATTCCTCATGGTGAAGTCCCCTCTGGTATAATCTTGCTACTTTCAGAAGTGCTACCTTTCCCTTCCCTCCATGGAAAGGGTTATACTCTAGGCCTCTTTAGTGGTGAATTATTGACCATTTCCATGGCTGTAGGGGTTCAGAGAAGAGAATTATTATTATTATTATTATTTGAAAGTTTTATAGAGCGCGGACAAGACCCTTGCGGGTATCAGAGCGCTTAACAGTACATCAAGTATTATACATAAACCAAAGACAAATTGAAGCATCTATATGCAAAACATGTTACAAAAGCAAGGTGATCAGGTACAATAGGACGCTATTCTCATGCGACAAACAACAGGAAGATGGGATGTCCAGATTGCTTAGTAGGTCCCTTGTCCTAGTCAGGGTAATGGCCACGCTGTATTAGTTCGTCACAGAACCATGGGCCTTAATCAGGTGAATTTGGCCATGAGAATTGATTTTACTTCCTTTTTGAATGAGACAATAGAGGGGTTAAGTCTGGTTTCGGATGGTAAAGCATTCCAGATTCTTGGTGCCATTCCTGAGAAGGTACGGTTGTATGTTTTTTTCTTGTTGAATCTCTGTGGTTTTAGTAATAGTTTTTCCGCACTTCTGGAAGATCTGAGCCCACCAGAGATAGTCAACTTCTGTGTTAGATATCTAGGTGCGTTGTGGTGCAAGGCTTTGTGTGTCATACACGCTATCTTCAAGTGAATTCTGGCTTCCAGGGGAAGCCAGTTCAGTGATTTGAGGTCTGGTGAGATGTGTACATTTCTTTTAGAGCCGGTGATGAGTCTCGCTGCGGCGTTGATTGAGGCTCTTAATGGTGCCGTAGTTGCTTTGGGTAGGCCGCAGAGGGAGACGCTACCGTAATCCACTCTGGGGATAACTAGTGCTTGTACTGCTTGCTTGAAGTCCTTGCTTGGAAGGAAAGGTTTCAGCTTCCTCAGTGTGTTAATCTGGTAGTTAGCTCCCTTTGTAGCGTTGCTGATATGTTTTTGCATATTGAGGCTACTGTCGAGGGTTATTCCCAGTGATTTGGCTGAGTCAACGATGATTGGTTGAACATTGAGTGCCGTCAGGTGTTTTATCCACTCTTGCAGTACAGGGACTTGGGCGGGTGGAGCTATAAGCAGGAATTCAGTTTTTTGGGCGTTAAGTTTGAGATGGTTTTTTGCCAGCCATATCTGGGTGTCCCCCAGCGTTGTGTTGAGTAGTTTGATGTCTTCTAAAGTGTTGATCTTGAGGTATAGTTGTGTGTCATCCGCGTACATGTGGTAGTGCACGTTAGATGCTTGAAGAAGTTCGGTGAGGGGTTCCATGAACAGGTTAAACAAAGTCGGGGATAAAGAGGACCCTTGCGGTACTCCTAGTGTAACTGGTACGGGTTTTGACATAGAGTTGTTGGCCTTGAATTGTTGTGTCTGGTTTTGTGTGAGATGTGGGTGTTCCCAAACTTCAGGGCGAGCCATGTCCTACACTGTCTATTTCCCATTTCTTGAGTGTAATTTATAACTATGCTGTATAATGTGACTGTGGTGCAATGTTGTATATATATTTAAAAGCCTACATGAATGCAAGGTAACAGTTTGCGAATACTTAGCAGATGGAAATTAATCTATTTGCATATGTAAGTGAGATCTAAGCTTTAACCGTGATGCAGCAGATCCACTTGTAGCTCAATGTTCTCGTGTGGTCACTATACTCCACTGGTAGTATGGGCATTTAATTGTTAACTGAAAGGAGCAAGCATCAGCAATGTATTACAAATTACAGTGAAACCAATTCGGCTCCACAGAAACGACTGAGAGGATAGTGTCCAAACCAAGAAGGTTTTGTTAACACATTAGTCAGAGTACGAAGCCATCAAGTAGAAAGTCAGTTTATCCAAAAAAGAATGTATATTAATATGGTGATGCAATCTAAATTTGTATAATATAAAGAAAAAGATGGAAAACAGGGCAAGGTAACGAGCAAAGAATAGGAACTAAATTGGTTCCATAAAGCAATTTCCATATTCTACATTAGCATTGAAAGTGGCAAGGGCCAGTTCAAGAAGAAGGTGTGAGCGTCATAAGAACCAAGTTAAGGTTCTTGGGGAAAGAGAGGGCTATTCAAGCTTTAAGCTCAATAACTGGGCAGGAGAAATCAGCAGAGATGAAAAAGGTATTCTCTCAGCGAGGTCAGGACAGGGCAGGGTTATCTAAAACTAAGCTAAGAAACTCATAACAAATAAGTAATTGAAAGTTCTGGAAGATTCTTCTTAACAGTTCCCACCAACCGGCCCAATCAGAAGAGATTCTTCTCTTGGAGCAGGTAAACTCCCTGTTTTCCCAGTGCTTGACAAATAAGGTACGCATCTGCACGGCCTTGAGATTAGCAACAGTGCGATCCATCTGGTAAAGGAGGATCTCTCCCATCCCCAAGCATTACATGTTCAAGCCAAATTCTAATTAGTTATAGCTATCCCACATTCAATACAATAATAATAAGCCTATTCTAACTAGCAAGATCTTTGAAAAAGCATCTACAGAAAGACAGAAACATGACACAGTGCATTTAACAATAAACAATTTGTATGACTCAGGCATGGTTACAAGTTAGGCCAACATTTGAACAACATGGCTTTCAAACAAGTGCAGTTAGCATGAGTAACTACATTGATTAGACGTGGTTATATATATTTGTGGCTCTCACTATGCTTAAATGCAGCCTCCTAATGTTATTCAATCCAGTATGGTGCACACAGATTAGTAAGGTTATCGTATAATGCGTACGTGTGATGTACGCATGCATGAAACGCTAAATTGCGCTGCACCAATTGTGACACATGCCCTCAATTTTGATTTCCTCTGAGCCATCTGCCAGGAGTGAGCAGCCCTCAGTGTTGCTTTATCCTACGAAAGAACTATGTTAGGAAGCCAATAAAAGCTTAATATTAAACCTTAAGTATGGTTTCATTGGACTTTGAATTTGATATAATAAAATTGTTGACCTTCATTAATGTTGCTTTGAAATACAATTTTGCGGTATTAAAAATTCATTTTAAGCCTTGTAAAACTGTACTGCTCTAAAGTTAAAGAAAATTCTTAGTGGACCTTTAAAATGATGGGTATTAAAATTAATGAACTAATATTTTAGAATCTTCAGGTTCAACCGAGTGTTCCTTATTCTATCCTTGATAATAAATTGCATTACTTTTGTGTAGTAAAACACATAAAAATGACACTAATTTGAACGATATTGGAATAGCATTTAATTTCCAAGTTAGTTTAAAAAAAAAAATCCACCTTCTTGCAAATGTTTAGGGGGGCAACTATCCTCATCCACCGTGATGGGCACTTTACCATTACTAGGAAGTTTCTTCAAAAGGCTGAAGTCCTGCATTTAAAAACACTTTGCAGTTTGAGGAGACAAAACCTACAGACATTCAAGCAGTGCATCACCTGTACTATTAGGCAAACATCCTGCGGACCATTGGGACCTACGTTAAAGTGGTTGTGTCTGCATCTTCCAGAAAACAAAAGCAGACACATATTCACATGTCTCTTCTCCACACAGAAACACCGACAACAAAGGTAAATTTCCTCCAATGAACTTGTACTGTATCAGGCAGAATAGTACATATGAAATGATGATTCCATCCAATGGCTGGATGGATATCCATCCAGCCATTGGCATATAGAGGTTGTGTGTGTGTGTGTGTGTGTGTGGGTGGGTGGGTGTGTATATGTATGTGTCAGTGTGTCTGTGTATATATATATATATATATATATATATATATATATATATATATATATATAATCTACTGGCGGTCGCCAGTAGATAGTTATAGTTAGGACCGTGTTTCCATAGGAAATCTGAAAATTCTATTTTGAATAACGTTGGCGCCGGTTGACGAATCCTCGCGAAATTTTCAAAACTAATGGGGCGCTCCGCTCAGCTCCTACCCTGAAAGTCTCGGGGTGATTCGTCAAGCGGGGGCTGAGAAAAAAGGGGGGTCCCAAAACACGTTTTCCCCATGCATTTTCCCATAGAACCTTTAGTCGAAGGTACAGCCCGAACGGCTGAACAGAATTACTTGAAATTTGGCAAAGAGGTAGTCCTCAGGTCAGGCATGTGCCTTTTGCATATATGGAGTCAATCTGTTCAGTATTTCCTGAGAAAATTGCAGTTAAAAGTACATAAATATCTATAGCCGCGCACTGTGCGCGCACGGTGCGCGCACCCTAACGTGCGCGAGCGTAATTCTGATTGGTAGTTACATGTCAGTCAACGTTCGAATCGGTCGAAATCAGGAAGTGTCGTCTGCCATTTTGTTTGTTTTGGGTGCGACAGTGAAAAAGAGAGGTGGCGAACGTGAAAAGGGGGCAGGGTAGAGAGTTCCTGACCCCTAGCCTTTGTCGGGGGCCCCTAAAGGACCCCGAAGGGTGAAAAAAACATTTTATTTATTGTTAAAAAAATCGCGGGGTGCGCGCACGGCGCGCGCACGGTGCGCGAACGGTGAAAAACCTTAAAAAATATAATAGTACATACATAACTTAGCATTTAAAAAACCGTACAAATTCACTTAAAAAACCATAGGTTTCACACACATTATAGTTAGGAATTAGCATTTAAACTATAACGGGGGAATTTCATTGGTTTTCTCGTGAACAAGGTCTCAGTGGAGACCGAAACGCGTAGAGTTAACAGAACTGGCATGCTGAAGAAATAATATGGAATAAAAATCAATTTGCATCACTGCACAACTGTCTCCTGACTCGTGAGTGCGCGGGGAAACCCGTTGTGGGAAAAAGGACAATTAGTAACGGCTTGGCTCTGCTGTACCTTTGACGCACCGTCAACAGAGCGCCCAGGAGCCGAAAAGTGGGCCGTTTTGGAAGAGAATATATATATATATATATATATACATATGTATATATATATATATATATATTACCTACTGGCGGTCGCCAGTAGGTAGTTATAGTTAGGACCCCTTTTCCATAGGAAATCCGCAACATTCTATTTTGAATAACTTTGGCGCCGGTCGACGAATCCTCGCGAATTTCTCAAAATAGGTGGGGCGCTACGCTCCGCTCCTACCCTGAAAGTCTCGGGGGGATTCGTCAAGCGGGGGCTGAGATAAAAGGGGGGTCCCAAAATGCGTTTTTCCCATGCATTTTTCCATAGGACCTTTAGACAGGGCTACAGCCCGAACGGCTGAACAGAATTACTAGAAATTTGGCAGAGAGGTAGTCCTCAGGTCAAGGAAGTGCCTTTTGTAGGTTTGGTGTAAATCTGTTCAGTAGATTCTGAGAAAATAGCCTTTAAATCAATATATATATCTGAGCCAGCTTACGGTACGCTTACCGTAAGCTTACCGTACGCGTACGGTGGCGTGCGCGAGCGCGATTCTGATTGGCTGTTACATCTAAGTAAACATTCGAATCGGTCGAAACCAGGAAGCGGCGGCCGCCATTTTCTCTCTCGCACTCTGAGGGGGGGGCAGTAAATAAAGGCAAAAAACATATAAAGGGGCTGTTTAGACAGCGCCCATGCACATAGCCATGTTAGTTGAGTCCTCAAAGGCCAAAAACGGTAAATTTTTATTTTTTGAAAATTTCGCCGATTACGCTTACCGTACGCGTACGGTGCGCTTACGCTAAAAATTTTAATAAAAAAAAAAAAACTCTCTGTGCATGGCATATTATTGTCATCACTTACAAATTAAATTTAACAGATTACCTATCACAAGGAAGCGCATAATATGTCCTCCATGTGCGCACGGTGCGTAACGTGGGCACGCGGTGCGCGTAGCGCACTGCGTGCCCACCTTGCGTGTACGGCACTAACTGCGTAAAGTGGGCGCGCGGTGCGCGAAGCGCACCGTGCGCGCACGCAACGAACTGCGTTAAGTGGGCGTGCACGCCACGAATGGCGTAAAGTAACTTAGCATTTAAAAAACCTTGCAAATTCACTGAAAAAACCATAGGTTTCAGACATGTTATAGTTAGCGGAAATTTTACTGATAAAAAACCAATGAAATTCCCCCGTTATAGTTAGTGCAGGCAACTATAACTCACGCGACCGCAATCTTCTGCTGATGACATATGTGTCTTTATGAAAAAAAAATATTTCTAATATATGTATAGCTAAAAATTTATGGAAGAAGACATGGGCAAATAAGTGTCTAAATACAGTATTAGCATCAGCAGAGGATTGCGGTCGCGTGAGTTATAGTTGCCTGCACTAACTATAACGGGGGAATTTCATTGGTTTTTTATCAGTAAAATTTCCGCTAACTATAACATGTCTGAAACCTATGGTTTTTTCAGTGAATATATATATATATATGTGTATATATATATATGTGTGCCAATTGTGTATGACATATCCTTATTATGCACTAACAAAATGGTTCTCTACAAATTTTGCTTTTGGAAAAAAGTTATATTCTTCTGCTTTGCAATGCCATTGGGTATAAGAAAGCTAAGCAAAATGTACATTTGTGTATATAAATTCTGCAAACGTTATCTATTTTGCATAGATCAGACTTGCAAAAAGTAAAATTGTACATATAAAATTCTGTATACATTTTTCGGCCTTGTAGGTTAGGGCTCGGTTAGAATAAAAATGCCTCGGATTTGTGTTTTTAAACGTATTTAACAATGCAGCAAAGGATGTTGCTGTCATAAAGTTAAACCTGCAAACTTTGTGAAGAATGAAAATCGTGAATATTACAAATGTCTGCAGAGGCTGTAGAAAAGCTTTGCACACCCCTGGAGCAGCCTGGAAATATGGGCCCCAACATCGATGCATTTATGAAAATGTTAGCTGATGGATGCAGAACTTTGGGTTAAATGGTGTTCTGTAGGTTTATGGCATTTCCACTGTAAACAATGGAGGAGCCATCTCACTAAAATGTGGCTAAATTGGTATCACATGCCCTTTCAACTAATGTAGAGAAAAGTACCATCCCATGATATTAGGAAACAATGACTGCCCTGGGTCCAATTTTAAATTGGTTGCTGAAAACTTCAGGCAGCTACTGGTGGATAAATAGTTATTAGCAATGGGCTAAATACAGTTTCAATCTATCTTCTATTGCATACTATATTCATATCTGACTATCTCATTCTGTCTTCTCATCTATAAATCTATTGCTGCCTCTCTTTTATTTAAAAAATAAATCTCTCAGAGGATTCTTCATGTTCCATATATCAGCACAGCTCCTTACTGCATTTTGTATCTAAAATCTTTGAGCATGCCATGCATATTCAGGTGAAATCTTATTTTGAAACAACGTACTTTTTGCTGAATGGTTTGGCTTGGCTTGGACCCTGGCTATGAAGAAAAGGAGAGGGACCCCTTGAGACCAAAGGAATAGGGTGCAATAAAGCAATGCCAACAAAACGATTTCCCTTGGACTATTCTATACAAATGAAATTGGCTACTAGTCATGTCTACTCATAATGGTCTATGCCATACGATCTCTAAACCACCTCACATACACTATACATTCCAAGGAGGTAGAATAGTAAGCCCAAGGTCACAATCAAAGTGTTTAGAAAAAATTGATCTATTTATTTTAAATTTATTTTAAAAAGTACACATGTTTAGTAAACTTAAAAGCAGAATAAAGCTATATTAAAAAGACTTGGTTAATTGTGATATTGAGTTAAAAAGCAAGGCAACATATAGCAAACATATAATTGGTGATGTTCATATGTCCCAACACTCAACTCATCAATACCTAACATAAAAACACACAATAGCGAACCTACACTTACTAACATAGAGAGTACACACAAAAGACAGTATACTTTGTCATTAACAGGTTACATACACATCCATAAAGAACAATGTGAGGCACTAGAACCCGATACCTCAAATTAATTAGTTGTCTGTGGTTCCAACCTTATAACGGATTGTGTCATGTAGCGTCGACATGTTTCGATGAAAGTTATTATAACACCATCTTTATCAAGACCGTATCTGTGACTCTCTCGGTCAAATGAATTTTTGAAGAAACTTTAGCTTCCTATTAAGGTGAATGGTAGAGCCTTTCTTAATTTAAATTCTCTCCAAATTGTTCGTGGAAAGAAGACTTGGGGAGTAAGTACCTCCGTCCTCCTATGTCGTGTCCTGTCGTTTAAGTACAGAGACTTATCTCAATCTCTATTCCAATCGGACGAGAAAATGTTTCTGGGACCAAGTCGTTAAAATCACTGGTGTTCAAATCACACACTTCCAATATAGTATCATGCTCTCTATCATTTTTTTAAAATCCTACAAGAACCGAGACGAAGACGGGACGTTTAGCTGAGGTAACAAGACCCAATTGAAGAAGGGTTGCCGGATCCTTGTACTAGCACAGCCAGGGACTTAGGACGAGTGTGGCAGGCTCCGCCCAAGAGAGCATGATAATATATTTGAAGTGTGTGATTTGAACACCAGTGATTTTAACGACTTGGTCCCAGAAACGTTTTCTCGTCCGATTGGAATAGAGATTGAGATAAGTCTCTGTACTTGAACGACAGGACACAACATAGGAGGACGGAGGTACTTACTCCCCAAGTCTTCTTTCCATAAATAATTTGGAGAAAATTTTAATTAAGAAAGGCTCTACCATTCACCTTATTAGGAAGCTAAAGTTTGTTCAAAAATTAATTTGACTGAGAGAGTCACAAATACGGTCTTGATAAAGATGGTGTTATAATATCTTCCATCGAAACGCATCGACGCTACATGACACAATCCGTTATAAGGCTGGAGCCACAGACAACCAATTAATTTGTGGTATCGGGTTCTAGTGCCTCACATTGTTCTTTATGGATGTATAACCTGTTAATGACAAAGTGTACTGTCTTTTGTGTGTACTCTCTATGTTAGTAAGTGTAGGTTCTCTGTTGTGTGTTTTTATGTTAGGTATTGATGAGTTGAGTGTTCGGACATATGAACATCAGCAATTATATGTCTCCTATATGTTGCCTTGCTTTTTAACTCAATATCACAATTAACCAAGTCTATTTAATATAGTTTTATTCTGCTTTTAAGTTTAGTAAATATGTGTACGTTTTTATATAACTATTAATAAATAGATCTATTTTTTCTAAACACTTTGATTGTGACCTTGGGCTTACTATTGTACCTCCTTGGAATGTATGGTGTATGTGGAGTGGTTTAGAGAACATATGGCATAGACCATTATGAGTGGATGTGACTAGTAGCCAATTTTATTTATTTAGGATAGTCCAAGGGAAATCGTTTTGTTGACATTGGACCCTGGCTATTCAATCCTTCTCTGTCTCTAATTTTCTACATTAAGATTGTCATCACAATCTTTCTTCTGGTACTGTTGTACTAGACATTTCTACAGTATTCCACTGGTGCATCATTCCACTACATTGACTATTGTTTCCCTTTGAGAGTCTTGTGTCCTGCTTGATGATAATGTCAAATTTTATCTAAAGGAATTTAGTAAGCATTCAGCCTCTATGTCATGCTAGTGTCTTTCCATGCTGAAATCCAGTAGCGGCTGCTACCAAACGGGCGTGGGTGGGGGGGCAGGTTCAGGTAGCGGAGGGCATTAGGAAAACGATTACCCGGCCGCCACCTCTCCTCTGTTCTCTTCTATTCTCCTGGGGCCGCAGGAAGCACGCAGCCTCTCAGACTCCCATGATCAATCATAACACTGCCTTACAGCAGCGTTATGATTGGTCTGAAACGCTGCCTTACATCAGTGTTGTGTTTGGTCTGAGTGCCATAGTGTGGTGCTCAGACAGGGGCTGGGAGGCTGGGCATGTTCTCCACCCCAGCTGTAATGCAGCCTGGTTGGAGAACATGCAAAGTGCACATGACATTTTGGCCAGTCCGAGATGGCCGGCCAAAATGTCAAGCACACTTAGGAAGTGCCTAGAATTCCTCCTCCAGCCTCTAAACAGCCCAGCCCTGCCCACCCCCAACCAACTGAGCCAGTTCGCTTAAACAAAATGATAATAACATTAAGTTATTATCATTTTAGTTTTCAGTTTCCAATTACTCAGTGGGGCAACGCTCCTCTGCCTTAGAGGAGGAGCCACCACTACTGAAATCCCTCATAATATATGTTCTTAAACATATTGTTTTGATGGAGTGTTCTTGTACTCTATTTCCAAATAAATGCTGTGTTGCAGTCATGAGTGACATTCCACACTTCCTACTTCCTCCTCTTACCCTCCCTGAGCCTTCAATGTATTCTGTGGCTGCCGTGCTGCTTGTCTGTTTTTTTTCCTGCAGCTTGGCTCACAGGTTATATTTCTCTGTCACAGCTCTCTACTTTAGAATTTCTTTTTTCTGGGTTTTTCCTGGCAGCTTTAGCCTGTTCTTTTTGTCACTGCACTACTACAACGAAAGAAACAGCAGTGCATATCCGGGTGGTTGGTTACATATAGTAGTAAGTTCAGTTCTATCTGTCAGGTAGCACTCTTTTGGTCTCCTAGAAGGATTCTCTTTCTAACTCATCCGCTGTTTACATGGTGTACCTCAGGGCTCTGTACTAGAAATTATCCTGTTCTCTGGCAATGCCATCTACCTGGGCTTGCCAGAAGGCCTTATCTCTCGGCTACAAACCATCTAGTATGAAGCACCCAGGTATATCTTAGGACTGACTAGGACAATGTCTGCATGTTTTTATCTGTAGAAGCTACAAGGGATACCACTCCATGAACAAATTATTTTTGTCTGTCTGTCAAAGTTTAGAGTCATTGGTGCAGAAGCCCATGCTTTCTCCTTATATATGCCTCCCCATTACTACTTACATTTCTACTTGGTATGTTAAAATTATCTCTAAATGTGAGTCACGTATCTTCATCTCATAAGGATTGTGCCAAGTCATGAAAAGAATCAGGGTATGAATTGAGAGCCCACAACACCACTCCGCGGTCAGTCTGCCACTACAATTATTGAAGATATTCATCGCATTGATAGATTTTTGTATCTTTCTGTAAAGAAATTGATTGGACTTTACCAGACATTGTATCTATTCCATATAGGGAAACTTTCGAACTGATAGATATTGTTATTACCAAAACAATACTATTGTTCACCTTTTTTGCTAGTGTGTGATGGGTCTTTTAGCTGTTGATAAAAGGTGGTTACATTCATCAGGTTTTCCTGGTTAAGGATCAGGGGCCTGATGTACAAAGGATCTGTTGCAAATCGTTGTAGCAAATTGTGCACCGACCACTAACACCTGTCACTGGTTTTTGCAATGTGTCTTATGTACTATTGGGTCATATTGCAAAATCTTGAGGTCTTGTAGATTGCAGAACAACCTGACTAATACATTTTATTCAGGCGTGTCACTATGTGCAACACCCAAGTTTGGTCACAAACACAGGCAAGATGGCCTACCAGAAACAGCAGACCACTATCCCTGCATTTACATTCTTAAACAGCAACTTTGCTTTAAAGTTGCCTTTGTTTCATAATGGAATCAGTGCTGTTTTTGGCACCACATCAGGGCTGGGGGGTGGAGGCAGTGGTCCCATTGACCACCACATGTCTCCAGCGCTTAATTTGTAAAACAATACTTGCCAGGCCCAAACTTTTGCTCTAAAGCTGTGTTGCACTGCAGAAGGTTGGGTGGTAAATGGCAAGGCTGTGTAGTCTGGATTCCCCCTTATGCATTTTCAATCTATCATCAAACACTCCCTGCCCCTCTATCTCACTCTTACATGTTCTTTTTTGTCTCTGTGTTCTCCCGTTGTCCCTGTTTTCCGTCTTTCTTTATTTCTCACCCCCCCACCCCTTTATGTGCTTTTCTCTCTCTCTCGCTCTTGTTCAGGGTCAAAGTCTGATGAGGAAAAATAATTGCCAGTGGGCCCCACATGGGCTTGTGACTGCATAATGGCTTTCTTGATCTTGCCCTAAATTATGTTTCCCAGTGAATAATGAGCCGTTGTGGTTTCCCAGTTTATAGTATGCCTGTACTATTTTACCAGAAATCGCCGGCCTCAGTTTCTGAGAGAATGGCCTGTTTGTTATGGAATTACTCATGGTGGTGTGATGCTGCATTTTCCAGCCACAATAAGAAAAAAAATACATTCAGATTCACACATAGTATTCGGTTATCACCTGTTTGCATTTGCACACAGTGCTACATATATCCAATGGGAAAAGTGAATCAATTTACTGGTTAAGAATAAAAGACCAATTTAATCTAATGGGGCCTGCTAGACATCAAATAAAAGTTGCAAGGTTTATTAAGAATCAACTAAATGGTTGTGTCTTGTAATTCCTTAGCTATCCAAAAAAAACTGTTGCTTACAACAGGGCAGCTAGGAAGCCTTGTGAACTGAAATTTTAACCAGGTTTGCTCACTAAAGTTAAAAGTGTCTTACTAACTATAGAAATATTATTTCCTCAGAAATGTGCTGAAGCAGAGGATAAAAACCTTTTTTTCCATTTTAAATAAAGTAATTAACAGTAAAAGCAAACCTATATTTTAAGTCCCTGTCTTTTCTTTAATACGTTATTAAAATCTGCCACTTCATACCACCTACTTATATACATTTGTATGAGGACTACAGTTCCCACAGTGGATGCAGTTTTTAAAAACAAATCTATAACTAAAAACTTGGTGATGCAGTGACATGGAGTCGGTTTTTAACCACTTGTGCACACTTTATGTGGGTGCCCTAACAAATCAAGTGCCCCTCAACCCGTCATGGGTCCCTATTAAATCCAAGATCAATGAATACCTGCGAGAATAAAGGCCGCTCATCACATTTTGCATGGGTGGGGCCTGATCATTTTCCATTTAGCCACTGCATTTTTGGTCCCATGGATGCACCGGAAACACCTATATTTTAGAAGCAAGAAGAAAAAAAGCATTCGCAATGCAATAGGTCTCGCATTTGCGAGAGTTTGCGCTATTGGCATTGTAAATGACAATACCTTTTATTTATGTGTTTTGAAAACCTGCAAGGGGTGCGTAAACACACGCTTTGTACTTAAAGACTTAAAGTTGTTGCTTACGAGACGCAAGGGTGGCAGTAACTGTGCCGCTTTCATTGCCAGCCTTGTTTCTCGTATGCGAAGACTATAAGTACAAAGTGCGTGTTTACGCACCGCTTGCAGGTTTTCAAAACACATCAATAAAAGCCATTGTTATTTACAATGCCAATATCTCAAACTCTCGCAAATGTGAGACCTACTGCATTGCAAATGCTTGTTTTAATTACATCTCGTATGTAAAGGTGGATGGCCTAGGTCTTTAAGTGGGCCGGGTCCTGCTGGTGCTCAGAACTGGCAGTTCATAAAAGCAGGTGCTGAGGCAGGTTTCTATTGGGCTCTCCATTGCTGCCTTTACCTTCAGGATGAACATTTTGTTTACTCTGCAACACTTCCACCCATCTCTGATTTGGTGTACCTTCAAAGAGACATGTTATAGTACTTTCATCCCCATCATTTCAGAATTGCAGCTTTTTCAATATTCTATACAACCAAGCCATAGTTGTAGCTTATTTATCTTATGCAACTAACAACCATTGGCAAAGCCAATAGTCCTAGTTATAGGTGTAAGGTTACTTGTTGTATTATATATTTAGATGCAATGACAGAAGCAGCACATTACCAGTTGGGCGGTACACTATACTAAGCACAGATTTTTAGTTGATGTTAAAGCCATGCCCTAATTACATCAGCCATGCCCCTTTGAGAGATATCCCCCCCCCCTAGTTTCTTTCTTAAAGCTTTGGTAGAGGCGATACTGCAAAAAAAATGTAATTACAGACTAACCCGAAGCCGAATTGCAAGTAGTGCAGACACAAGGAAGACATCTCTAGGGAAATCACCTTCTTGATTATAACATTATACAGCAATACATGGTGACCTGCACAGATTATGGGATCTACCAATACTAAACGAGCAGATATTGATCACTACAATGATGGTAAAAAGGAGTACTAACTCGGCACCGCCATATATGCACAAGCATATATATATATACCATTACACAGTTAAAGGTTAGTAGGTATCATATGGTGGGGAGGTGTGGTGCAGTGACCAAGGCAGCTGACTTCGGAGCAAAGGGCTCTCGGTTCAATCCCCGGCTCTGGTGGCAGCTCAGCTCAGCACCATGTGACTGTGGGCAAAGCTCACTTAATTTCCACAACGGCCCCAAGCGCCTTGAGACCCGTAAGGGTGAGTGGTTCGCGCTTTACAAATAATGATTTACATTTTACATTTATATAATTACCATAAAGTGCAGGCACTTTCGAAAATCCCAATAATAGCAGCAACTTTTTACCCTGTTCAACAGACCAGATAACTTGGCGCTTGGAAGGATAAAGGTGGGTAAGGTTCCAACGGGATTCAAACACAGTTTGCGAAGAAGCCTAGGCAGGCAGGCACTGTACTGTGCCCAATAAGCTGACTTAACCTACAACCCAGCCAAACACGAGAAGAGTAAGTGGGTTGTGAGAAAAAAGGCAGTAGGCTAGCAGAAGCAAAGGTGTGGAACGATACCAGTAGGTGATTAACAACTCCAAAAACACACAACTGCTAAACACTTTTTTGGTCTATCTCTATTTAGACAGATCATTTTTGGAGATCAACTGATGTCAAAAAGCGTAAAGTTATTCCAGTGTAGAAATTTTAAATGCTTAACAGCGCAAAGACTGCAGCGCTGTAACTATTCCAACTATTTGTGATGCTAGCAAAGACTGACGAGACCTTGGCGTGTGTGTACAATGAATAAATACTTCTGGGCAGGCCTACACCGACAGGGGGCAAAATAATAAAAGTGAAAAAGCCTACAACAAATTTCCCTCCGTCACCATGTCTAAAATTTCAATAGCTGTACATTGATGTGAAACCAAAGACCCCTCTAGCAATGCAGCCTGCGGCAGAGCAAATCAGTGGGATAAGAGCATATGACAAGAACAGACCCCCAGAATGTCAACAGGCTCTTTGAGTGAAAGTTCTCCGCTCATCCCTTTTCTTTCCTGCTCCCATGCAATGCGAGAGCTATCGCATTGCAAATGGATTGCAGCATCCGCGCTTTAGCTATACACATCTTAAGCTAATGCACGGATGCTGCGATTGGTTCAAACATGTTTTTTTCTATTTCTTTACTTTTGGACCACTCGCGGTACCCGTGCTTTAGCTTAAGATATTTAAAGCTAAAGCGCGGTGCCATGATTGCAACCAAAGTAAACAACTAGGGAAAACAATTGCAGCCTAGAGCTTTTTTTTCTATTTATTTGCTTTTTTTTACAATGACGGCACCCGCAATTTGTGTTAAACATCTTAAGCTAAAGCACGGCTGCTGCGATTGCTTCAAAAGTAAAGTAATAGGGAAAAAAAAGATTTTTTTTCGATTGCTTTACTTTTAAAGCAATCGCTGCACCAGCACTTTAGCGTAAGATGTTAAAAACTGAAGCGCGGGAGCTGCCATTACATAGAAAAAAACCATGTGGCTGTGTTCCGCGCCACAAATAAGAAAAGAAAGATGCAGTCAGCATGCCGTGCTGGTTATATAAAAAAATAAAGTGTTGTGGGAGAGCGTGTCCTACCTGCAACATCAGTCAGGAGAAAAACATTTAACAAAATAGTGCTCATCCGAGGCTGTATTTACAAAGTACCGAGTAACAACAGATGTAACAGGGGGTGTCTTAATGGAAGGTTACAAGAAGAGAAAAGGCGTTACTACGGAGGGACTACTAAGCCTATTGACCAATGAAAAGCCACCATTTGTAAAGGACAGTGACTGGAGCCAATTAAAAAGATGGGAGGATCTTCAAGTCCATACCTCAATACAGCATTACTCAAAGAGACGGTGCAAGTGCTGCCTAGGAGAGACCTAAAAATGCAATTCTTTTAATGTTGATTAAAATGTTTTGTGTTACTTGTTTTGAAATTAAGGCAGTTGAAATGACTGCAAACTCTAAGTAGTGAACAGTACCCAAGTAATGGTAAAGCAAACTACTACTGAATATTTTAGATCCTACACACATGCAACAGTTAGAATTTCGTTCCTTATGTTTTTTCACATGCAAATGTTAACCCAATTTCATGCTTTCATGTACTATAATGGGAATCCCCTTTTATAAACCCGGCTTGTTAGGTCTCGCCTGACCCAGCGCATGCGCTGGTCTGGTGAGACTTATTGAGAGGGCTCCAAAAAGTGCTACCAGGCCAGCCTGGAGCTACAGTGCACGTGTGCGGGCGCGCGCGCCGCGCTTTACCGCGATTACTTTCACTTTTGTGGCCGCAGGGCCGCTTTGATGTTTGGTCGCAATCGCGATCCCTTTCACTTTCATGGCCGCTTGGCATAGCCAGTAGGTCTCGCTTTTGGGACCTTATAAGTGTTTAGTTATGCAACTGTTGCATGGCTAAACACTTATAAGGTCCCAAAGGCGAGACCTGTTGGCTATGCTAATGCTTGTTTTTTGTATGGCGATTGGGAATAGATCAGAAAACCTGCGTGCACCTGTGTTTATTTCTTACATTTGTGAGGTTTGTAACAACGCGTCTCCTCCTGCACTGTGACCTGCCTCCAGGCCTGCGCTCCAGCTGCGCAGTGCTGTTCCCCGTAGTGCGTGTTATAAATGATTCTATTTTCGTATTATTTTCTCTGTCTGCAGTTTCAGCCTGAGAGACGTTGTTGGACTATTTGACGGTTAAGTGGAGATATTTTCCCCTGTGGTTTCCATGCTATGCCTTTTTAAATTGTAACTGGCCCTGTTTAACTGTCACGGGATATGTTTTGTCTGCCCTAGGGTCGACCCCATCCCATATGACACGCCGAAGCCAGCGGGCCACACACGCTTTGTCTGCATCTCGGACACGCACTCCCGGACAGATGGCATGCAGATGCCGTACGGCGACGTCCTGCTGCACACCGGCGACTTCACCGAGCTGGGCCTGCCCTCCGAGGTTAAGAAGTTTAATGACTGGTTAGGTAAGTGATTGCTGCGCGGCGCTGACCCCAATTAACCTTTTCTGCGGTCCAAGTGTCATTCCAAGCCACCTAATTGAATTTAAGCGCGCGGAAACCGTGGCTCGCTGCCGCTCGTGCACTGCCCGTCCCCTTGTTTAAATATCGGTCTATTAATATAAGGGGACTTGTGAAGTCTTCGAGTGACGACGCTGCGCGTGATCTCGCTGTCACGGGGCTGTTTATTCGAGAGAGGAATTCATAACTTGCACTGCCGCCCCGTAACAGGGTAACAGCACGAGCATGCTGCTAGGCTCTGCTCACTCGCGCTAAACAAAGATTATGTTATGTTATTGTCGGTGAGTTTTATTGCACTGTCGTGTTTTATTCTTTATTCTATTTTGATTTGATTATATGTTGTGGGCGTCTATTTCCATATCAGCGGTCGAAGTGCATAAAAAAAAGTATTGGAACTGTTATGCTGCATGCAATGGGGGCGGGTTCAGTGAGCGTGGAGGCGGGGTCAAATTGTGGTTAAAAAACTAAATATTTTGTAAGTGTCTTTGGTCTTTCACCATCTGGTAGCTACATATAAAAAAATGCGCAGCTCAAAAGAAAAAAACATTTGAAAAAGATTTTACTCAGTGAGAAATGCACACAGTACACTAAGAAATCCCATTAGTTCATGCACTGCAGAGGTCTGTATGTAACCAGAGAGCCACAGAATTCAAGCTTGGTTGGTGCAGTGGAGAATAGTGACTTGGGTATTTTTAGTGCTAGGAAGTCACAGTCTGTGACAGAAAGCAGTGTGAATATGTAAGTCATTATTTAAAACTTTGTGTAACACACAGTACAAAATGCGCAAAAAGGTTTAAGATAAAATGGTGCTTTTAAAAATTAGATTTTAGTAATACCCAGATCGTACTTAACCTCTTCCGTGCGCATTACGGCCGGAAGCCGTCACGTGTCACGGTGGGCGTGTGCGCACGACAGCTCCCGGCCGTCCGAATCCCCGCCCACTAATACAAACGCCCGCACGGCGCAGGAATTCCCCGCGCATGGAAGGGGTTAATGCAATTTTTGTTTTTACATAATTGTCACTTCAACACCTCTAAGTGCTATATAAATCCAATTGCAATTAAATGTAAGCACTTCACAGATGAATTGTTAACTATTTGCGCTACCACTAAAAAACAATATATCTTTGTCATCACAAAGCTTCCAGTGATTTGATCAATTAAAGACAGCACTATTTCCAGAGCATTCTTTACATTTGCAGTTTACCCTTTACATTTACAGATTAACTTGCTGCACACATTTCTATTTCTTTCAGCAAGCAGGCACCCTGGCAGGAAGGTTTGTTTGGCGGTCTGCACCGGCTTCGGTTTTCCAGCACAAGAGACTCACTGAATGACACTTCAGATAAAGCATTTTAACGATTGACGTTAACTGTCCCAGGACGGTTGTTTTTCTCCAAAATTTAGGGAACGGTTTTTAATAAATCCAAAAGTATGGGCACGTAATGCCCCTCCGATCCTGTCCACCTCGACCTCTTCACATGTTATATAGCACAAACTATGTATGATTCATGCAAATCGGCACACTGGATAGTAGTAGCATGAAGCAAACATACTCCCTTACCTCATCATGTGGCTCTGCTGCGTTCTTAACAGTGGCGTCTACCTTCCTTTTGGATCAAAGCATAAGCTCTGACGATGCCCGAATATGTATTGTTCTATTTCCCATTTTACGCTCGCTCCTCTGGTAGTTGTGTTTGAACTTCATCGTTATATTGTAATGAAAAGGCGACCTCTCCTGCTGATTTTTTTTTTTTTACAACAATTTTTTATGTCATACACATACAGCGGGGCCTTATTTGCGCCCAAACATATACATAGTCGGCATTGTACAGTGAACCACTGTAGGCAAAGGTCCCTATCAGGACAGACCATAATAGTGAGAAAATCAAAACAAGTACACAGAATAACATGGCCTAGAACTGTACATCTTAACTGCTCTTATCATAGATGGTCCACACGAACACTCATCGTTAAACTACAAGAAAAATCCAGGGTAGAGTTAACAAGCAGTGCATTCCAATAAAAGCATCCCATCCCCCCTCCCTCGCCTACGATGTCCATGCCAAACCTCCCCCCCCCCCCCAAAGTAGCCAATGGAGGTGAGGCAATCCACGCCCCCCCCGAGCCGGGCACTCTCCCCTGTTGGCCTTCGCATGTCAAGCAGGCAGTGAGGGCAACAGCCTGTATCAAGGCTGTGTCATCTTTTAACCACAGTGAGGTGCCCGACCCAGGATAACTAAGGCAGCTCATTAGAGGATCTCCTAGACAGAGGCCTAGTCATCACCCTCAGTCTCGCCCCCCAGTAGATCAACCTGTATCATATTCCACGCTCGAGCAAACGCCATAGGTCTCCTACTGACGTGCCTCCGGGAGCAATGCAGCTCGTTCCCATGACGCCTAGCACAGCAAATCCACCCTCCCCTTCAACTTGGGGACCCATTGGATGTTTCCAGTGGAATGTGATTCTGCACTTGGCAAGCACCAGGGCGAGGTCAATGAACTGGGTAGTGACATTGTGCTTAGCAGGTCGTGGAAAAAGGCCCAGGAGACAGAACCGGGGCTTAGGGGACTTTTCTGTTGTTTATTGTGAAATTCACCAACACACAATTAACGGGCAGTGTGGGGTGAGGCTACTCAGAAACATAAAGTTAGTAATATATAAACATATAAAATTCACAGGAAAATTCAATTTTAGAAATGAGAAGATAAGAGAGATTTTAACTAAAATTAAAGTAACAAATGAAGCAGTTTTTACATTTCCTGTGAAATTCCACTTTCATACATGAGGCATTTTGAATCAGAGTACTGAACATGCATTGACTATGCTAATCGGTCAGACTTATGAATTCAAGTGCCTTTTGTGTCATTGATGGGTTTAGACACACAGTAAGTCCTAATACATGCACTCTATTACTCCTCTTTGGTCTTGTGCATCCTTTCATCCATCCACTGACTCATTCCTGCTTTTACCTTTTTGACACAACCATAATACAACACACACAAACTCAACAACTTATGCAAGATATATTAAAAAATACAAGTAGGACAAAAATAGCATGCTGAAGTCTAAAAATGTTGGGCATAGGCTTGCAATAACGAAATTAAACATAGTAGCCGGTGTCCTCCTTGCTGAGGTATTGTAAATAGTATATATTTGTTTTATAGTTCTAGCATGGCCACCACATTTAGAAGCAACTCATTGGCTTTCTTGGATTGGTAAAACAGTGGTACACTATGGGCAAAAGCATTCCATAATGACCTCTTGGTTTAGAGGAAGTGGCCACGTGGAATGCGACACACTGCAGATGAAATGAGCAGCAAGCTAGCAACCCATTAGCAGTGCCTGGACAGCTGTAGTATCCGCATAAGAAACTAATTAAAATAAAAAGAGAAGCAAGGAAATGAAAGGAGGGCTATACAAGGAGAAAGTTGATAACTAAAGGATTAGCCAACCAGCCCTGACTTGAAACACATTAATTTTCAGGTGAATGTACATTTGATCAGAAAATAGTGCCATTCACAGGCCAGTGAATGATGTTGAATTAACAATGTCCCCATGCAGTAAGATGTCATAGTTGGAAGCAGAGGGCACCTAGATAGTTCAAAGGCAGAAGACATCTGACCCAAAGGCCCTCTGTGTATCAATATTGAAATGTATATTTATATATCTATATAGGCGGATATTCGAGCTAGAATTATTGCAGTGTAAATTGTCTACCCCTAGGGTTTGTCAGAGGTGCTAACCAACACCAACATTCTTCCCTACAAAGGTAATCTGTGACATTTAATGTAACAAAATACCCATCTGTATGTAGGCTTTAATACAGAGAAATACCAATCCATCCAAAAATGCTTATTGACTTTGACATGTGGTTTTCTAAATCAATATGTCTAGCCTACTGATTTTATCATAACTTTTCATAATAAACAAATCAGCCATTTGGCATCAGAAATATTTTTTTCCTAGTGAATCAATCAGGCCTCTAGCTTTTATCCTTGGCTTTTCACCGTAGCCAACTGAGGCCTCAAGTACTGAGCTTCAGCTTTGCCACACGGCAGCAGTCAGGCATACAGTCATCAAATTACACAGCATACAGAAGTAAAGATGGAAAAGCAAATTACAAATATGTACAAAACACAGTTGTCAAAACAATTTAAAATCCCTAATATTAGAGCCTAAAAAGGATTACCATAGTGCAAATCGTTTATTCCCATGGTTTGTTCAGGTGGCTCAGCTACACCAAAACCCTTGCCTACTATGGTAATCTGCGAGATTCCATGTAACAAAATACCTGCCTACAGGCTTTAGCACAGTGCAATAACAATCCATACTTAAAGGTCTGCAAAGCCTGCAAAAGTTGCCATTGATTTATCACCATAACAAACTCATGACTACTGTACTGAGCTGAAGATTTCCCTCAAGGCAACCATCAGGCATACAGTCATAAAATTGCAAATTTATAGAAAATTGCAGTTGACAAAGTAAAATACTTTTCCTCCTAACAAGGTATAACAAGAATTCTCACACTGCAAATCCTTTATATCCAAAGTTTGTCAGAGGTGATAACTAATGCCAAAAACCTTGCTATTAAGGTAATCTATGAGTTTCCATATAGCAAAAAAACCTATATGTACGCTTTTATTCATAGTAATAACAATCTATCCTTAAATGCCAATTGACTCTAACATATGCTTTTAACAGTCAAGATGTTAGGCCGACTACCTTTGTCATAACTTTTTGTAATAATACAAATCTTTTAATAATCAGACCTATAGCCATCATCTTTGGCCTGTGACCTCAACCAACTCAAGACTGCTGTACTGAGCATATGCTTTCCACAGGCATAAAGACATAACAAACATATACAAAATTACAGTTGGCAAAGAAAATATATTATCCACCTAAGAAAGCTTAACAAGGATTATCTTAGTGCATGTCTTCTATCTCCACGCTTTCTTGCTTTTCATGATAAGTAGATTGGGCCTGCTGGCTTTGTTATATAATTTCGTAATAAAGAAAGAAACCTAGGGAATGTGGCATGACTTTTCCCAATGCATCGATGATGCCTACGCCGTTAACCATTGGATTTACCAATTACCCAACAGTGGCCTACTCAAAAGCACACAAACTGGCAACCATTATGCATACAGTTAGAGAATTACAAATATATAGAAAAACACAGTTGGTAAAACAATATACAGCCACTCTCAATAGAGCGTAAGAAGAAGAATCGCAGTGAAACCCCCCACGGTTTGTAAAAGTGGGTGGCCAACGCTAAAACACTTTCCTAGTATGGTAATCTTTCAGATTATATATAACAAAGTATCTACCTATAGCCTGCAACACAATGCGACAAGACCAACTTTTAAAGGCTTACTGGCTGTAACAATTGCTTTTCACAGTAAATAAGCTAGACCAACTGCCTAGGTCACGACGTTTCGTAATAAGCAGGCAAGACCAACGTTATTGGACGTAACCTTTCCTAGTGCACCAATCAGGCCTATTCATTGTCCCCACAACCAACTCAGGCCTACAGTATTGAGGATAAGCCTTTCCACAAGGCAGCCTTAAGGCACACTGTCTTAAAATTAAAGAGGTGTACACATTTTCAGTTGGAAATGCAAAATAATATCTCTTCTAAGAGGGCCTATAAAGGATTCTCATAAAGCAAACCTTCTTTAGCCGTATTTTCTCGCATGGGGCAACCACATCAAAACCCATGGCTACTACAGTAATCTACGAGACTCTGTAATAAAATACCTATCTGTAGTCTTTCATATAGATTTGAAATAAAAAGAGAGGGGTCCCACTCTCCAAAGGGACAGGACACCAAGATAAGACACTTCTGTCAAAGGCAAAAATCCCTTTGGGCACCTTTAGTAAAGCATACAAATATCCTCAACCATTAAGCATACACTTAAAATACCTATCTGTAGTCTTTCATATAGAGTAATAGCAATCTACACTTAAATATCTATTAACTTTATCATATGCTTTTTACAATAAATACGTCAGGTCTAGTGGCTTTATTATAGGTTTTCATATTAAAAAGTTCAGTCCTATCGCCATGATCATTGGCTTGCTACTATAACCAACTCAGTCCTGCTGTAGCAAGTATAAACTTTGCCACAAGTGAAAACATACAAAACAAGTAATATTTTAGTGGAAATATGCAAATTAGACCAAATCCTATCCTGTGCCCTGGGGAACCAAAATGTGGGATGAGCCTATGCCCCTTTCTCAGTAGTACTCTGAAAAGTTTTTTTTGTGTACATAAGGTCAGGCGACAGCTGCACTCTCATGCCAGACCTAAAAATCCATGTAGATTAGTGTAGCCCTGGGCATTCAATACTGCTTTCATACACAAAATAGCACTCTAGAGTCTAAAGTTAATGATGAAATTTGAGGATGCTGGTGCTGCAATACATTCCTCATGACTAATCGCCCCCGCCCACAATCTGTGTTGCTGCCAGACAAAAACAAACACTTAAACTTTCTAGTTATCTAAGACTAACGGTATTACAGTGTCATATATGTGCCCCCTGAAAATTCAAGCTCACTCAGCCATACTGCTGGTGGCTCAGGCCGCTCGATAAATAAATAAATGCAGCTTCGTGGAGGGGAAGAACTTTTTCTGTGGAAGCATACAAGTTCTGCCCAACAAAACATGTACTTCTGGCTACCAACGTGTGGGCAGAGTCAAAGTCATTTTCTGTAGTACTCCTGAAAGCTTTTTTTAGGTCGAGCCTAAACAGCGATTGCGCTGTCAGGCGATCTGTTATATGTGCTTTGTGGCGATTGACTCCTCCTTTGCTTAGGATTGGCTTTTGTCTGTGTCATTAAAAAATGGTAGCCTGCAAATGGCTAACAGTTGCTGCATGTCCCACCTTTTGTCTGAAGTTAACGCCCATGGAGTATTGGCTCGGGACGAGCAGCGAAGCGCACGCTGATTGTGTGCCTTGTTTTCTAATCGAATCCATTCATCGGACATGGCCGGGCATCAGCACAGATGTCAGGAGGGTCAGTGTGAATTTGCCCAATGAGACAACACTTCTGTGTCATACAGAGACACACCTGTAGGCGGGCCGCTGCAGTGATCATGTTTTAAACAGGTCAGCTAACTCCCGCTGCTGCTCAGCCCTTGGGTTTATTAATACATGTGCACTGCACGCCTGCCGAGTTCTCGCATCCTTCTCTGCACCGGAACGAGCTTGGCACCAGGTGAACAATAATGTAGACTAGTCCCTGTTCAGCACGCGCCACACTGGGGAACACAGTCCCAAGCCCCTGTACGGTGTATGGCTGGAAACGTCATTTTAGGGTAATTATGCCAATAAAAAGCAGTGCTGACCCTCTCTTCACTCCTGCGCCCCCTTCCTTTCTAAGTCGGTACTTTTTTCAACTTAATGCTGTTCATCCAGTGTGGGAATCATCTCTTCGTATTTTCATTATATCTCCGCCTTCTTTTTTCTTCCATGCCCTTTCTACCTTACAAGTCTCTCTCCTCGCGGTAGTGCACCTTGTTCCGGTTAGGCTCGTCACATTTAATAGAACCCGCTTCTTCCTACTCTGTGTCCCTAGCCTTATATTTCGCCCCACCTAACAACCCTGTGCTACTTTCTTTCTTTAGCTCTACTCTCTAACCCTTAAACTTCCTCTCTGTAGTATTTCAAGTACTTAGAGCCTCTGCTGTGTGCGAGTAGAACATGTGTCTGCCTAGAGCACAGCTCTCCAGTAGGAGGGATGTGACAATCCAATGACCAGGGTGGGGATGAGCGGGTGCGAGCTCAGGATACCTTCCAGCCATTTGCCCCGCTGGGGCAGGTTGGGGGCCGGAAGAGCAAGTGCGAGGCAGGAGGGTGGGGTGGGGTGCAAATAGTCAGGACACTTGGAGGGAGGGGTGGGCCTGTCATGAAGGAGTCTGCTGCCCGCCTTTGTTGCTAGTGCAGCATGTGTTGACACATTTATTATCTACTTAAAAGTATCACTAGTTCTTTTTTTGGAGGAATACCACCATCCAAAGCCATGGACTCGTCCACCACTGTGTAACCATTTACACCAATTTGGAGGGCGAGGGTTATCTTTAGAAACTCGTAATATGTTTTACGCAACTGCAGTAAATTACATTTTATACCGCTGTGAGCTGTGCAGAGGTTTATTAGTTGTTGCTTCCCAGTCACATAGGAGACAGAATGACTTCTGTTTAAATGTTTGTCTGACCAGATTAAAAAAATCCAGCTTTCTCGTCTTTTGTATGTCTGCCACATAGGATTCTAGGCAGGTGTGGTCTGTTCCTCCCCCCCAAAAAAATTGGGTTGGTATGACTGTACTTTCTAGTTCAGTTTATACTCATTTTCTTTTGAGCAGTTCACAAACCATGTTTAACTTTTCTGTAACCTCTTTTGAGGATTATAATATTCTCTGTATTCCAGTGGGTAGGTTTTTTGGTCTTCAGTCATATGTGTCATATGCCATTTGGAACAATGATTTGGTGACAACATTATTAACAACCCAGCTTTCTTCTGTTAGGCGTGGCTTTATCAATGTTGATTCCTGCATTCACATGTCGAAGCCCAACGAGATTGGCCTGGATAGTGGCAGGCAATATTCTGTTGCTGGCTTTGCAATTGGTTAAGCAAGAGTGTACACGAGTACCATGGCCTCGCGCTACTTTAATCTGATGCTCGCTGCATCCAGGTTCTGTATTGGCATTATATTAATGCACTTTCCAGTTCCAGGTAATAAGACATGCATTTCAGAACTCTTTCATCTCTGGTTTCTCGTTACAAAGATGTGTTGCTGGTGACCCATTGACAGCAATTAATGTCAACAAACACATACAATGCATTGGTTCCTTCTGTCTAGTGGCTTCTTTTGGCTCAGTTGATGAATAGGGATTTATCCAAGAAAAGCACTACTGCATACAGTGCAGCTTAGCTGGAGCGATCTGACACTGCTAAATGTCCGTTCCCAAGAGAAGCATGTACTGTACAGCAAAGAAGGCACTGACACCATGTTCACGTGGGGCTCAGCGTATTCAGAGGCCAAGGATAGAATGAGCGTTGAGAGAGCACAATTGCCTATAGGTGACCATTCCCTAGAGAGCAAGAAGTTGGAATTCTACTTCTCACAATGCCACTCTGCTATACGCCACTCTACACTACTCCACTCAGCACCACTTTATGCCACTCCACTTTACCCATTCTCCCTATGCCACGATACTATATTCCACTCTGCTCTATGCCACTCCATTCCACTCTACGCCACTCAACTTCATGCTACTCTGCGCCACTTTCCTCTATGCCACTCTCCTCTGTGCCACACAGCTGACTTTTAGCAATGCCAAGCAGCAGACAACTTGCTGTACAACATAGCTAAAAGACATTAGGAAAGCCAATAGCTCTTTCATAGGTGAAAACCTATTTGCTTCTCCAATGCTTTTCTTTATTATCGCGTATGAAAGCACTTCCAAGTATGTGAGTTAAAACTACCAGTTGTACAAAAATAGCACTTTAAACAAGCCTATTAGTGTCCAAGCTTCCACGTTAAAGAACTGTAGATGGTGTAGCACCCAGGATAATGTGCTGCATGGCTAAATACGCATAAGGTCCCAAAGGCGAGACCTAGTGGCTATGACAATGCTTGTTTTAATTCGATGACATTACGTCTGGTGGCAGCTGCATTGTCAAGCCAGACCCAAAAACGAAGTGCTCTCACGTGCATCAATTAGGCGTACAGGGCCTGGAGTGAATTAATCTTGCCATGACTCTGTGGTGATACAATCTGCTCAGGGTGAAATGTCGAGTGAGTTGTCTTGTCTGATGGCTGTGAAATTATGTCTGTGAAGATTGGCTTTTAACCTAAGCTGGGACTTGAGCCCAGGCAGGAATTATGGTTGTTCTGAAGCTCTCGCCAGCATGTTAGTAAGGTTTTTGTGGTATGCATTAATGTCAGCACAGGGAAGCACATTTGTTCGCTCTATATTTTGTAGTAATGTGAAGGTCCAGTTTAATGTTAATGTGGAAAATTTTGTCATTTGTGCAGTTTTTTGACAATAAAAGGACTGAGGCACAGTGATTTGCCCAGGATCCGATTACATGATTCGGTCTGATTATTACTTGTGTTGTGTTATGTATTTGTGTTATGTTACTTAGTCTGCGGAGCACAGAGATGCAAATATAAGATCTCTGTGTGTGCCACTTAAAATAGCAATGAAGGATTAAAATATCTCAGTTAACAAGACTGTTGAGGAATCGGGAGCAAAGTCATCTTTCACCATATAAAGTTTTACTGGCAGACCACATCTCCACCCTGTGCATCGTTTTAAGTGTTCAACAATGTGGTATATTTTTTATTCATAATTATTTTGCTAATTGCATTTTAGATCAGAAATGTATTAGAGCACCATCCTACAAACCTTTCACAGAGGCTCTGTTTTTAGTGAAAGAATCGAGCAATGGTTAATCTGAGAATAATTAACAAATTGTTTGTGTTTTTATATTTTGAAATCAGAGGCTTCTCTTCATTGTCTGAAGAGAGTGACATGTGAAGCAGCACTAATCACAAATAATAGTTCTCCGTGTACCAGGGTTTGTGGAATGGTGTCCCACCAATGAGATAAGAATGCTATTTACATACAAAGTAACAGCATTTCTACTACATTGGTACTTTCGTTACTTTTTTCCCTTCCCAGATAGATGCCGTTACGTGGTCCCTCTCAAGTTAATGTGGTATTAGGATGTGTAGCTCTTACGCGTGTTATTTAATTACTACCATCACCTGTACATACACCACACATGCTTACTAGGTCTTTCTTTAACTTAATAGATAAGTCCCAGAGGGAAGGAGTGTCTGGCAGTGAAGTGACTTTCACACTTGGAGGATTAAACCTAGGGAAAGGCAAAAAGCATACATTTGAGGTGGACATATTTGCAAAATGATTGTGTATGATAAGCTGCTTTTGAGTTCCAAGGTTGAAAACTTAATAAGAAGCCTCTATTGTATGGGTAAGCAGTGCACCTTCAGTAATCTCTGAGTGACTTGGTCTGATTCAGTTAAGAAACAAGAATGTACGCTGCAATGTGTTGGTCTTGTACTTTACCCCTCGGACCATGCTGAGCGTGCCTCTTGGTGAGTGCTGCAATAGTCGAGTTTAGCTTGAAGGAAAGGTTACCCTGCTGTACAAAGCTCTACCATAGGATTAAAGTCCTCCACCAAAGTACCAGGTCAAGGAGAAAGGAGCTGTTGGCAACCACAGGGTTTATCAGAACTCTTGAAAGATAGTGTTGTCAAAAGGTCATGCATTCTGAACTCTGGTAGTAAACCAAGTATCAATACTATAGATAGGTGGAGAGAGGTGATCAGCATAAATTATGGATTGGATGCTCTTCAAGAAAATACTTATGTGCATTGAATTCCCCAAAGGGCATTTAAGGTTCAGAGAACATAAATTATGTGAGTCCAAATTCTACTTAAGTCCAACTCATGCACATTTTGCAGTACTTTCTGGTGAATGACAAGGACACTTGCAGGTCTCTGCAAGTCTTGCTTAACATCCTTTTATAAGCATTTAATTTCACTGAAAATGTCAATTTATGATTTTTAGACTGGGATCATAATAATTCCCTTAAACAGTGGTTATAAGTCTTGCATTGGTGTGTGGGCTGGCTTCCCATTTAGAAAATAAAGTTTAATACTTTGTGTCTGGTACTTAAAGCAATTGATCTATATCAACCCAATTTAATTCCTAGAGAATCCTATAGAATCCAACCTCACCTACCTGTTTATCATTTCTGATCAGCTGATACAATCAGCCTGTTAAATCCCGCCTTCAGTAAGTCTTCACTAAATGGTAGAGCTCTCTCAGTCCAGGCATCAATGTTCTTACTCACTGCCGTTTATCGAATGTATAAGTTCGAGGCATGTGGGCTGCTGAATTCATATCTGTGCATAGATCGCCGCCTAGTGTTGGGTCCGGATGTTTGCACGTTGTTGTCCTGGAAGAGTCTTCGAAGTATCCTGAGATAGGTGACTCCTCCCCTGGACCACAGTGCGCATGGGCATCCTCTCCATCCTCAGATTGTTTTTTTCCGCCATTTGGTTCGGATGTGCTTATCTTGACTCAAGTTAGGAAAATTTAGTTTTCAGGCCAAAAGGCCTTTAGTTTTCGTCGGTACTGTTCCCGATCGGTATCGACAGTTTACTTGCTAGTTTAGCGACCTTAACAACTTTTTCGGATCCGTTTCATCCGACCATCGACCTAACATCGACGATGGAATCGAGGACCCTATTCAAGCGGTGTCTTGTTTGCCACGCGAAATATCCACATATCGACGTCCACCCGGTGTGCAACAAATGCCTCTCGCCGGATCACGACGAATCGAAATGTATGGCCTGTGCCTGATTCAGATCCAAGAAGACTCTCCGGAATCGACGAGCCGCGAGACTAGAAGCGCAGCAAGCGGCACCGGCCCCGACCAACATCTTCAGCACCGAGGACGAAGATGTTGAAAGCGTGAAAAACATACACTCCAGCCCCGCTTCCGAACACGGTTCCAGATCGGAAGACGTAGATGAAGAGCTTTTCCACAGGGAAGAAGCCGACGATGAGGTAGGAGACTACGATGAGGCCTTAGGGGCCGAAGAAGGTAGCTCTGGTGACGAGCAGGGCCTAACCGTCCAAACGGAGGCTATCACAGTGCGTCAGTCTACGGCTCCGGTCGAGGGATCGCCTTCGGGCCTTACCCGAGATCAATCCCGCAGTTCTTTGGCCCCGCCCTCTGGCCCGGCCTCGGACATCCAGCGAGAGCCATTATTACCCAAAAAGACTGGTTTCCCTTCCACGAAACCGAAACCAATCGTCGCACCGGTTCAACAGAAACCGAAAGTGAAACTGACACTGGTCGGCTCGAAGACCACCACTCCTTCGACGCCAGCCAAAACCGTCGGCTCCGACCTCACCAAAAGGGACTTCGGTGCCGAACTCGCTGCAGCCGATGTCGGCGCCGATCCAAAGAGAAAGGCCATCGATACCACCAAAGCGCCTCGGCCCCCGGCACCGAAACAATCGGCACCGACCATCAAGGTTAAAATGGCCGCTCCATCGGAATCCACCTCGAAAGCAGCGACTACGGTCCAATCATCGACGCCGTCGACAGCTACTGCCTCTCCTCGACTCGATGAACCTGTGGGTCCAAAGAAGTCCACACCTACCTCTACAGAACCACTCGGCGCCAAAGAACCGTCGGCGTTCTCGGTGCGACAAGTTGCAGCGTCCTTGCAACGTATCAGAGAAAAGGCAGCCCTCCAGGCCACGTCGGGCTCCGAGACGAAAAAGGCTCAAAAGGCACCTTCGGCACCAACCAACATCACCTTTGGTTTGCCGCCATCCACGGCGCCAAAACTATTCGAGATCAGAACACGTGTCACCCAGACAAGGTCCCCATCTACTGAACACTCTCCTACTGGGACATCACCGTCCCACTTCATCGACGCCGACACCGGCAGGCTCATGCTCCGAAAGCGGAAGATCACTTCCGAGCAGGCTTTGGACTCTTACAGAATCCCGCTAAAGCAAAAAATCCCGGCGGAATCGGAACCAGTTCTTTATGAACGCCTCCACACCTCCTATCCAGATCCACAGTCCTTCTCTCCGACGCACTCCGACACGGACGCAATAGAGGACTACATGGGTGACGACACCACCTACCCCAGGGATATGGACCCTGAGGACCAGCAGGACCCTGATCAAGCTTGGGATGACCCTGTAGACCCGGGTGCCGCTATAGATACCCAGGACACGCAGCTTTATGGCGCAAAAACATCTCCCACAGAGGACACTGCTGAATTCAACGCCCTCATTGAACGTGCCGCAGCCAATCATGGAGTGCAACTCCACTCAGACACAATCGAGGACGATTTCTTGGTGGACACTTTCGCATCCTCAGAGAGGACTGTAAGGACTCTGCCCATGTTAAAAGGTGTCCTCAAGCCAGCAAAGGACATTTTCAAGGAAACAACCAGGGCACGAGTAATAAACCCCAGGATCGAGAAAAAATACAAGCCCGCACCTGGGGACCCTACGTACATTAGAGGCCAGTTACCTCTGGACTCCATCGTAGTTGCTAACGCTCGCAAACGGGCACACTCGCAGACAACTGGTGATGCTCCTCCCCCGGACAAAGAGTCCAAAGTGCTAGAGTCCTCCGGCAAAAGGATTGCAGCCCAGGCGGCAAACATATGGCGCATTGCCAATACACAGGCGCTCCTAGCTCACTACGATCGCTCACACTATGACACGTTAGAGTCCCTACTCCAACATCTACCAGACTAGTACAAAGAGGCAGCGGAGCTCCTCATCAGGGAGGGACAACTTCTCACAAACGCATCCATTAAGTGTGCACTGGATGCCGCCGACACAGCTGCGAGAGCAATAAACACCAGCGTCATGCTACGACGACACGCCTGGTTACGAATCTCCGGATTCAAACCTGAGGTTCAAAATAACATCCTCAATCAGCCTGTCAACCCCGACTACTTATTCGGACCAGAGGTTGACACCACCCTAGAAAAGATCAAAAAAGACACAGACACTGCAAAGTCAATGGGAGCTCTGCAAACGCAGACATTTCGTAGTGGCTCCTTTCGTCGCCCCGGAAATAGAGGAGCGGGTAGAGGACAGGGGTCACAGCAAACCTACAATAAAGGGGGCACACAGAGTACCTACGATAAAAACACCCGAGGTGGATATCGTGGCTCCAGCACAAAGGGCAGAGGACGCGGTTACGGCAATACCAGGTCCTCCCCCCAAAAAAAACAGTGACGCCCTCTCCCTTCCCCCCGACCACATAACACCTGTCGGGGGAAGACTCCAGCGGTTCCTGTCCACATGGAATACCATCACCACGGACAGGTGGGTCAAAGATATTATCCAACACGGTTACTGCCTCGAATTAACCTCCACTCCACCCACAATACCGCCAAAGCACCGTCCTATGTCCTCAGAGCACTTAGCATTATTACAGCAGGAAGTACTAAGTATGCTGCAAAAAGGCGCAATAGAGGTCGTGCCTGTCCACCAGCAAGGGACAGGGGTGTACTCTCTGTACTTCTTAATACCAAAAAAGGACGGGTCACTCAGACCTATACTAGACCTGAGACCCCTCAACCACTACATTCTCTCAGAGCATTTCCACATGCTCACCCTACAGCAGGTTCTCCCGCTGCTCAGACAGGGAGACTTCCTAGCCACGCTAGACCTCAAAGATGCGTATTTCCACATACCCATACACCCGTCACACAGAAAATATCTCAGGTTCACTATTCAGGGGCAGCACTACCAATTCAAGGTCCTCCCCTTCGGCGTGACAACAGCACCCAGAGTTTTCACAAAGTGCCTAGCTACGGTGGCTGCACATCTACGCAGGCAACACATTCACGTCTACCCTTACCTGGACGACTGGCTTGTTCAGGCAAAGTCAGCCCAGTAATGTGCCAGCCACATGTCCCGCACCATTCACCTTCTTCACAGTCTGGGATTCTCACTAAATTACCCAAAATCACATCTCCAACCCGCACACGTACAACAGTACCTAGGTGCGACCATAGACACTCTCGCAGCCACAGCTCAGCCAAATTTAGTGAGGATCAACGGCATGCAAATGCTGATCTCAAAGTTCAAACCCCAACACTCCCTTCCTGCGCGAGTGTTCATGCAGTTGATAGGCATGATGGCCTCCTGCATTTTCATAGTCCCGCACGCGAGACTACATATGCGCCCGCTTCAGGAGTGCTTGGCACGTCAATGAAATCAGGCTCACGGGCAATTAAAAGACCTAGTGTTGGTGAGCGGTCGGGCATACAACTCTCTGCATTGGTGGAATCCACAAAACCTTTGCAAGGGCCGACCGTTCCACGAGCCTGTTCCACAAATAATACTGACAGCGGACGCGTCTCTCCAGGGATGGGGAGCTCATGTACTCAATTACACAGTGCAGGGACTATGGACAATACAACAAAAGAAGATGCACATCAACCTTCTCGAACTGATGGCAATCTTCCTGGCAATGAAAGCCTTCAAGGTACACTTGTGCAACAAAGTCGTGTTGATCCGGACGGACAACATGACTGCCATGTACTACATACAGAAGCAGGGAGGAACGCACTCTCCACAGTTGTCTCATCTGGCTCAGAGCATGTGGAAGTGGGCCATTCAGAGGAACATATTCCTCATGGCGGAACACCTCCCCGGCAAGGACAACCAGATGGCGGATCTGCTCAGCAGACACAGCCACCAGATGCACGAGTGGGAGCTACACCCGTCAGTACTCCAACCGTACTTCCAACAGTGGGGTCATCCAGAGATAGACCTATTTGCCACAAGCGCAAACGCAAAATGCCAAAGCTTTGCCGCCAGGTTCCCACATCCACAGTCGCAGGGCAATGCGATATGGATGAACTGGTCCGGCAGATTTGCGTACGCTTTTTCCCCAGCGCCGCTGATACCGCTGGTGGCACGCAAACTGCGACAGCACTCACTGACACTCATCCTGGTTGCTCCAACATGGGCACGCCAGCCATGGTACACCGCCTTTCTGGAACTTTCCGTGGTGCCGCATCAAAGGCTGCGGATCAAACCCGCGCATTTGACGCAGAACCATGGAGAAATTCAGCACCCAGATCTGCAACAGCTGAACCTGGCAATCTGGCTCCTGAAGTCTTAGAGTTTGGCTACCTAAACCTGCCACCTGACTGTATGGAGAGTATTAAGGAAGATAGGAGACCCACTACCAGAGCTTGCTATGCAGCCAAATGGAAGAGGTTTGTCATTTATTGCAATAACAATGACATTAACCCGCTAGACGCATCCATTCAAAACATAATCTGTTACCTCTTACACCTATACCGATGCAATCTCAATACGTATCCATTTAACCGCAATAGCAGCCTATCTCCAAAACAAGCAGCACCTCTCTTTATTCAGAGTGCCTGCCATCAAAGCCTTCTTGGAGGGACTTAAACGAGTAATTCCCCCAAGACACCCGCCAGCACCAGTGTGGAACCTCAACCTGGTCCTCACCCGACTGATGGGTCCACCCTTCGAACCTCTCCACTCATGCGAGATTCAATTCCTCACCTGGAAAGTAGCTTTCCTAGTGGCAATCACTTCGTTGAGAAGAGTTAGTGAACTCCAGGCACTAACCATTCAAGAGCCATTTATACAGGTTCACGCAAACAGGGTCGTACTACGTACCAACCCCAAATTCATGCCTAAAGTAATATCGCAGTTCCACATGAATCAAACTATTGAACTACCTGTTTTCTTTCAGAATCCACAAAATGTCGCTGAAAGAATGCTCCATACACTAGATGTCAAAAGAGCCCTCATGTACTATATAGACAGAACTAAAGGCTTTAGGAAGACAAAACAACTTTTCGTTGCCTTTTCTCCACAACACAAAGACAACGCCATCTCCAAAGCAGGTATAGCCAGATGGATCGTTAAATGTATTCAAATTTGCTATCAAAAGGCTAAACGCACATTAACGATTCCCCCACGAGCCCACTCAACACGTAAGTTAGGGGCCTCCATAGCTTTCCTGGGAAACATTCCTTTACATGATATATGTAGAGCAGCCACATGGTCCACTATACATACATTTACCAAACACTATTGTGTAGATGTACACTCAAAACAGCAGGCAGCTGTAGGACAGGCTGTTCTCAAAACTCTTTTTCAGACCGCTGCAGCTGGCACTGGTAGCCGCCGCTAATGGGAGGTACTGCTATGTATTCTATGCACAGATATGAATTCAGCAGCCCACATGCCTCGAACTGAATATGCTACTTACCAGTATGCATCTGTTCTTGGCATGTAGGGCTGCTGACATTCATATCGCCCACCCTCCTCCCCGGCGCCTGTAGCAGCTGCAGCTCTCAGAATTACTGTATAGCATGGTCATCACTTTCTGTATCTACTCCATCACTGCCACAATGGCGAAAAACAATCTGAGGATGGAGAGGATGCCCATGCGCACTGTGGTCCAGGGGAGGAGTCACCTATCTCAGGATACTTCGAAGACTCTTCCAGGACAACAACGTGCAAACATCCGGACCCAACACTAGGCGGCGATCTATGCACAGATATGAATGTCAGCAGCCCTACATGCCAAGAACAGATGCATACTGGTAAGTAGCATATTCAATTGCCCTCCTTTTGTAAACTAGCCAAATCTTGCCTGGTCCCCAAATACATGGTTACTTCACTAAATCAACATTCTGGTTTCCTACAGCTCCAAGAACGCTTTGGGCGTAAGTTGCTCTTTATAAAAAAAAATATATATATATAAAAACAACTTGAGCCTCAAGTTCTTCACAAGCACAGTACGGAATGTTGTGCTATAAGGCTACAAACACCTACATCAAACGTTATCGTATCCATGTCTTGAGCTCTGTTTTTAAAAGGGAATGGTGAAATATTTGTAGGGAACACCAAAGGCACTTCTTGGGGTCTCTGAATGTAGCACCAATACTTTTCCAAGAGCACAATAGAAATGAAAAGGTGGTACCAAGACAAAGTACTTCACTGTTTTAAGGGCCAAGTCATGCATATCTTTGTAGAATGGTGTCTTTCAGTTATCTTTCCTTTTCTCACATGGAAAAGATTTAATATTCCAGTAAAACCTTCAGCAGAAAAAAAAAACTAAAATAATTTTCACTTCTAATTTATTTTAGCTTTATAAGCTAAACAAAAATACATGATATTTCAATTATTTACTAAGAAGAGATGAGAAAGCTATATTATAGTTTGGTAGAAAACTGCAGAGCAAAAGATATTCAGTTCCGTAAGCAGTTAGCTCAATATAGCATGGCTCTCTGTGGCCATGTTGCCAGGCATAATTAAATGGATAGGAAAAGGCAGATGTACAGTGAGAAAATCTCAAAACTAGAAATGAGTTAACTTCAATCATATTTATAATTATTAAACATGTCTACTTTTTGTTGTTAGGTGAAGCAGATGGCCATGAATAGTTCTATGTTATTTTTGTATGTAAAAAAGGAATTGAATGCACAATCCTGTATGCAATACAGTCTTAATGCTGAAACATATACAGACTTTAGATGATGATGTTCACTATTCTGAGATTGTTCGCTAGAAAACTGACAGAAAAAGTAGTTGCACAGCTTTCTGTTAATTGCCATCATTGGTGTGCAATTGGTATTCGAGAAGCTAAGCCTTATATTTCTCAAAATGTAAACATCACCGCTTCTCCTAGGAAGCAGAATTAAGCATCCAGGCTGCTTATGTACTGTCGTTTGATGAAAGAATGCCATTTGCCATTTTCACCTTTTGTCCACACCCCTTACATGTACCCCAAGGTCCTCTCAGCTTTAGATCTTTAGCAACTGTCAGATAACACAAAACTGATATGTGGGTGGTACTGTTTCATCCCAGAAAGCCAAAGGGTGCAAAGCTTTCCTCCAGTCATCGAGGTAAGCACCATAGTCTTCAACAGCCGGCTCCAATACCGCTACCCCAATTGAGTGCAAGCAAACAGCCACAGAATACACAATGCATGTACATTAAACACACATGCACACCAGTCAGACTGATCCACTCCCTATGCAAAGCCCTTGTCAAATTAACAGTTACTACTCTGTTATCTCAGTGATGCTCATGTTCACCTGCTACCTACTCAGACACTGATCCTAAAAGCAGTCCTCATCATCCACAACAATCTAGATTACTTCTTCATCACTGTAATATAACTAACACCTTCATCCTGGACAGCTGAGTTCCTCCTAGATGAATGCAGCACACTTGACTGGACTGCCATACACTCATGGTGGCATGGCCATCACCCACAGAAACAGCTCATTATACAAAGCACTTACGTAACATCTACTACCACCTTTCAAAGCCATTGCTACCACTCTGAGTCCCACTTAACATCTCTTTAGACACTCAACATATATTTCTTTATTATGGTCTAGACCAGAACTCAAAGGGCTCTGTTCTTGTATATCTCAGCAAACAAATATTCTACATAATATAATGAGGAACCTCTGTACCTGGGACTATGAGGATTGTTGCTCCATTATGTAATGTAATCATTCACAAAAATACACCCAAAAGCCATCCAGATGCACACTGCAATGAGTTCTCTGTAAGTAATGTTTACATATACCTTTTTGGCTAATTACTTTATAACTCTATTAAACCCTTTTTTCAAGATGTATACAGTCCTGGTCTCATCATTCCATATTTAAATTCTTAGATACACAACAATCTCAGATACAATTTTCTAGGAGACTTAAATCTTCTGGGTTAACCCTGCTAATTCTATGAATACCTTCTTCCAAATATCACTTTCTTGCATAGAAATCACCTCACATGAAACTAGATCCACTGACTCCAAAGGTAATACACATTTCCTCATCATTTCCGCCCTCCCCACTCTTACCTAGTTGTATGTAGTTCTGTAGAAAAACAATTTCATTGACTGTCATTACAGAGAAACAAATTCATCTAAATTGTTTCATGTTTTTTTTTTAGATGAATCCAATTGATCATTTTATTTAAACCAATCATGGAATACCAGTATTCCAAAATTGCCTTTTGAGTGTTATATTATAATTTTTTTATTAAATTCTACTAATCTTAAAAACGCATTTACTCTGTTGGTTCTTTCATAAGGTTTGCATCTACTCCTGTATCCCTTCTTATATATGTATATTCACTGAAAAAAAACAACGATTAAAGTGATGTTAAAAGAGGTAAAACCTTAGTTTACATACCACTGTGATGTTCTAGCTGGGTGACAGTCCCACAAAAACTGAGAAACCACTGAAATTCGACAGTTATAGTTCAATGCGTTTACTGCACATTGCACCTTTGTCATGCACTGCTTATGATTGTACATATTACATCATATTACAACACTGATTACATCTCACATTTCTTTGCTTGTAAGTTATGGTCATATTTCTATACCTATCTGTAACGTCAACTTAATCTTTGTTTTTTCCAGTGAATTTCTGGGTTGCTTGGATCATAATCTAATGTAGGATGTGTAACTCCTTGTGAGAGATAGCCCCACTGCAGATTATACATAGTGAAATGCAGGAGAGCCTTGTGCAAAAGACCTTGTTTCTGACTAGACCAACTTTGTGAACTCATCCAAGCTGACCCTGTGTACACTACACCTTTGTTTGTTTGTCAAAGAGATTGGATGTACAGTTTCTCCTTGGGATATTTTAATTTGTGGTGTTTTGACATTTTTAAAGAAAATGCAATTTTGAACTACTGTTTTTTTAACTTTGTATTTTTTTAAAGTTTATACATTTTCTAACAACACTTTTTATATCTTTAAATTTTGCCACATCCATGTGTTTGTGAGATGTTAATCTACCATGGCTTGGCAAATATTATTTTATTTAGTTCTCCAGAGCTCACAACCTTGAGGCAGTGCCTGCAGTACATAGCAAAATGCCGCATATTGTCATAATGCGATCCAGTGGCAAAGTGAGCAAGTGACCCATGTCTGGGCAAACCCTGCCAACTTAGGGCGAACAAAGCGATACCAAAAGGGATGACGGACGTAGCATTTGAGCAAATCAAACACTCGCCCTAAGTTGGCAGGGTATGCCCAGACGTGGGTCCCTTGCTCACTTGTCCACTGGATTCCAGATATCCTGGCTGATGAGGGTTATGAACCCGAAACCAGTCCCAGGATGCTTGTTTCCGGTCCAATGAAGACATGGCTTGGCAGTTCGGGCTGGACTGTTCCCATGAGGCACAGGGTCAGACTGATTTGCATATGGCCATGTCTGAACTGGGGTGGTGGAGTGAGCTAAATAATGATGATGAATTAAACCCAGATCAGTTGACTGGGGGTGAGTGTTTGATTTGCTCAAACGCTCCGTCCATCATCCCCTTTGGTATCGCTTTGTTCGCCCTAAGTTGGCAGGGTATGCCCAGACGTGGGTCCCTTGCTCACTTTGCCACTGGATTCAAGATAGCCTGGCTGATGAGGGTTATGAACCCGAAACTGGTCCCAGGATGCTTGTTTCCGGTCTAGGGAAGACATGGCTTGGCAGTTCGGGCTGGACTGTTCCCATGAGGCACAGGGTCAGACTGATTTGCATATGGCCATGTCTGAACTGGGGTGGTGGAGTGAGCTAAAGAATGATGATGGATGAAACCCAGATCAGTTGACTGGGAATGAGTGTTTGATTTGCTCAAACGCTCCGTCCATCATCCCCTTTGGTATCGCTTTTTCGCCCTAAATTGGCAGGGTATGCCCAGACGTGGGTCCCTTGCTCACTTTGCCACTGGATTCAAGATAGCCTGGCTGATGAGCGTTATGAACCCGAAACCGGTCCCAGGATGCTTGTTTCCGGTCCAGGGAAGACATGGCTTGGCAGTTCGGGCTGGACTGTTCCCATGAGGCACATGGTCAGACTGATTTGCATATGCCATGTCTGAACTGGGGTGGTGGAGTGAGCTAAAGAATGATGATGGATTAAACCCAGATCAGTTGACTGGGGGTGAGTGTTTGATTTGCTCAAACGCTCCGTCCATCATCCCCTTTGGTATCGCATATTGTCATAATGTCATCACCTCCAACATACTTTTTGCTCGCATGTCTATGCGATGATGAGGCGGTGGTGCCCAGGATGCAATAAAGGGGAGAACAGAGCAGCCTTCCATCCATCCTTCACAGAGTTTATAAGGGGGAATTGAAGTTCATACACAGGATCTCTTCTGGCTAAGGAGGAAACTTGGTTGAAGGCAGTAAGTGATAGTGTAACATCTCGCTATGTAACTTAAAATAAAAAATGTCACCAGGTTTATTGTATGATTTTAAAGCTGCTGTTCACCCTCACCCAAAATCCAGAGCACTCAACAAAACTGCACACGCCAAACTACATAATTACACTTCATGCCACTTAATTACACTCTACATATATCCACTAAGCTCCTAAACACATAATTACACTCAACAAAATTCAACTTCGCAACGTGCCCTATATTTACACTCCACATAATTCCCGACCAAAATATTCCTCTGTGCCATTGACACCTAGATTATTTTCACATTTGACAAAGGGGTGCCAGTTGAACAAAAGGATATAAAACCATGCCTTTTGGCTGTTTTCCATTGGATGAGCTTCTTCCAACTAAAGTGTAATACCTACGAATGCGAAGGTGCTCTTTGTGGGGCATAATTTTGACCTTAAGTTGGAAGTCCACTGGTCAGAGGGAACACCTCCACCCAATAGGCATATGGAAACAGTCAATAACCTGGGTATGAAATTTGATAACAAATTGCCCTTCCATAATCAAATTAATTCTGTGATTGGCAAGTGTTTTGGCATACTATGCATGCTCAAGAAACTCTTACACTTTTTGTCGGTCTCAATACAGATCAAAGTGGTCTTGGCACTATATATATATATAATCCACCAAACGTCCAAGCTTCTAGGGGCGCACTCCCAGCAGACTGCACCATCTGTTTTTCATTTGAGGAAAAACTCACGTTACTGCTCCTTGGTGCATTCTCATATGACCTGACGTGTTGTAAAAGCGCGTGCGATGTAATGGCATGCATAGTAATGGCTACGCGTTGTTACACCGCATGCGTTGTAATGCATGCAATGTAATGACTTGCAGGGTAAAGGTCGTGTTGTAATGGCTGTTAACCCCGCCTCCTACGTCACTGCCTTCATTAAGGCCGGTCAGGTGCCTCAGTGCCTGGTCAGTAGTGGTGGTGGCGGCATGGCACCGAAAGAGTATATGGGCGCGGCCTGTGTGCACCCTGCCCCTGTGCAGTGTGCAGGTAACTTGGGCTGTATTTAGTAGTGCGTGTGTGATGCACATGCACTATTAAATTCAACCCAACTACTGCACCTCTGTCTGTGTGTGTAAAAAGCACCACTGTCATTAGTGAGTTGAGGTCACCTCACCAATGGCAGTTGTGCTTTTTCTCCGCAGAGCAGAGGTCAGAATGCAGAGGTCAGAGTGCACTGTGCAGAGCAGTGAGTCTGACTCTGTCTCTCTGTCACAGACGCAGCCCTGGCAGGATGGCCTTCTAATTTTGTTGCTGGGTGCCGATTTTAAAAAAATTGGCCCCAGTAACAAAACCGGCCTCCTGTGAAGAAACCGGCCCCCACCTCTTCTGGCCTAAAGGGGGATTGCCTGGTGCCCGGCATCACCAGTCCGGCCCTGATCATAGCTCTAGTTATGTCTAGATTAGATTATGCTAATGCTATTACCTGGGTCTCCCTAAATTCCCACCAGCGCAGGCTCCAGCTTATTCAAAATCAGGATTCCCGGCTGATTTACACCCTGCCCAAACGTTGCCACATCTCTCAGGTTATGATGGACCTTCACTGGCTTCCACTTGTACAGAGATCAATGTTTAAAGCTTGTTGCATGGTTTTTAAGTCCCTGTACTTGATCTACCGTGCCTTCGTGAAGTCGAGATTTATTGAATACTGCCTAACTGGAGCTTTAAGATCTAGTAACTCGAACCTCCTGATGATTCCACCCTGGAAAAACAAAGGATTGTAGGGCGTAGGTTTGCCATTCTCGCCCCTCGGGTATGGAATAGCTTGCCTTTCGACCTAAGGGCCTCAATGGACCTTGCCATATTTAGGAAACTTCTGAAAACACAGCTTTTTAGATAGGCTTATTGCTAAGAAAGGTTGAAGGTGACTGGTTACCTAGCTCCAAGAGACCGTCTGGCAAATGTGCAGTAACATAACATAACATAGATCTAGCCAGACGAAAAGTCTTCAATGGTTTGCCTGGTACTGTGTTTCCTATAATAGGATCACTTTTGATGAGATGCCAATGTGTGGAAAATATTCTTCCTATTGTTTGGTGTTCTCTACTGTACCTTGTGATTGTTATCAACTCTTTCTGATTTTTGTTCAAGTTTTCTTTTCTCTTTGAAATGCTCCTCACAATCTTTTTGATTGACTTTACTAATGGCGCTACCCAATACTATATTGCTATAGCCTGGCTTAAAAACCTTTTCTTCAGTTCTTCTTGGAATCCTCCTAGTGTCTCTCTATGACTACAGTTCCTCAGCATTCTAAGGTTGAATGCATAGGGGATAGTATATTTAAGTTTATCCAGTTGGAAGCTATAAGCATGCAATAAATAGTTGTCCACTGTGAGTTTTCTATTTTAAGTTTTAGTATGGATATTGCCATTACTGACAAAGACTGTTAGATCTAAAAAATGTACCTCACTCTTGCTCATGGTGGTGGTGAAATGCAAGTTAAAATCGTTGTTAAGACTCTGCAAATGTTTTCACTGTCGCTTATGTCCCTCTCCATATGACCCAGAGATCATCAATAAAAAGGTTCCACAGTACCATGTTTTCAGACCATTTCTCAGAACATTCATTGGTAAGCATCTGCTCCTCCCACCAGCCCAAATTCAGATTTGCATAGCTGGGGTTGAAACAGGTTCCCATAGCTGTCCCTCTCTTTTGTCTATAGATCACCTCGTCAAAAAGGAAGAAATTATTGTGCAAACACCAATAGACCATTGATAATATCATTTTTGAATGCTGTATAAGGCCTAATGGTCTGTCAACCAAAAAGTGTTCGATTGCCCTTAAACCATCACCCTGGGAAATACTCGTATAGAGTGATGCAACATCCATCATGATAAGAATATAGGATTCTTCCCAATTTATATCATATATCCTTCTCAAAAAATTCCCAGTGTTTTGAATATATGAGGATCGATTCTGCACATACTCCTGTAAAAATACGTCTATATATTTGGACGTGTTCTCAAACAAGCATATTTGGCCTCCCAGAGGGTTGATAATGACACTGTGAACTTTAGGTATGAGGTATAGAACTGGTGTTATTGCATGTTTTACTTTGAAAAACAGGTACTCTTCCTGTGTAATCAACCCCAGACCTTGCCACTTTGCCAAATCCGCATTGTAAGATACTTTCACAGCTGGCACACATATATACATTACAATTTTTTATCCATTTTTTGGGGGTGAGGCTGTAAATCCCTAAGGACGTGTGGATCCTTGTTGGTCTCCCACATTCCTGCAGGGCTTGCAATCCTAGATCCACGTCCGTAAATCCGAGGGGGTGGGGGACCAATATTACTTTATTGCCCACTGTACAGGGATATACCCACTATTATTGCTGGTATAGCCCAGCTACGAAGAGCTGTAAGGCTATTAGAACAGTCTACCATTAGAGGCCAGAATGTTCTAACAAATAAAACAAAGGCCTTACAGAGCCCAAGGGGATTACCTCGGGCTCCGTGAGACTTTTGTCCACAGCAACAACTTTGGAATGTTGGAGCTCCGGGCTTCTACCGCCCATTAGAAGCCTGGAGCACTCCATTGTTTTCAGTAGAGCTTCCAATATTCCAAAGTTCTAATAAGGGTACTAAAGCTCTTGCTTGGGCTCAGCAAACCAGTATAGGGGCTTGTGAGCCTGGGGATCTTGCGGAGACCAGCAGAACTATGATGTGGGAACTGCATACACCACATAAAAAGTTCCTTCTAAAACTACTATTTGACAATTGGGGGTTGCTTTTTAACTCCCCTCCACACGAGCCAGTGGCCAGGGAGTGCCCTTGTCGTCTGTTCTGGCTCTATTCAACTTTTTTTTCTTCTTTTTTTTAGGATGTGGGATTGCATCCTGAAATAATGGTTGCACCAGAAGATGTGTTGTAGCCAGTCATGTGGAGCCTTCGGGTCCATGGACCCAGCTTTAGGACCAGGGACCTGAATGGGACGCCAATAGCATTAAGCTCCTTGATCCAGTGACTGGCTTTTATTTTTCAGATTTAGGTCTGTGGACAATCTGCGAACCCAGATTTGATGACTGTCTGGAGAATGAATAGTGGAGATACCTATACCTTTTAACCCCTTCAAGCCCACTCTACACATTTTTGTAATGCTTATTATTAACTACTAATAAGAGTTACACCGAACCATGCAAAGCCACTTCCATGAAAGTTCTAGTTTCATGCAAAGTTTGATGTGAGTACCTTCAATATTTTTCTATGTTAGTAATGAAAGGTTACCGACCCGCTCAGCTCTCCTGCGTTCATACTCCATTGTCTGCAGTCTCAGTACCGAGTTTGAGGACTATGGTCAAAGCATGAAAAGGATGTCACTGGGAAAGCTCAACTACTCAAGCAGAGTACATTTAGATTCTGCTAAATATACCTGCTGAGGTGCTGCAGAATGTTGAGAAGGAAATCAATCTATGTCTCAAAATCTTCACACTGTCCTGCATGTAGTGCAAAACAAACGTATGATGAAGAGAGCATAACTCTAGAACTGGTACAGCAAATATGGAAAACATTCAAACAATATCTTTGACTGGTAAAAATAATAAAAAGAAACAAAACCTGTTCCTTCAAGAAGAATCAGGAAAGCTCAAAGAGTTTGTCTCGATTATTTCATTGACTCTGCACGGCTGCCCAAAGCCAGACCCTATTGATGAAGGCTGTGCATATTGGGGATTGGATGCCATTGGCTCCTAGAGCTCAGCTACAGGCTAGTCCCTGCAGCCAACTCCTGATGCCCGTGGCCTAAGCTAGTGGACAGCAAGCAGGTTTGGCTGCCCCCATCGGGATGGCCGCTGGGTTTTGCCTCGTCTGGCCACAGACTAGCTCCTTCACCCAGCTATTCTGCAGGGGCAAAGAATCATTTCAATGAAGATGGATGTAGTTCGTTATCAGAAGAAACAGGAATTCACACAAAAAACTATTTAAGTTATAGCTGGGTTTAGGTTTGGTTATTACACTTAATACAATGGCCTCCTCAGAGCTGAAATGTCAAATCCAAAATATCTGCTCCTGCTATACAGGAACTGAACAGCAGCAGTGTAGAAAATGGTGAGCAAGAAAAACTTAAGCATAAACCTTACTCACATGAAACTCTCTGCTTTCAAAGGAATGCAGTCTGCTACTGCATCTGCACACTCCCACCTTGACCCTTCTCACATCATCTCCTAGTGATATGATTTCATAAAAAAGATTAACAGGATGCAATACAATGTAGATTATACTGTCAACCTTTTGCCACCTCCTTCAGATATACCAGCATTATATTAACTTCAACCTGACTTTAGCTGACTGAGATCACTGACTCTTTAAAAACCATCATACATGAAGACCTCATGTCAGCTATCATTTTCAAAATATTCCCCCAGTACCTCCAAATCTATATCTGAGTGTTATCACTTTACACACAATAGGCGAGCTCTCACCGAAAACAAATCAAATTCTCTATCTCCTCAAAGCATCTCAGTGACGCACAGTCACCTGGTCACCTACTACAGAACCCTTTCACCTTCCTCTGAAACATAGTAGGAAGAATCTAATAGGACTGTGATATTAAACAATTTCATTTGAGTAGGTTGAGTGGACAGGAGAGTTTAATGGTGAGTGATATTCAATGCTGTAGCAAAAATAAGAGCAACTATCATGGTTGGTGGATTTTTCTGTGCTTTGTCACAGGGAAGAATTTTGTCTGCTAGGACCGATGCAAATATGTGTGAAAAGGGGCTGTAACTCAAATGGATTTTTCTTCCCTAGTCTTATCAGGGTTAATATCCCTTCAAATTGACAGAGAGTAGATTGCCAATTTGTAGATATTCTGGTACACCCTCTTGCTGTATCACTCTGTCTATTGGGTCAACTGTTTCAGCCATCCGTCTAAGATTCGGTGTGCAAACAAGACATTTCCAGTCAGAATTTTGCCTGCAAAAGCTGAGTCTATTACAACGTATCATCAGTCACCATTACATGTAAAACATGGAATGTGTGTTCTAACATGGATTTAGCAACTGATTTATTTATTTATGCATTTTTATATAGTGCGAACTTTACCCAGAGGTGTCAGAGCGCTTTACAATAGAGGGAAGTATATAGGATCAGACATTATGGTTACATATTTACAGAGTGCAAATTCATAAAAAATTACAAAGTGCAAACTAAAGCACTTAGGGTTACAAAAGTACATATTCCACAGTTGAACGGCAGGTTGAGCTAGTTCTCCGGTGAGGAACATGAAACAGTCAAAGTCAAAGAATTTCTGTTAGCAGTGTTTTTAACCCCTTCGCTGCTAGGCCTTTTCCCCTCCTGTGCTAAGCCTTTTTTGGGCTATTTGGGGTAGTGCGCGCTTAGGCCCCTGTAACTTTTTGACCACATTAGGTATCCATGCCAAATTTGCGTCCTTTTCTTCCAACATCTTGGGGATTCTAAAGGTACCCAGGGTTTGTGGATTCTCCTACAGGGTTCCCAGAAATTAGTCAAAATACAGCAAAATTTTGTTTTTTTTGTGAAAAATTGGAAAAACGGACTGCAAATGAAAGCTTCTGGGTTTTTCTCTGCAAATGGTATCAAAAAAGGGTTTGTGGGGCTGAAATCACCATTTCTCCAGCTTTTAGGGAATGACAGAATTTTGTTAGAAAACCAACATTTTGTACACAGTTTTGGCATTTTTCTGGGACATACCCTATTTTTGCTATTTTTTGTGCTTTCAACCTCCTTCCAGTTAACGGTAGAAATGGGTACAAAAACAATAATGGATCCTGGAAAGCTATACATTTTTGAAAAGTAGACAAAATTCTGAATTCAGCAAGGGGTCATTTGTGTAGATCCATCAAGGTTTCTTTATAGAAACTTACAGGTAAATATAGGAAAAATTAAAAATTTGTTGAAAAAAGCAGCATTTTGAGTCAACGTTTTCACCTGTAACTTCTTCGAATTATGACATCTCTTTGAAAGCAATGTACCGTTACATCCGGTGGACCTTCCTGGTTGTGGGGACATATAGGACTTGTAGGTTCACCAAGAGCCCAACGAACCCAGAGTAGAAAACTGCGCAGCATTTTGTAATGTTTTTTTTTTTTGTTCCGGGTATATAGCAATTATTGTGGGAAAATGTATACATGGAAAAATCGGTATGAAAGACACCTATGTATTTCTGAAATGGGAACAAATTACAGAGTTTAGAAACAGTGCATATTTGTACATTTTCGAAATTGGGAATACTCATATTTGCATGACAATTATTGGTCATTTTTCAAAATGATTTTTTTTTTACACAATGTCTTTCATTTGGAAGGGAGAAATGCATCAAAAATCAATAGGTAATAACAGTTGCTTTACAAATCTGAACTACCCTAAGTCTCCCGATAAAAATGGTACCTCACTTGTGTGGGTAGGCATAGTGCCCACGACAGGAAGTGGCTCAAAACCTAGGGTGAACGCACCACATTTTCACACTGAAAATTTACACTTTATTTGCGAAGAGTCTAGCTGTAGTTTTTGAACCTTAGCCCTGCCGGCACCTAGGGAAACCTAGCAAACCTATACATTTTTGAAAACTAGACACCCAGGGGAATCCAGGATGGGGTGACTTGACTGCCTCCCACCATGGTCTGTTACCCAGAATCCCTTGCAAACGGAAAAAATTGACAAAAAAAACACATTTTCCCCACATTTCTGTGATGGAAAGTTCTGGAATCTGCGTGGATCCACAAATTTCCACCCACCCCGCGTTCCCCAAAGTCCTACGAGAAAAATGGTACCTCACTTGTGCGGGTCGGCCTAGTGCCCGCGACAGGAAACGGCGCAAAACGCAACGTGGTTTTGCAGTGAAAAATGACCCTTTTTTTGGCAAAGTGACTAGCTGTAGATTTTGAACCCTAGCCCTGCCGGCACCTAGAGAAACCTAGCAAACCTATACATTTTTGAAAACTAGACGCCCAGGGGAATCCAGGATGGGGTGACTTGACTGCCTCCCACCACGGTCTGTTACCCAGAATCCCTTGCAAACGGAAACAATTGACAAAAAAAACACATTTTCCCCACATTTCTGTGATGGAAAGTTCTGGAATCTGCGTGGATCCACAAATTTCCACCCACCCCGCGTTTCCCAAAGTCCTTCGAGAAAAATGGTACCTCACTTGTGCGGGTCGGCATAGTGCCCGCGACAGGAAACGGCGCAAAACGCAACGTGGTTTTGCAGGGAAAAATGACCCTTTTTTTGGCAAAGTGACTAGCTGTAGATTTTGAACCCTAGCCCTGCCGGCACCTAGGGAAACCTAGCAAACCTATACATTTTTGAAAACTAGACACCCAGGGGAATCCAGGATGGGGTGACTTGACTGCCTCCCACCATGGTCTGTTACCCAGAATCCCTTGCAAACGTAAAAAATTGACAAAAAAAACACATTTTCCCCACATTTCTGTGATGGAAAGTTCTGGAATCTGTGTGGATCCACAAATTTCCACCCACCCCGCGTCCCCCAAAGTCCTACGAGAAAAATGGTACCTCACTTGTGCGGGTCGGCATAGTGCCCGCGACAGGAAACGGCGCAAAACGCAACGTGGTTTTGCAGTGAAAAATGACCCTTTTTTTGGCAAAGTGACTAGCTGTAGATTTTGAACCCTAGCCCTGCCGGCACCTAGGGAAACCTAGCAAACCTATACATTTTTGAAAACTAGACACCCAGGGGAATCCAGGATGGGGTGACTTGACTGCCTCCCACCATGGTCTGTTACCCAGAATCCCTTGCAAACGTAAAAAATTGACAAAAAAAACACATTTTCCCCACATTTCTGTGATGGAAAGTTCTGGAATCTGCGTGGATCCACAAATTTCCACCCACCCCGCGTTCCCCAAAGTCCTACGAGAAAAATGATACCTCACTTGTGCGGGTCGGCCTAGTGCCCGCGACAGGAAACGGCGCAAAACGCAACGTGGTTTTGCAGTGAAAAATGACCCTTTTTTTGGCAAAGTGACTAGCTGTAGATTTTGAACCCTAGCCCTGCCGGCACCTAGGGAAACCTAGCAAACCTATACCTTTTTGAAAACTAGACACCCAGGGGAATCCAGGATGGGGTGACTTGACTGCCTCCCACCATGGTCTGTTACCCAGAATCCCTTGCAAACGTAAAAAATTGACAAAAAAAACACATTTTCCCCACATTTCTGTGATGGAAAGTTCTGGAATCTGCGTGGATCCACAAATTTCAACCCACCCCGCGTTCCCCAAAGTCCTACGAGAAAAATGGTACCTCACTTGTGCGGGTCGGCCTAGTGCCCGCGACAGGAAACGGCGCAAAACGCAACGTGGCTTTGCAGTGAAAAATGACCCTTTTTTTGGCAAAGTGACTAGCTGTAGATTTTGAACCCTAGCCCTGCCGGCACCTAGGGAAACCTAGCAAACCTATACATTTTTGAAAACTAGACACCCAGGGGAATCCAGGATGGGGTGACTTGACTGCCTCCCACCATGGTCTGTTACCCAGAATCCCTTGCAAACGTAACAAATTGACAAAAAAAACACACTTTCCCCACATTTCTGTGATGGAAAGTTCTGGAATCTGCGTGGATCCACAAATTTCCACCCACCCCGCGTTCCCCAAAGTCCTACGAGAAAAATGGTACCTCACTTGTGCGGGTCGGCATAGTGCCCGCGACAGGAAACGGCGCAAAACGCAACGTGGTTTTGCAGTGAAAAATGACCCTTTTTTTGGCAAAGTGACTAGCTGTAGATTTTGAACCCTAGCCCTGCCGGCACCTAGGGAAACCTAGCAAACCTATACATTTTTGAAAACTAGACACCCAGGGGAATCCAGGATGGGGTGACTTGACTGCCTCCCACCATGGTCTGTTACCCAGAATCCCTTGCAAACGGAAAAAATTGACAAAAAAAACACATTTTCCCCACATTTCTGTGATGGAAAGTTCTGGAATCTGCGTGGATCCACAAATTTCCACCCACCCCGCGTTCCCCAAATTCCTACGAGAAAAATGATACCTCACTTGTGCGGGTCGGCCTAGTGCCCGCGACAGGAAACGGCGCAAAACGCAACGTGGTTTTGCAGTGAAAAATGACCCTTTTTTTGGCAAAGTGACTAGCTGTAGATTTTGAACCCTAGCCCTGCCGGCACCTAGGGAAACCTAGCAAACCTATACATTTTTGAAAACTAGACACCCAGGGGAATCCAGGATGGGGTGACTTGACTGCCTCCCACCATGGTCTGTTACCCAGAATCCCTTGCAAACGTAAAAAATTGACAAAAAAAACACATTTTCCCCACATTTCTGTGATGGAAAGTTCTGGAATCTGCGTGGATCCACAAATTTCCACCCACCCCGCGTTCCCCAAAGTCCTACGAGAAAAATGGTACCTCACTTGTGCGGGTCGGCCTAGTGCCCGCGACAGGAAACGGCGCAAAACGCAACGTGGTTTTGTAATGAAAAATGACCCTTTTTTTGGCAAAGTGACTAGCTGTAGATTTTGAACCCTAGCCCTGCCGGCACCTAGGGAAACCTAGCAAACCTATACATTTTTGAAAACTAGACACCCAGGGGAATCCAGGATGGGGTGACTTGACTGCCTCCCACCATGGTCTGTTACCCAGAATCCCTTGCAAACGTAAAAAATTGACAAAAAAAACACATTTTCCCCACATTTCTGTGATGGAAAGTTCTGGAATCTGCGTGGATCCACAAATTTCCACCCACCCCGCGTTCCCCAAAGTCCTACGAGAAAAATGGTACCTCACTTGTGCGGGTCGGCATAGTGCCCGCGACAGGAAACGGCGCAAAACGCAACGTGGTTTTGCAGTGAAAAATGACCCTTTTTTTGGCAAAGTGACTAGCTGTAGATTTTGAACCCTAGCCCTGCCGGCACCTAGGGAAACCTAGCAAACCTATACATTTTTGAAAACTAGACACTGAGGGGAATCCAGGATGGGGTGACTTGACTGCCTCCGACCAGGGTCTGTTACCCAGAATCCCTTGCAAACATAAAAAATTGACAAAAAAAACACATTTTCCCCACATTTCTGTGATGGAAAGTTCTGGAATCTGCGTGGATCCACAAATTTCCACCCACCCCGCGTTCCCCAAAGTCCTACGAGAAAAATGGTACCTCACTTGTGCGGGTCGGCCTAGTGCCCGCGACAGGAAACGGCGCAAAACGCAACGTGGTTTTGCAGTGAAAAATGACCCTTTTTTTGGCAAAGTGACTAGCTGTAGATTTTGAACCCTAGCCCTGCCGGCACCTAGGGAAACCTACCAAACCCACGCATTTCTGAAAACTAGACACCCGGCGGCTTCCAGGGAGGTATGGCTTGCGTGGATCCCCCAACATTTCCTTACCCAGAATCCCCTGCAAACCTCAGTTTTTGCTCAAAAAATCACTTTTTTCACACATTTTGGGGTGGGAAAGTAGTGGCATCACCGGGCTCACACAAATTTACCACCACCCAGCGTTCCCCCAGGTCTCCCGGTAAAAATGGTGCCTCACTTGTGTGGGAGGCCCAAGTACCCGCGGCAGGCAAGGGCCCAAAACGTAGTGAGGCGACATCAAAATGGCCTATCGCCAAACCACCTGGTTTTGCAAGGGGGGTCACTTTGGTTTTTGGCCCGGTGCGCGGCGGCCATCTAGGGAAACCTACCAAACCCACGCATTTCTGAAAACTAGACACCCGGCGGCTTCCAGGGAGGTATGGCTCGCGTGGATCCCCCAACGTTTCCTTACCCAGAATCCCCTGCAAACCTCAATTTTTGTTCAACAAATCACTTTTTTCACACATTTTGGGGTGGGAAAGTAGTGGCATCACCGAGCTCACACAAATTTACCACCACCCAGCGTTCCCCCAGGTCTCCCGGTAAAAATGGTGCCTCACTTGTGTGGGAGGCCCAAGTACCCGCGGCAGGCAAGGACAACAAACGTAGTGAGGCGACATCAAAATGGCCTATCGCCAAACCACCTGGTTTTGCAAGGGGGGTCACTTTGGTTTTTGGCCCGGTGCGCGGCGGCCATCTAGGGAAACCTAGCAAAACCACGCATTTCTGAAAACTAGACACCCGGCGGCTTCCAGGGAGGTATGGCTTGCGTGGATCCCCCAACGTTTCCTTACCCAGAATCCCCTGCAAACCTCAATTTTTGCTCAAAAAATCACTTTTTTCACACATTTTGGGGTGGGAAAGTAGTGGCATCACCGGGCTCACACAAATTTACCACCACCCAGCGTTCCCCCAGGTCTCCCGGTAAAAATGGTGCCTCACTTGTGTGGGAAGCCCAAGTACCCGCGGCAGGCAAGGACAACAAACGTAGTGAGGCGACATCAAAATGGCCTATCGCCAAACCACCTGGTTTTGCAAGGGGGGTCACTTTGGTTTTTGGCCCGGTGCGCGGCGGCCATCTAGGGAAACCTAGCAAACCCACGCATTTCTGAAAACTAGACACTCGGCGGCTTCCAGGGAGGTATGGCTTGCGTGGATCCCCCAACGTTTCCTTACCCAGAATCCCCTGCAAACCTCAATTTTGCTCAAAAAATCACTTTTTTCACACATTTTGGGGTGGGCAAGTAGTGGCATCACCGGGCTCACACAAATTTACCACCACCCAGCGTTCCCCCAGGTCTCCCGGTAAAAATGGTGCCTCACTTGTGTGGGAGGCCCAAGTACCCGCGGCAGGCAAGGACAACAAACGTAGTGAGGCGACATTTGTTGATGTCGCCTCACTACGTTTGTTGTCCTTGCCTACCGCGGGTACTTGGGCCTCCCACACAAGTGAGGCACCATTTTTACCGGGAGACCTGGGGGAATGCTGGGTGGTGGTAAATTTGGGTGAGCCCGGTGATGCCACTACTTTCCCACCCCAAAATGTGTGAAAAAAGTAATTTTTTGAGCAAAAATTGAGGTTTGCAGGGGATTCTGGGTAAGGAAACGTTGGGGGATCCACGCAAGCCATACCTCCCTGGAAGCCGCCGGGTGTCTAGTTTTCAGAAATGCGTGGGTTTGCTAGGTTTCCCTAGATGGCCGCCACGCACCGGGCCAAAAACCAAAGTGACCCCCCTTGCAAAACCAGGTGGTTTGGCGATAGGCCATTTTGATGTCGCCTCACTACGTTTGTTGTCCTTGCCTGCCGCGGGTACTTGGGCCTCCCACACAAGTGAGGCACCATTTTTACCAGGAGACCTGGGGGAACGCTGGGTGGTGGTAAATTTGTGTGAGCCCGGTGATGCCACTACTTTCCCACCCCAAAATGTGTGAAAAAAGTGATTTTTTGAGCAAAAATTGAGGTTTGCAGGGGATTCTGGGTAAGGAAACGTTGGGAGATCCACGCAAGCCATACCTCCCTGGAAGCCGCCGGGTGTCTAGTTTTCAGAAATGCGTGGGTTTGCTAGGTTTCCCTAGATGGCCGCCGCGCACCGGGCCAAAAACCAAGGTGACCCCCCTTGCAAAACCAGGTGGTTTGGCGATAGGCCATTTTGATGTCGCCTCACTACGTTTGTTGTCCTTGCCTGCCGCGGGTACTCTGGCCTCCCACACAAGTGAGGCACCATTTTTACCGGGAGACCTGGGGGAACGCTGGGTGGTGGTAAATTTGTGTGAGCCCGGTGATGCCACTACTTTCCCACCCCAAAATGTGTGAAAAAAGTGATTTGTTGAACAAAAATTGAGGTTTGCAGGGGATTCTGGGTAAGGAAACGTTGGGGGATCCACGCGAGCCATACCTCCCTGGAAGCCGCCGGGTGTCTAGTTTTCAGAAATGCGTGGGTTTGGTAGGTTTCCCTAGATGGCCGCCGCGCACCGGGCCAAAAACCAAAGTGACCCCCCTTGCAAAACCAGGTGGTTTGGCGATAGGCCATTTTGATGTCGCCTCACTACGTTTTGGGCCCTTGCCTGCCGCGGGTACTTGGGCCTCCCACACAAGTGAGGCACCATTTTTACCGGGAGACCTGGGGGAACGCTGGGTGGTGGTAAATTTGTGTGAGCCCGGTGATGCCACTACTTTCCCACCCCAAAATGTGTGAAAAAAGTGATTTTTTGAGCAAAAACTGAGGTTTGCAGGGGATTCTGGGTAAGGAAATGTTGGGGGATCCACGCAAGCCATACCTCCCTGGAAGCCGCCGGGTGTCTAGTTTTCAGAAATGCGTGGTTTTGCTAGGTTTCCCTAGATGGCCGCCGCGCACCGGGCCAAAAACCAAAGTGACCCCCCTTGCAAAACCAGGTGGTTTGGCGATAGGCCATTTTGATGTCGCCTCACTACGTTTGTTGTCCTTGCCTGCCGCGGGTACTTGGGCCTCCCACACACGTGAGGCACCATTTTTACCGGGAGACCTGGGGGAATGCTGGGTGGTGGTAAATTTGTGTGAGCCCGGTGATGCCACTACTTTCCCACCCCAAAATGTGTGAAAAAAGTGATTTTTTGGGCAAAAATTGAGGTTTGCAGGGGATTCTGGGTAAGGAAACGTTGGGGGATCCACACAAGCCATACCTCCCTGGAAGCCGCCGGGTGTCTAGTTTTCAGAAATGTGTGGGTTTGCTAGGTTTCCCTAGATGGCCGCCGCGCACCGGGCCAAAAACCAAAGTGCCCCCCCTTGCAAAACCAGGTGGTTTGGCGATAGGCCATTTTGATGTCGCCGCACTACGTTTGTTGTCCTTGCCTGCCGCGGGTACTTGGGCCTCCCACACAAGTGAGGCACCATTTTTACCGGGAGACCTGGGGGAACGCTGGGTGGTGGTAAATTTGTGTGAGCCCGGTGATGCCACTACTTTCCCACCCCAAAATGTGTGAAAAAAGTGATTGTTTGAGCAAAAATTGAGGTTTGCAGGGGATTCTGGGTAAGGAAACGTTGGGGGATCCATGCAAGCCATACCTCCCTGGAAGCCGCCGGGTGTCTAGTTTTCAGAAATGCGTGGGTTTGCTAGGTTTCCCTAGATGGCCGCCGCGCACCGGGCCAAAAACCAAAGTGACCCCCCTTGCAAAACCAGGTGGTTTGGCGATAGGCCATTTTGATGTCGCCTCACTACGTTTGTTGTCCTTGCCTGCCGCGGGTACTTGGGCCTCCCACACAAGTGAGGCACCATTTTTACCGGGAGACCTGGGGGAACGCTGGGTGGTGGTAAATTTGTGTGAGCCCGGTGATGCCACTACTTTCCCACCCCAAAATGTGTGAAAAAAGTGATTTTTTGGGCAAAAATTGAGGTTTGCAGGGGATTCTGGGTAAGGAAACGTTGGGGGATCCACGCAAGCCATACCTCCCTGGAAGCCGCCGGGTGTCTAGTTTTCAGAAATGCGTGGGTTTGCTAGGTTTCCCTAGATGGCCGCCGCGCACCGGGCCAAAAACCAAAGTGACCCCCCTTGCAAAACCAGGTGGTTAGGCGATAGGCCATTTTGATGTCGCCTCACTACGTTTGTTGTCCTTGCCTGCCGCGGGTACTTGGGCCTCCCACACAAGTGAGGCACCATTTTTACCGGGAGACCTGGGGGAACGCTGGGTGGTGGTAAATTTGTGTGAGCCCGGTGATGCCACTACTTTCCCACCCCAAAATGTGTGAAAAAAGTGATTTTTTGAGCAAAAATTGAGGTTTGCAGGGGATTCTGGGTAAGGAAACGTTGGGGGATCCACGCAAGCCATACCTCCCTGGAAGCCGCCGGGTGTCTAGTTTTCAGAAATGCGTGGGTTTGGTAGGTTTCCCTAGATGGCCGCCGCGCACCGGGCCAAAAACCAAAGTGACCCCCTTGCAAAACCAGGTGGTTTGGCGATAGGCCATTTTGATGTCGCCTCACTACGTTTGTTGTCCTTGCCTGCCGCGGGTACTTGGGCCTCCCACACAAGTGAGGCACCATTTTTACCGGGAGACCTGGGGGAACGCTGGGTGGTGGTAAATTTGTGTGAGCCCGGTGATGCCACTACTTTCCCACCCCAAAATGTGTGAAAAAAGTGATTTTTTGAGCAAAAATTGAGGTTTGCAGGGGATTCTGGGTAAGAAAACGTTGGGGGATCCACGCAAGCCATACCTCCCTGGAAGCCGCCGGGTGTCTAGTTTTCAGAAATGCGTGGGTTTGGTAGATTTCCCTAGATGGCCGCCACGCACCGGGCCAAAAACCAAAGTGACCCCCCTTGCAAAACCAGGTGGTTTGGCGATAGGCCATTTTGATGTCGCCTCACTACGTTTTGGGCCCTTGCCTGCCGCGGGTACTTGGGCCTCCCACACAAGTGAGGCACCATTTTTACCAGGAGACCTGGGGGAACGCTGGGTGGTGGTAAATTTGTGTGAGCCCGGTGATGCCACTACTTTCCCACCCCAAAATGTGTGAAAAAAGTGATTTTTTGAGCAAAAATTGAGGTTTGCAGGGGATTCTGGGTAAGGAAACGTTGGGGGATCCACGCAAGCCATACCTCCCTGGAAGCCGCCGGGTGTCTAGTTTTCAGAAATGCGTGGGTTTGGTAGGTTTCCCTAGATGGCCGCCGCGCACCGGGCCAAAAACCAAAGTGACCCCCTTGCAAAACCAGGTGGTTTGGCGATAGGCCATTTTGATGTCGCCTCACTACGTTTGTTGTCCTTGCCTGCCGCGGGTACTTGGGCCTCCCACACAAGTGAGGCACCATTTTTACCGGGAGACCTGGGGGAACGCTGGGTGGTGGTAAATTTGTGTGAGCCCGGTGATGCCACTACTTTCCCACCCCAAAATGTGTGAAAAAAGTGATTTTTTGAGCAAAAATTGAGGTTTGCAGGGGATTCTGGGTAAGAAAACGTTGGGGGATCCACGCAAGCCATACCTCCCTGGAAGCCGCCGGGTGTCTAGTTTTCAGAAATGCGTGGGTTTGGTAGATTTCCCTAGATGGCCGCCACGCACCGGGCCAAAAACCAAAGTGACCCCCCTTGCAAAACCAGGTGGTTTGGCGATAGGCCATTTTGATGTCGCCTCACTACGTTTTGGGCCCTTGCCTGCCGCGGGTACTTGGGCCTCCCACACAAGTGAGGCACCATTTTTACCAGGAGACCTGGGGGAACGCTGGGTGGTGGTAAATTTGTGTGAGCCCGGTGATGCCACTACTTTCCCACCCCAAAATGTGTGAAAAAAGTGATTTTTTGAGCAAACATTGAGGTTTGCAGGGGATTCTGGGTAAGGAAACGTTGGGGGATCCACGCAAGCCATACCTCCCTGGAAGCCACCGGGTGTCTAGTTTTCAGAAATGCGTGGGTTTGGTAGGTTTCCCTAGATGGCCGCCGCGCACCGGGCCAAAAACCAAAGTGACCCCCCTTGCAAAACCAGGTGGTTTGGCGATAGGCCATTTTGATGTCGCCTCACTACGTTTTGGGCCCTTGCCTGCCGCGGGTACTTGGGCCTCCCACACAAGTGAGGCACCATTTTTACAGGGAAACCTGGGGGAACGCTGGGTGGTGGTAAATTTGTGTGAGCCCGGTGATGCCACTACTTTCCCACCCCAAAATGTGTGAAAAAAGTGATTTTTTGAGCAAAAATTGAGGTTTGCAGGGAATTCTGGGTAAGGAAACGTTGGGGGATCCACGCAAGCCATACCTCCCTGGAAGCCGCCGGGTGTCTAGTTTTCAGAAATGCGTGGGTTTGGAAGGTTTCCCTAGATGGCCGCCGAGCCCTGGGCAAAAAATCAAAGTAACCCCCCTTGCAAAACCAGATTAACTATTGTTACTACAGCGTGAGAATTTAGGAATAATACTGCAAAGAAAATGTGGCAGACAGTTTGAGGTTTACAGGACAATGGGGATAAAAAATATTTTTCAATTCACTAGAGAGACATCACCATGAACTCCCAAGGGTTTTCGACAATATCTACAGTTGGTGGGTTATTCTTACATGGAAAGTGTACCTTGGCAGAGAAACTAAAGACAAAGATTCCTGCACAACCATCTATTCCTCAAACACACACACATACTGGTTGGATTTGGCACGAGGGCGAGTCATGGTTCAGTGTATTAAATTTTATTAACAAGAGATTTCACAAAAATGAAATGCACTGTCAATAATTAAATTCACAAAAAACCAAACCAATGACTCGCAGCTCGTGAGCTGTAAAGCCACGTCAAGGCACCAACCACTTTACAGGTCATTCACACACCTTTCATACGTGATACAAACAAGACCATTCGCACCACCAGGTACAAAAGCAACACAGTACAAAAATCACCAAAAAGGGACAAGGTACACCCTGCTTCAGAAAGACAAATATTACTGCACAGCCATCTAACCCGCAAGCACACACACATACTGGTTGGATTTGGCACGAGGGTGAGTGATGGTTCAGTAGATAAAATTGTATTAGCAAGTGATTTCACAAAACATGAAATGCACTGGTAATAATTGAAAGGGCGAGAAACTGAACCATTGACTCACAGCTCGTGAGCTGTAAAGCCACGACAAGGCACCAACCTCTTTACAGGCCATTCATACACCTTTCATACGTGTGAGACATACAAAACCATTCACACCGCCAGCCGCGGGCCCATCACATAACAAAACTCACACCAGCACACAGCGCCATTCAAGGGCCCATCACTTTCACACGCCCACAATCCAGACACAGCAACTACACAGGCTGAAGGATTGCGTGGAGTGGCACTCAGCTAGCAGTGAGTGTAGTGACCAGCAGAAAGTCACTGCTCACACACAGCCAGCCAAGCACCAGTCGACACACACCGCTAGCCAAACGCCAGTCAACGCACACCGCTAGCCAAGCGCCAGTCCAGGCACACCGCCATCCAATCGCCAGTCCAGGCACACCGGCAGCCAATCGCCAATCCACCTACACCGCCAGCCAAGCTCCAGTCCACGGACACCACCAGCCAAGCACCAGTCCGCACACACCACCAGTCCACGCACACCGCCAGCCATGTACCAGTCCACGCACACCGCCAGCCAAGCACCATTCCACGCACACCGCCAGCCAAGCTCCAGTCCACGCACACCACCAGACAAGCTCCAGTCCACGGACACCACCAGCCAAGCTCCAGTCCACGGACACCACCAGCCAAACACCAGTCCGCACACACCACCAGTCCACACACACCGCCAGCCAAGTACCAGTCCACGCACACCGCCAGCCAAGCACCATTCCACGCACACCGCCAGCCAAGCACCATTCCACGCACACCGCCAGCCAAGCACCATTCCACGCACACCACCAGCCACGCACCAGTCCACGCACACCGCCAGTCCATGCACACCGCCAGTCCACGCACACCGTCAGCCAAGCACCATTCCACGCACACCACCAACCAAGTGCCAGTCCACACACACCAACAGCCAAGCGCAAGCCTACACACACCGCCATCACATTTTGGATTTTTTTAGAAAAAAAAAAAACACAAACAAATTGCAAATAGATACAAATCTTCTAACAGAAAATCAGCAACTAAATACATTGCACTAACACCAACCTTGAAACAGAATCATATTTTCCAAAGAATACAGACCAGGCAGTTCACTTTACCACTCATGAATGTTCCCAGAAATGTTTACGCGTGTGGTACGCTCTGAAACAAGCAGGGAGACACAGTGCAGGATGAGAGGGACAATCGTGGCAGTACATACGACTCTCCTTCCGCAAACCTCTTCGCCAACAGACTCTACATCTCCTACTGGGAAAATCTTTTGCGGGTGTGGGAGGAATGTGATCTGGAAAGTGGCGTTCTTTCAATCTAGCAACATCCTCCACCAGTCCAACTCTAGGAACACTTGCCTGTTCCACTACAACAAGGCTGCCTATTACAGACTCCTGAAACTTAGCAAAAGTCATCTTTGACTCAGGGCAAGAATCCTGGAACACAACAAAAGCATTAAACATTGCCAAGTGGAAAAGATGGATAGCCAACTTCTTGTACCAAATGTAAGCCTTACGAAGAGCAGCGTAAGGTTCCAACCTCTGATCTACTCTGTCAACACCACCCATGTGCCTATTATAGTCTAAAATGCACACAGGTTTGCGCACTTCAGCGACCTGACCCCAAACAGTCACAGGTGCAGTGCTTTCATCATGGATGGAAGTCAGCATGTAGACATCTCTCCTGTCTGTAAACTTCACAGCAAGAAGCTCCTGGCAACGCAACGCACTGCACTGTCCCCGCACAAGCTTTTGACAAACAAGTTCTTTCAGAAAACCTTTACGGTTACAGCGGATTGTGCCACAAGCAAAAGTGTCCACTTTGGCCAATTCCCTGAACAACCGCACACCAGTGTAGAAGTTGTCTACATATAAATGGTGGCCTTTGTTAAAAAATCCTCTACCAAGTTCCCAAACAATTTTCTCAGTCACTCCAAAAGTGGACGGACAACCAGGGAGGTTAAACCTAGATTCCTTACCGGTGTACACCCTGAAATTAGAGACATATCCAGTCCTACTGTCACACAGCATATACAGCTTTATTCCATAGCGTGCCCTCTTACTAGGAATGTATTGCCTAAAAACCAAGCGGCCCTTGAACAACACCAAAGACTCATCCACTGCAATTTCTCTACCAGGGGCATAAATCTCAGAAAATCGATCAACAAAGTGATCAAGGACAGGCCTAATCTTAAAAAGACGGTCACAATCAGGGTGATCTCGTGGCAACGCTAAACCATTATCAACAAAGTGCATCATCCGAAGCAGAAGCAAATACCTGTCACGACTCATGACTGCCGGAAAAATAGACGTTGCCATCAAGGGACTGCTAGACCAATATGAAGCCAATGATGGCTTCCTTAGCAAGCCCATCAAAAAAGTTAAACCCAAGAACTTCTTCATCTCTTCAACATTTGTGGGAGTCCACCGGGTAGCTCTAGAGTGTGGCTTAAGACTGGCACTGTTGTCCCTCAAAAACTGTTCGGCATACAAATTAGTCTGCTCAACAATCTCTGCCAAAAACACATCGTCCATAAACAACTGAAAAAAATTTACAGGCAAAAAGTTCTCAGTATTCACTCTAGACCCTGGAACACCAGTAAACTCTGGAAATTCCGGCTGCACCATGCCAGGGGCAACCCAGAGGTCATCACTTTCAACGGGAAGACTTGCAGCCCCAGCCTGCAGCCCAGATGCCTCTTGCCGCACTACACCAACGGGAAGCCTTGCAGCCCCAGCCTGCAGCCCAGATGCCTCTTGCCGCACTACACCAACGGGAAGCCTTGCAGCCCCAGCCTGCAGCCCAGATGTCTCTTGCCGCACTACACCAACGGGAAGCCTTGCAGCCGCAGGCTGCAGCCCAGATGCCTCTTGCCGCACTATCGGCACATCAGTCTCCTCCTCTAACACAGGCACTTCATCCGCACTAAGAGTATCTTCATCATCCGATGACCCCATACGGAGAGAAAACTCACTGCCAGAATCGTCCCCTGCCTCCTCTCCCTCAGAAGCAGAGTCAGTCTCTGAACCAATATCAGAGGAAGACTCAAACAGCAAACCAACAACCTGCTGAGCAGTCATCCTGCGGCTAGCCATTATACTTACTAAGATAGAAGACTGCACAAACAAGTCAACAACAACCAACAATGTGCAAACCAAGTAAGTAAAGAAATGTGTACCTTTTATCACAAAGATCAATGTACTCAAAAACTATACAATCCAATTACAAGAGACAGCTGCACTCACCAGAAACAAACTCTGCAGTGACACAGCAAAGACCAACGATATCAAACTAGAAAGAAGAAAAAAAAACAAATTAATGACAAGACAACAAAATACACATCGAGCACCAATGCAAATAGTTTTTGACACTCAAAAACCAAACATACTGCTATTATTACACCATTTGCAAAAAAAAAACAGGCAGAGAAATCAAACACATTTACATTGTACAAAAAAACAGTCTCTTACCAAACTACACAAACAGCAGAACCACCAGTAACAAAACGTCAACGTGAAAAGAAGAAAAGCCTTCACCTAGAACAAAAAAGTAAACAAAAAAAAACATTACAATTGGAAATCACAAAAAAAATAACAATAAACATTATAACATGCCATGTCACTACCCAAATGGTCAATCGGTTTGTGTGCCAGGTGGGGCAGAAAACACCAGGGAAAAAAAGGCTACTCAGTCCCGGGGCGGGTGAGCCAAATACATATAACAAATTGCACCCTGGAAGCGAGGGGTCACTTCTATTTCTAATTGAACTAATTCCCTGGTGTCTAGTGGGCTTTTCTGCCCCCAATGGGAGCAGAAACGGCAAAAAAATAAAACCGATCTGCCCCCAGAGGGGGCAGAAAAGTCTTCAAAAAATTTAGGGGCCCAAGGAAGCGACCCTTGCCCAAGGGGTCGCTTCCTACAATAATATTTATATCCCTGGTGTCTAGTGGGCTTTTCTGCCCCCCCCCCCCCCCTGGGAGCAGAAACGGACAGAAAGACGACCAATCTGCCCCCAGGGGGGGCAGAAAAGTCTTCTAAATAATTAGGCCGCAAAGGAAGCGACCCTTGCCTAAGGGGTCGCTTCCTACATAAAGAAAAAGACATCCCTGGTGTCTAGTGGGCTTTTCTGCCCCCCCTGGGGGCAGAAACGGGCAGAAAGACGACCGATCTGCCCCCAGGGGGGGCAGAAAAGTCTTCTAATTATTTTGCCACCCTAGGAAGCGACCCTTGCCCAAGGGGTCACTTCCTACATAACATAAAAGACATCCCTGGTGTCTAGTGGGCTTTTCTGCCCCCCCTGGGGGCAGAAACGGGCAGAAAGAAGACCGATCTGCCCCCAGGGGGGGCAGAAAAGTCTTCGAATTATTTGGCCCCCCAAGGAAGCGACCCTTGCCTAAGGGGTCGCTTCCTACATAACATAAACGACATCCCTGGTGTCTAGTGGGCTTTTCTGCCCCCCCTGGGGGCAGAAACGGGCAGAAAGACGACCGATCTGCCCCCAGGGGGGGCAGAAAAGTCTTCTAATTATTTTGCCACCCTAGGAAGCGACCCTTGCCCAAGGGGTCACTTCCTACATAACATAAAAGACATCCCTGGTGTCTAGTGGGCTTTTCTGCCCCCCCTGGGGGCATAAACGGGCAGAAAGACGACCGATCTGCCCCCAGGGGGGGCAGAAAAGTCTTCTAATTATTTTGCCACCCTAGGAAGCGACCCTTGCCCAAGGGGTCACTTCCTACATAACATAAAAGACATCCCTGGTGTCTAGTGGGCTTTTCTGCCCCCCCTGGGGGCAGAAACGGGCAGAAAGACGACCGATCTGCCCCCAGGGGGGGCAGAAAAGTCTTCTAATTATTTTGCCACCCTAGGAAGCGACCCTTGCCCAAGGGGTCACTTCCTACATAACATAAAAGACATCCCTGGTGTCTAGTGGGCTTTTCTGCCCCCCCTGGGGGCAGAAACGGGCAGAAAGAAGACCGATCTGCCCCCAGGGGGGGCAGAAAAGTCTTCGAATTATTTGGCCCCCCAAGGAAGCGACCCTTGCCTAAGGGGTCGCTTCCTACATAACATAAACGACATCCCTGGTGTCTAGTGGGCTTTTCTGCCCCCCCTGGGGGCAGAAACGGGCAGAAAGACGACCGATCTGCCCCCAGGGGGGGCAGAAAAGTCTTCTAATTATTTTGCCACCCTAGGAAGCGACCCTTGCCCAAGGGGTCACTTCCTACATAACATAAAAGACATCCCTGGTGTCTAGTGGGCTTTTCTGCCCCCCCTGGGGGCATAAACGGGCAGAAAGAAGACCGATATGCCCCCAGGGGGGGCAGAAAAGTCTTCGAATTATTTTGCCCCCCAAGGAAGCGACCCTTGCCCAAGGGGTCACTTCCTACATAACGAAATAGACATCCCTGGTGTCTAGTGGGCTTTTCTGCTCCCCCTGGGGGCAGAAACAGGCAGAAAGAAGACCGATCTGCCCCCAGGGGGGGCAGAAAAGTCTTCGAATTATTTGGCCCCCCAAGGAAGCGACCCTTGCCTAAGGGGTCGCTTCCTACATAACATAAACGACATCCCTGGTGTCTAGTGGGCTTTTCTGCCCCCCCTGGGGGCAGAAACGGGCAGAAAGCGGACCGATCTGCCCCCAGGGGGGGCAGAAAAGACTTCGAAAAATTTTGCACCCCAAGGAAGCGACCCTTGCCTAAGGGGTCGCTTCCCAAATTCAAAGAAACAAATCCCTGGTGTCTAGTGGGGCATCCCTACTCCACGATCGCGACGCTGTGCGCGATCGTGGAGCAGGAATGCCCTGTATTGAGACATCGGGGGAGAGGAAATACTCTTTCCTCTCCCCCGATGCCTCAATACAAAAGAAATCACCCCCGCGGCCCCCACCGGACAAGGGAACCTACCTGCTGCTGCCTTGGACGCGCTGGAAGAAATGGATTCCAGCGCGTCCAACGCTTCCTGATGACGCCGGCGCGCGCTGTGCGCGCTGACGTCATCAGAAAGCGTGGGGGGGCTCGGGGGTGGCAGCAGAAGCTCTTCCGCTGCCGACCCCGTAAGTGGGGGCACGATCGATGCACAAGGGGGGGAGCGCCAGCGCTTCCCCCAGGGGCTGTCCTCATGACGGAACGGTTCCGTCATGAGCACAGCCCAACCGATGCTCATGACGGAACCGTTCCGTCATGAGCATCGAAGGGGTTAAAAGAGAAGAGTTTTAAGGTCCTTTTTGTAGATGTGGAAAGAGGTGGTAGTGCGAAGTTATGGAGGAAGTGAGTTCCAAATTCTGGTCGCAGTTCCTGAGAAAGATTGTGCCATAAGACTTTCCCTTTTGAAAGTCGGAGGTTCGAGCAGTAGGTTTTTGGCATTACGTGAGGGTCTGGATCTACCTGAAACTTTGAGTTTGTTAGCTAGGTAGCTAGGGGTGGAAGTATGAATGGCTTTGTGGGTAATACAAGTAGTCTTCTATATTGATCTGGCTTCAACAGGAAGCCCGCGAAGAGTTATCAGCATAAACATGATATGGTTGTTTCTTTTGGCCCCATAGACAAAGCGCGCTCCCAAATGAAATATGTATTTTAAGGGTGAAAGGTGAATCTTGGGGAGGCCTGCAAGGAGGGAATTACAATAGTCACGTCTCAAGAGTACCAAAGACTGAACAATGTTTTTAGGGTCTTGTTCGGAAATTAAATATCGGATACCCCTGCAAAGGCATAGTTGGTAGCGTGCATTTTTGGCCATAGTGTTGATTTGAGACTGGAGGTTAAGTCTCTTGTCCAGGATGACTCCTAGGGATTTAGCACTCTCACCTATGGTAGGTTTGCAGTTAAGAATGTTCAGATTATCCATCCAAGATTGTACAGGAGGTGGGGAGTTTGAGTTTGAGATATGAAGTAACTCAGTTTTCGAAGGATTTAGTTTTAGGTGGTGAGATGTCATCCATTCATTTTTTTTCACAGCTCATTTTCAGCAAGAATGGCACCAACTCAGTCTTAGATAGAAAGCTGTTTGTCTTTCTGACCCTTTATCTAAACACTTATGCAGTAAAAATCAAGAAGATGATAGTTTTCGAGCTTAATATACCTATTGCCTATAAGGTCCTAGTATATAGTACCCAGTGTACCCATGGCCAGTAAGGTAAATGTCACAATTGGACTGCAGCACCTATTGTGCTACCACTAAAGTGATGTGACAACGCAAAACCTGTCTTCAGGCCTGCCAATGCAGCCTAAGTGTGCAGTTATAATCCTGCAAATTCGACCTTGAAATATAAACCTTTTGTGAGGCCTAAAACTACATATTTAATACTTAAAAGACACTTCTAAGGTAGGCCCTAAATGCCTATAGGGCAGGGTGCATGGTATTTCAAAAGTATGCCATGTGTTCTTCAGTTTGCGTGTCCTGGCAGTAAAAATCTCCAAAGTCATTAATCACTATAGCAAGGCTGGCTCTCCGATTGGAAGAAACTGAGTTACATTATAACATCCTATAATACATGGAAATAGCTAAACAATGGTACAAGGAATCAAATTAATAGGAATGTAAAATCCAAAATGATGGTGGGTGGATTTAAAATTACTATTTTGAAAATGCAACTTTTAGAATGATGGCATTTTTCCAGCCTAAAGCCTCTAGTAGCTTTTTCAGAGTTATTCCCAACTGTCACCTGGCAGCTTGCTGGAAGGTGTGAATAGCTCCCAGCAAAGGGAATAAAAGGGCCTTGGCTAGGAGGAGGGTTGACCTTCCTCTGACAGGATGTTGTTGTTGATGTGCCCACCAACTGCACAAGGTTCAAAGGGCCATCCCCTAACTTACACCTATATCTGACCCTGCTGTTGTCCAACTAGACAGAGTGGAGCCAATCCCAATGAGGGGAAACCTGTCCTAGACTAGTTTGTAGAGTTTGTTTCCCATTTCCCTAGAGACATGTTAGGAGTGTGCCCAGAGCTATCACCAGGGGAGGAAAGATTCTGCTATGTTGGATTGTTTAGGGCCAAACTCCCAGAAACTAACGTCAAAGTGGATAGGGTTTCCCCGTGGACCTTTTTCTCTATTGAAGAGGAAGTTTCCTCCACCCACAAGCTTGTCCAGGCAAAAATGTGGCACCCTTGGATACTTTCTTCAAACCATTACTGTATCTGAGGAAAATAGAGAACTGCACTTGCTGAACCCTTTGAACTTCAGAAAGAGGACACTGCCTATTGCTACCTGTGGATAGAAACACCAAGATCTGGACTTGCTCCTACTTGAGGCAACAAATGATGGACGTAATGCTGAATAAATCAAACATTCACACCCATTCAAGAGATCTGGGTTAAATCCATCTTATTTAGCTCACTACGCCACCCCAGTTTAGACCAAGCCATATGCAAATTAGTCTTGACCCTGCCCCTCATTGGAACTGTCCAGCCAGAGCTGCCAAGCCGAGTCCTCCCTGTACCGGAAACGCCTCTCGCATGACCATCAATCACTAGCTGAGAATAATTGGATGAAATTAAATCATATTGACAAATATCATACAGTGCAGTCTCACTTGATTAGCTTGTTGCTTTAATACGTAATGATATCTTAAAAACCTATTACTCAGTGGTTCATGGCATTATGTTTAGTAACCTAATTAAATGTCTGGATTTTCCTTGGAGTGAACCTGCCTCTTCTACCTCAACCAAAACTGAAAGTTTTCATGGAGTCACCACAATCATCCACATGTCTAGTAGAGTGCAAGAGGAACATTTACCTTTCACATATGCCCTCTATTACAGGTGTGGGAGAGGCATTGGCTACAACCTTAAATGTATGCAAATGACAATAAAACGTACCTCTAACTAGGAATGACCCATTGACGTCACGTAAGCGAAATCATATGTCTCAACCATGTGCATCATTAGTTGAAATAGTGCTTCATGTGTCTGAATTGAAACTAGACTGCCATCCAAATAGTGTGATAAGCTAATCCCTTTTTGACCTAGACCACATTTCCAGGACAAAATTCACTCATTTTTCTATAGAGTAAAAAAAAACCTGTGTAATATTTAATAGGAATTTTTTATTGAACCACAAATGAATGCAACACTGTGGCATCACCCTGTCACTTGTACAAGACATTTCTAATCTTTCAATTTAATTATTACGTGTAGCTAATCTGAAAAAGGGCATCATCACGCTGCAGATACTGCATTATCAGGTTGCCACAATGTGTCTGATCTTATTCAAACAAATTGCCTTGTTTTATTTTTACATCTAAAAGTGTTCAAATTAGAGCTATTGATAACATGTACAATCCTCTGTACTGTTCAGAAGTTCCATTAGAGCAGTGCCTTGGCTACATACAGCATATTATACCCATTACATGCCTCTGCATTCAGCCATATAACATGTGATCACAATTAGAGCATATACTGACAATCAAGCAGGAAGTCAAGGGTTCAGGAACTAGATCATAGATCACGTCTACATAGGCATCAAATGGCTCCTCAAACTAGAATCATGCAGACTGGCCTTAATTTTTGAGAACTCTGGATCCCAAGGGTAGCTACTGGATAATATCAAATAGGAGTTCCTACTTGTCATTTAGGCACATTCTAACTAGCTTCAAATCTGTGCTAGCATCAGTCTAACAACCTTCTGTTGATCCATAAACTTAATCTGGATGTTGCAGCCCCTGGCATGGCTGGAAGTTGGTAGCCGACATGCTGTAAGGTTCCTAAGTAATAATACAAAGGAGAGGTATTTATCAAGAATGGTGTGTGTGTTCCATATCCAAATTCCAAATAGCTGCAAAGACTATTTCAGAGTCATTGTTGACTAAAAACGTGACTCGCACAATGTGGAAATGTACCCAAAAAGTGAGCACACTGGTGCAGGGTCACCCTCTCGTCCACGGGTCGAAAGACTAACAAAAGAGAGATCGGCACTGGAGCTGAAGTAAAACAGCAAGTTTATTAATCACTCATGAGCGGGACCATGTCCACACAACACTCTCAAGTATTGTAGGAGGAGGTACACTGAACTCACAAACCATCGTCCTTGTATACATTTTTCTTGCAATGTAAGCATATGGACAGAAATGGAAAGAACAAGTTTAAACACAGAAATAGCTATCGCCAAACAAGGCCAGATGGATGACCACTTGGTCAGCAAATAAGGAGGGGCAGCAGGAATGCTTATGGCAGCAGTAAACGATCAATAGATAGCCTCTAAGACCAAGTGCACCGGCAGCTACAAACCCCCCAGCACGTACATTGCTGAGCCATGTCGAAAGAGGTCAACTAAAGTTGATGACACAAGCAGGGTGAAAAGGCGAACAGCAGAGGATGAAGGAAACGAAATGGAAGCCACAGCCAAAATGGCTGTTGCTTCTGCTAATGTAAAATATTACACGTTTCCACAGCAACACTGTTCTAATAAATATATTCATAATTTCTATTTAGCCATTTATGAATCTACTTGAAAATGTACCCAAATGGTGAAGCGTAAGTGCTCCACTATGCGAAAAACCATTGTGCAGTGCAGCCGCTGTCAGAAATGACAAAAAGACGCCCTTTGTAGGGTAGCCCCTCTTACACCATTCAGGTTGTGTTTTTCCTGTCTTGTGCTGTGATATTCAACAGGAAACTACTAGACAAGAAGAATGCTCAAATGTCTCCCATCTATTAGAAGAAAACTACCATCCATGCGGGACATTGGTATTTAATTACTGGACAGAGACTGCCTTAAATAGGGGGCGGGTTTTTGATTTCAATGAAAAAATAAAGTGCAGGTTGCCACCAAGGAATAGCGGACCAGTTAAAGGTTTTTTTTTCTCACTAAAGCAAGTATAGTTAACTAGTGTTGCCAAAATTAAAACACTGATTTTGTGCAAAATGTAAAGGTAGTGAGCTGTCACAGCTGAGGTGGTGGAAGTGGTGCCAACATGCTGAAGGAAGTGGTACCCCTGCTGCACCAGCTGTTGATTTTCCAGACTGCCTACCGAACCCTAAATGATTGAAGAGGATCTGGAAGAGGGATCTCTTCCCTGACCTAGTATATTCATCCTTTCCTCTATATATGGAGGTCTATCGCCCTGGTATTGTCTCTAGATATTAATGCAGAAAACATTCTGAAACGCAGTATGCTGTGCTTCTTATGTGTGGACAGCTATTAAATGGAGGCAGTAAGTATATGACTTGTTAAGAAAGCCTGGAATAATGTTCGGATAAATAGGTGACTGGATATTTTCTGTTCGACAGCATTAAAAACGATCTCCCATATTACCAGGTCTTTAACGGTGGTAAAGTATACTATGCGGTGTTTGACCTCACCAGAGGAATGGAGTTATGTCCAACAGAGTATTGTTGCTTGAGCTGTCACGAATTAATGATATTTGGAATCCGTGTTTTCCCCAGTTATTTTTCATGTTACTGAGCTTGATTATGAATACATCAGTAATGGCTGGCAGTGGCGGTATTACCAACCAAGCCCTTTCCGCCATATTTACGGCTCCTTTCTGACTCGGACCCCTATGGAGATAGCAGCAGAATATTGATTGTGTTTTGCTGCATGCCAAGCGTGTTAGCCCAGTGTTCTGATGTATGATGCTACTAACCCACATATCACCTGAAAAGCCAATGTTTTCGACTGGAATTATGTTTACAGTGTATGCAGACTACAGCACCTAAACAAGCATTGCCTAAAAACAGTAGGTCCAGTTTTACTGTGCCAATGCATGATTAGCACTTTAAAGCCAGAGAGTGGACGGCGTGCGCTATAACTGTAAAGTAGTCCCCCCTGCAGTTTATTTCAAGCCCGACAAGTAGAGGCGGAAGGATGCACTCAAATAACCAGTAAAATTAGGTGAGAAGTGTATACTCCAGTGGCCTAAGCCAAGAAGTGATTATCAAAGTCTCAAGTGAGTGGGTGAAAGTCTCTTGTTGAAGATAACGAGTGGGTAAAAGTACTGAAATAAATAACAGAAGGAATGCTTTAACAAAACCATACCTTAAAGCCTTACAATAATCACAGCAAATTAGACCACGTGCAATATATAATCTAAGATGTGTTAAGATTTTTTGTGTAGTGCAATGATGTCTTTTGTCAAATACTTTAAATCATGTCTTTCAGTGCTTTTGTGACTTTGTTTTTAAGTGGTCTATTTTTTTACACATTGTAACATTAGCTCCCCGTGAAGATGTTATTTTTTCAATTAAAATGAATTGTATGTATTAATGGGCGCAATCTCTACCTGTCTTTTGACATTTAGGACTTTGTCTTATTTTTGCCCTCCCCCTAGGCATCTAAGGCATGGATATGTATGTCTAACACCCTTTAACTCCATACTTTTGGAGCACACGAAGGACCAAAGTCTGCCTCTTCTGTGCCTAAGCATTACCCAAGCCCATAAATACTAAAAATACCAATTTCTTTGTATTATTACAGAAAGGTTGATTTGTTGTAGAGATTTGAGCACTGATCAACACCATTTATTTCAGCAATTCAGTTCAGTGATCTTGGTCAGGATGACTTTTCCATGCGGTTTCATGTGCATGTGCAAAACGGGAAAGATCTTTTAACATGGCAGATTAGAAGTTTTTCCTCTTTTGAGGAGTTCCTCTATTTTGACCCTTTCGCCTTATTAGTCTGACCATTAAAGACCTACACAATCATCTAACCCATACCCGAGGGAAGTCTTTACAGGGCTTTGGTGGAATTGTATATCCTTTTGGAGCTGGTACAGTCATTTTTATCTAAAACATTTGTGACTGTTAACTATGAAGACTAGTTTTACTTTCCATTATGGGAGCTTGACTTACTCCTATATTCAGACTCCTGTCCAGGAAATATACTTTTCACGAACGTTTGCATTTACAGCTGCTTCAGAGCTATAATTCATTTTTACTCCCAAATTGCCACTACAGGGATTTAGTATATTTGTTGTCCATTGTTGTTAGTAATTAAATCAATCTAATGTCCCTTCCCTGTGTGCTGTTTTCTTTTCCATGATCCCTTTGGTAAAATACCCTTGAACGTCTGATGCTTGTTTAGTTTAAATAGCTCCTAAAACAGTTCAGACTTTTTATTCCTGCATCCCATGTGAAACTAATTTAAAGGTCTTTATTGACCCATTTTCATATGGCTGCTGAACTGAAACAGCACAACGCCTACATATTCCTCCAGGCACAGTTCCAGCATCTCTACAAAACTGACATCCTGTGCAAGTGCTATGTTAGTTACCCAAGCAAGAAGTGCTAGTTCTGTTCTATAAATCTTGAAAGGCTTGGCGTGAGGTTTTGTGTGTACTATATGATATGGCTGGGGGGCCTTACCATGGAGTACACTCACATATAGCATCCTGGGCCCAGTCAGTATCATTTACTTAACCTTATCTCAACCCTGGGTAGTTGTGGCTGCAGCAGTACGGCTTGGCAAAATAACTTAGTAAGGTAGTTGACAGCACCAAACAACAGAATAAGAAAATTACACACCAATAAGGAGACACAACAACAATTTATAAATATAGCGCCTATTACCATACATTTTTAGAGAACTTGGCCATCAAAGTCCACTGGAGGGTTCAGGTGATACAGATTTTGGAAATTTTTATCAGTTTTAAATGCAACCGCAAGCAAGCAATTGTCAACAAAAAGTTTGTAAACTTTTCAAAAGATTGAAAGAGTCAGTGTGAGTACACCGGCCTGGTTTGGGTGACTAAATCCGGCAGGGAAAAGGTTTGCGTGGTCAGAAAGGATACTTTGGGAAGTTACCAGGCCACCACAGAATTTTTGAAGCAAGTACCAAATTCTATAGGACGACGTCCATAGACTTCAATGGACTGGTCTTGATGCTGAAGATGCAGGTAAAAGATGCTCAAAGCTGCTTGGCTCGCAGCCGACAGGTGTGTCTCTGTGGTGGGTCCTTAGTCCATAGGTGATGTGGGGCAACTTTGACCTTGTGGATCAGGGTCCCTTGAAGTCCTTTATGTTGCTGTAGTCGAATAACCAATGCTGCCCTACTGGTCTCGCGGTACCATGTTTGGAAGTAAAACCTTCGGTGGTGTCCCTTGAGTGTGATGAAAAGGACTCTGTCCCTTTCTGGATATGCATGCGAAGAGCATGGCCCAGTTGGTAATATTGAAACACTTGGGTGGCAGCCAGGTCGTATTCTCGCCTCAGCGTATCAAGAGTAATAAAAGCGACATCCCTGAGGACGTCTCCCAGATGTTCAATCCCTATCAGTCCCCAGCGTGAAAACTCTCGTAGGTTGGAAATCTCTGCCAGGTGATCGCTATGCCACAGGGGTATCATGGTTCTCGATCAGTTCTGCCGCCCTTGGTACATCTCGTCCTCAGTCCAGCACTGAGCCACTGTGGTCGTGTGGTCTGGGAGGACTTTCCTCGATGAGCCTGTGTAAAGGAGTGTCTCGAAGTTGTAGGACAGCATTATGTCTCTATCAACCCTATAGGCTGGTTCCTCCCAGCTTGAGTAGACCAAGTCATTGACCACCAACAGCTGCGAGGCCCAGTAGTATTTCTCAACATCTGGATTCTCTAACCCTCCATCATACACTCCCCTCTGCAGCTTGTGCAACGCTATGCCTGGCTCACCGCCTTGCCACAGTAGCAGTCAGAGCTCTTCCTCAATTTGCATAAAAAAGTCTGGATGAATGGAGTAGGGTGTATAAGAAGCGTGGTAGGGATATCATTTTATATAACTGCCCTTCCCATCAGAGATAGGGGAAGGGTGCACCAGTGCGCCATGTAGAGTGCCCCATTCTTGCCCCTTCCAAAATGGCATGACTTCTTCCTTGGTTGTCAGGAGCAGGGTATTCCACGCTTGAATGTGGCTACCAGTGGGCTACATTCTCACGGGAAAGCTGGTGTGGGTGCAGGTTTCCCTTCCTTGGCTCTGTCTCCTAATTGTCTGCAGGAACAAAAAGCATCCTGCTCATAGGTGTGGTCACAGGAAGCCCTTCAAAGGCTGCTTCCCCTTTGAAGCTCGCCTTCTGGGACATCGTGGGATAGGAGGTAACACCTCGCTCTGCGGCAACTGCCTCTGTTCTTGGGCAGTCAGAAATCCATCTGTGTGTCAGGGCCTTTGTGAGGCCACTGGACCAGCTGGAGTTCAGAGGATCAGCTTTCTAAAACTTTAATAGTGACTTTAAATCTGGCCTGGGCATCAGGTCTGATTTAATGCCACAATTAATTTGATACCTTACTCAACCTTGTTAGGTAGTCCCATTCAGAGGTTAGCCAGGCTGGGATGCCAGATGGTAACCCTCTGATAGCCTATGGGGCTACTAACGTTTCCACAGCAAAACAACAATTTGGAAGTGTAGCTGCTAAGACATATTGAAAATTATGCTGCAGTGGGAGGGGAGGATTGTGCAATAGATCATACCATGGGAAGGAAAGTCAGAGTGTGCGTGACATATGATGCGGCTAATTGTCGCATCGGGGTCTTCGAGGAGAAGAAGGGGCTTGTGCCCTGCAAAAAGTTGGTGGTTGTTAAATGTTGATGTGTTGTTGCTGGATTGGAGGCGGGGATGCTGTATCTACCACAGACGTTGTGTCAAGGCCACCCTCCACTACCTTGCAGGAGCAATGTCACGTTAATGATGCGGGCACAGGGCTTTAAGTAGTATGAAAAATGGGGGGGGGCCTAAGAGGGGCCAGCGAGAACCACTAAAAGGAAAGGATGCAAACAATGTCTCTTTCGGGACAGCTTAGGGCTGGAAGCACCTCAAAAATGGAGGGCAGTAGTCAGAGACGGCTCACAGCCAAAGAGAAGTGAGGGTCTCCTGGGGCTGTGATTGTTGGATCGGCAGACTGGGCTTTAGGGAAGAGGTACGGAAGAAGGATCATCTGAAGTAAACAAACATGCTCCCGCTGTCTGCCATGTCTGCAGAGACTCTAGGGATCTAGGAGCTATGTCCAGTGACACAGGTCTCGGCCACAGAACAGGGCCTGCACGCTCCAAGCGACAAAAAAATCATTAGGAAAGATACAGCTAATACACACTGACTACTATGCTCAGCAGGAGAGGGGCTGTGGAGTAACATTTAGAGTTGCTGACTAGGTTTGAGCTGCTGACTAGGTTTCAGTCTTGGCGTCGATAAAACTGTGCCTAAAAAAAGAAAAGAATGTAAATGCATAAAGTTTGTTACAAAAAAAATACATGATGATCATTACTAAAAAAATTAGGAATGCTGATTAGGAAATTAAACTGCTGATTAAGCGAACTGTAAACACCAGCTAAATCAAACTAAATAAGAAAAAGAGTGCGACGAAACAACCAAATAGGCAAGGAAGCAATAATACACATAACAGGGGCAGTCTCAAGGTCATCAGCAAAACAGCAGAAGGAGGAACGACTGAGAAGGATTCACCAAACAAGACACTGGAATTTCCACAAGTACACGGAACAACAAATGAAACGCATGGACGTGCCAAAAGCCCCCAGAACAGATGACGGCATGTCTCGAAGAGACAGCGCATGCACTGCCTAGGCGATACCTACAAATGTGGGACAGGCAATAAGAGACCAAGGGCCTTATTATGGATGCAGCGCATTTTCCTGGATTGAGCTGGGTGCACCTTTCAAAAGGTGCGCCCAACGCGATCCAGGAAAATGTGCCACATTATGATGAATGCACTGCCCCCAGGGTAGCCTCAAACTCATGCTGCGCTGGGTGCAGCACTTTCATGTGAAAAACTGAGTGGCTGCTTTAAAGCTGCTCTGTGTTTTCACAGTGCAGGCGGCAACACACCTGTACCTTTGAAGGGGATTAGAGATCCCCTTGCAGGTAGGTGTAGTGACTGACTTCGATCACCTACAAGGGGATGTCTGGGAGGTCCATGGGACCACCTTTACCCCGGCCAGAGGGCTACAATCAGGGGACACACTGACTGTGTGCCATTTTCTAGGTGGCGCACTCTCTGTGCGCCTACTGAGAGCTTCTTTGCCTCTGCGCCCATGTCTGTATTACTGCGTGGGTTCAGAGGCAAAGGGATTTCCTCTTGTTCACGGCCCCATGCAAATGAGGGAACGCCTTCTTGAGGGCGCACTGGTGCTGTATGTGCGCCAGCTCTTTCAGTATTACATACGGGGATACGCAAGCATCTGCGGCCCCTTCTGTAATACCAAAGTGCCCTGGTGCGCGCAAAGCAGGCGCAAACGCCCTTTGCGCCCCCGGTGCACCTTGTGTAATACGGCCCCAGATCCTGAAGGGTTCTACCAATGCTAAAGCGTCTTGGAAGTAATTCCAATAAGATATGGGACTGATCCCATATAGGGCATATATGTGCACTAATAGGGCCTATGCAGCAAACACAATTCAAAGATCTGTGTAGGGCGGTCATGAATATGGGTAGTAGCTTTATTTTTTGCATTTAGTTTACATAGCATTTATGGGATTCTGTAACGAAACTCGTATTTTAATGAATATTTGTGTGTTTTAAGGTATAATATCGTACATACAATTGTGGGGTCCTCTGTTGCTATAACAAAAAATCTATTATCTTCTTAGTTCATTAAAGTGAGCACAAATTAAAGCATGGTTGTTAATGTAATTAGAGGAAGGCTCAGCCACGAGAAGGAAGGATCACAGAGGTGCCACACTGGTTTAACACTCTGTGGTACCACTGATCAACAATCCTTGGTATTTTGCATAACTCTGAGCAGGCCTACTTAGAAACACTTTTCAAAGTTAAACTCAATTAAGTGCCTAGAGCAGTTAATACATTCTGGCCCTGCCACTTCAAATACACATTTCAACCCTGTATATCATTAGAGCCCATGAAAAGGTCCAATGCACTTCACAGGGCCGCAGACATCAGTGCTTGTTGAAACACAGGGGCAGCTAAATGAGCTTCTCGTCAGCGGTGTGATGTCCGCGGTAACAAGGGCTCCTGCTGCTCTGCTTTGTTCAGGGTACGGAAGGTGAACCCCCGCAGGCCGCCGAGCCGTAAATGAACTTTAATAATGAGCATGTGTTCATGAAATCATTTTCACCAGCGATGCTCTGATGCCCTGACTCGAAGCATTTACTTTTTGGTAGATCATTTGCACACGCCAGCCTTGGAAACCTCTGAGGGAAAGATCACGGGGTCCTTCTTATGTTATATGGCGACACAATTAAATAAAAAGGACAGGGTTTATGATATTATCTTGAAGTGTCTCAAAGCTTGCTGCATCCATGTGGGTTTTTAAATTAATGTGGAGGGCTTACAGTGGACATTAGTGTTTTATTTCCATGTACTGTTTAATTTTAATAGCACAGCTGCCCAATAGCCTCATGATATCTTTGACAACTTGAGTCAGAACTTCTTGCAGTTTAGCCAATCGCACTGGGCATGCTGGGATTCTTGAGCCCATGCTTGGTGTTAAAAGTGAAACTACAGATGCAAAAATGCCCTTATTACGGGCTAAAACGTCAGGTCTTGACTGCAGGTGTCAAATATGACATTGTGAGGGGATGAAAGTCGTCAGGTTTTTGTTGGAGCTGTGCAGTTTGTGACATTTCTGTGTGCACCTTATCTGAGAGTGCGCACATGCACAGTCCTTGGCTGCTTCTGTGGAAGAGGAAACCCTTTCACATGCTTACAAAAAGTTCTAGAGGGGGCATCCCCTTAGCTGTCATTACTATGAGGTTGCTGAATAGAGTCAGTAGATGTTCATGTTGGGAGTAGGGCAAAGATGGGGTCTACCGAGTACCCTTTTTGAAGTCCTACACACCCCGAGTCTCTTTGCCCCAAGTGTATGAGGGTACGGCAAATCTGCAGTCAACCGTTCCCATGAAAATAGGGGTGCGCCTGTAAAACGGTGGGCGTATGCGGGTCAGAAAGTACAAGAGCATGTTCCCTCACTTAGCTTCCTTCATCCTAATGGTCTGTGCAGAACACACACATCTTGTACAGGTAGCTTCCATGATTTGGAGGCCCCATAGCCTGCACACTGACAAGTACCGTTGGCATCAGAAGCAATATGATGGAAGCACACAAAGCGGTGTTCTGGCCAACAGATTATCAATGCTTGTGATGTCTGATCTGTGATTACAGATTCTGTTTATTGCAGTTGAATAACTCACATAGGATATATTAAATGCTATATATGCTACGCAGACTAAACCTCAGTCTTTCAGCCGTTGGTTCTAAAAGCAGCAAACTGGAGGTCACATATTCTCACTTAAAATGGGATTGGCCCAGCATAGCGACGTACTGGAAAGCGGTGGTGGATAGATACAGAGAGTATGCATCAGTCTCAATACCGTCACCTCCACAGATCTGCTTAGTGGGCATAGATTCAATCAATACAAATTATAAAGTAAAGAAGAAATGTGTACAGTTCACACTGTTGCTAGCAAAGAGACATGTAGCAATTGGTTGGTTGGGAGGCAGGGGTCCTCAAATAAAGAGTTGGATCTGAGATGTTCCTGAATAAACACCAGCAGAAGAGATCAAAATGAAGTTGACTACAACCAATGAAAAACTACAGGAAGATCTAGACCTCTGGAAAATGCTACCACAAAACTTGATTTTCACTACCAGATAACAGACTCCCATGAACCTCCTGTGATTTTGTATGTTGGTAAAACAAATAGATTGCGTATTGTTCTATTACTGCTTGGTAGCACACGTTCTGTGCTGACCTGTATTTGTGTGATGTTAACCTTACTGTAACCACACCTCCTGTAAATGCATGACAATCTTGCAGTGTTCTGTATGCTGTGACTATGTTATAACAAGGAACAAAAAGAAAATATAAATTGTTTTAATAGAAAAAAAAACAAGTATTGTCAAAACAACCAGATTCCACATGTGCAACATATTGGCTTTGCCAATGCTTGTTTTATTTATTCATCCTACATTCGAGTCTATTGATCATCATTTGGACCTCCATATTAGTTATATCGCAAGGTAAGAATATTACGGTAGTACTACTGCCTTATATCAGGTGGTAATTAAAATATTGAATTTCGTTAACAATAAAGAGTTATGATCAGGTTTTCTTAGCATAATGAAAAACTGAATTTCTAACATGAATTTGGACATATAAGGTGCTGTGTGGTCTCTAATGTCCTTTCATGAGAACTGAGAAAGATGCTAGAAAGACTTTAGCAAGGAAAAGTTATTTAAGTGAGGCGTATACATTCTTGTGCCAATCACTTAGGGGGGGAATTAATACCTTTTATATGCAAATCATACAGATATGTGCCAAGATTATGTTTGCAAAAGTGGTGCATGTAACATTGAGGCTCGAGAGAAATAAACATTTACAAGACCATGTAATGAAAATACATAGTTCTAAATATTGTTTTCACAAGAAAGCATTTCCATTTTACTCTGTAGTGACAATTGGTCACCGCCACCTGTTAATATCCATATGCACTAGTTTGACATTTTGTTAGTTGCTTTTAATTTTGAAAGATGATCTGAAGGAGCGAAGGGTCGATCTTAACTCTCCAAGCAGATATTGGGATTTAGTGGGACTTCTACACTCTCAGAAGAGAAATAAACATCTTGACAGTAGTACTGAGTTTCATCAAGCAATATTGTTTGATATTAGTCATCCAGATTCCAGGACAAAGATAGAATTTTTTTATGATGATATATCTCAGAAGGTCCTATTTATGTAGCAGGCGGTGGATGTGTGCATTGTACACGTAGATGTGTTACTAATCTAATGCAGAACTGAATGAGAAGATGCCTTTCTCATTTGCACCCTAGTCTGATGGAAATATCGTTCAAGATTTTAACCTCATATGCTAACAATATCTATCAGCTGCTTCAGAGACTCTGAAAGACAGCTGTTGCATGCCAGAATCCAATATGGAATCTGATACTCAATTTATTGAATAAAGGGGCAAGACATATTTTAGAGACAAAAGTGACTTCCTCAAATGTTCTTTTGTGAGGTATCTATTGCAGTCCAGGATATCTCAGTGTCCGACTCTTGCTGCAATGACTCAATAAAGGTGACTGGCCAGAGCTGCGGCATGAATTATTTATTCTTGGCTCACTCATGCTCAAACATGCACTAATGCTAGCCGTGGGCCTCAAGCAAGGTAGAACTCCAAAGAGTTCAAGCAGCAAGAGGTTTTCATTTTCTAAATGTGTATTCATAAACATAGTAATATACCTTTCATAGGTGCAAAGCTATGCAGCAGAAAGGGTTTGAAAACCTGGCACAAGATCTGAGCCCCTCACAGGGAATAATTATGACAGAGGGTGAGAAATTTAAGAGACGCAGAGCAGATCTCAACAATATTTTCATTTGCTAGACACATTATTCACCTTATGGGACTTTTTTAATCGGAAGCCATTCCACCCTCTCTGAACACTGATGTTTTATCTCACAGTATACCTCTTAAGTAATCCGATAAAACACACTAGTTGGGGCCCAACAATCCATGAATGTCTTTTAGCTTCTTTCTCTTAATGACCAATGCCTTTCTATTGGTAGAGGAGCAGCATCGCAGCTTGATCACCCCACCACCAGTCTTTATGGTCACTCTCAATGCGGTTCTCAAGGTAGGGCTTGGAGTCGTGAGGGAGCTTGATTTCACACCTTCCATAAGCCTTAATTGATCCTTGGGATGTCAGAACCAGTCTCGAGGCCTAGCCCTGTCTGCACAGCAGATGGATGCAGGCCTTTGTTGCTGCTCAGTCTTTCCACTCTAGCATCTTTTACAGATCTTCTTTGCCATCATGAATGGCCCCAAAAGGAGACTGCTCGAAACTCTATAGAGATTCCTCCTTGGGGAAAAGCTACCAGTCATCAGAGCCGACCATATTGCAGAGAAAAGGAAGGGATGTTTCCCTAACCACAGGTATACCACTCATCACTGTGTTGGTATATTCCCTAATTTTTGTTTTCGAAATTTCCACTAATATTGGTTAAATGCTGGAAGAATAATACAGTCTAACCTGGGTGCCACCAACCAGTCAATCGTAAGCTACCAGTAGCTCGCAGACACTTCTGAGTGGCTTGCAGCCTTCAGTTCATTTTTAAATAAGTGGCACTGGGTCAAAAAATAAGTGTTGTATTTTCCTTTTAAAGTTAAAGGGAGTCTGTGTTTCCTTTACATTATTATCATCAGGCTGCAGATTGCAGGGCCTGATAGTGAGCAGCCTTGATTCAGCTCTATGACCCTGGGTGGGGCGCAGAGGTGTGTCACTGAGGTATTTAAGCCATAAAATAAAGTCCTTGTCAACTCGATTGGAGCAAGAGAACAAAATTATGTTACTGAATGCTTTTAAATGGGAGAATCTTAGAATAAAGTGTTAACTTAGTGTTAAAAGTTAACTCTTAATTTTCATCCTCTCCCTTTCAAAATGTCCAATTTACAAACATTAGGCCTCTTGCTCCCAGTGCCCAGAAGACATGGTGCCACATTTAACACTAAAATATTTGTTAGTTTTTTAACTGGTAGACATTTAAATTGAAGAAGAATGTTTCTGTGAAACATTGTCTTAATATTTTCTCCACTTTCTGTTAAGCTATTTTACACTTTAAATTCCTTTCATGTGAACAAATGGCTACATTTTTTGTTATAAATGTGGCACCATCCCATGCTCGTTTTAGATTTCCATTGAAAATAGGCCACTTTAGAGACAATGGAGGTACAGCCCACTGTCGCGGGCACCCCCTGGATCTTGAGTGTTTAATGTGTGAGGGATGCTGTCCTCTCCCCACATGGTTTCCCCCGCCTTGTTCACCCTTCTTCTCTGCACCCCCCCCACACCCTCAGGGAATATGTACTGTACTCCTACCACTTTTACACACGCTGAGAGATAATAAGCAACAATGCTGTTGTTACACTGCTTCATTTTGTATCGTATTCTGAATTTATAAGGTCATTGACAGGCAACATTTGAGTGGTTCCTACAGAGGCTCTGCTCATGTATTTTATACTCCTACACCATTGTCATCGTATGACATGTATTGTGTTGAAAAAATGAATAAAACGGTTTGGGTTTTTTCCAATGTGGCACCATGTCCACAGACCACTGGGAGCAAGATTAATTTTTTTTCCATTTATAAGTGTCGCTATAACTTACAGCAGGCATCTTGCTCCTAGGCTGGTAGACACAGGGCCATCTTTATAGCTGAAAAATACAGATATTTTTTTTTATATGCGAGACATTTAAAATGCAGACATTTTTTCCATGTTATAAACATTTCCTGTACTTTAAATTTCTCCAATTAAAACAAGCATTGGCATAGCCAATAGGTCTCGCCTTTGGGACCTTATAAGTGTTTAGTTATCCAGCACAATATCGTTGGTGCAACAAGATCAACTGATGCATGGCTAAACACTTATAAGGTCCCAAAGGCGAGACCTATTGGCTATGCCAATGCTTGTTAAAGATTCCTCCCGATCAACCACCCAATTTATGCCATGTTTCGTTTTGACCATGTTCGTATTGTAATTTTATTGACCAGGACCAGTGCATCACACACAACACCGCTCAGACATGCCATAAACAACTGCCCTGGGCCCTCAGCAGCACACAAAACGACCATAGCCCTTTATGGCATGAAACAGTTACAGAACTCTGTAGAAGCAAACAACGCATGCAGACATGCCACACAGATGGGTGTCAACCTGGTAGCAACAGCACTTACAATAACCTACATGAATTTACAACACAACTTATCAAAGGAAGCACCATACACAGTACACAATACGCAGTCAATATACTACTTAGGTATCTTTATACTGACAACAGAATTCACCCATACAATGACCACATATCAATCACTAACACAACCATCCATATCTAACCAGAATTCATACCTATTTGCAATGACTTCACACACATACAAAATCACTGGTCAGTGCAGGAGCTATAGATGGCAAATAAACACTTTGCCAGACTTGCAGCAAAATCTCACCAGACAGTAGAACATCTAATTATCAACATCAACACGATAACAATTACTGCATTTCACAACGGATTCACGTCTGTGATGGAATTTTCAAAACCTGAGCATAATTATACCAAAAGCAATGCCATCGCAAGGCTATACGACTAGCAGAATGAGTGCCTTATATATACATATAACATTATAACATATCTGGAAACCTTAAAATCATCAGCTGCGCTACCAGACCACTGTACCCTGATCAAACGGCCACTGCCCAACTAAAAACCAGGGATAGTCAGAATCTGTCAAGCAGATGATAACTGGATGCTGGCACACTGGGCGCTATACGCAGGCTTCTAGCATATTTACTTCAATGTCTTCACAATCCTACTCACAGTACATGTCCACGTCGGTTTTGGTTTGGCGGCTCTCCGACCCATATGAGGCGAGGCATATGTACGTCTGAGCATTATCAAAGCCAACAGGGGCCACGGTGAGGTTGGACTGGTGCTCCACTGTGCTGGTGGCCCCACCGAGGGACGAGTCTCCGGTCCCCCTCCAGACGAAGAATACAGGCTTGTCGGGCTCGCAGCAGGTTACGGTGCAGACCAGCACCAGGGTCCCTCCATAAGAGACAGCAACCCAGCTCTTCGGCAGTAACGTGGCCTTAAAACCTTCCGCTAAAAGCACAAAAAAGTACCGAAGATTGAATGCACACGTCATTTTGTCTTGCACGTTTTTTTTTCAATCTCTTTGTTTAAAATAAAAATAAAATAGAACACTAACCGGAAAACATAAAGGGAAAGGGTGATGCAATCTAAGAAACTAAAGCTAATGCAAAATACAACAAGCGCGCGCACGCCTCGCACTCAAAGTAAAAAAAATAATTTAAAAAAAGGGAGGCAGCGTCCCGCAAGTGGTGCGCGCGAGAGCGAGCACCAGGCCATTTGTTTTGCATTATCGCACACGCGTCTGGGCACGATAATTCAAAACAGATGGTGCCTGTGTGGGTAACCGCAAGCAATAGGCCACACGCACAAGCGTGTGGTGAGCTTATTGAAGCCCCCTTACTATAAGTCTCGCCAGAGCAGCGCACGCGCGGTGCACTAGGCTCGACCTAAAAAGGGCTTGGTCAACAAATCCGAGTCAGATGACTCTAAACATAGAGGTCTGAGAATAAAATGGGCTAAGGTTGATCCAATGGCTTTTAAACAAGAAATCGTTAATAAGAACATAGATTCTTTGTTAACTTGTTTAACTGAGGAAGCCAATTGTACCACCATACAAGCTGGGTTTAAAAATATTTTCAGGTCTATCGCAGATAACTTGACTTCAAACAGGGTTATCTCAGAGATTCTGCTACATAGATGGTTTAATTCAGCATGTACTTAACAAATGTGATAAAGACTACTGTGATGGGCCGCATCTCAGATTCCTGGAGGTCAGCAACGATTGTCTCAGTTTTTAAAAAGAGGCAAGAGCACTAACATCATGCTAAAGTCCAATTTCCCTGCTAGATTCTAGTGTCAAGATTGAAGGTCATGTGCTTCTGTCCCGACTGGAAACCTGGGCTGAATAAAGTAATATTTTGACACTGGTATAATTTTATTGCAGACCTGGAATTTGCACTGTAGGTCAGTGTGTAAATTTGTATCTTATAGCAGGTAAACGTGCCATGGCCGAGAAGGGAGCTTTACATTTGACCTTTACAAGTGTGATCGATTTAGTAAATAGTTCAAAGTTATGGGTCATAATGGAAAAATGGGGATGAAATTTAACTCCTTACCCTCAAAAAACGCTTGCTTCAGGATTTAACAGTAAAACAGGGTTGTGGAATTCTTATAGCCCGATGCTCAGGATATTGTTTGGGGTCAAGGACAAGAAGTTTTCATTTTTATTCTGTTCTTGGGACAAGTAGGCCCAACCCCTTGCAGCACAAACCCTTTGGCTTCCAGATTACACTACTGCATTATGGAGCATGGAAGGGCATTGTCTGCAGTTAAGGGAATAGTTGTGCCCATAGGTTAATGCTATTCAAACTAGTAATAAGGTTTGTTAATACAAAGCGTTTTCTTTTTAGGGTGAGCGATCTAAGGAAATGTAAGTTCAGCCTGCACTACTGATAGTGGTTCCAGAACAAAAATGTTTACACACACATTTGCAAAGTTTAACAATACAAGGCTATGTATAATGCTTCCAGGATGCTCTCGGATTAGATGCAAATATATGCAAAAGCATGCAATCAAGACAGATGATTCTTTGCTTTATAAATGAGATAGCCATTAAAAAAATGCATCTAGGAAAAAAACGTTTTGCTAAACTACTGTGAAATTTTAAGTACCATTTCTTTGAGGCATCGTTTTGGAAAATGTGTTGATGCATGCTAGTATTTCCCAAAAATATTGATAATGAAAAAATCAGTGTAACCAGCTGCAACAAAATTATAGGTAATATGAAAATAAACAAGCATTCGCAAAGCCAATAGGTATGATTTTGGCGGCCAGCCTTTTGGCGTCAATGCGTGCCTTGTTTTGACATAGGTTTTGTAAAACTATTGTTGTGGGAGCAGCCGGGCCCTCATCATTATAACAAACATTGGGAAAAGCAAAATATTTTTGTTAAAAAAAAAAAAAAAAAAATTGCCACTGTAGTTGTTGTCACTGAACTAAACTACTTTCCGTGCCAATATGCTCCTTGTAAGAGAGCAGAATATTGTCACTCACAGTAATAGATAGCGAGAGAGAGAATTTTATTAAAAACAAAACGCCAGACCTAAATAGGGGCCCAATTCTTTGACAAAGTCACAAAGGGCACCCATGGTATATGTCCTTGCAGTAGCACAGATTTACGGCTTTCATAAATTCACAAGATTTTACAAAAGAAGGTCAGAAAATTCTACTCCTAGAAAATATTTGTGAACTGCATTTTAGCACTGGCAAATAATCAAGTGTAGATTTCCTCATGCGAAAATCTGTTGCACTGTAACAAGTTCACTTTCTCACCGACCACTTTTTTCCCCACGCCTGGAAAAAGTTTTACCTCTGAACTTGTCAGGAGTAAATTTCCAACCTTTCACTATATGGGAAAATATTAGAGACAAGCTGATGTTAACCCAAAAAACATGCAAGTTGGTAGGTTTGCACAGACTCAAAAGGGCTTTCCAACCATGGGGAACTATTGCTTACCGCTACTTCCAGCCCCGTATGTAGATCTCTGGAAAGGTGGCAAAACAAGGTACTTGCTATTATTCAAACCCTACTATGGTATGAGCTCTTGCATAATCAGAGAACCTATTATCAGAGCTCTTACATAATGAGACTGCTGCCATAATTTGTCGCAACACTATATGACAACAGAGGGACAATGTGACAGGACAAGTAGTTTTATGAACAAACCTGTCCCAATGACAAGTAGATATCTTATTAAATTACACACCCCTGAAAGGTCCGCTTTGGCCCCCACTGTGAAAACACATCTTAAATTAGATCTACATGAGGTGTTAGACAGGGATGCATCTTAGCTCATTTCCTCTTACTACCTCATATAAATGGGATCACCAATCGCTTAGTTGGCACAGGAAAGGATATGTCCCCAATGGGAAGCGTTCATTCCCATTATGCCTTATGCGGATGATGCGGTGTTGTTTGCACGCACACAGAAAACGGCCTACAGGTCTTACTGGATTCCTTTTCTTCCTAAATTGATTTTTTTTTGTGTTTGAAGATAAGTATGAATAAATGTTTGTAACTTTCTAACTGTATGCGAATATTTTATATATTGTACTTTTTTTTGTTACTTCTTGACTTTTATTGCTTCGGCCGAATAAAGATTTGAACTGAACACACAAACTTTTACATTTGTAGGTGTGCAAAAAATCAAATTTAATTTCAGTTCTGGAACACACATTTTGGCAGTAGATTTACTCACTTTAAATAATCTGAGTAAATCCTTTAACAAGTGCAAAATCACCTTTTGCATGTTTTATTAATTTTACTCCTAAAAAGAATCGGACAAATAACATTTTCACTCGGACAAACACTTGCAGGATTCAGCTTGTTGTAAAATTATATTATTGTCAATTTTTCTAGCATTTGGTATCTGCTCACAATGTTTGCAAGCAACAGAACTGAGGCATACTGAGGTGAAGCACTTAGCTCAAGATTACACAGTGTGGCCAAGTACAGAATGCCAGATTGTGGATGGTTTTGCTGATACGTAGTTGGTAATTTAGGCATTGGACCACAAGTGTAATCTTGGTTTATTAACAGTAACATTTTGGAAAATCGAATAAAGGGTTTGGAAAAAAATATGCAAAATTAATTCATGAAATGCTTCCTCTGAACAAGGGAATAATAACTAGAACACTGGCTTATCCAGAATTCTGCTATAATATTTTTCGCACAACTGTGTATGTTTTAGGCAATATCTGGCCGCAAACACTCTTCATAAGAAAAACGACAATAAAGACATGAGAACCACGGCAATGCTGATATGCCATCTAGATACTTTCCAAAACCATAGTACTTTGAAGAATTAGAGGGTGGCAACAAACAACATAACTCTTCCCTGCGGGTGTTTTAAAACAATTCCACTCAAATCTTTCTCCATTTACAATCTAGGAAGCCTTGAACAATGTTATCTGTTCCTCCCAATGCATTCACAAAGATTACTCACTTAACTGTTGCGTATAGTATTTTCTGTCACAAGTAAAACATATAAACTACTCACAGTTCGATCAGTCTGCTGATGCTGCCCAAATTCAGAGAGAAGTAGAACCCCCATTGTTGATGTTGTAGAGTCACCAAAGTGTAAACAACCAATGGACTCCACTTACAGGTTAGCAGAAACTCGAAAAAATGGAGAGGCAACCAATCCTGTCAAGCTGCTTGCTTCCAGTTCTATGAAGCGCGAAATTTACTGAATCCATTTTGAAGGAAGGGTGCACAAGGTACCAGGTCTTGTAGCTAAATCAGTGACTTACAACAAAGACCAGAGTTTTGATCGTTAATCCTCCAATAGGACAGTTTAGGTGTTCATGGCAAAATCACTTTGATAATGGCCAACTGGCTTTGTCTGTTCAAATGCTGTCCCATCCGCACGATTGAGTGCATAAAATAGACCTAATCTATATTTTTTTTCATTCTGAAACAAGGTGTCACTACGGGACCATGTCATTTTTACGACTATGGTACCGAGCCTCACAAACTTATGTTCTAAATCTCGCATGGAGCTAAATCTATTGAAGATTACAAAACATATTTTGTTTTAGTTTAATTAACAAAGTAATTATGTTAAGTTTAGAGGTTGATTATACCACGGGCACCTCTAAACAAGCATTGGCATAGCCAATAGGTCTCGCCTTTGGGACCTTATAAGTGTTTAGCCATGCAACAGTTGCACAACTAAATACTTATAAGGTCCCAAAAGCGAGACCTATTGGCTATGCCAAGCGGGCGTGCGGCCGCGAAAGTGAAAGTAATCGTGGTAAAGCGTGGCGCACGCGCCCGCGCACATTCACTGTAGCCCTAGGCTTGCCTGGTAGCACTTTTTGGAGCCCTCTCAATAAGTCTCGCCAGACCAGCGCATGCGCTGGGTAAGGCGAGACCTAAAAACTGCTGTATGTTTGTGTTGTACATGTACAGGTGCTACATATGGCAAAAGGTATGTCTGTTCCACAAGTACAAATGACACAGTCTCTTGGTCACCCATGCACATATATCACATTCATACTCACACATGTTCATACATACCCACAGATCACGCTCTAACTGACACACATGGCAGTCCTGTCATAGTGCCCCAAGTCAAAGAATTTTGTTCAAACCATAGTATCTGGCTCACCGGATATTAGGCTTAAAGTCGATGAAGCTGGGCGCGGGGGTGTCTGGTGACAATGCTTGAGTTGCTCGGCCTTCAGTGGGTCATATGATTTTCCTTAATCAGAAGTAGCACTTACTACAGAAAACGCTGGAGATCCCTGCATTAACTTCTTCCCAGCCAAACTTTTTTCTGCGAATGCTAGCATCATTTCTACCAAAAGAAGAGTTCCATATTGTTAAGCTATCAACCTGCCAGAATTCTTTGCTCCACCTCACCCCTCTAAAGAGGAGGACAGGCTCCATAACTTGTATCCTAAAAGTGTGCTCAGCTTTTACATTAACCATACCAAGAAACACTGGGTGAATGATCAGTTCTTTGTGGGGTTTTTTCAAGCGAAAAAAGGTAAGGCAGTGCAGAAAAGTACCATCTCCTGCTGAATCATGCCCTGCATTATGATCTGCTACAGAATGGCCAAAAAAGCAGCACCTTAAAGGACTGTGTCCTTATTCTACCAGGGTCAAAACTGATACCACTGCATTGGCACGAGCAGTCCCTGTTCTAGACATATGCAAGGCAGCTACATGGGCGTCCTGCCATATGTTCAGGAAGCAGTATTGCCTGGACAGACTGGTTCACCAAGAGGAACATTTTGTCCAGACTTTCTGGTTTGAGTCCATTCATAGACATGCCTCCAAATATGCTTTGGTATGTATTCAAAAGGAGAGGAATTCGCGGCTAGAAGTCTCTACCAGAAAGATCGTTACCAAAGGTAAGTAACTTGTCCTTCTGATAGAATGGGGAGGAAGGGAGGGCCGTTGGGGAATCTGCAGCTGAGTAGAGTCTCTGTGATTTGATTCTATCCATTAATAAAATCCCAAGTCTAGGAAACCCTTGAAACCAACTTATGTCAGCACATAGGGGTTACACCTACATAGGCCCTGCACATAATTTCCAGTGCAGAACGGCATCACTTAATACGCCGAACGGTGCCACCTGGCAGCACACTGAGGTACTGCTGAAAAGTTTCTGGATACAGTCTAATGCCTGGGGAACATTCAAAAGTTGAGGAATATGTGGTTAGATAGTCTCTACCAGAAAGACCATTACCAAAGGGAAGTAACTTGCTCTTTATGGGCCAGTCAGAATTCTTTGCACACATAAACCAAACTGGCATGCAGTAATTCCAGATCTTGTTTCCAAGAATCTACAGAATTTTCTTGTTGCCGATCCATGGCTGTGGAAAGTATTCTAGGCGGGTAGATTTTCCTCAATCACCTGTGTGATAATGTTTTGTCATATAACCTTTTATGGAGCACATTTCCATCAATTTGTTGGTCCTCTAAGAGCGTCACTGGAGTAGGCTTCACAAATGTGGTGTGCTTCCACTAAGTGGAGCTTTTGTAGGTTTTAACATTTATTTGTACTGTTGTTTTCCAAACTCAGTGTACTTATGAATTTACACCTCCCTCAAGTATTTTTTATTTTACTGTAGTTCTTATAATGTAGCTTACACCGTCACATGGCTGCCTCATAGCTTTTGAGAAGGGGAAATAATGCATGGAAGCAGTTCACACATAAGGGTCTGTGAATCGAATATTTGGACATTATATCTGTAGGATATAGGCAACCTAGAACAGGTGAGTTTGTGGACCTTAAGAAAGTTGTCTTGTGCCATTAAGTCCAAAGTAAGTAGTACAGTAGTTCCACAGGCTGCAACACAGTATGTATACATGTATATAATGTATACAATATAAGCCTAGCAACAGAGCTCTGTACATGCTGGGAGAACAAGTAACAGGCATACAGCATCCTGGGCACAGGGGTTGCAGTAATGTAATGGGGATGACTGCTTGGGCGAGGCTAACAGGGAAGGTTGGAGGCAGCAAACGGAATGGGAATACCGTGGCAAGTGATGGAAGAAGGAACTCTTAAACAACAAACCAGCTGTACCCTAACAGCTGTTGTACGCACCTTATCAGAGGGGCTGGCTTTAGGTTTCCTGACAACCGATAAAGGCAGAGGCAGCCTGGAGCTTTCCATAAAAAAAAGTTAGGCAGGTGGGCTTGATGTTTGAGCTATCTCTAATGCTGAGGCACTGTAAGGCAGTCAAAGCACGGGTGATGCAGTGGGTATGTTGAAGGCCAAGGACAGTATACACCGTTGGAATTTTGCGGCCTTTGGATTTCCTGATTGTATTGGCTCTGAGATACCTATAGATAGTGTTGATATTGCCCAGGCTTGATGTTTCTCCTTTGGTGACACTGGAGGAGTGTCGCCCAGATTTGATTTTCATTCTGTTTTTATAGGCCAAGGAAGGGGCACAAAGAGGATGGTCATTAGAATGTGAGGGTGGAAATATCAGTTTGCATCAAGAGCAGTTTGTCCATGATTGGTCCACTGAGACAGGGCAAACGGGACTGGATAGGCAACTGAGCATTCATGAACTCCACGTTTATGGTAGTCAGACATGTTGCAATAAGAGTAACAAAGATTCTTAAACACTCTAGTTGTAGAGGAAGAGTTAGGGATTTTTTTACATTAAAATAGGATTTCAAAGGAATAGAAAACAATTGACAATTAAGTGGGCAGTCGCGCTGTAACCTAAGTCTACACTTGAAGATTTTCCACTCTGCTGACAGTCTCCAGTTGTAAGATCAAGACTGATATGATACACTGTAGACACTACTAAATTCTGGATTATGGTAGTAAATTCTGTAAATCCCAGTAGTTGAGGAAAAAACCTTCTCAAATCATACAAGGATGGCTATCCCCAGCTGTACTTCCATATGCTGGTAACATTCCACTTTTAGGAATACCGATTGCTGGGGGCAGACACACGAAGGCCCGGCTAAATGATTGGGCAGATGCTGGTATAATGGAGGTTGGGTCGCTGTTTGGCGACGGTACCCTCCTTGATCATGACGCCTTTGTACAGACCACTGGTGTACCAGACCGACTTTATTTAACCCATGCAGCAGCCTCTCATTATGATAAGACGACATGGCACCTCAATGCACCGAACCCCTTCAACACAAGCTGGTACTATCTCTCTATTATATGGGGGAGGGGAGCCATCTTATTAAATGGTTATACGTTGGCATCCGGGCGCAAGCTTCCATTCCACTCACCGACCTTAGAACAAAATGGTCAGAGACAACCGACGTTGCACTGACCGATAGAGCTTGGGCGAGTATTCTAGAACATCCTAAGCGTGTATCCCGCAATGCCAGACTGAAATTCATACAATCCATGGTGTTACACAGATCCTACTTAACCCCGAAAAGAATTCACTGCATGTTTCCAGATGCCCAACATCACTGCCCACGCTTCAGACACGAGGAAGCAGGCTTTACTCACATGGTATGGGCCTGTCCCCACCTTTGTGTCTACTAGGGGGGGTCCCCACGGCCCTTGGGAGATTACACACTTACAGCTCATGGATAATATACTGGAGTGTCTGCTGGGCCTCCATAAGCACACAAGTGCTTTGAGGGCTCCACTGCGTTTCCTTGACCTTGCCCTCATACTGGCCATACGAGTGATCACCATGAGATGGAAATCCCCTAGATGCCCTACTTTACATGCATGGCAAGGTGAGGTGGTATGGTGCTGAAAGCGTGGCAATTAGACGTGAAGAGCAGCCGTGGCCAGTGGAGGAAGTTCTGTGGGGCAGAAAGGCGGGGCGGGGGAGGGGCAGGGTGGGGGGGGGTTACTAAAAACCAGAATATGGATAATTGGAGGTAAGTAATCTATTAAATAAATAAAACGAATTTCGTAGCGCGCGCTGCATCGCATTTTGCAATGCAGGGCGCGCAACTAAATTAGTTTTATTTATTTTATTGTTTACTTACCTCCAATTATCCATATTCTGATTTTTAGTACCCCCCACCCTGCCCCTCCCCCGCCCCGCCTTTCCGCCCCACGGATCTCCCTCCACGGGCCGCGGCTGGTGAAGAGGCCCGCAGGCTGCGTAAACATCCCATTTCTATGGAATGGGATCTCATGTTGGAAGGTTGTAAAGCACTAAATCTTCACCCCCCACATCTCACTCCTAGCCCGTAGTGTACCCAGTGTTCTGCGATCCACGGTTTAAAGGGATGCTCAGGGTCCTATACTCGCTTCTGCTGCACTCCAGTAATACCCCGCGGCTGGGAGCCCACACACATAACCAGGTCGAATACTATATAGGAAACGACAGGCCAGGAGGGAGGGTGGTGGGAGAGAGGTTGTATGTTAATGGGGTTGTTTAGTTATATATGTCATTGAACTACACTATATTGTATATTCTGTTTGTGCACCCATTTTTATTCGCCTTGAGACTGCCCTCGCCTAGTTTGGCATGTGCTAGCAGTTTTCTTTAAAAGTACATGAAGGAAATACGTGCACACGATTATAAAAACTCAGAAAATACCATGTTGCATTTTTCATGACATTCTGTATTCACTTGGTGGTGCTCAATAAAGTTTGTTATAAAAAAAAAAAAATACAAGGATGGCTATGCCTTTGTAGTCCTCTTTTGTGAGCTGGTTAAAAAATAACAACTGCCAACTATGTCATGGTAGCTAATTAATATTTTACTCCATGCTTTTAGATCCTGCAGCCCCAAACCTTTAGAAAAAGAGCTGTATTTTCCCTGTCAAATTATTTTCTGCCTTTATCTAGAATGTATTTTGTCCAGTCTCGGTAAATAATCAAGATTAAGTTTGCTTCAGGATTAGCTGGCATGTCCACCGTGTGGCTTGTGTGGCCACTTAGTGAGTGCATGTGTCTACTTAGGTAATATATTCACATTATTTTCGTGTGAACAGGTCCCCTGGGTTTTGTAAGTGCTGCAGCCACTTGGCCCTGCCGGCTGCTGATTGCTTTAAACTCTGTTAGTTCAGATGTATAATTGTTTTTATTATGAAGCCCTTATTGTAACTTCCATGACCCCGTACCAAGCAGGAAATACTAGATTATGCTGACTTTGCTGGCAGCCTAGCTGAAAGTAAGACAGGGATGGAAAATGCCTTTATCAGACAAGCTAGGGGCCCTAGCAATGCAGGTGCTGTATTGTGAAGGAAAACAATTGTACAGATGTTTGAAAGGGCATGTGCAGGGCTGTGTTCCAGTGCTTGAGCGACCAAGCAGAACGAAGGATTGTGCTTATGCCAGGCAAGCCTTTTTACTCGTGAGTTGTGTATTGTGCTACTGCCGTTCTGTTTGAAACCTTCATTTAGGGAAATACTATCATTTTCATTAAAACCGCATTTGTGTGTTTTTCCTGTCAAACCCTCTTCTGTAATAGAGAACATGACGGCTGCCGGGCTATGTTACATTTTCTTGCCTGTTCTTTTTTTTTAATAGCTATAGCTACACAAACTTTTAGTAAGTGTATTAACATTTTTAGATCTGGCATTGGACAAAACCTTTTAATGGTAATAAATTATATATACTACTATTCTTGGGGTTTTATCCAACACTCTTCGTCCGTTGGTCTGCTTTTGTGTCACGTTTCTTCCACCCACTACCAACGGGCGAAGTACATTAAACAAGTATGAGAACTGTGATGCTGCATACAAAAGGGGTCAGTGAGTGTGGGTCCGGGGTCAAAGGTGTGGCTAAAAACCAAAACACGCTGTTAGGTTTTTTTTTTTGTTCTTTCACTTTCAGGTAACTACGTATAAAATAACACATAGTTTAAATGAAAAATACATTTTTTTAAAGTTGCATTAATCAGTGGGAAATGTACTATAGTACATTATGAAACCTCTGTTGGTTGATACACTGCAGAGGTCTGTGTGTGTAACCAGAGAGCCACAGAATTGGATCTAGGTTGGTGCAGTGGAGAAAAGTGACTTGTGTAGTTTTAGTGCTACCAGGTCCCAGCCTGTGACGGAAAGCACTGTGCATATTAGTGCTGTGAGGTCCCAGCCTGTGACGGAAAGCACTGTGCATATGTAAGTCATTATTTTAAAGTTGCATTACACACAGCATAAGATAGACTGCCACAATATTATCAAAAAGTTTTAACATAATAAGGTGCTTCCAAAATATACATTTTAGTAATACCCAGACTGTATGCAATGCAATTATTTTTTATGTAACTCCCTTAAAAGCACGTACTACACAGCTCGCCTGGTAACTTCCGTGCAATACCACTCAAAATTAGTAAATCTTTGTCATCCCAAAGCTCCAAGTGATCCCATATAATAAAAGCCAGTAACGGCTTCCGAACACCCTTTACATTTGCCGATTAAACATTTGCGCACATTTCCATTTCTTTCAGACAAGCAGGCAACCCTGGCAAGAAAGCGTGTTTAGCTGCCTGCCCCTCTTCGGTTTTTACAGCACAGGAGACCCCCTGCCTGACGTCCTCAGCTGAAACATTAAACTATCTGAATTAACCATCCTGGGACGGTTGTCTTTGAACAAAAAGTGGTGGAACTCTTTTTTTTATAAAATAAAAAAAGTATGTGCACGTCGTGCCCTCCTATCCCGCCTACTTCGATCTCTGTCTGCTCCAGCATGGGACTCTCCGCCATTGGGTATCTTTACTGTGAGTGATGGCATTCTGCACATCCACCCACAAGGTAACTCCCTTTATCCCCTGAGACTGCGATAGCAATGGGCGATTGATGAGATCAAAACATATTTTTGCTGTTAGCCAAAGTTTATATATTGGCAAGGGTCTGACAGCTCCTCCAAAAATAAAGTTTAAAATAACAAGCATTAACAAAGCCAAAAGGTAGATAGCCTATATCAGATGTATGGACTTTGCGTGTGATAGTTTTAACTATTTTGGTAACTAATATAAAACGTGGATGCATTTAGGGCTTTTTAAAAGTCACCATTGCTCAAAAGCCTCATGATTTGATATTCCAAGAGTAGGGTGGCATATTTGAAAGAAACAACAGGACTGAACTTTCCTGAAGTCTGAACATAACTTCAAGCACGCTGAAGCCTCCACTGAATTCTAGGCACAATAATGTCTGAACTGTACATAAATCATGCCAATATGAACTTTTGTAATGTATGACAATTGAAGACAGGACCTTTTAGATACATGACACAATGTTTCGCTGCCCGTGACAGACAAGATCAATTAAGTTTAATTGAATAACGGATCTGAATTCAACTTCATTAAGGGTTTCAATTTGTCATTGTGTGCAGCCTACTTCCCAAAAACCTAGCATTGTGTAATATTTCTGATGATACAATGGCTTAAGCCATCCGTAGTGCCAACACTCTAATTGGCCAAGCTTAAATCTGATAAAATACTGAAATCCATGACTAATACTGAATGACATTCCTTCTAGCTTTCTCACTTGTCTTTAGTTATTGTTTGTGCTACATTCAAATATGTTGGGCCTGAATCACAAACTGCATTTTGTTGTATGTTAAGTAGTACTACATTTGTATTATTCACGTACTACAAACTGCTATTAATCCACAAAAGAGTTACTACTACCCTTAAGATGACAAAACAGTAGTAAATGTACTCGAGCCCAGCCTTGGAGTATATCAAGCACCACACATGTCCACTCACAGGTGCTGCAACACACTCCCATATAAATAGGGCTCCCGGTTTTATGGTATTTAATTGTTTTAACATTTCCATCTGTATTCATCCATATTTATTTTTTGGCCGTTTTATCTGTATTTATCTATATTTATTTTGTGTTTTGAGTATAAATGTATTTGTAAAACTGTACATTTCCATATTTATTTAAATGATAGATGTGCACTTATATTTTGATGTCTGTCATGTTTTAGCTATGCAATTTGCCAAATATTGCTTAACAGTACATCCACTGGCAAATATTAGCATTATACCACACATGTTTGTTGACACATGCAGTTATTTAACCCCTCCTGTGCCCATGACGAGTCCAGCTCGTCATGAGGCATTCCCTGGGGAATCCCTCTGGTGCGGCACCAGAGGGAGTCCCTTTAATTAAAAATAGCCTCGGGAGCTGGGGAAGAGCTTCCCCAGCTCCCGAGGCCCCCCCCCCCCCCCTTCACTGTAATGACGATCGCGCGCACGTCACGCCAATGTCATTACAGTGAAAGTGAAACTGAAATGAGCCAAGAGGCTCATTTCAGTTTCACTTTCTACGTGCTCAGGGGGCTATCTCAGCCCCCTGAGCACGTAGAAAGACGGAAGAGGTATCGTTGGAAAGGGGATCGTACCCCAGTGGATCCCTGCTTGGGGATCGCAACAGGAGGGCGATCCCCAAGCAGGGATCCACCCACTAGACACCAGGGAGGGGGGAGCGGCCCCTTGGGCAAGAGCCTTTGCTCCCCCCTGGTTATTTTGGCGCAATTTAGTCTTTTTGCCCACCCTGGGGGGCAGATGGGGGCATTAGCCCCAAATCTGCCCCCCCCCCGGGGGGGCAAAAAGCCCACTAGACACCAGGGAATTAAAAAATAAAATAAAAAAATAGGGGTGGGGGCTGCCCAAAACAGGCAGGCCCATGCCCCACCCCACACCCCAATTACTACAGTGTTTCTGCCCCCCACGGGGGGCAGATGGGGCATTGGCCCCTAAGCTGCCCCTTCGGGGGGGCAGAAAGCCCACTAAATACCAGGGAATAAAAAATATAGAAAAAAATAGAGGTGGGGCTGCCCAAGACGGGCAGGCACATGCCCCCCCCCACTGGCAAGGATCCAAAACGTAGTGAGGTGCACTACGTTTAGGACCCTTGCCTGTTGAGGCGCACTACGTTTTGGACCCTTGCCTGTCGCGGGTACTTGGGCCTCCCACACGAGTGAGGCACCGTTTTTATCGGGAGACCCGGGGGAACACTGGGTGGTAGGAAATTTGTGTCAGCCCGGTGATGCCACAACTTTCCCACACAAAAATGTGTCAAAAAGGTGATTTTTTTCAGCCAAATTTGAGGTTTGCAGTGCATTCTGGGTAAGGAAACGTTGGGGGAATCCATGCAAGCCATACCTCCCTGGAATCCCCCGGATGTCTAGTTTTCAGAAATGTGTGGGTTTGGTAGGTTTCCTTAGGTGGCCGCCGAGCACCGGGCCAAAAACCCAAGTGACCCCCCTTGCAAAGCCAGGTCGTTTTGAGACAGGCAATTTTCATGTCGCCTCACTACGTTGTGGGCCCTTGCCTGTCGCGGGTACTTGGGCCTCCCACACGAGTGAGGCACTGTTTTTATCGGGAGACCCGGGGGAACGCTGGGTGGTGGGGAATTTGTGTCAGCCCGGTGATGCCAAAACTTTCCCACACAAAAATGTGTGAAAAAGGTGATTTTTTTCAGCTAAATTTGAGGTTTGTAGGGCATTCTGGGTAAGGAAACGTTGGGGGATCCATGCAAGCCATACCTCCCTGGAATCCCCCGGGTGTCTAGTTTTCAGAAATGTGTGGGTTTGGTAGGTTTCCTTAGGTGGCCGCCGAGCACCAGGCCAAAAACCCAAGTGACCCCCCTTGCAAAACCAGGTCGTTTTGAGATAGGCAATTTTCATGTCGCCTCACTACGTTTTGGGCCCTTGCCTGTCGCGGGTACTTGGGCCTCCCACATAAGTGAGGCACCATTTTTATCAGGAGACCCGGGGGAACGCTGGGTGGTAGGAAATTTGTGTCAGCCCGGTGATGCCACAACTTTCCCACACAAAAATGTGAGAAAAAGGTGATTTTTTTCAGCTAAATTTGAGGTTTGCAGGGCATTCTGGGTAAGGAAACGTTGGGGGATCCACGCAAGCCATACCTCCCTGGAATCCCCAGGGTGTCTAGTTTTCAGAAATGTGTGGGTTTAGTAGGTTTCCCTAGGTGCCGGCAGAGCTAGGGTTCAAAAACTACAGCTAGGCACTTTGCCAAATAAAGTTCATTTTTTACTGCGAAATTGAGGTGTGTCCACGATGCGTTTTGCGCCATTACCTGTCGCGTGCACTAGGCCGACCCACACAAGTGAGGTACCATTTTTCTCTGAAGACTTTGGGGAACACGGGGTGGATGGAAATTTGTGGATCCACGCAGATTCCAGAACTTTCCACCACAGAAATGTGGGGAAAATGTGTATTTTTTGGCAATTTTTTAGGTTTGCAAGGGATTCTGGGTAACAGAACCTGGTGGGAGGCAGTCAAGTCCCCCCATCTTAGATTCCCCTGGGTGTCTAGTTTTCAAAAATGTATAGGCTTGCTAGATTTCACTAGGTGCCGGCAGAGCTATGGTTAAAAAACTACAGCTAGGCACTTTGACAAAAAAGGGTCATTTTTCACAGCGAAATTGAGGGGTGTCCACGTTGCATTTTGCGCCGTTTCCTGTCACAGGCACTAGGCCGACCCACACAAGTGAGGTACCATTTTTCTCGGAAGACTTTGGGGAACACGGGGTGGGTGGAAATTTGTGGATCCACGCAGATTCCAGACCTTTCCACCAGAGAAATGTGGGGAAAATGTGTTTTTTGGGCACTTTTTTAGGTTTGCAAGGGATTCTGGGTAACAGAACCTGGTGGGAGGCAGTCAAGTCACCCCATCCTGGATTCCCCTGGGTGTCTAGTTTTCAAAAATGTATAGGTTTGCTAGGTTTCCCTAGGTGCCGGCAGAGATATGGTTCAAAAACTACAGCTAGGCACTTTGCCAAAAAAGGGTCATTTTTCGCTACAAAATTGAGGTGTGTCCACATTACGTTTTGCGCCGTTTCCTATCGCGGGCACTAGGCTGACCCACACAAGTGAGGTACTATTTTTCTCGAAAGACTTTGGGGAACGCGGGGTGGGTGGAAATTTGTGGATCCACGCAGATTCCAGAACTTTCCACCAGAGAAATGTGGGGAAAATGCGTTTTTTGGGCAATTTTTTAGGTTTGCAAGGGATTCTGGGTAACAGAACCTGGTGGGAGGCAGTCAAGTCAACCCTTCCTGGATTCCCCTGGGTGTCTAGTTTTCAAAAATATATAGTTTTGCTAGGTTACCCTAGGTGCCGGCAGAGCTATGGTTCAAAAACTACAGCTAGGCACTTTGCCAAAAAAGGGTCATTTTTCACAGCGAAATTGAGGTGTGTCCACGTTGCGTTTTGCGCCGTTTCCTGTCGCGGGCACTAGGCCGACCCACACAAGTGAGGTACCATTTTTCTCTGAAGACTTTGGGGAACACTGGGTGGGTGCAAATTTGGGGATCCAAGTAGATTCCAGAACTTTCCACCACAGAAATATGGGGAAAATGTGTTTTTTTTGGCAATTTTTGAGGTTTGCAAGGAATTCTGGGTAACAGAACCTGGTGGGAGGCAGTCAAGTCACCCCATCCTGGATTCCTATGGGTGTCTAGTTTTCAAAAATGTATAGATTTGCTAGGTTTCCCTAGGTGCCGGCAGAGCTATGGTTCAAAAACTACAGCTAGGCACTTTGCCAAAAAAGGGTCATTTTTCGCTACGAAATTGAGGTGTGTCCATGTTACGTTTTGCGCCATTTCCTGTCGCGGGCACTAGGCTGACTGACACAAGTGAGGTACCATTTTTCACAGAAGACTTTGGGGAACGCGGGGTGGGTGGAAATTTGTGGATCCACGCAGATTCCAGAACTTTCCACCAGATAAATGTGGGGAAAAAGTGTTTTTTTGGCAATTATTTAGGTTTGCAAGGGATTCTGGGTAACAGAACCTGGTGGGAGGCAGTCAAGTCACCCCATCCTGGATTCCCCTGGGTATCTAGTTTTCAAAAATGTACAGGTTTGTTAGGTTTCCCTAGGTGCCGGCAGAGCTAGGGTTAAAGAACTACAGCTAGGCACTTTGCTAAAAAAGGGTAATTTTGCATTGTGAAAATGTCGTGTGTTCACGTTGGGTTTTGAGCCATTTCCTGTCGTGGGCACTATGCCTACCCCTACAAGTGAGGTACCGTTTTTATCGGGAGACTTAGGGTAATTCAGATTTGTAAAGGAACTGTTATTACCTATTGACTTTCGATGCATTTCTGCCTTCCAAATGAAAGACATTGTGTAAAAAAGAAGTCATTCTAAAAAATGACTGATAATTCTCATGCTAGTATGAGTATTCCCAATTTCGGAAATGTGCAAATATCTACTGTTTCTAAACTCTATATTTTGTTCCCATTTCAGAAATGCATAGGTGTCTTTCATACCGATTTTTCCATGTACACATTTTTACAGAATAATTACTATATACCCGGTACATAATAAAAAACCATTGCAAGTTGCTGCTCAGTTTTTGGCTCTGGGTTCGTCGGGTTCTTGGTGAACCTACAAGTCCTATATATCCCCACAACCAGTAATGTCCAGCGGATGTAACGGTATATTGCTTTCAAAGAGCTGTCATAATTAGAACAAGTTACAGGTGAAAACGTTAATACAAAAGGCTTTTTTATTCAACAAATTTTCAATTTATCCTATATTTAACTGTTAGTTTCTATAAAAAAAACCTTGATGGATCTACACATTTTGATAACACTTGCAGGGAAAAACCCAGAAGCTTTCATTTGCAGCCCGTTTTTCCCATTTTCCCCAAAAAAACCTACATTTTGCTGTATTTTGGCTCATTTCTGTGACCCCTCCAGGGGAATCCACAAACCCTGAGTACCTTCAGAAGCCCCATGATGTTGGAAGAAAAGGACGCATATTTAGCGTGGATACCTTATGTGGTCAAAAAGTTACAGGGGCCTCAGCGCGTACTACCCCAAATAGCCAAAAAAGGGCGTGGCACAGGAGGGGAAAAAGGCCTGGCAGCGAAGGGGTTAAAGAATTTCATCCTGTTTTTTAATTTCCCATACTGTCCATCTGCTCAGCTGTTGGGCTATAATTCGTAAAAGACAGCACGAAAAGTCACTTATAAGAAGCAAATTTTCTGTATTTATCCACTTTTCAAAATAAATGCAGACAGAAAACCCATTGTGTACCTGCAACCCCAACTCTTCATAAGTGCATGTAAGGGTATTCCTTTTGACCCTACTGCGTTTTTTGCCCCACATTCATATATTTATTAATGACCGTAGTTGCTTGATATATAGGTGTGGTATTGTGTATAGACTGCAGTGAAACAAAGACAGACATCTGGGTAACCCAATCGTTTTAGCTATTTCTATTCTCCCATCTACTGATAAAGGAAGTGATACCAGAATTCTAATAAGCTCTGTTTACTACGAATCAACTGTAGAGTGTTCAGTGTGTGCCATTGTTTCCCTGAGTTTGTCACCGTTACATAATCTATTCTCTAGATTACTGAGCATTTCTGTGTGCATTGGTGGAGCACCCATCTTTAAGTCATTTTGATGACTGCTGCACGTGTGCGTGCATGCACCATAGGCTTCTTGCAACGGTATTCCTTGTACTTTAAGAAAATTAATTCAGCGATGTCTGCCACAATCACATGTGTGGTAGTCCTATTTGAAGACAATTATTCAAAGATAGCCATTGCACATGTGTGGCTTCTGTCTTTGAATGTATTATTTTTATACTTTAAGGAAAATCATTCAAAGATGGCCACCAAGAGAGCTCATCCCTATGCAACATCATTTTTTAATGCATTATTTTGAAGAAAAAAGAATCGAAATGGGTGGCATACATGTGTCTGCCATCTTTGAATTTTTAAAACATTGAAGATGTTGTCATCTTTAAATCATTTTTTTTTTAATAATTAAGAAAATGGCCACCCCAAATATTTGTGAATGCACATGTGTGGGCAGCCTTGTCTGACAGTACAGAAATGGGTTGCACTTAGAGCAAATTGTGCTTGGGTGTCAAGCATTTGTTGCAAGATATTATATAATAAAATGACATACAGTAGGGAGGTTGGAGAGAGAAGTGTAAGAGCAGGGCAAGAGAGAGAAGATAGTCCCTTGTATGCATTGTATTACAAAGACTGACATCAGCATTATGAGGGTACATGCCATGCAATCAAAACCTGGTGAGACTGAATGCACTATGGGCGGGACAAAGACAAGAACTGGGAGTGGAGCCATGTAATCAGGAACAGGCTAGTAAAGTAAACAATAATTGCATCAAATCATGAAGGGGCTCACCAACGCCCAATCTATGTAATTTAGTGTTCACAGTAGGTCTTTGACCAAAGACACCAAGGGCATCTTGGGTGTTTGATCTGCAGTGAACATGGGACAAGAGATACATGAACAGCAATCGTGCTGTTGCACAATGTCTCTTTGAATTATATTTCTTTTGTTCCCAGAGTATGGTATTTTATGATTTCTCTCCATTGATGAAGGATCGGTAAGCTTTTGATCAGTAGGGAAATATCTGCTGATTTCAAATTTCATTACAAAGCAGACTCAATACTATTCCTGTTTTTCCACTTGGATCAAAAAGACAAGAGAAGCACATCAACAGTGAAAGTCCAACAACAGTGGTAATAAAAACCATGAAGAAATAACAATTGTTATTAAGAGGTTGCATTTGGGATGCTCATGTTGCACAAAAAGCACGTAGTAACTTTAAACTTAGAGTCTATTAATGTAAACATTTGCTCTTAGTCACATCATGCATTCTCCACTATCCTTAAATAGAAACATTAGGGGAATTCACTGCTTCCTTTTCTCTAACATCTATAATGCCGTTTTCCATTCCTCTGAAGGACATACCAGACCAATAAGGTATATCTATTTCTCTCTAAAAAACATTTAATTGAATTTACCACATGGGACTACTTTCCGATAGAGATCTGAAGTGATGAAACAATGTTGTCCTCTGAACTGTGAGGGTCATTTGTCTCCGAGGTTAGAAGTGGTTGTATACATGCTTACTTGTCGCTTATATTAAAACTCTAAAGTCCAATTAAGATATATTAGCCATTATCATTTATTTTTCAAGATGCAACGATGAGCAAGCACTGCAGAAAGGTCCTTTTTAGGTCCTGCTTGACGCCTGATTGTTCTGAATTATTCCCAATTTACATAAAATGGGATTTGGTTCCGCTCAGAAGAGCGTTTCACTCTGACCTCATGCTGTTAGCTGTTTCATATATTATTTTGCATCCTATATAGGGGGCTCCTATATATCTCAAAAAGTAAATTAAACCATCACACATTCAATATTTTATCTCACATTTCCATTGCAAAAGAATTATTTCTTTTCAGTGCAGAAGCCTTTTTATAATATTTTACCCGGAATTAAAATAAAATCCAACCCTATTGGCTTTGTCAATGCTTGTTTCATCAAGGGACAATGGATTGACCACTGGCATGTACCACATAAGTTAGCTGAAATAGTCAGTTGTGGTGAGTTGGAGTTATAGATAATAGGTTAACTGGCGAATGATATAGTTTTCTTTGTTTAATGTACTGCTTCTTCCGTAGGTCTAGTGAAAAACAAGGAACAGGTGCCTTGGGGAGAAATTAGCCAATGTGAGCTCAGCATTTTGCCACAACGAAATTAGTGGAGTCCTGTCAGGAGTTCATGTACAATTTGAGCCTCTATTCTATATTTTCAAGCTGTTTATACAGCTGTTGTAGTTAAAACTGGATGTTATTGATTGTTTTTGTATTACAGTTCATATTATGTGAATACAAACAATCCAGACATTTTCCTTAAGGTAATGTTCTTGTCAGGTAAACTTGCTATGTCAGAAAGAGGCGTCTACAAGTTGAACACACTTGAACCCTTTAGGCTGCCAGAGCCATTGTTTATAGAGTTCTGTACCCCTGTCTCTCTAGAAACCTTACCTGTGGAACAGATGCACTGTCAGCAGACAGGAAGAAGAGTACGCTGGAGCTGTGCCAGTGCTCGCCACCTTGAAGTCAAAGTAGAACAAGCTTGTGCCCCCTCAAACTACAATTGAGATCAGGCTGGTTGTGTGGCTGGAATCAGTGATTTATACTTTCACTTACTCTTGCTTGTTTTCTACTTCAATTATGGCCTAACCAACACACTCAAAAGAAAGAACATTTGTTTCAGAGCTCAGTTAATATTTGTGCATGTCACTTTTAAGATTATGAAGTAGTTCTTTAAATCCTGCCCCTTAACCTAATGATTCGTTAGTGCGGAAGGTAGCACATGCCTAATTTTGACTCAAAGCAGGAAGAAATCCATTATAAATCCAAACCCTTCTAAGTTGCTGTCCAATTTGCAATAATTACTGTTCAAAGATGATTATAGACTGCACATTATTAGCAGGAATAGCTGCCTTTTGTCCCCCCAGAGATCCTCTTGTGTGCTGCAGACATCATTTGCCATAATTTCCTTGGTTCACTCCAGTGACCATGGGGCTTGGGTGGGGGGGATGCAGGGAGACATTTCACAACACTTCTTGTGTAATTCATTGTTTCTTAGGCTCAGTGTGTAAGGGCATTTACCTACATAATGCAATTAATGATTTTTGAAAATCCAAAAGTGTTGTGGATTTGTAGCAGTCGTATGTTTAAGTTGAAATCAGGAATGTGGTATTCCTTGGGGAGGGGCGGCCTGGGAAAGTAGCACACTGGCAAAGCGTTGAACCTTTGTGGGTGTTTGCAAACATTACAAGTAGCTTACCTTACCCAGTTCACACACTTTTTATTAGTGCTGAAAAGGCCATACATAAGCAATGTGCAAATTAGTTTAAAAAAACATCCAAACATCCCATATCTGCATATTTATTTGGTAGAATGGGAATGGATTTCTTCACTTGGAGGTGGAAAACATGTTTTCAGTGCTTACGTACATGTCTGCAATGTCCTTGTGGACCGTCCGTCGTGTAGTGAATTTGTAGGAGAAAATCTATGGTAGTAGGACTCCACATGACAATTAGCGATTTGGGTAGATAACCTTATTTCATGTTTCAGGCATTTCTGAGCATACCGTAACAAACAAAACCTGAGATATGTAGTTTTCTGACCTTTAAATATTCCTTTGTGAATCAACTCCTAGTCTCAAGCGTAAAGTTCCATTGTATGAGGAGTTTAATAACGGATTCTCTACCTTGATGAGAGTCCTCTGATTGCAACTTTAAACATAATTGTTTTCCTACTGGGTGCAGAGCTGATATATAACTGGCTCCTGTCTGCAGGAGCAAATCAGGGGCATGCTTGTGCTGTAATAGGATCTAGGCACCACCTTTAGCCCCTCATATTTAAAACCATTTGTTTTACATTTCAGACTGGTATTTTCCTTCTCTTTGATTTACTACTTTTAGATAGGCAGTCAGTGCGTGTATCTTTTGAACCAAATACCTGTTTTTCATTGGGGCTATATGGTACAAAACCTACCAGATAATTGCTAGTTACCTTATCACATATTTTGCTATCAAGTGTATAATGATAGACTCTTATGGGCCCAGTGAAGGTTTTGCATAAAATCCAAAATCAGGTGAAAGTGCGCCCAATTTCGGATTCCAAGAAGATTGAAATTTGCACTTAAAAGAAATGTGTTTCCGTAGGCTAATGTCTCCAGATGCTACCTGCAAGAACTTGTGTGGGCAGCAGGTTAGAATGGGGCAAAAGGTGTGTAGTTCAGCATATGAAAAAACTGCAACTTTGATAAAACTACAACTTTACCACATTTTCTACTCGTCCCTGGAATCTGAAATTGGGAGCAAACTCCACCTGGGGTAAAGCCACAACAGTCTGACATCAATATTTCGCTAGAGTGGTTTTTATGGTCACAAAAATCATACAACCCAGAGTGTGTCCGTAAATGAGGTGTTTGCAGCTCTCGTCCTTGAGGGCTGTTAATGGGCCAGGCAAGATACCTACTGGGAGGCAAATGATGCCCGTTTTGAATGTTGTATGTAAGTTGTCTTATGAATATTTATGATGGATATCCTGTGATCCTGACCTCTTTGGGAACCACAGATACTTCCTGGTGCAATCTCTTGCTTCTCAGTTGCCTTCCACTGGTTTCTCGTTTGCAGCACAGGCCTAATTAGAGTTTTCTCAAAAGTAGCTGTAAAAAGAGTTGTGCAGAGAAGGTTCAGAGGAATTCTTCATCCTTCATGTGACTGTACATCCACCCTGAAATCCATTTGCTTTTGTTTCGAATTTCTGCTTTGTAAGACAGTTGTATGGAGGATTAATAACTGCATGGATTCTGGGGGATGGGGTAGCACGGCAGGGTTTAGTACTGTATAATGTGTTCAAAGAATTGTTATCTAGTCGTAAAGATTAGCAGGCTGTGTAATTCAATTTAAAACTGGTCGGCAGTGTCCTATCTGTTACTGTGCTGTCTTGTTTTTTATTGCCAGCGTTATTTTATGTCATCCGACTGTACGCCCCAGAGTCCAAAGCCCATACTATTTTACTAGCTTCACAGTTTGGAAAACATTGTTGATGAAATTAAAAAATTAGTTGCGACGAGTCAGAGCGAAAATCGCTTCGTGTTTGCACCACAGAAACCTGTAATGTCTTTGTTTCCCTGGGAGGTGGTGTTTGCATTTACGCTGGTATGGAGGGCACGCCTGTTCGGTGTGGGTCACATACAGCACCCTGGAGCGCATGCAAGTGTGCCAGACCCTAATTCTGCGTTAATTACCCATTCCGGGGTCTTGGCGAGTGCGCGTGTAATTATTGCGGTTTCTTTCCTTTATCTACAAGCGCGAGTGAGCCCGGGGAGCAGCGCTCCATGGCTTTTACTCCCTGGCGCGAGGATTTCCTAATTAACCCCTGTGGCGTCGGTGGCCCGCGCCCCGCTGAGCAGCGCAAATGATTCTTGCATTAGTGTTCAGGCTCGGAAAATGCCCAGCCCCTGGCATGCGGGGATGGAGCCAAGATGGAACAAGCATTGGCATAGCCAATAGGTCTCGCCTTTGGGACCTTATAAGTGTTTAGCCATGCAACAGTTGCATAACTAAATACTTATAAGGTCTCAAAAGCAAGACCTATTGGCTATTCAAAGCGGCCGTGCGGCCGCGAAAGTTAAAGTGATCGCGATCGGGATCACGATCAAACATCAAAGCGGCCGTGCGGCCGCGAAAGTGAAAGTAATTGCGGTAAAGCGTGGCGCGCGCGCCCGCGCACATGCACTGTAGCTCTAGGCTGGCCTGGTAGCACTTTTTGGAGCCCTCTCAATAAGTCTCGCCAGACCAGCGCATGCGCTGGGTCAGGCGAGACCTAAAAATAGCCAGTGTAAGTAAAGGGCACCGTTGCCCCTGACAGTACTTAAGGGTATTTCCGGGTCAGTATGGTCAGAGTTTTTTGTATTTGAACAGTAATGCATCATTTATGACGCTCATGTAACATTGTTGAATCAATACCTACACCTAACTTCCATTTTTTGTTTCTTGTGGTATTGTGACTAAAGGTAATTTAGCTTAGTAGAGACTTCGGAAAGTAAACATCGAGGAGCAGATGTCTACATATATGAAATGAAAATGCAAGCATATGAGAATGTATTTATCGTTGGTTAAACCTATGACTTTTAGTCAACCACCAAGCATCACCTCTCCTCACACTACCCACTGCTTGCTACAACTCACAACCAACAACAGACACAGACCACGAGGATGTGATCCTAGTCTTACATCAGCCACAATCCTGCGAGGTGGCAGATGAAACAATTTGCAGCGGTAACTTGTGCAGAATAGCTGGAGTGATACACTAGGACATGTGGTCGAGAAGGCATTTACACCAGGTGCAAGGGATAAACACATCTTGAGTAGTTTAGCATCATGACAAACTTGCAAGTGTTAACACGGTGAACAGCTTGGCTTAACTTCATTCTGTTAACTACGTTGTCAATTGATAAACAACATGCGCATTATGTTATTAATACTTCAGATTGTTTCATATTGGGAATTTAAAAGTTTGACGCCAAATGACCAGAGAGATCCACCTGAGATAAAGCCAGATCACAGACTCCCAGCATAGGGAGACACCATGATGTAAGGGAACCTAGAGGGAGAGTTAGAGGGCAAAGGTCAGCAGCAGGTCACCCTTCCCCTGAGAGCCACTGCCCAAGACCGCCTTTAGGCCTTGCAAGGGGCATGGAAAGTGCTATATACGTAACCAAACAAATGGAGTCCTCAAACCTTGGCAAGAAGAGACAATACCGGGCTGGTGCTGCAAGGCCATACCAATGGCTGAAAGAAGGTCATACAGACAGACATGTGTCGCACAACATCATTCTGTTTGATCTCTGTTGCAGTCCTCATTGGCATTAATATAACACCACATAGTGTGGAGTGCAGTAGTTCTGAGTGTGACACATTGGTAATATCTCACGAGCCACGTGCAGAAGCTGGATTGTTCTGAGTGTGAGACTTTAGTGATGTCTCAAGAACACTGTGCAGAAGCTGGGTGTCTCATAGAAAAAAGGTTTTATGTATTGCACACCAGAATGGTCCTGCGACATAATGATAGCGTACAAAAGTCTTTTTCGGAGTTCTGTGTGTGAATTCTAATCCTTACATAACAGTTCAAAGATAGCCAAGTAACTCTTTGTGTAGGAGTAAACGAATAACTGGAGACTAAGGCCCCCACTACAAGTGACCCATTGTTTTGAGACCCCCTGGTCATTCACAAACCATGGGTATTGGTCATACTGGGTTCCCGTTATTAACTTTGCATCACAAGTTGGTGCCCTGTAGTCTCCTACATAATGAGGAACAACATGCATTAATATGTGTTTATAGCTTGAGAATTTGTTCCTGGTAAAAAAGAATATGCTTTGACCATACTCAAGAATTCAAGGTGTGGTAACACTGCTATTTGTAATTCTTTTTTGGTCATTTTAAGTCAAAACAGGATTACCAGGTCACTTGTAATGAAGGCCCAAGTGGAGTTTGTAGTGTGGGAAATGGGCAGACTGCATAGGCTGGTAGACATTCTGTGCTGCGAAAATCTGCTTTGCTGTGCGTCACAATGTATACGTTTATTCAAACTTTTCAGATAACCTACGCTTAGGAATTCTACTATAAACTCTGAATGAAGAAACCACATAGGCACACACTACCATGCAATTGTTGTCCTCACTCTTTCTTTCTTGTTAATACTGTATGGGAAACAATGCAACTGTGAATGAGTAACTTGTAGGATATCAAACTGTTGGAACAATAGAAAAAAAAGGAAATTTGCCATAATGAATAAAAAAAACTTTTGAAATGTATAGTTGAATTATCCGTACAGTTTTTAAGAAACATTCTGCGAACTAAACATTCAATATTTTGTTTTTAAATGTGTAAAATATACGGAAATTAAATTGGGTCCTCAGGTAAAGTACTTCTGCCTACCAGACCAGTGTAAGAAGAAAGCCTGCCTTCTCCACTGACTGCCTGATCTCATGCTTCCAGTATGCAGAGAGTAGACTGGTGTTAGCCCGCTTTGGCTATTGACAATGTATGGCCGTCCCCTTCAGACATTACTTTGAGGCTTTGTCAAACACATCTTGGAGCACCCAAGAGGAGTGTACATTTCTCACTATGGCTGTTTGATGTTCCATTCTCCCTTTTGAAAAGTGTTTCCATAGCAACATATCATGAACTGCTTTACACTGAGAAGTCACTCAGTCATCACGAATTCGGGGCAAGATGTATTAAGTTATTTAATTGTCCCAAACCCTACGATTCGCTAAGTCACATGGTTTGTGTTGTAGTATGAAAGTCCACAGGAGACCAGGTTGTAGTTCCAAGTAGTAACTTTATTCAGATTGTAGTTACAAAGCTTTAAGTATGGCCAAGATGGTAAGTAGGCCTGTATGTACGCTCCACCAGGAGCAGCCTCCTAGCTGCTCAGCCTGCTGACACTAACTGACTCACATCAGGCACCCAACATTCCATGACTTAATCAACATTCCACTCATACTCAGGCTGAACAACAAGGGGAAAGAGGGAGCATAGAAAGAAGAGGAAAAGTCACCTTACTACAGTTTGCAAACCTTAAATTGCATTTTAATATGTACTAAACCCGTTTTATAATTCAGTAAGCGCTTACCAAATCGCTAGTTGGATGTAGAAATGCACACTGAATCTTAGCTTGGCAGGGTGTGGTCATGGATTCTGAACCCACAGTTACATTTGCAAACAGTTACAAACTCCTCAAAGGAACCCATTCGCGTAGGCGAAAAGGTTCTTTTGGGTCCTGTTCCCCTTTTGATTGTAAAAAAAAATATTGGGGGAGTGGGCAGTGGTATAGGGGACCATAGCCAACCCTTAAAACATTTAAATAAAGTATTTTTTTTAAATCCAGCCCATTTCCTTTAAGGAAATGGACTGCATTCAAAAACGTTATATTTAAATGTAATTACAGGCAGGGCGGTCTGCTGGCGCCAGCAGGCTACAATTCCTGCAATGGCATCCAGTCCGGGTGAGTCGCAATTTGTGACCCACTTCATGAATAGAAATGAGATTAGGTCAAATTACGAACCAGTCTGAATGGTGATTTTGCAAACTGAATAGTACACAGGTGAGTTCACAAAATGTTCATGTTATGTTAATAAGATTTATAGAGCAGATAGCTACCCCATCAACGGGGCTTCCCAGCGCTTCCCTCAGAATAAGAGTATAACACAACAGAGTGAATCAGTGAGAATAAGTACAACGAGAAGGCAAGGCAGTAACATAGTTAGCAAAAGGCAACGTTTTAAGCTGTTTCCTAAAGCAAAGATGATTCTGCGTATCCCTTTATTCTGGGGGCAAACTATTCCAAAGGGCTGGGACCAGGACCAGAAAGGTACGGCCACCTATTCTTTCTTTTTTTAAACTGAGGAATCATCGCCAGGTTTAAATTGGCTTAGCAAAGAGCTCTTGTGGGTGGATTGTATTGCTTGAGTCCAGAGAGAATGGGGGGCTCCTGATGCATTCTTGATCTTAAAGGCTGTACTTAGGACTTTAAACTGTATGCACTTCTCAACGGGCAACCAGTGGAGTTTCTCAAGGAGTCCAGAGGCGAAACAAAACTCGGATAGGGAAAACAGTAATCTGGCTGCAGCATTTTGGACTGACTGCAGGCTCATAATAAACAATTTCTTGCCACCTAGGTACAAGATGTTACAGTATTCCAAGTACGATTGAATAATCAGCTACCGAATTTGAGGTTGAAAGATACTAATACTAGGTTTGAGTTACCTCAGAAGGCCGAAGCAAGTTCCTGCAAGAGTTCTCACTTGGGTCTCAAACAAAAAGGTATCATCTAAAAGCCCAAGTTTTTTATGGGTGATTTAGGTTTTGGGGAAGGCCCACGGCCTTCTTGCCACCAGTGGTCTCCCCAGGTCTGAGTGTGCTTCCCTAACATCAGGATCTCGGTTTTACTAGTATTAGGTTTTAAGCAGTTTTTCCTATTTAATTGACCACTGCAAGCATACATCCCTGGAAATTAACTGTCTCTGGATACATCTGCAGAAAAAGTGACGATAAGTTGCATGTCATCTGCGTAAGAAATTATAGACACCAAAGGGCTCCACAATCTCTGCCAGCGGCCTGACATAGCTATAGAAAAGAGTGTGACTCAGGGAGGAACCATAGGGGACACCATGCTCCAAGGGTCTTTGCGAGGATAAACAGGTGGGGAGATTACCTGAAATGAGCTGTTGCTAAAGAAAGAGGGAAACCATGTCAAGGCCTTGCATCGTATACCTATAGCATGAAGGTGTTGGAGAAGCACCTTATGCGATATGGTATCAAAGGCAGCACTCAAGTCGAAGAGGGTAAGGGCCAAAGCACCACCTTGGTCCGCAGTTATACGGAGTGCCTCCGTCGCCGCCAAAGGAGCTGGTTCCATACTGTGGTAGGGCCTGAAGCCATTTTGAGGTATATCCAACGTATTGTTGACCTCTAAGAACTCAGTCAAGAGACTGTTGACGAGCTTTTCCACTACTTTGGCTAAAAAGGGAAGCAGGGAGATGGAGCAGTAGTTGTCAGGTTTAGTTGGATTGATAGATGCTTTCTTCAAAAGAGGAATTATTTTCTCATACTTCCAAGCTCGAGAAATGGTAGCCAAGGTAAGAGAGTGGCTGGCAACCTCTAGGAAGGATGGAAGAATGGACTCATGAAGCTTTAGAACTGTTTCCGAGTTGAAGGGCCATTGTGAGAGCCAGATTTCAATTGATTGCATAGGGCTGTTAAAGAGGCGAAGTCAAGTGAAGCTAAATCAGAAGCGAGTAGCAGAGTGCACCATTTATGCCCACTTCTTGCCTAACAATTCTTAGTGCAGCTGGCATAAGTTCTTAAGCACATACATGCATTAAATATTGAAAAAAAGAAATCCTTTTTTGTATTTTTTTCCACTTCGGCAGGCTCTTAATTCTTTGTTTTGGTGGGGGGGCCAGGGGCGGTGGGTGAGATTTTAAAGTGGTGGGGCGCAAACGAATTAGCATACAGCACCGTAGTGAGCGAGCGCAGCGAGCGAGCCCGAACCCCAAAAGGGGGTTTTGGGGGGTTACCCCCCCAAGAAAATTTTGGAAAAAAAGAAGAAAAAGCGTGCATTTTCAAGCAAATTTGAGAAAGCAGGAAGGTTAATAAAGCAATTGTGAAAGTGCAGTTATTACATTAATAGATGGCATAACATAGGTAGCTGCTTATTGAGTATTACCACAGAGCTTCATACATTCTGTCCTATTATGCTCAGGTGCTGAATTCAGACTATAAGACTCATGGAAATCTCAGCTCTAAGAGTAGATGTGTCCAACATAGTTCCAGGAGGGCCAAATCCACGCCAGATTTTCAGGATAAAATAAGTGTCGGTAGAATTAATCTAAATGCTACTCATTTACATACTAATTAGATATTTTGAATCTGTGATGATGGATCCGGCTCTCCTGGACCCCTGCTTTAGAAAATGGCAATTTTGTGTAACGTGTGTTGCTTTTTGCTGCACCCTAAAATGGATACCTTAGCTACCGTTAGGGAAGCACCAGCCTCAAATCAGAGATAACATCTAATAGAAAAACATAATAGTAAAGGGTACACTTATTTAAAGAGACAGCATGCATTTTACACAGGGCCGTCAGACAGAAGGGGCTTTTGATTTAGGACTGTACTTTACAAGGCCCTTCGTTGCTGCTTCAAATGTATACATTATAAAAACAGGTCTTGCTTGCTTTTGTGGCATAATCGCAACATGGCAGATAATGGCGGCCGCCTATAAATGGCACCATATATTAGTGTAGCCTTCAAACTTACATAATTTATTTCTAGTCTGAACGACATGGTCATGCTGCCGGAAAACCATCTTACTGCCTGATTTTACTGTCTTTATGATTACCAAAAGCACACGGTACTCCTCTGTGAAGGAAGATTTCAAATGGAGTCCCATCTCTGCTCCCAGAACCCTCGGAATATTTGTGTTGAGTGTCAAGCAATGAAACGTTAGTTGGCATGGTGCTTCAACATAAAACAAAACCAGCATTTGTCACTATGTTTCTGGCGTTTAGCACTAGGGAAGAATAGAGCAAAAACTGGAAACCCAGTGGGATTATCCTGCTAAAAATGTCATCTCCCAGACCCTTGTGTGTTAAAAAAAAACAGTAATAAATACATAAAAGACTTTAGAAAAATTGTCTGACAGAAAAATAAAATTTAAAGTCCTCCTTCCCCTGCTTTGTTTATCATGTCTGCATGGTGGCCAAAAGCATCTCAAAGTAATTTCCTCTGGCTCATTACATTTAATTAAATGCTGCAGGAGGTGCTCAATATTTAGTATAAAGGCAGAAAAAAATGGATGAGGACGCAATAACCTTCATGTGAAGAAAAAAAGAAAATTAGAACAACCCATACGCTGGCGAGGCATTGTGCATTTTTGTTTCCAATCGCCAACGTGCAGAGATGCACATGGAAAAAATTGCCCACCAAGCATATAGTTCTACTCATGTCCATCCGTTTGAAGTATAAAGTCGAAAATAAAACAAACAAACACTCAAAGAAAAATGTTCGTCATTCCATATAAAACATGTAAGAAAAACAAAGAAATTATACATATGAATCAATTGCCGCCATGAGACTCACTGAATCAAAGGGCATAGCGAAAATCCTCCTGTTCCCGACTCGCGCAAACTCGTGTCAATATCCAAACATTGCATTACATGTTGCCGGCCTACATTTTAAAAAATTCATTATAGCAGCCAAATGCAATTCCTATCACGTGCATTGTGCGCAGCATTCAGTGAAGTTTCCCATGTGGCGTACAGCTCGATAGCCTGGTCACATTAAAAAATACAGGCAAGTACCGCAACATGAAATGCGATGCTTGGATATTGACATGAGTCAAAAGGGCCATGTGAGCCAACACCAAAGTGTCTTCGAACGTTACGTAAACTACTGCTGTGGAGTGGCATGTAAAAGGCTTAGTGAATCAGGAATACAACACCCAGAATGCAGCAGAATGCAATAGGTAAATCCAGGGCCGGAGTTCAACACGAGATAGAAGACAACCAATCCCAGGTTCAAAAGTCAAAGGATTGAAAGCCAATGGGCTCAATGACTCAAAACAATGCCTACCACCCAAGCATAAACAAAAACGCCAAATTAACAAGTCCCACACTCAATCCAAAGACAGATGGCATACATTCAATCAAAGACCACGCGTAAGAAGAACCAATACCTCAGAAACCCACGGACAAACCGCAACTTTGAACGCTCCGGAAGAAACACCTCGCTGCAATAAAAAAAAAACATGAACTGGAGTCACTCTTGTCTGAGTATCTGTTAAGGAGTGCAGACATTAAAGACCATCTGTCTGGTTCAGAAGGGTGTGCCTGATTCCCGCTCAAATATCCTGTTCCCAACATAAAAATACTTGTCTAGGAGGAACATTCTTCTATTTCCAGAAAACATAAAATTTGGAAAGGCCCTAAGGACCAGTCTTTAAACATACTGACTGATTTCAACTGTTTAGTTCTGGTCCCACTCAATATAGCAGCAAAATGTCCACAGGCACACATTTGCACTTTCGAAAGCTCAAGATAAATATATAGGTAATGAAATGGTCTGAGGTAAAAAAAAAAAAACAATATTAATTACACCTGGGGTGCGGTATAATAGCTTGGGAGTGGAAAGGGATATACGGTGTGGGAAATGTAAGTGAAGGTGACAGAGGGGAGAAACAGATATGGAAAAACATTACAAAAATCCCTGACCACCAACATTCCTATGGTCTAAGGCTCACAATAAATACAAGCGAACATTTCCGACATGGTTTTTATGCAATAGCACACCTGTCCATCCCTCAATAGCCTAACAACAATCTGCCCAATATTGCAACACTTGTTCAGTTAATTGTTTTTCAACATGTCACATGAGTAGACGAGGGGAAAGAATAAGCTGGGAAATATCGAGTCTTTTTGTATTTTCTTACCATTGAATAAAAGTCTCCTAAAAACGAGTACAAATAACTGAATGCAAAATCAAAGTGCTGTCATTTCTCATAAGTCCGGAAAAATATGGTTTCGTTAAAATTATTTTATGTACTGCAAGGTTACAAAGTCCGTTCTCTGGTCAGTCCATGATTTTTCTAAAAACTGCCTTTGTAATAGGTAATCTAACCACAGTCGCGGCACTCGCGGCACGCAATTCTCGGGGGCGGGGGTTGGGGTTTAATGTAAAATAAAAAACTTGACTTACCTGATCCCGATCCCGCGCGTGCCACCTCTGCGTCCAGTTCCTGGGTCGGTTCGGACTCCGGAGCAGGAGAAGGTCTGGGCAAGTCCGTCTGCAGCAGGAACAACTTCAGACTGCGCGGCAGGTGTCTGCAGCGGTTGGATTGGCTGGCGCCACTGGATTCATTGGCTAGGGCACAGATACGGCCCGCCCACTAGGAGACCGGGGGGCTGCGACGGCCTCTCGGGTCCCCCCTCCCTCGCTCTCCTACTGAACCTATACTAGTGGCTGACAATGCGCATGTTCTGGCTGGTCACAACCTAAACCCGAGCATGCGCACTACGTTCTGCTATCAGATACAGTGACTGTCTGTCACTCAAACCTTGTTGAGTGCTGCTGCAGCCCCGCCCCCACCCCCTTCAGCGGCCGATTGCCACGCATGTTTAGAATAGTAGCGTCTGCCGTCTTTTATCAGCGGCAGCACGAGAGTGGTGCTTGCACGAATTAGGGCGATGTGTCTAGTGGGGCTACGCCCCAGCGCCCCAATGGACGCACCGCGGCTGGGGGGGGCTCACCTGGAATCCTCATCTTAAAGTGGCCCCGCAATTGGGTTGTCCCTTTGCAGATCAGGACTGCCTGATCCCAACATGGCCGGCCAAAGTTGCCATCCTTGTTAAACAAAAATGCATTTAAAGTGCAACACCATGCAAACGTCTGAGCAGAAGCCCTCCTCAGTCGGAGAGCAATAGTTCCAAAGATCGTGATTGGATGACAGCGAGCCATACCTGTAGTGACTGATTTCTTGTTCCTTGTTACAACTGAATAGTGTAAAAGGCTTTTTGACCAATTAGATGACAACAGCACTCCAGTCACGAGGAAGCACAAGCAAGAATGGTATGTGGAGCGATTGTAAAAAGAATAAAAGTGAACACTTTGGCTACTTAAAACACAGCATTAAAATATATGTGAAGCATATTACCCACTATATATAAATATTTGACCAATTATGTAAACCGAAATAACATAACAAAGGACTTTTCTGCAAAATTGAGGTTTAAAATGAGTTGAAAAAAGTGTCATTCTCTATGTAAGACAAGGCAACAATGTAAAAAATAATGTTCCCATTAACCAACAAGATGGCTGACCGAGTTGAGTTATCTCTTCTGACATCTGATGTACGTATTGTTCATACGTTTGTATCCCAGCAAGGCCAACACAGTCTTTTACCCTTTTGAGGGTGTTTGAGTTCCATTGAATTTGGTGATAATAACACATGTTATGATTTCCACCATTTTTAATACATCAAAAACAGCTGTATGAAAAATACGGTAATCACGTTACATGCATTAAAACTGATAGATTGGTCTTGTGGGGCTGGAATTCTGCAGGATGAGTGTGATGACATCATGCAATCAAGAGGTGATTACACAATGTTTATTACATAACGATGGATACGTTCTACTGTATACAACCAGTAAGAAAGCCTGTAAACAGAATGGTGTTTGTATTAAATGGTACGGATATTTTATATGCGATAACAAGTGCAGTATAAACCAGTTCTATGTGCACCGTTGTTGGTTCATGCTTCAGGAAATGTTGATATTGTTAGGTAAGTATTTTAAATAATTTCATGTTTGTTAGTGTATTATTTAAGCAGAATGATCTATTTTTATGGAGAGGCCTCAGAGTTACTGTGTCATATGCAGTGGTGTAACGTGGCATTTTATTCTTTTATCTCTTGTGATTACATCAACATTTATGAATGCTCAACTTGAGCAAAAATAGCTTACAGTCTAGCAGAAACTTAGTCTGGGGTACCGGCTGATGATAAATTGCAAATATGAAAGAAACAAAACTATCCTGTTTCATTCATTTTAGTGATCCTTGTTGTAGATAAATATTGGGCAGCCGGCCAAATATGAAAATGCTGAAGTACATGGCTTTTGAGATCATACAGGCCCGTTTTTGAGATGTTACCAGTTGATAAGGAGTGGACAAGATGGCATAGAATCAACGCTGAATTTATTAAAATGTTATTAATCTCAAATTTCTAGAGGATATTGACTGGAGCTTGTGGACAGCTATTCAGTACATCGTATTTTTTTAAGCTTGTAAAACAAAGGAATTTCCAAATTAGTATTGAGAGGGAGATTTGTAAATCCCAAAATATAAATAAACAACAACAGGGTCAACAGGGTAGACGATCTTTTGGACCAAAAGATGTCTTTGATTATGCCACTGATGATGTGTTTGTTATTATTCGTTATGTTAACCATGGTCATTGGTGATATTATGTGAGAAAGACCATGTTTCAAGACAGATGTATAGGGTGGGCCCCTGTACCAAGAGCTGGGCCTCACCACTTATTGGGGGTACTTCTACACCAGGGTCTACTATATTTGCTAGGGAGTGCAGACAAATTAAAGCTTTGAGGGCCATTACCAAACTGCGCAGGGGGCTCCATTATTTTGAGTTACATCACTAGTTTGGGGATCTGTTTAGGGTAAGGGTCAGAGTTGTTTGCCAACTACCTTCATTGTTAAATGTTATGTGTATTTGTAAAGTGCACTATCACGTGCTAGGGTATCCTTGCGCTTAGCAGGTGAGATTCTAGCCTCGCCTAGGGTAGACCGAGCTAGTCGAAGTGCCAGGTCTTCAGCTTCTTGCGGAACTTGAGAAGTGCGGAGAGTCTCTGATGTGTAGAAGAATGCACTTTCTGAGGTTTCAGATCCTATCCTTAGGTGCAAATAAATGTTTGTCATAGGGTTTTAAAGATTTTTGTACAAATGTTGCATGAACATGGTGCTAGGCATTAAACCCCAAATGTCTCTTCTGCTAAGTTATTTCGCAGTAAGTGTCATTGGTTATGCCTGCCCATTAATGTTTAAAATATGGGTAAAGTGGAAATTGCTTACTGTGTGTGACCATGGCTGAACTCAAGGAACTGGTTACAGCAAGAGGGGAGGGAAACTAGCAGCCCATCAGACGCCTCTCATGCCTAATTCTTTAAGGGCATATTAGTTGATATATCTGCAGCATCCTCAGCAGGGCCGGACTGGAAACCACAACTGGCCCTGGCAACGTGTTCCCCCGGGGAGGGGTGCCGCCGAGCTCTTTGCCAGGGCTGGTTTTCGGCCGATTTTGTTACAGGGCCGATTTTGCAGCTATGCCCCCAGGGGCCCAAAACCGGCCCCCACCCGTGCGGCGCACCGGGGGATTGCCCGGTGCCCGCTACGGCCAGTCCGGCCCTGATCCTCAGCAATAACCACCCTTAACTTCATGATTCTTCCCCTCAGCCATTAAGAATACCTAGATTAGGCCCCTCATCAAGAAAAAGAACTTAGACCCACTAGATCAACTAACTTCTGATCAATCTTGAGTGACTTCTTTTTAGTGTAACTGGTTGAAAGACCTGACTTCACTCAGATCTGTGACTCCATAGAAAGAAGCAGCATTTCTCTGACCACAAATCAGTCTTATGCCCAGGCAGTGGCACTGGTTCCACCATGTTCTCAAAATGACCTCCGACCGAAACAGTGAATGCACCACTACAGCAAGATCGATCATCTGTCTTTGACACAGTGCTCCATCAAACCCCAATAATAAGACTGAAGGATCTGTGCATCCCAGGAAGCATCGTACACCAGATTTAATTTGGGATTTGACAGGTCTGGGATCATCTCATTACCCGCATTCATGAATGCACCTTTCACCACCAACTCGGGCGTACCTTAAGGCTTCATCTTACCACTCCTGTTCAAACTTCACCTGACACCACTACTGGAACTTACAAAGTACTTCACCCTATCTTACAACAACTATGTAGATAACGGAGATCATCCTAAAACTGGAAAACCTAAAAGGATCTAGATTCATGAAGCCTTGACTACTACCTCCGAGCCATTAGTGAATTGATGCTGAATAATCACCTTAAACTTAACTCTTCACAACTGTGATCTGAACCTTCAGACAATGGAAGAACTGCTATCCTACAGCCAGCTGTCCTCATAAACACAATTCCCCATAAGCAACATCAAAAGACTTAACAAATTTGGGAGTGATTATTGCTTATACACTGTTTCTAGTCCCTCAAAGGAAATGAATCAAAAGTAACGCCTTCTGCGACAGACAAACTCTTGGATACAACTTCAATCATCCAAGCTACCTTAAGGAGATCAAGGTCATTATCACCTTTGTCATTGATAAACTAGATCATTATGTAGGAACCTGCTCCTCCTACTATGCAAATTGAAAAGAATTGTTAATGTTGAGGAGGGGTTGGCCTCACATATACAGGTTCACAGTTACACCAGTGTAACAACGCAAAAGGATGTTGCTACATCTGGCTCTGGCCCAGCTGCAAACTGGACTCATGCAGAACAGGATACAAATACCGAGCCATGTAAAAAAGGCCCCGTTCAGACACAGGCAGTTAGTTATTCACCGACCCCCGCTTTCTCCTAAACAGCCCTAACAAGCCACTGAGAGAAAGAGAAAGGAGAAAATTGGTTGTAAACAGTGTGATTTTACACCTCACACGGAAGGAGGAGTATGTCCTTCCTGCAAAGTGGACCCAGTCGGGGGGCTCAGCAGGTCACAATCGCCTTCTGAGAGCTTTCATCTGAAGATCGAGAAGCTGATAATAGAACTCCTCGAGCCTATCTCCTCCGGGCTGGACAAGATTGAACAACTAATTATAGACTATACAAGGGATGCCTCGTTTAAACTACCTAGTTCACAGATAATTACGCAAGGGGGGCTCGTCAGTTGGCCAGACAAACATGTTCCATCTGGGAGTGAAGCACTCACTCAAGAACCTACTAGACCTGCTACTGTCTCGACCTCACACCTAGGTTAGGTTCTGCAACATTGACAACTAAAGAGGTGGGCGAGCCAACTATTATGGGCAGATTGAACAGGGAGACCTTTGTTAAACATCCTCAGTCTATGCAATGAGGGAATTCCAGTCCCGAACTGCCCCCAGTGAACCAGAGCGAATCTACTGATAACTTTAAGTCCCAAAGTTATCATCAACTTGCCCCCGAAGGCAACTCCTTATGTTGTGGTACTGGGAAACGTACCTCTTCTCCACACTAACTCTTTGGAGAACTATTGGTTGAGGGCTCATACTTCTATGGGAATGCATCTTGCAGCCTGGATCAATATGGTCAGACAAGTGCACTAGATTGGAAGCACCCGAATGTCCCTTCTGGAAGACTGTGATTGTTAATTTTAATAGATCTGACATACAAGAGCGTGTTCTTGCTCAATCAGACAGACACAAGTACAACAATTTCAGCCTTGTCCTTGGGGTTTATCTATAGGCTGGATCATTTACCCCAAACTCCAGTTTCTGGACACATTCCCCCCAGCCTTTTTTGAATCAGAACAAGGGGTCAGCAGTATAATTCCTCATGGAAACCTCCAATCGCTTTTTACCACTTAGCCCCCTGTACACATCTGATTGACTGATTCAATATGACCCTGTTGTGAGCTCTTCACCCGGGACTTGCACTCCACCTGCTCTGGTTACAACCAATGGGTCCTCCAAAGTTTTAAGGCTCATCAGCTGGTACATAGCAGGCCTTAAATCCAAACTTAGTGACCCAGTGTGGACTAACTATGTGAAATAGTTTGGAGTTATATGTTTGCAAGAGCCCTGGGCATTATCCATTTGTTATTTGGAGGGATATAAGTCTACTTTTATTCCAGCATGTGAATTTTGCATGGGTTGGGCGAAAGGTGGACTAATAGTTTTTCTATAACTAGCTGTCCAAGGGGTTGTTAGTATCTTAGATACTAGGTCTCCCAAACTGCAAGCTCTTCTATTTTCTTTTGTAAGTGCACCCAAAACCTTGTTGTTAACTTTTTATAATGCTAAAAATTCCTCCCAGGATGCTGAAACATTTTGGATTCTGCATTTGGACCACACCCCTCAAGGCAATCTATACATTATATCCTTGATAAGTACTATTTAGTCCTCATTTTGGATAAATGTGTCCACTCTGTGGGCGGTGAGTTGATCTCGACCTTTACTGGTAGAACGTGTACCTCATTTATAGAATTCATCTTTGTTTTCTCACTCATTTTCTCTAACATTTTAGAGGTTAAAATCGGGTGTAGCCCCTACCATGACCATAACCCTAAATGTATTTCTCTATGCTCGGGTGAGGCAAGAAAGTAGAGCTCTCGGAGAGCCAGGGGGGACATTGATGCTCACTAGTCAAGGTAGAAGGCTGTTTCCACCAAATGTTCAAAAGAGATGGCAATATGTTTAAATGGGTCTTCTTATTCCAGAAAGATTTTGGATGCTTTCTCCCATATTGCCTGTGTAGTCTCCAAGTCTCTTAGTTGCCCTGCAGGCCCTAGAGCCCTAGTTGGCCCAAAATGGTTTGGGAAAGGGTGTTCACATGACTCGAGAGAGTTGAAAAGGGCCCTTAGGTCGCCCTTAGGGATGCTTCTCTGGTGGTTCAATGCCATCGTAACTATAATGCCATAGTGAGTAGGCTAAAAAATGAGATCAGGGATGCAGCATGGGATAATTTGCTTGACCCGTATTATTTAAGGGACAGTACCATGTTTTGGGCCACCAACAATCAGCCTTTTTTTGCTCAGGCAGATGCTCCTGCCCTAGTGCATCACTTTGAAGCAGATTGGGTTTCCCACTTCAAGGGGGTACTTAATGCTGGCTCAGTCTTAGCGAACTGCAAGCAAGTAGAGTTTCCTCAAGGGATATCCCACCTAGTTTTCACCAAACCTGAAGTAAAAAAGAGAATCCTTGACCTATCCAAAATCAAGGTGCCTGGACCTGATGGGATTCCTCTAGATCTATACTTGAGTGACATTGACAGCTGGGCCACTGTTTTAACCAACATCTTGAACGCCTCTGTAAAGGAAAGTCCTCCCCCTCCCTGGCTTCAACAGTTATCTACCCAATATACAAAAAAGGGGACAGGGATAGCCCGTTGTGCTACCCTGCTTGATGCTGTATTTAAAGCCGTAGGGGTGTCATGTTGGAAAGACTAACAGCCTGGTCCTGGGATCATAACATCCTTTCTAAGCTCCAATATGGCTTTAGACCTGGAAGATCTACTATCGATTAATGTTAGATTCTTTATCTAATCTTGAATAAATACACAGTGGCTTGAAAGGGATCTAACCAGTTAGCCTTTAGGGATTTAACCTTGGCCTTTGACTGGATTAATCCCGATAAACTTTGGAGAATTATCTTGGACATGCGGGTAAACCAGGAAATAGTTTACTTCTTGAGGGATCTTCATGCCCATACCACAGCTTCGGTCAGATATACCTCTGAATCCCACTGTACAGAGAGTTTTCATGCAAAGCGTGTTGTCAGGCAGGACCCCTTTCTATTCACCCTATATATAAATAAACTTGAACAAATGTTGGTGGAGTGGGGAATTGATTGCACGCAAGTAAAAGGTTGGCCCCTACTTTTTGCAGACAACTCGGTGCTTATGGCTAAAACGGCCAGGGGCTTGCAAGCCCTTAATAATAATGGGCTTTATGGAAGAGTTAGATCTCAGCTTCAATATCAGTAAATCCCATACGAAAGTAATTGACCCAAGAATTCCAAAGACTCAACCCTTGAAGATAGGCATTCAGACCCTCACAAGGGTCAAAGTTTTTCCGTACCTGGGTGTCCTGTGCAATGCCAGTCTACCCTGGAGGGCCTTATCTGACAAGGTGTCGAACCTTGGTTGGACCAACGCAGCTGTTTGGAATTTTGCTTTCAGACTGGGTAGGAGACTGATCAGCGCCCTGTTACAAGTCTATTGATCTAAGAGCTTCTCCAAAGCATTTTATGGGAGTGCCATCTGGGACTATACAAAGCATGACTCCCTGCAGGTGGCCAAAAACACATTTCTGAGACATCCTATTTGTGTTCCTCATAGTACCACCTCTTATATAATACATGAAGAGCTGGAGTAAGATATCTTACCGATAGTATAGCTCTCTGCCCCCTTTAATGTTGAGTTGATATCTGGGCCAAAGGAGCTCAATTAAATAGAGCAATACTGAGGGATTGTCTGTCTCCTAATTTTGTTTGCAAATTCCATGGTTAAAGTATATTAAGGTATCTTTTCAGACTTTAGGAAGGGGGGGATCTATTTAGCTGTCCTAACAAGATTGTAAAGACAGATCGTGGCTGGGTTAGTGCAAACCTTTTGAGACACAGATTACAGGGAAGAGAGTCTCTGGCTTTCCAGAAAGTGTTGGGCAAGGATATTTGCTTTTGAAAACCACCTTATGCATAGAACCCTACCTCACAGTTGTCACTACTAGTCATGCACAATTTCTGCTCAGTAGGTTTGGGCAAAATTTGCTACCTCAGTTACTTGCATTCCCTCTGGGTTGGCAAGAAACATCCTCCGTAGCACCCTGCAGCTGTGACCATGTGTCTCCACAGGGTACTATGCATTTTATTGTGTTTTGTAAATTTGATGGGATTCAAAGAAAGGCCTTTTTAGCTCCTCTTTTAAAAGCACAACATTTTGAACAAGCATGGCTTGCTCTCCTATTACTACATATGCTCTGTGTGGACATTGGTTTTAATGTTGCTAGTTTTTTAAAAACTGTAGTAAGATCAATAATTTTGATGAGAGACTGACTGCAGTCTGATATAGCTGCATGATCTGTATCTCTGCATCTTAAAGAGTTTAACTATCTTTATGATCTTTATCTGAGTGTGTATTTCTTGTATGCTTTTATGGTTTTTCATTGTACCCGAATAAAGTTTATTATTTATTGATTGAAAATGGACCCAAATTCTGTAGCATGACAACGCCATCACCTTCGTCCTTAGGAACGCATCACTCTAGTACTCCCAGTGCTTGATGGGCTCTCTATTGTCAGTTACACCACCTTCAAAGAACTCTCCATGGTACACAGGACCATTCAAGCAGAGTTGCAAGGATACTCTGAAACTGAACAATCCACTCTAGACATGCAACTCCACTGATCCTTCTCTTGAAACTACAAGAAAAAACACATCAGTGAATCATTTAAATCTACAAAATTATTGAATTCTCTCCTTCCCGCCCCTACCACCAAAGATCAGAAACATCAAAGATTGCTTGGAGTTGAGGAAACAAATAAAGAACTGACTTGTTTTAAAGAATTTACAATGATGGGAGTAAAGGCCCAATTCTCCCAACAAGAGAGAGCACATCTGGGGAACCTCCCTCTCCATTCTGACTGCAAATTATGGAATGCACTTGCAGCTAAAACAAGACGTAGTTATGCTCGCTTGGAATTCAGGTAGTAAAGACGCGACCCTTCTCCATCATACAAGGAAAAATAAAAAGGAGTAACAAATTGTGTTGCCCACAACAGGAACGTCTTCCCAGTTGAGGATTGTAAGCACATCTAAATGCATAACTATCTCTCATTTAATTATTTCTATTAAAGGCTAAACACACACAGCAACAAGAAGATTGAACTCCTATTCATATCATTAATGACACAAACACTTCCCACATAAGTCATACACATAACATAGACCCTTCCAACTAGATATAAATACATTGAGCACATTTGATTTAAAGTTCTGTATTTCACTTCTCTGCACTAGTCACTTAAGTCTGATGACCAAAGTCAGGATAAGAGCACAAACCAGGTCACCGGCTAGAACACCAAAATGCTTCTGACATACACCATACTGCAAATCAAATCCTACCAGACATGCACTCCTTTAGGCGTAGCATTCCATTTATCCTATACTGCACTTCTTTGCATCATCTGGATCGGACGTGACATACAAATGCAAATACCGTACAGTACAAAACTCATGGATTACAGTTATTGGCTGTGCCAGTCCTAAAAATGGCTCACGGTGACGGGTCTAGCTCCTTCACCATTGAGATTCTCGAAACACAGATCATTTAAAACTATATCTGGAGCAGCTGTGTGGTGATAGACTTTCTGGCTGGAGGAGAAAGTGGAATTATTGAACCATGATGCACAGATTTTTTTTTATGTGTTCCCATTTTGAAGATGAAGTATCAGTCCACAAGATACATTTACAAAAAGATGAAGAAACTTAAGATAAGCTACGATATTAAGAAAAAGACAAACTTGCCAAAAGAGGCTTGTGCATAACATTGCCGTTCACTGTGTAAATGTCCCGTTAGAAAGTTTAAGGGGCTTTTACATTTTATTTAACGGTTTTAAAGATTTATACTGCACAAAAAGGTATTAATGTTCTTTACAATGAAATAAAGAACAAATACAATATTCACAATATAGCTAGAATTAGTGGGTAAAATGCCAAACGGAGGATTTGTTTTAAAGTAAAGTTTTGTTGACTGTCATCTCAGGTGTGAGACATCAAAAATGTATGTCACCTGGACTGGATCTAGAATCGTCTCTTACATACTCTATGTGTTACTCCAAGTGGGAGGTTAAGGTTGTAAAGTAGTATGCCATCGTGTTCAGCCAACATTCAAGAATCCCACGTTGTGCACTTACTTGGAAGCAGGGGTGAGATGGCGACGACTCCATACTGTGCTTGTCTTCTGATGTACTGGTGTAATAGCAAGAATAGCCACAAATACATGTCATGTAGCCACACCGAGAGGTTGCTGTCTATCTAGGAAAGGCTAGATAAATTGTGGCGCTGTTTTGTACCGCCATAGCACTAACCAGATAGATGTAGGAAATGAATACCAACGTTTCTCTGATGAAGAGTGAAAGAGATTGGTTGAGCTTTCCTTAGTAATGATTTATGCTGAACATAAGAATCTTTTTCCAAAGGAGGGTTTGTTTACCTGAATACAGTAGAATGAGGTAAACAATTACTCGACAAGATAGGAGTAAATGTCGGTCATCTCGAATTTTAAATGTTCTTGATTAAAGAGATGATGTGTTATCCACCCCATCATTGTAAACTTGGGTGTTATAGAGATTGTTGTGTACTTTCATTTTGCTTAGCACAGTCTGAGATGTTTTATTCAAAACCACACTCGCACTTATTTTGCTAAGAGAATTGTTAACAATTAGGGAGGCATTACTGATATATTTGCATACTACTGATAAAACTGATGAGAGGGATGAAATTGGTAGCGTAATATTGGAGGCTGAATAAGTGAAGCTATTTTGTGAAATAGCCTTGTGGAGGACTGAAGCCTCCGAATGCGCCAAAGTGCTTCTTTGCATATTTTATGCCAATGATTCTAAACTAGGTCTTGATATACAAATGATATGATCTTAAGATTTATAGAATGCGTGATGAAGTTTAATTTTGTATATTACATAATATTATTAATTGTGTTTATTAATGATCGGTGGTGGGATCTGATTTATACCATTATTTTGTAAACATGAAACAAAACAACCCTTCCATTTATTCTGATGTTTTCTATGCGTTTTCATTTTAAAAGGTGATATGTCACAGCCAGTCCCTGGGAAGTTGCAAAAAAACACGAGGTTCAGAACCATGCACACCTTTTTCTTAGCAGCAAGTAGGAAAAAAACTCAGTGGACTAATGCTTCCATAGTAGAGACCAGTTGGTAACTTGATAGGTGCAAGATTGATCCTTAATGGGGTAAGCTCAGCCTCTCATTTTAAGTTTATTAAAATGAGTATAATTCAGTTATATATTACTAATGCAATGGGCCCTATTCACAAAAGTAAATTTAGCCATAAACCTAGGTTTACAATTACATTTACCTAATTTACACCTGCCAGGAATTCACAAAAGGATTCTTGGCAGGCACAAACCCATTTATCTATGTTGAGATCTCCACCACAAGTGGGATTTCTCTCCACCTGAAAATTCCCCTCAAGGGGTGGGAATGTGGGCGTTCCCTAACTTGGTTAACCCCAGACTTTTGAGAATGCTCACAAACAAGTAATTGTGTGAGCATTCACAAACTATTCTTTGTCCCTTTTCTAGTGTGTAAAGAAAAAACCTATTTACAACACAGTTGTAACCACATAAAGTCTTTACCACTCAGCATTTGCAACACAAATCTTTACCAGTCATATGCCTTTACCACAAATGATAAGTATAATTAAGGCAAGTGTGTGTGTGTATATATATGGGTTGGTAGGGATATAGGGTGGTAAGCATCGTTTTAGGGTTTAAGGGATGGGTAGGGGAATGGTATGGGTAGGATTTGTTTAGGGCTTAGGGGTGGGTAAAGGTATTGGGTTAAAATGGTATTTTTAGAGTATAGGGTGGTAGGAGTATTTTAGGTTTTGGGTAGGTAAGGGAATAGGGTAATAAGGGATTTTTTAGGGGTGGGTTGGGGTGTAGGGTGGTAAGAGTATTTTTAGGGTTTAGGAGTGGGCAGGAAAATGTGGTGGTGAGAGTATTTTTAGGATTTAGGGTTGGATAAGGGTATTGGATTTTAAGGGTGTTTTTAGGGTTTAAGAGTGGGTAAGGGTATTGTGTGATGAGGGCATTTTAGGGGTTTGGGTGAGTAGGGCTGAAGGGGCATAGGATGGTAAGGGTAATTAATTAATGGAAGTTTGGGGGTTGCCCCTAAATACATTTTTTAAAATTTATTTTAAAAAGTGTGTGAGGGAGGTTTGAGGAGTATGTGTATATACAAGGTCATAAATTATATAGATTCATGGACTTCAGTAATTTGACTGACTCCGGCAGTGAAATCTTTTGGAAAATCCAGTGGCAGGCGAGGAGTCCTGATATGCATAGCTTAAGGGAGCCCGAGAGTGGCTGTAATTAATTATGGTAACAACGTGGCAAAGAAGTGACTTTTCACAAATTGGGGTGAGTGTATTTGAGGCCGCTGAGTCTTAAGAACAGTATGGTAAATGCTGTACAAGTTTTAACCCACTGTGGCAGCCGTGATGTCTATAAAATCAGGGAAGTCGTTCTTTTATCATCATGCAGTGAACCTACTAATGAAAACCAGGTTCTGAAAATTTTAATGAACCCACAATGCAGTGTGTTTTTAAAAATGTGTGTAAAGCACTGAGAAAGGTGATCTTTGTGCCGAAAAGCGTCTGCCGCAATATTAAAGCAATAAGGACCCCATGAGTGCCAAGAATGGACATCTTTGAGCTGGAATATATATATATCAGCAGCGGGCCCCCTCCCGACCAGAGCAGGCCGTGATACATCCATATTAAGTTGCTCACAACATTAAGGGTGCCACACACAGCGTGTTATTTTCATTCTTTATTGCAGGACTCGCGGGGCAAAAACATCGCTTTTCCAGCATTTCAGTGTGCCAAACGTTCCTTGCGCGTTTCGGGCGTACCTTCGCCCTTCGTCTCAGGAATGGCTCAGTGGGGATGAAGCAGCAATGAGTGACATCGCACTCACAATGAATTTATAGTTTCCGCCCCACTGGGCATGTACATTTGATGCATGTTGGTCTTTGAAGTTACATACTACGTTAAATCCCAAATGGGTGTTGCAACGTGTTCCCCTAAATTGGAATTTCATACCGCAGTGGGTTTCTGTGAACTGCCAAAGTTGTTGCTCCGCTTATTCTCATGTCCATGCAATTCGACACGCTGTTCCAGGTGCGCCATGTCAGTCAAGGAGCTAGAGCTGCACCATCAGCAGTGGGGCTCCCTCCTGACCAGTGCAGCCCGTGATATATCCATATGAAGTTGCCCATAACATTAAGGGTGCCACAAACAGCGTGTTATTTTCATTCTTTATTGCAGCACTCGCAGGGCAAAAAACATAGTTTTTCTAGCATTTCAGTGTGCCAAAAGTTCCTTGCGCGTTTCGGGCGTACCTTCGCCCTTGGTCTCAGGAATGGCTCAGTGGGGATGAAGCAGCAATGAGAGACATCGCACTTGCGAGGAATTTATAGTTCCCACCCCAATGGGCGTGTGCACTTGATGCATGTTGGTCTTTGGAGTTACATTCTACGTTAAATCCCAAATGGGTGCTGCAACGCGTTCCCCTAAATTGGAATTTCATACCGCAGTGGGTTGCTGTGAACTGCCAAAGTTGTTGCTCCGCTTAATCTCATGTCCATGCAATTCGACACGCTGTTCCAGGTGCTCCGTGTCAGTCAAGGCGTTGGAGCCACACCGTCAGCAGCGGGGCTCCCTCCCGACCAGAGCAGGCCATGATATATCCATATGAAGTTGCTCACAACATTAAGGGTGCCACACACAGCGTGTTATTTTAATTCTTTATTGCAGGACTCGCAGGGCAAAAAACATCGCTTCTCCAGCATTTCAGTGTGCCAAAAGCTCCTTGCGCGTTTCAGGCATACCTTTGCCCTTGGTCTCAGGAATGGCTCAGTGGGGATGAACCAGCAATGAGAGACATCGCACTTGCGATGAATTCATAGTTCCCGCCCCAATGGGCGTGTGCATTTGATGCATGTTGGTCTTTGGAGTTCCATTCTACGTTAAATCCCAAATGGGTGCTGCAACGCGTTCCCCTAAATTGGAATTTCATACCGCAGTGGGTTGCTGTGAACTGCCAAAGTTGTTGCCCTGCTTATTCTCATGTCCATCCAACTCAACATGCTGTTCCAGGTGTGCCGTGCACCATCAGCAACGGGGCTCCCTCCCTCCCAGACAAGGCTGTGATATAGCCATATGAAGTTGTCCACAACATTAAGGGTGCCACACACAGCGTGTTTTATTAATTCTTTATTGCAGGACTCGCGGGACAAAAAACAACCCTTCTCCAAAATTTCAGTGTGCCAAAAGTTCCTTATGCGTTTCAGACGTACCTTCGCCCTTGGTCTCAGGAATGGCTCAGTAGGGATGAAACAGCAATGAGTGACATCGCGCTCGCAAAGAATTTATAGTTCCCGCCTCCATGGGCGTGTGCATTTCATGCATGTTGGTCTTTGAAGTTCCATTCTACGTTAAATCCCACACACATATATATATATGTCCCTAAGCAAGCTGCAATATATATATTTATATATTTCACTTACCTTATTTATACTTACCTGCGTGGTAAAGGCATATATGTGGTAAAAGCATGCGTTGTAAAAAAAGTATGGTAAAGGCATGCGTTGTAATGTCGTACAACCGTAGAAACAATAGTAATTTTATTCCAGCACAGTTGCTAGCTTAAATCGCTTTCCAGGATAGGGAGGGGAATGATTTACCCCAAAATATGGTGAGTTTGTTGTTGTTGTGAACTGCCAACAGAAGTGGGATCCCTATGGGAAAATGGCAACTTCACAGGAATCTTCCTGGAAACCTGCATCTGGCACAGCTTTCGTTGTAGATTACTGGGAATTTTGGTGAATCCCTAAAAGTTGTAACACTGCACTAGCACATAGGTGCAAAGTTAGATGTGCAGATATATGGCTTTATCTGTAAATTAGGCCCTTGGTTTTCACAGTGCTATAAGACTATATTCCAAGGAATAACGCTATTCATAAAAAAGTTGTTGTCACTTATTCCTACTTAATGGCTTTTACTTCTCTAGGGATCTGTGTACATTCTTAATTTTGCATCCCAATATGAATCGCGCTCACAAAAATTAATTCGAAGCCATTTGCATCAATATTAATGAGATTTTCGCCTCTTCAGTAGCTTTCCTTTAAAATGTCTGCTTTAAAAGGGGAGGTTGAAAAATGGACATCCTTTATGTTAATAAATCATGCTTCAATATAATTAGGCAGAAGTGCACCAGAACAGAGCGATGAGTGATGGGGTTAAATGTGCGTTAGTTATGTATGTTTTCTCCATGACATCATTGCGGCAACTAGCATTCCACAGAACAGAGGGCGAGGGAAACAGAAAACTGATTTTCATCAGTCTGAACTCCATGCCAGCTTCAGGACTAGCAACCAGATTACCATTTCTAAACGTAGTATATTACTAGGTGGATGTGCAGCTAGTTAAATAGACTAGGTAAACTATCGTAGTATAATATTACCAATTTTGGACCCATTATACCATGTTATTAAACGTTCATGCCGTCACTGTTACCGCACAGGGTTTTTGAAACACCACCACCAAGATACAATGTTAGTGTTTGCTTGTGGTATGGCGGTTGACTTTATTTAACTTTAATATACTGGGTAAATATGTTATTTCCTTATGTGGCTATTTATAGGGCCCGATCATACGCCATCAAGCATCTTTAAAAACGGGACACAGGAACAGCCATGGGGACTCACTTAGCTCAAGAGCAGGTTTCCAATTTTCCAGGATCCACCTGGCATGGGTTGTGAAGGAATTGCATCCCTTTTCTTCCTGGACGACGAACAGTCTCCTGCCCATTGGACTATGACTCTTTCCTCAATGTTGCTGCTAGGCCCCCTAGCTAGAGAAGACTGCGTGAATAAATGTATTCGAGATTCCACCGCACAAAGCAAAATACTTTGAAAATAATTCTCCTCTTAACTGGGAACAATGACAATTTTGGGAGCTTAAAAGGCACGTTGTGGGAACGTTTTCAGGAGTTCCAGGGCAATCAGGTTTATTTGGATTAAATTGTAACAGTGAGATGCTTTTACCTGTGTGGTCCTGGGGCTTACCTTACTTTGAACTCAAAACTGCACAGCAAGAAAACCCCCTTAGCGCTTAACCCTCAGCATAGCATGAGAGAGTGGTCCACTTCTTAGAGCGATTGTGTGGGGGTGGAGCTCTCAGCACCCAATAAACATATTATAATAAACAATAAAATATAATCCAGCCGGTGCTTTTACTTAAAAGGAAAAAGTTGTTTAATTATGACACGCTGTCAAGTACTACACATGAAATTCAGAGTGCAAAAATAAAATACACATTTCTCACTAGGGAGTGGTGGGGGGGCTGGTGGAGGGAGATAGCCATGCTAATAGTGGACTACTCTCAGATTCTTACAGGTGGTATTAGAAGATCAGTGTAAAACACATTTAGCCACCCCAGTGTTTAAGAGAACAATCTATTTTCACTTTCCCCAGGACAGCGATGCAACAGTACAAGAGTAGTAAGGTCCCGCTGTTTTTGAGCTGCTTGCATGGCCGTTATATTCTTAGTGCATTATATCTTAAGGCACTTGAAAATGGTGGATGGGATTTCTACCACGTTTGAACTGGAGTATCCCATCTGCTAAACTCTCAATCAGGCCCAAAGACTGTAAACTGAAAATGATAAGGTGGGACAAGAAAAGGACCCAGCTCCTTGGATAATTAATTGCAATGCCAGAATAAAAGGTTGAGCAGGTTATGAGCCTGATGTGGAGAATTATGGGCACCCTGAATGCCAGTAAGGTTAATTCATCCCTGCACACTTGCTGAAGCATATTTCCAAGGATGCGAGGTACTAAAAATATGTTATCAGCTCCTTGAGATTTATTTTGATTTAACACTTAGCAGTTAAGTAATTGATATTTATTATTGATTTGCAAGAGCAATCGTGGCAGGAGGAGGGAAAATGGGGAGGAGCCAAGAGTTATACACTGAGGTATATTGCAAATATATATTTTTTTGTAATCGGAGATTAAAAGATGTCAAGATCAGAGAGTGCTATATGTTGTTCTCCTTTAAAAAATACATGATTCGTGCACCTGACTGTTTAGCTAAATGGAAGTGAACTTCATTATCCGAAATTCTGAAAAACAGGTTAACATACTTTTAAGAATTACCTAATGCCATTATGGCTTAAGAAAAGTTGAAGTACAAAAACCGTACACCAGTTATGTCTACACATGAAAATTAAAGGAAACGTTAATACCTATGTAATTGGTAAGTAATTGTGCTGCAGACTTGGTTGGTGCAGTGGCACAGTGGACACTTGCGTGCACTGTCAAATGAGAAATAGCCACCCTATTTCTAATGCACCAAGTGCGGGATCAGTGCAAAGCCTTTGGGTTGGAGTCTTCCGAAACAGTTTGCAGGGGATTGCGATGGCCTGGTCGGCTTCAGGATGGGAAGGAACAAACGAGAAAGGGGCACTGTGGTCAAACTGTGTGGCAGCATACTCTGTCATAAACCCCCTAACATCTTAGTTTTGTGGCGTATGTTGCTCTTGGAGAAGGGCTGCAGAAATAAGTGGGTACTTGTTTCATTGGATTGATGCCCAGTTAAGTCTGAAGCCATAATCATGTACAACATAAGGCATTACCCACACCTCAAAATTTCCTCTGAAAATGAAATAATTCTTAGTTTATAAGATGAAGACCTTTACATTAACATTGTGAGTATGATCGTTTCAATAACTTAAGTACAGTTCAGTACAGTGTTCTTTATTGGTCATGAATGCTGCACTTTACATTTAACCGTTGTCGGGAATGCCTTAAGCAAGATATACCCTTAATATGTTGCACTCTAGCCGAGAAAGCATATGAAGCTACTTTTAACAATCAAAAATCTGAGAGGAAACATTTTATTTTATGACTTGCAACAGTAGATGCATCAGCTGAGGGAATAGGGAATAGACATGTTCTTTTGCTTTCAGTTGCAATCGACCTATGTTGATCACTGAATCCCTTTTTGAGGCAAGTCTCTTGCACATCTGGTGTATGCATCTGCAAACCCCTCCTTACACATGGATACTCTCATGAACGCTGTGGTCTCTTTTACCTCTGTCTACCATCTCCTCTGCCATTTCTCCTCTGTTCTTCTCTCCTGTCCATCCAACTGTGTGAGCCATACTTCTCTCCAGTTCTCTTTCACCGTTCTGTTTGTTGGAACTGCATGCACCACTCACTGTATTCCCTCTTTCAACCAACATAGTATTTATGTCACTTCTGCTTTCTTCATGAACTTAGTAACTGTGCTTGTTCCTGAGACACTTTCCTCATTGTATCTGTGCCCTTCTCTCTCCTGCTACTGATCCTGCTCCTTTTTTAGCTTGAAGCCTACCAGACAGCACAGCTGTCTGGTTTGCTAACCAGACACATCGAGACAAACCTATGCATCATTCTGGACAACAAGCTAACCATGACGACACAGATCAACGCTGCAGCCAGACTCGTCCTGGATCTCCCTAGATGAACCCACATCACCCCCTACCTCAGGGAACTCCACTGGCTCCCTGAACAGAAAAGATGCCAGTTCAAGCTCCTGATCCATGCATACAAGGCCCTACACCACTGCAGACCCGCCTACTTGAACTACCACCTGAACTTTTATCAGCCCAACAGACACCTCTGCTCCGCGTCCCGTTCTCAAATCCTCACTCTAGCATCCGACGTAGGAGATCCGGAGATCATTCCTTCTCCTACCAAGCAGCAAAGACATGGAAGGAGCTACCCTTTTATCTGCGGACCTCCCCATCTCTTTCAGAGTTCTGAAAATCCTTGAAGACCAGACTATTCAGCTAATCAACTAAATCCTGCCAGTGCCTGTATACCCTCACGGGTGACAAGAAGCGCTCTACAAAATCAACTGATTGATTGATTGATTGATCTTGGGGCATTCGGAAAACTTCCTGGGAATGTGTTCCACTCATTGCTTACCATTGGCTTTGTGACTTGCATTTTCTGGCAATCTACTTGCTGGCTTTATTTGTTTTAGGCTGTCCAGGATGGGTTTGACCCGTCCCTTGCCCAAACCGTATTTACTATATTCTTCCACCAGTACTGGATTTCTGTAAACAGGCCTTTAAATCGTGTTCTTATCTTGTCACATTTACTGTGCAGTCAAAGAAAGAGGTTAGAAGTCAGGCTCTGTCTTCCAAAGACCTTTGTGTTTAATATTCTTTCTCTAATTTCAAAGTGATACGTTTTGTGTGACAATCAGGATTGCTACTGATGGTGTGCTAGACAAAAGGCTGTACAATGCTATTTTTCTTTAGCACACAACAGAATTTAAATGTCTGTAACTGTACTGTGCAGATATTTTAGACTATATCCGAATAAGGACAGCACAAATGAAACACATTTTTTGGTACTTCTGAAGTGTGGTGGAAGCAAATATTTTAATTTGATTAAAACAAATCATTACACTAGGTGATGATATTTTCACACATTCTCGTTTGAGCACTGCATACTTTCAGCAGTAAAACGTTATATCTGTGCATATGTAATGGTTATTTCAATTGAAGATGTGTTGTCCGTAATGGCAGTACGCTACCACACCATGCAAACTCTACTTTATCCTGTTCCACTCTACTCTGCACCACTCCACGCCACTGCACTCTACTCTGCTCCACTCCTCTCTACTCTACACCACTCTACGTCAATGCACTCTACCCCACACTAATGTAATATACACCACAGCACTCTTCGCCACTGCAATTTGTGACAATATACTCAACTCTGTACCACTCCCCTTTATGCCAGTGCCCTTTATGCCAATCCACTCTTCGCTACTGGACCACTGCACTCTATGCCACAGTACTCTACAGTGCACCACGCCACTCTACTCTGAAACAATCTATTCTACACTACTGCACTTGGTGCCTTAGCACTCTACTCTACACCACCCTACTCTTCACCACCTAATTATATGCCATAGCACACTACTCTAACCACTGCACTCTACGCCAATGCAATTTGCACTACTTTTCTCAAAACCAATGCACTCTACGCCATTGTACTCTTCGTCACTGCGCTCTACACCACTCTACTATACACCACTGCACTCTACAACAGTCTGCTCTGTAACACTGCCCTTTCTGCCACTGAACTCTATGCCACTGCACTCTGCTCTGCCCCTCTCTACTCTACACCAAAGCACTCTATGCCACTACACTCTACAACACTCTAATCTGCATCACTCCCCACCACTGCACTCTACCCTGCACCACTTCACTCTATGCCACTCTACAACGCTGCATTCTCCGCCACTCTACTCTGTACGATTGCACTCTACTCTGCACCACTCTACTCTATGCCACTCTACTCTTCACCACTCTACTGCACTCTATGCCAGTGTACTGTACGCAAATGCACTCTACATCGCTCTTCTTTACACCACTGCACTGTAGGCTAATCCACTCTACTCTTGACCACTGCACTCTGACACTCCACTTTATGCCTCTGCACTCTATGCCACTGTATTCCACTCTGCACCACTCCCCTCCATGCCACTCCACTCTGTGCCACTGCAGTCTACCTTGCACCACTCCACTCTACACCACTCTATTCTACACTGTTGCACTCTATGGCAATGTACTCTACACCACTTTACTCAAAACCAATGCACTCTATGCCAATCTACTCTGCACCACTGCACACAATGCCACTATACTCTACTTTGCAACACTCTATGCCACTGCACTGTACACCAATTCACTCTACGCCACTCTACACTACTGCACCCTATGACACTCTACAGCACTGCAGTCTCTGCCACTAAACTCTACACGGGTCTACTCTGTGTCATTCTACTCTGCGCCGCTGCACTCTATGCAACCTCACTCTACTTTGCACCACTCTACTCTTATGCCACCTATTGCACTCTATGCCAATGCACTCTACCACCAAAGCACTCTATGCCACTACACTCTATGCCAATCCACTCAACGCCACTCTGATTTACTGTGCACTACTGCTGTCTGACAATGCACTCTACACCTCTCTATTCTGCACCATTCTACTATATGCTAGTGGAGCCTACCCCCCTCTACTATGCACCACTGCACTCTGGAGCACACCAGTCTAGGACAGTACACTCTACTCGGTACAATGCCATTCTGTGTCAATCTACTTTGCCCCACTGCACTCTTCACCACTACTCTATGCCACTGCACTCTACCCTGCACCACTCCACTCTATGCCACTTTACTCTACTCTGAAACAATCTACTCTACGCCACTGCACTCTGTTCCACTGCGCTCCACTCTACATTGCTCCACTCTACACCACACCACTCTACTCAAAACCAATCCACTCTACACCAACTACTCTGCACCACTGCACTCTATGCCAATGCACTATGCCACTGCACTCTACGACACTCTGTTCCGCAAAATTGCACTCTGGCCACTGAACTCAACGCCACTCTACTCTGCACCACTGCACATTAGTCCGCAGCACACTACTCTGCAACATTCAACTGTGCTGCACTCTACGCCACTACATTCTACATCACTCCACTCTACACCAGTCTAAATTACTCTGCACCACTCTACGCCACTGCACTCTACACAACTCTACACCTCTGCACTCTACCCTGCACCACTCCACTTTATGCCCCTTCACTCTACTCTGAAACAATCTACACCACTCCACTCCACTCTACGTTACTGCACTCTATGCCAATGCAGTCTGCACCACCTTACTCAAAACCAATGCAATCTATGCCACTGCACTCAGTACCACTGTACTTTACGCCACTTCATTCTAGGCCACTCTACGACACTACACTCTACGACACTCCACTCTATGACACTCTATGCAACAACCTCTATGCCACTCTACTCCACTCTATTCTAGGACACCCTATTCTACTCTGCTCCACCTTACTACTCCACTCAATGCCGCTCCACTCTACACCACTCGACTCTCCTTCTCCAACAATCTACATCACTCTTTGCCATCCCACTGTCCTACACTACTCCACTCTATGCCACTCCACTTTACCATAGTATACTCCACTCTTCACCACTGTACTCTACAACACTCTACTCCACTGAACACAACACCCTTTATGACACTTCACTGTTCTGTTCTACACCACTCTAAGACACTCTATGTTACTCCACTCTACGACACTCTACAGCATTCTACTCCCTCTGCAACACTCTACCCCACTTCACTCTACTCCACTTTATGTCACCCCACTCCACCCCACTGTCCTATACCCCACCAACTTTGAGCCAGTGCTGAACAGCAGCCATGCTGCAACACCATGGCTAAAACATATTGACAAAGCTCATTGTTCCTGCATCGGGGAGACGTATTCGCTTTGCCAATGCGTGTTCATCTCCCCGCAATGCCCACCCCATCGCTTTCACCCATCCCTCGTCGCACTTTCCCTTTTCCCACCCATTCAGCACTAATCCACTGAACTTGCATATTGGAAAGTAACATCATACATCATGAAAAGAATATTGCACTTGCAGGTGAAGGCAGGAAGGAGCCCTGTACAGCTAGAACACTCCTTTCTTTACATTTAAATAGTATGCAAAACTATTTTAAACAAAGCAGACTTGATTTTTATATCTTTATTTCAATAGTCTGAACATTTTACGTGTAAAAAAACAGGAGAAAAAAATGCTGTTAAAGAAAACATTCTTTTGTAGCATAACCTAACAACCATATGTTTCACTGTCATCGACCAGAGCAATGGACATCCAGCGTAGATTTATATACATGGAAAAAGGAGAAGATTGCAATGGGGAGAGATTCATTGTATGGATCGTTGTTTCTGAAGATTGCCTCCTCCTTTTGGACCGCAATGCATTTGATTATAGCTGTAAATAATATAGAAACAGAGAGATGGTTTGTAGGGACGGAGGAAGTGTGCAGTGTGGGACCCTGCTGATTGGTTTGCTCGCATCCCTGGCAAGGTACAAATCATTCAAATTGACACTGGATGTGCGAGGTTGGTAATATCCACTTCTGTGGAATGACTCTAAAATCAGGAGATTTCTTTTAAAGTAGATTGCATTATACTGTGAGAGAGGCTATGAAAGGAAAATAGAATTGCTTGGTGATGCCTGTGGAAATATTGTTTGATGGCAATAAAATGTTCTTTGGAAATTCCCTTCTGAGTGGAGAAAATGGAGTTTGTTTGCAGTAATTGCATTTTTGGGCATTCGCTCTCACACTTTTCAATATGGATTAAATCAATTGGAGCCCATGATTTAGTTTGGATTTGGAGAAAAGAACCATGGATATTGATTTGTGCTGCACTGAAAGAAAAAGCTTTCAAAGTTTAAAAATCGAGGTAGCTTCAATTTATTGGGTTAGTGTCAGCTTCTGTACTTTAGACTAGATATATGTTGGCAAATCTACTTTAGACGAAATGTATGGAGGTTGTATAAATGGAAAACATTTACCAATCTCTTACAGAAAAACAAACAGGAAAGAATTACATTTTAAATGTACTGTCCTATTTCTGATCGCATTTCAGTTTGTGGTGGTGAAATTCATTGTTTCATTTACTGAAATGTTCAGGTTTGCTATCTTTATTTTTTTTAGGCTGACTTTAGTAGATAGTTCCTCCCGAATAAGAAATTAATATTGTGTAACCTAAGAACTTATTTTATTTAATGTGTCTTTTATATTGCAATCAATATACTACGAACAAAGACATACTGGTGCATAGTCCACACAAATCTATGAAAATCTAGAACACTGATTTGTTTATTCTTAGGCTAAGTTTAGAGTAATAGGCAGAAGTACAGTACACCACCTCAGAAGGGAGATTTCACAACAAGCATTGGCAAAGCCAGTAAGGCTCGGCAATCCGAGAGCTTGTTTTGTATTTGATTAAAAGACAAAAGAAAATCATCAAAAGACATTGCCTCCATCTATTCTACTATGTCTGGCGAACTTTCGCATTACCTGAATGCGTGTGCATAGGAATTGACTTTCGCATTTTGGACCTTTTGGTCCCAACTTTGAGGGTTTAGGGGTTTCTCTCTCACCTGTGGCACCGCAATAATTATTTCTGTTGATTTACTGTACACTCTAAGCTGAGCGCCACTACTTCCTGTGTTAGTTAATACCCCCATCTTGTAGTAGTAAATGTATTTGTGTATGGCACTGGGGCTGTTTTTATTGATATACACAAATTCATTAACATTGCCCACGCCTATGGCTCTCAGATTGCTGAAACCTATTGGCCTTTCCAATGCTTTTTTTTTTAGTTCTGCGTGCGTGCGATGAGGAGCGTCTTTTGCTTAAAAGAACCTTGTGCGGCTTTAGAACAGGGCCGGACTGGGAACAGAAACGGGCCCAGGCAAATTGCTCAGCCGCCCCCTCCCTGGGATGAGGGGGAGTGCAGCTGAGCAGTTTGCGAGGGCCGGTTTCGGCCGATTTTGTTACAGTTGGCCGATATTGCCGACCCCCGTTAACACAAACGGCCCCCATGGGCCCAAAACCAGCCCCACCCTAGCGGCCTACCGGGGAAAAGCCCGGAGACCGCTATTGCCAGTCCGGCCCTGCTTTAGTAGACCGGTCAGTCTTTTCAAAGTGGCTCGAAAAAAGAAAAGGAGTGCAAAGGGGAGTTGCTAGTGGCACCTCGGTTACAGACCTGTTAATAAAGAAATTATAATTCTGAAAGTTCTAAGCATTTCGGGGCTCAGTGTATAACAGAAACAATAAAAAATATACAAATTGGGTTTTCCTCTTTCCAGCAGTGCCACATCTTTCCTGTACATTGCATGGATGCATGGTGCAATACTTTGCTGGCTCTATAAAACAATGGACTAGAGGGAAAATGGACCAATTTACTGACATTAGTTCTTCTTCAGAGCTACAAGAGACAACAGTCAAGCGCTTTGGGAGAATGTGTTTAATGCACCGCTGACGACTTCATTATTATGTTCTGTCTGCACTGACACCACTTCTGACATTTATTGGCAGGTGCACACACATGGCCGTGTTACTTGAGCAAGCACCAGCCCCGCCACCATCTTCCTTTGCAGCTGTTGGCCCTAGCAGGACTGTGGGACCACCTGGGGTGCAAGGGTAGAGGTGCAATAAAAAAAATGCTTATTTGAAGAACAAAATCACTACTCGTGAGTTGAGGCAAGACACAAACTTATCACTGCACACTAGAGCGACACTTAGATTGAGGAGCGACATTCTTGTTAACAGGGTCTGCAGGGCCGTCACCAACGAGCAGATGTTGACCACCAGAAGTTAAATAGGGGATGCCATAAAAATGTTGTTCCAACGGTTGTTATCTCGGCACACGTTCGTGTTAGGCTTTCGGGATTCTGAGACTAAGGTTGCTGAGCCACAAGAAGGCGTGTATTGTAGTATTGTGCAACAGACTCGACTAAATTATGCATGAAGACAGTGCTTAATTTGAGCAAGTGGTTTCCAGTTCTCAGCACCGGTACTTAATCATCAACACTGGCGCTTTTCATGAGCACCAGTTAAGGACACATTCATTTATGGTAGGCATGGGGAGATTAGGTGATCTGCAGGGCCGGCTTTAGCACTGGTGGTGCCCTGTGCGACAATGTGTGTTGGCGCCCCCCACTGACTCCCTCACTACCACCCTTTAACAGTGCCCCCTCGAGTCTCCATAACCACTCTCTCTCAGATGTATTTAATTAGTTAAATTGTGCCTCCTATGCCAGTGTAGGGTGTCCGAGTACATTACATCACACACACACATTACACAGAGACAATCAATCATAGGTGTGTAAATCAGTGTATAGGAAATGTAACAGAAGCCAGAAGACTACAAGGTGAGTCACATGTCATCCATACTGGTAGACATTGTAGTTTAAGAGTGCTTGGTCTGGAGAAGCACAAACTCATAATTTGAAACATAACCCCATGGTTTGGGGGTTACATTTAATAAGGATATTTTTTTTCTACCGAAATGAACCCTTTTTGAAACAGTAGAATAATGAAAGACCGGGGAAAAAATCATAACGCTCTAATCTATACCTTGCAGTTTGCATGCAGCTCTTTGATGACAGTTATTAGCTCACCGTTCCATGTTAGGATTTTAACATCTACACTGTTAGTAACAAAAGGATCTCTCTGACAACAGCACTGACCTATCTAAACTATATGCACTTTCTGATCTGCATGGTACACATTCTTTGCAGCAGGCATATTAACCCTCTGTGCTACCATAAAATGAGTTAAACTTCCACTAGACAAAACAACTTCTCTCTCCAGGAAGAACATTAATCACTGTAGTTATCTTGACATTTTTATTGTTGTATGAAAATTACAGGAGTCCGGCAATTCAGCAGCAGGTGCTTTTAAAACCATTAAATACTTCCAAGCACGGCACTCCCTCGAAGAGTCAACACCCGGTGCGATGGCACCGGTCGCACCGCCCTAGAGCCGGCCCTGGTGATCTGCCTAGAATCACAGGATGTTGAGCCGACGCCGAGACTCGAACCTGGTTCCCCAGCTCTGAAGTTGGCAGCTCTGGCCATTACTCCACATCCTCTCCCCACCTTCATGGTTAGTAGTTGGTTCTGCTGTAGGAAGCACTAACAGGAGAAATGGGCTGGTGCAAGCTGCCTCCTGACGAGAGCCCTGGCACTTATTTTATTTTACAAATTAACTACTGGGTGAAGAACTTAAATTATACAGGAACAGTTACAGCCAGAGAATTGCATAAATCCAGTAGCCCTGACTGTAGCATGTTGTATTTTCTACTCAAGCACAGCAACAAATTAAGCATTTGAAAATAAATTCACAGAACATTCCTTTCATTTCTTAGTATGGAACCCATTTGAATTGGGTTATAATGTCAATTTTAGCAGTTTGAGGAGAAATGACTTTAGTTTCCGGGGACAAGCCGTCCAGGTCGTACATGGCGGAAAATGTATGTTTTCCTGCCACATAATTGAATCAATCCTGCCATATAGTTTGGTCCTCCACTGCTGCATGAGCAGTGGCTCTGCCTTTAATGCATAACTTATAATATCCAGGTAATATCGCACCCAGAATTACAGATGACTCCCAGATATTGGTAGTACCAGGTGCAATATTGACAGCCCCCTAATACTGCAGTAATCGTGGTGGGACTGTGGCCGCCCCATTTGGGGCATTACAAATCACCATCAAGATTGTGTCTTCGGCGAGGCGCTGCCACAGCATCAAGATGGCTGCTGGTGTCTAAAAGCGAAACTACAAGCCCCAGAATACTTCGCATTGGACCCTTAAAATCCTGGACTAGTTGAATGTCACACTTATATAGGAAGTTGGCATTCAGGTTTTAATTTAACTAGTAAACAGTAACGTTTGCACAATGATATTTAGTTTTCTTGCATGAAAATAACACCTTATGCCCAGGTTATATTTAATGATCATTCAGCTGCACCAATGTGGACAATTTATCCTGTGATTTTTTTTTTCCAATTAGGCGAGATATGTTTACTTGCCATGGCTGCAGGCACAAACATCCGAACTGGCGTTTCAAACCATGCTGATTAAAATCAATTTGTTAAAAAACATTCATATTTCTATAGCACTGGGTGAAACAACGCTTTTCGTAAAAAAAATAAATAAATAAGTCTTATCATTTTTGTTACACAATACTACCAGCTAAAAAGAAAAGATCCCAAGGTATGCCCTTTATTGCTGCGCCGCGTTGCCCCAGTATTCAAAAGGAAAACTAAAATGAAAATAACACAGTTCCATCATAAATGGCTTCAAGACGGTGCCAAATTGAAACAAATTGTGTAAAATGGTCTTGGTGATAGCGGAGGTGGGGCAACTAACCAGTAAAATACAATTTAGTTTGGGGCAGTAAATAATCCATGTCCTCTCACACTGGATTTAATGTGGCAACACAAGCAAAAAGCATTTGTGCATGACTCGGTTTGCATGATAAAGCAGTGGTCCCCAACTTGTAGCTCTGCCCACAGCGCTATGAAATGCTGCTCGCTTGTTGATCCTTACCACTATATTGTTTGTCCGTGCTACGCTGAACAGGTATTTATTTTCTTTTATGTACTGGGCTGAAGAGGCCGTCTCAGTTGGTTTTTCTCTTTCCAGTTATTCTCTTGTCACGTGTCTCCTGGTTAAGTGTCTGGCAGAATCACAAAGGTTTCTTGACCCCATGGTCTGAGGCATTCAAACCAGGTTACCTTTAATGGCCAGCATTCATTTTAAAAAGGAAGCTGTAAGCATTCTGCTAAAGTCAAGCGCAGGAGCCAGCGAAAAGCCCAGTGTAAATACACAGTGACCCAAACCAGCATGCTGGGCAGCTGCATGGAGTCTGGTGTGGGAGAAGGGTGGCACGGGAAGGTGGCGGGTGAGGCAGGGGGGTTCTGCAATGTGGAAAAGCAGCTTTTCTCATGCAGTGGAAGCAGAGCATTCGAAGTGAGATGGGGAGGCAGCCTCGTCAGATTGAAATAAGGAGGGAGGAGACGCATGGGATATGTAAAAACCAAAATCAGTGCTAATGAGAACACTAGTGCTCCTGAGGAGGGCTCCTAAAGGAAGCAAAAAGAAGTTCCTAAATTAATCATAAATTGAAGGATGGTGGAGGGATACTGTACTTGATCAGTGCGTGTGGGTAGTGGAAAACACAGGAAGAGGCATGACAAATGCATGCCATGGACAAATGGGGGAGAGACTGCGAGAGCGACGATGGTGCCTGCAAATGGAAAGCCTATGGGCGGGCTGAAACCCACAAAGGAGTCACAGCATGTCCATGTCTCGGTTCAAGACAGCACATGTGCACCATCTAGAGCCGAGACCTAAAAATGGTGAATACGTAGGGGCAGATTACGATCTCATCCGGAAAGCATTCCTACCTAATCAGTTCCGGAATGCTTTCCGAATGACTCAAATTGGGGGTGTCCGACCGAGCGATTTGGATGCTTCCAGATACAATTCGGTCGGACTCCCATTGACTTCCATGGGAGCCTGTGTTCTGAACGACAACACAGACTCCCATTGAAGAAAGCGGTGGCTAGGGAAAGTCGTGCACCCTGTGGCAGGCACCCCCTGGTGCCTGCCACACTGTGCATGGTTAGAAAGGGGGTCCCTTGGGTAACCCCACTGGCCCCATTTGAAAGGCCCCAGGTGAAGGAGGGCATGCTATGGGACCCCAAAGACAGATTCCGGCAGCTGATTCGTTCCATAGAAACCGATTCAGAATGGCTATCCGAATTGGTCAGCGCCATTGCTGGCTCGGAAACCGAGTCCATAGAGCTGTACGATTCGGCTCCGAAAGATGTGAACTGTCTGAATGCCTTTTGGAACTGAATCGGACAGCCCTAACATTTTCCCAGCATCGTGATCAGTCGTTGGAAACTGTGTCAGACACAAGGGTTCTGAATTGGTTGGAAACAAAGGGTTCCGAATCGGATTTGGCTAACCTGAATCCAATTCGGAGCCCTTCCGAATGGCATCATAATTGACCCCTTAGGGCCCAGTTGTGATATCGGACGGACCGGAGTCCATCCAACATCGCACTGGAATTGGAACCGAATTACCTCATGTCGCCAGTTCCAGCCCAGCTATTAGCTTGCGATCGAACCCTGTTCGGTTGCAATCCTATACTTTGCTATGGGAGCATGCATTCCGAACAGAATGCTGCCCTTATAGCAAAGAGCAGAGGTGCAGTTTATCCCTGCACCCGGTGGCAGGCACCTTGAGGTGTCTGCCACCAACTGCAGGGATCAACAGGGGGGCATCTAGGCCGCCAGTCAGTGGCCTTGCACCCATGGGGGCCCTAGTGGGGCCCCCAAAGACAGTTTCCCAATGCCTTTCTGTGTCGGAAAGACTGGCACAGAAAGGCAGTGGGACGCAGGCATCGTAATCACTCGGCTGGAAAGAGCTGGCCGAGGGATTGCTGAAGGCCATCCGAATGAGCCCATCGTAAGCCATTCAGAACTCCTGTTTGGAATCCTTTCCGACCGACTCCATCAAAATGGGTCAGCCAGAAATTATTTCAAACAGGAGATTACGATGCGGTAAGAATGGCTCCGACTGACGGTCGGAGCCATTCTTACTTCATCGTAATCGGGCCCTTAGTGTTCAGAGGTGTCAGACAGGCCATGCAGTTGTTATTTAGAAGCAGACGTACTGTGGCAATTTATCAAGAATCAGAGTGGATACAGCTGCTGCAGTCCTGTTTTGGGCAACAATGCTATGTTTATACCAATAATGGATTTTTGTTTTCTAATATTTCGTGGCTATCTAAGCTTTTTGATTAAAACATTGCTAGATCCACCGGCGTCTGCAGACTCTCAAGTTAGATTTATGGTTGGGGCTACTGGTTGGACAGAATGGGCTTCTATCTTGTTATGGCCATGTTTTCCTAGTGTCGCTGGATAACCTGATAATTCATGGTAGGGCTTTTGATCAACTTGGTACAGTCATTACATTCAGGGGCCCTGGTGGTACTTTGGATCTTGACTACCTTTTCGTTATTGCCACCAGGAAACTGCAAATGTCTAAATCTTGGAAGCTACCAATCATGGTAGGGTTTTTCATCTACTTGCAAATTCCCAATGTTGGTGATCGCCCTCTGCATAGGGATTAAAATACTGCCTACTTTCTAAATAAATAAATGCATGATGTCAGTATTTTTCTAGTAAGGCTTTTCTTGCCATGTGCCCGTGCTGTCGTATAAAAAGGCTCACCTAATCTTGTTTCTACTTCATGCCTCTTAATTCCATCACCCTAAATTTCCTCTTTCTTTAGCTCACCCTTACAAGTTGTTTTTAATTCAGCTTTTCTTCTTTTCTCAGTGTTTTCCCTTCTTTCCCTTTCTTTTTTTTTCTCTTGGTTTGGGTCAAAGTATAATAATGTAAAATACATTGTGTTCTGGGGGTTGATGCCATCTTTTATAATTCAAAGTTTATTATGAAAGTAGCGTTTCATAAAACCATAACACATTTTAAAGTAATACAATATGCAAAAGATGTTATAAGAAATAAATAAAACTTACATTAATTATGGAATTGCAAATTAAGGCAAATGAAAAAACAATTGATACTTATACCTTGGTATCCCCTATATCTCAGCATCCCTCATAATTTCACATTTTAGGTCATCAAAAACACTGCTAAATGTATCTCCTCTTTGCAGTTTTTAAACGCACACACCCTGCTTGCTTAATCTAGTTTTAAGCAGAATAAACAACTATAGATGATTTAGTTACATTGATTTTCTTTCGGGCGTGATAGCATAACTAGCTATTAAGCTTCCTAGGAACTGTAACAGCCATGTCTCTTTTTAAGCCCAACGAGCACTGCAAGAATACGGAAAGGTGACGGTCGTTCAGCACTTTCAGCACAACTCCAAAACGTGTTTTCCTTCTATTTTACTAACAGGGTAAATGTTTGTTGCATTTTCCCAGAATCGTAAGAGGGCAATGTTATGCAGCATAACTGAATATGGCTTAGACACGGAATCGCTGTTGACTTTTCCAGTTTAAGAACAACGCACTACAATCTTTCCTCTTGTTTCGAAATATGCACCCTCAGAGGTGGACTATAGTCTCATCCATACAAGGCTGGGATCCAGTCCAGGTAGGTCTACTACACGCGACCAGCAGCGTTTTGACACAGGTGAAGGGCACGTTAGTGGAGACATTCACAGGAGATTTACAGAGTTACACGCAATGTGCAGAGCTCAGACGTTATGAATTATAAAGACATTTCACAGCCACTCTTGCCAAATATACATCCATGGCTTGCACCATGGTCTGACCTCTGAATTCTCTCTTGAAATGAGAAGCTGCTTGGTAAGAATAGATGAGTTTATTTAGAGATGTCCTTATCTAGGGAACCTGTGATAAACCTGCTGCTGTTTTCAAATCCAGATTTTCCAGGTGTAATCCTCTGCATTGGCTCCTCAATAAAATGGAGCCTTCTCTTAGATGTGTTTATACCTCAGACCTAAATCTTGGTTTTGTTAGAATTTCCCTCTAGCTTTTGTCATTGCACTAGGTGTAGGACATTTTCTACAGTTTTGCTATGTTCTTTGTAGGGGCTAGGAAAACATTATCTTCCTTGAAACTCGAGGATGAAATAGGTAGTTGTCTTGCCCACATTTCACGAGGGAAATGATTCCATTCTGCAAGCAAACACTCAAATGGCAGACAGACGCCTCAGAGTAACCGCGGCCAGATTCCAGGAACTTCCGCTAGATCGGTCTGAGCTGGTGGGCTCAAAGAAGCAATATAACTCCTTGGTCAGGTAGCACTAATCGAGGCGAATGCGTATTATGTTCTTGCTCTACAAGTTTCAATTCACAGTACTCATGTTAGAGAACCAGGCTCCCCAGTCCTACTCGGCTCGTGCACTAGCTCATGCCCTGTAGTGAAACTGGGGATCAGTTGATTGACCCCGAGAGGAAATGAATTAAAAACCGGTCAGGAGAGAATTGTTTCAACGTAGACAGAGCCTATGACAATGGGATTACTGAAAAGACTCAGCAGCAAGATTCATAGACTATTGAACAAGAACCTAATCTTTGGTTCAGGTTGGACACAAAAACTAGAGAAAATCAAAGGCTGTTCTAGGCAACCTAAGTTCTTGTATATTCCTACGTCAAAAATGCTAAATATCTTGTGAGCTCAGACTATAAGACCAATTCACTTACAGGACTATCCTCTTTTAATGACTTTATTCAGTATACCTAATATTACTATATGATCCTTACTGCTGCTCTGTGGCTACTGCTAGTACCAAGACTTGAAAATTCAATAAGACGTTGCAGCAGCTTTACAGTGTGTTGGGTGCATAAGGAACAAGTATGATATCTAAACAGGTAGCTAGGGTACCATTTTTTTTCACTTTCAAATGACATTAAGAGGAACTGCTGAAATTCCTTGCATCTGCACTGGAGGCCTCTTTTATGTCCAGCGTGCGCTGTACTAAGATTCCTGATGGGCTTGCAGTGAACCTGGAGCTGATACGGGTATACAAGAGCCGTGGATCATGCCGAAGTTTCAAGAGAAGCTCTAGGGGGCTGCAAGTATTGAAAGTGGGCTACTATCCAAAACTGAAAGAGGGCTTCTGAAATTAGGAGTCCGGGGCAGGAGTTCTGAAGATCCCGCTCTGAGGTGTTTCTTGTTGGCATCAACTACATGAATCCAAGCATGTACTTAATAGTGCAGCCAAAAACAACAACAAAATGTCACTGCTGGAACATGCAGTCCCTGAGTCAAGACTGCACCAAAGCAATCTCTTAAAACAAAAAGGAAGTTTAAACCTGTACTATTATGTACAGTCAGTGGCAGCACAGGATCAGAGGACTGACACAAGAAATGACAAAGGTGGAGAAGGCTAAAACAAGCAACCAAACAAGAACATTAAAGTTTGGGGCCGTTAAGCAAGAGAGAGAAGTCCCGAAAAGAGAACGAAGGTTGAGAAGTGGTCCTATTATAAGGAGGAAGAATTCCAAAATTGATCACAAGCCATATGGGAATGCCCATAAATGGGATCAGCCTTGGAAATGGATGTAGCCTAAAAAAACAGATTACTGGCTGAAGTTGTGCAGTGTTTATTAATTTCTGGAGGGGGTTGTCCGGTGTCCAGTTTATAATTAAATATTCGGAAGCAAGCACCAAGGAGAGAGGGTCCTTAAGCCGGATTTCTCAAAGATAAAATGTGTGTAATAGGACTATATTTTAAGAAATATGTCTTTGACCACCAAGTCAGACATCTTCTCAAATTCTCTAAATTAATTTAAAGATGGTAGTCATAGCTTGTTGGAAATCAGTTGCATATGAAGGTTTGACCCTCCAGTGGGGAACTGTGCTATAAAAAGCATCCCATTCATCGAGTCTGGACTAGGCATGCATTAAATAAGTCTATCTACAAATACATAGTCAGGAAGAAGGGCCATTTACGGGAGACAGAATAGGTTTTACTACCGTGGTTTGGTGTAGCAAAAGGGCCATATTCCAATTAGAGATAGACTGTCCCCAATCTTAGTCTCACCATAAATAAATAATGGAGTAGACCCACTGTGATTACAGTAAGGGGCACTTTCAATTTTCCTTTTGTTAATCCGGATGTCCCAAACTTGGCAGGGGAAGCATAAAAAGCTGTTACCCTGATGGACAGTGTACAGGTGAGATAACTGTAGCAAACAGATCCTGATTTTGTCCCTATCATACCTCGCAATAATTCCCAGAGGCAGATCCCATTCATTTCGCTTCTCATATCCACCTCCCCACTCACCCCCAATCAATGCTTGTTCTTCACTTAATCTTTTTTTTCTGGAGGGAAGTGACAGAAAATTGTCATGACCTCTCTGCTCATCATTTGCTGCACTGGAATGATGTTCTATTAATAAACGTACAATGGACAGTTGTTTGAAAGATAGCTAGTCCCAGAAATAATTAAGCAGTATTATACAATAGGGAGGGATCTTCCACATTGTTATTTATCAGGTGAAGTCAGAGGACCCTGTTTGGAGTCAGAGAGCTCGAGGCAAAGCCATGTGCTCTGTGCCACCCTGTCAATAACCACCTGAGAGCGCTCGCTGCCTTGGATAACATTGCTGTGGTAAATCAAAGACTTAAAATTTTAGGTGTTAGATGGTCTAATGTTCATGGAGCTATTTAGGTTGAATGCTACAAGAAGCATAATGCTTGGATTTTTGGGGGGTGATAAGGTGCCACAATTTTTGTCCCATTGACATGCATTGTAGTATATGCCTGGCTTTGAGGATGGCAAAGAGGGACAAATATAAATGGTAATAACCGATTTTAGTCCCCATATAATTAGTTTGTTGGTGGTATCATACTAATTTTAGGAACTATGGTGAGTTGGTAAGGTGCTTTTTTTAATTTATCTTTCATTTTTTTGTGTTTCTGCATTTTTAATAAAACTGTGACAATGTATACAGGCACCACTTACCATTTTTAAAACTGCTTGAGAGTACACTATGCATTGTTATATCAAAATACTTACTGGTCATACTAGTCAGGGCTATTGTAACAGACACCACCGCATCCCCCGCAGTGCAGGGGCCCCCAGTTTTCTATACTTAAATGAGGCCCCCTCCACTTCTCAGCTCGAGATAATGGGAATTGTGAGGGGCCCCTCACCTTTCCTTGCAGGAGGGCCAACTAAGGCTTCCTTACGTCACTGGTACTGGTCATATTGTATTAGCTCACACTTGCACCATGTACACTGACCAAAACGAGAGGTCCGTGCCCCACAGATTTTCCAGTGTTAGCATGTGCCTTGTGAATTTTACCCTATGAAAATGGTGATCCTCTGCTGGAATTTGATGGACCATGTTTGAGAGAAAACAGTTTTCTCTCATGATTTTCTCGTAGAAATCATAGAAGGTGCTTTAGAAGCTAAAAAAAACCTCTTTATTTGTAAATTCACAAATATCTTCCACAGCCATGTGAGACAAAAAGGTGACACTTAACTCCCAAGTGTTCTACTGCAGCCTCACCTCAGAATTCTAAAAAACAAGTAGTTCACATTCGATATTCTTGAGAAGTATGAGCCACACCTAATGCCATGTTGTTAAAATTGTAATGGCAGAATTGAAGGCATTAATTTCCTATGGAGGCGACTTTAGTAAGTAAATAAAATGAGGGGGTTCGTTTTGTCATAGAAATGATAGTCTATTAAAAGATAAAACGAGGGCACTTTTTTTTTTTATAGATTCCCAAATATTTTTCTGGCCCATGTAAGAAAAAATCGGCATGCTGAGTAAACCATACTTCCAACATCATCCGCAGTCTCTTCGTTTTTAATTTTTTTGTATTTATATACCATAACAGCAGCATATAGCAAGGATTATCACAGCAACATGTTCACCTCCGTCAGACCTCGGAGTAATAAAGTGCACTGTTAGAAAAACATACAAAACTACAACTTCAACAGTGGAATCACCAGATCTATCTCAGTCTATCATCAGTGGAGGACCTGTGAAAAAGACATTTGGAGGGTACTCTGTGGCACAGCAACGCCAAAACAATGAAGCGGATCCTATGTGCAAATATGGATGCAACATTTGCATTGATGCCTGTATATGTTTACTCACCCTCGCGGTGCCTCCCCCCTTGGGACACTGGGCAGGAGGGAGAGGGCAGCCAGTTGTGTACGGGGGACAAGTGGTCTTAATGGGATATACGGAGTCATGTGACTGTTCACCTAACACAAACTACAGCAGTCTCTTAGTTGACTCCCCATTGATCTAATGTTGCTGCACCACAGAGTTCTAATGAACTGCTAGAGTGCTTACATTCTATGTTCAAAACACAAATGCGGCATTCCTATGCATTATTTTTTTTTAAATAGGAGATGCTGAATTGAAAGCCTGTCCTGTAGAGCAGACACACTTAAATTAGCACTGGTGTGTTAATGGAGATAAGAAACAGCTGATTAAAATAAAAGTGAGGGTTTAAGTCATTGAAGGCATTATTTCTTTTTAAAGAGGATAACAATAGTTAAAATGAAAGAGATCAATTCCTACATCCAGAATCTGCTTTCCACATCTGTTTACTCAGGCTACTCATCTTCTCTGTCACTTAATTCCTCCCTAATTTTAAAATACTAACATTTGCTTAACCTTGTTTCATCATAGTTTTTTTAGGTCTCGCCTACGTAGCGCGCATGCGATGCATAGGAAAAAGACCTTTAGCCATCGGCACAGCTTTGCGGGCAAAAATGTGCACGCGTTGCATTGCTTCCAATGGCAACGCGTGCACGTCTGGGGTTTCCTTTGAGGGAGCGAGCTATCAAACCATATGTTTGTAATTAACTCGCTCACTCTCGCAAGGGAAACAGGCCCAGGCTCCCTCCTCTATCCCCTCCCCCTGCTGCTGCGCAAGGCGCGCACGCTTGTTTACATGGTAACAAGTGAGGTTTTTGATTGACAAGGTGCACACGTTTCTTTATTAATTCAAGCCAAAAACTTAAACATGGAAGCTCTGAATTTGATTGTAACTAGTTTTCGCACTTGCCTGGTGTCATTTGGGCGTTACTTCTTTATTACTTGAGCAAAGAGAAAACCTCTCCACGTGTAGTGGAAGTAAGTTCGTTGTTTTTACGTGCCAAGTCGATGCTGTTTGTTTATGTTGTTGACTATTTGTTGAATGGTTAAGGTGTGGCGTGCGGTTCACATTCCTGTCAAGCCTTTACAGCTGGTCATTGGGAGTGACCGATAAGGTTGCAGTGCTCCCGAACCGGCGGAATCAAAGCCGCTGCCATGTCATTGTTTCAATAAGCGTGTGCTGTTTGCTAGTTCTTGTGTGCGTTGCGACGGTTGGTCTTTTATTACTAGCACTGCGAAGGGATTATAATTACCGGCGCATACGAGCTAATTCCACAATCATTGTTTGAAAATAAACGGCACGTCAAAACACTTATCCAAGTTCACCTAGTTATCAGTTTAGAATGCGGGCTTTTTTGCTTTCTCACATATCAACCATACATTCAACTATTACAACAGATATTATTTTATACTGTGCCATCAATTCATCAGTTTATATATATTTTTTAACAAATAATCTCTCTCTCGCTCCCCCACCCCTCTAATCTATCTATACTAATCTGTCTATTTATCTCAATCTATCCTAACACCCGCCCTGGTTCAGTTTCCATATTGCAAGTGTTGAGAATAGCATGTACTGTTTGTTGTCATTGAATAACGGTCACAGTGTTTTGTGTTTGTTTCTTTTGTACTAGTTCAGTTTCCACATCATATTTTTGTAAAATACATTGTGTATTTTAAATCAAGGACATTGTAGAATTCATAGGTGCCTGCTTTCACCAGAGGGAGATCATGCATGACCACTGTAATAGTTTCCTTTGTGATTTGGGACATTGATAAACAAGCATTGGCATAGCCAATAGGTCTCGCCTTTGGGACCTTATAAGTATTTAGTTATGCAGCACAATATCATTGGTACAACAGCATCAACTGTTGCATGACTAAACACTTATAAGGTCCCAAAGGCGAGACCTGTTGGCTATGCCAATGCTTGTTTATCTTGCATTTAACTGTATGTGAGTAGCTTTTTTAGATTTTCAAGAAACTAAAGCCAAATCTCATATTTCAATTTTAATAGATTTTTGCTTCAATGGGTAGTAAGATCCTCTGAAGTAGATGCCATTTGGCCTTTTCTTGTTTTTCTTCACTTTTTTCCACTTTGTTTTGTCAATAGTTGCATCTCCTTCCATGTATATGCCCTGGATTCAAAATTGTGAGTTATATATAAAGAAATTATACAACACATTTAAAAACATACATTTATTGTCTATAAAAAAATTTGCTCTGCATAACTTAAAACTACTGCTTGAAGTAGAATTGTAAATCAGACTGAATATTAGTTTGCCATTTTAAAACAGTGAATATTGTCATAGACTGCACAATTTTCAGACTTGGATCAACTTAAATAACTATTTCAATCAAATGGAATGGAATTGTTTTGAACACTCAATTACTTCAAGAACGTGAGCAACAGACGTAGTAAACTTTTTCATGTACCCTTATGCACATGATAGTGAATTATTCTAAATCTGCCTTCTCCAGTGCAGGCCATTCTGTGCACTAGGTGAACATTTTAGTTCTCATTAGACTCCTGTATTGTTCACCAGCAGCTGTTTTGGGAGGAAGGTGTAGTGATATGTGGGTTGATACTTAAATTAGGCGTGTTTCAGGTAGTTATCTACTGACTAGGCTTCTCCGATGAGTATCTCGTGAGCTACTGGTAGCTCTCCAGCTACCTATGAGTAGCTCTCCTTTGTGCAGCCCAACCTACTTAATCTTGAAGCTTTTTGCTTGGTTGAAATAATATATGTATACCAAAATTGAAAAGTGAGTATTCAAGATGAAAATGCATGTATTTTCCAAAACCATAATCCCCGTACTATATTTAAAGTGGCTATTCGAATGACAAATCATGCAGCTTTGGGAGAATTATGACTACGGTTATTACCTTGGTGCCAGGGGCGTTGCAGCTGTGGCTGTTATGTAGTACCCTTGTAAAGGCATTCAAAACTGAAAAAGCATTTTTTAAATTAGTACTAGTAATCCTGCACCGAGGTGAGCACGGCTGGTAATTTTACATAGGGTGCCCACTAATATAACCTTTTCTTATGTGAATGTCACTAATATGAGTAGTAGCTCTGGGTGATTTTCCTTGAACAAAAGTAGCTCTTATCACAGAAACGGTTGGAGACCCTGAGCATTTTTGTAGTGTTAAGGTTTCCGAATAACAATTCTGTTTATTGTGAGCGTTGACACTTTTAACTGTCGTAAACTAAACTACAAGGTGGTGTAGTGCCTTAGATTCAAGCTCACGCAGGTCCTTTTGGCTGGTGTGGGCTCACTCATGAAGGAGAGACCCCTGCGCCTGTCATATCTAATGTGCTATAACATTTTTATAATGTAAAGCCATAATCTTCAGGGTAGAAACCACGATATAAATACAATGTAATACAAAACAGAAACATAAGTTGTATGTGCTACTTGCGCATGACCTGGGAAACCGGGTCCCTTTGAGAGAGACCTGTTTTTTATTTTCATGCATCTACCTACCTCTAAGCATTGTGCTGTGTATAGTGTATCGGCTCCCAGTATAGTTATTGGCATCCACGTACCAGCATGCTTGCTGCTGTTGAACTGAAAAGCAGGAAAGGGTCCAGCTACACAAGTGTGACTACAGTGTTCGGGGGACACCATCGCCGGCAACAGAGCATTTCTAAACTGCTTAGCTTTTCTGAAAGAAAAAAATAAGGGGCATATTATCAAGCAAGGAGTTAAAATTATCGCCGCACTGCGGCTAAAGCGGCGATAATGGGCTTGATTATATAGACTTGAGAATTCCAATAGAAGCCGCTATTGTCACCAAAACATGGGCTTCTATGGGAATTCTCAAGGGCATATTATCAAGCCCATTATCGCCGCTTTAGCGGCAGTTTTCTGCCGCTAAAGCGGCGATAATTTTAACTCTGTTTCTTGCTAATATGCCCCTAAGTAACTTATGTGCTCTGGTTTAAATAATAAGCCAATTTATGGTTCTTGTTAGAAAGGACCTACAGCCACCAGGCTTCGCGTGTCTGATTTCCCAACCATTTTTGTATTTTTCTATTTGTGTTTAGAGCTGGCTCCCCTGTGACGTGTGTTCTGCAGCCCGCACCTGCCGGCTCCCGGTGACCGCACGTGGCGCTCCTCGGTCATTGATTAACCCGTAATTACCGCGGTTCGGAGTGATAAACGAGCGCGCGGTTCACCTGAGCGCACATGGCTGCGCTCCCAGGGTTGAAGTCCCGCGCCGCCCGCCCCCTCCCGCAGACACGGGCCAGGCCCACAAAGTGCGGGTCACTCGGACGGGGCAGTGCATTAGCGGCCTCCGCTGTGAGCCTTCGCCAGCCAGTGTGAGCATTAAGGCTTCAGCTGTCAGGCCTCCGGGAAATTAATGAGGCCTGACTGTTTTGGAGTGAAAGGTCACAGGCAGAGCTTGCTCTTGTGTAACGTTTCTGTTTTTTGTTGTATCTAACAAGGTTTTCAACAAAAGAAACAAGTCTTTTGTGCTGCTTTGAGGTTCGTCGCGGGCCAGGCAGCCGGATCCGTGGACGGAATGTTAGGTTTTACAGAAGCAAACATTGCAGTATAGAAAAGCTTCCCAGCCGAAGGAAGGTTATTTACCCAAGTTCTGCACTTGCGTTTTTACAGTTATTTGATCGCATTTGTAGCACTCAGGGTTATTGGTTTATTAAAAGCGGGCTGCAGTCTCCGCTTCTTTTTCCGGGCATCCCTGCGGCACGCAGAGTAACAAAAGAACCGCCAGCAGCGAACTTTAAAAGACCATTCACAGGGGGTAGGAAATGAGATTACCGATAGAAAACGCGTTCAAAGTCTCATATGAATTTGCTTTTCATGCATTTTTTTCAAGGAGGGCTCTGCAGACACCTGTGCGGAAATGCACACGCTGTTTTTCCCCAATAAATAAAGCTCGAGTCCTCGTCTAATTTATTAGCTGTAGCTTGTCCTCCCCTAGAAGAAGAGAAAACGCTGCAGTAGATCTTGGGCCATCCGAATATTTTACACGGTGATAAAGTCCGCGTATATATTTTAAAGGACAAGCAGTGGCATGGACTGTACAGTGTAGTTCGGAAGCGTTTGCGTGAACCGTGCACACTGCGAACCGGACTTATTCATTTCCAGTCTTGACTTCCAGCTGTAGACCCTGGGAGCCGGCGTTGAGGTGTGATAAAGGATAGGATTCCCAGCTGCCTTTATGTCGCCGAGGTATTAGGATTGTAGTCCGACTCCGGAGTCGGTTTTTACATAACAATGCATTCTGGGAGCCGTAGTCTCGATAAGCCGCATTTGATAACTGCAAGAACGCTAATAACCGAGCTCCTATGTTTACTAGGTCCACGCGCATGTAGCGCATTGGCTCAAGGTTTTTAAAAACTAGACTTAATGAGCTATTCCTGCTTGGGATGTAAGTAATAATAAATCGTAAAAGGAAAAGCCTGCACGAGACACGTTGTTGCCTAGTGATATGAAACGTCTGTGTTTTTCAGTAATCAGTTTTGTGATTTCACACAACAGGAGCGCTGGTGAAGGGGAGCACGTGCACATTTTAGTGGCGGGATGCAAGCCCAATCGATCCCCTCCAAAAACCTGAACGTGTATTTAAGGTGGCCAAAGGTGCCTTGGGACACAGGGAGAGATCACAAAAGGCTCGGACTGTCCCGGCCGGTCCAGCATGTGCCTATCAAACGAAACCTTTTAGTTGCCCTGGCAGTGGAGCTCAGGCATGCCGAAGTGTCTACCCGACATTTCCCAACATAGAAAGCTGTACCTGTGTCATGATATCAAGTGAGTCACTGCCAATGGAAACTGTTCCAGTTTAAATGATACATTGCATAGTTTTAAGCGGTCATCCTGAAGATCTGTCAAGAATCTGGTGCTCCTGGACCTCGGCTGAACAACCATAATCCATTTCTATCTGTGTCAATCCCAATACCACATGATAGTCCCACTACCCCTCTCGCAATCATGTGGCAGTCCATGATCTAACGGAGGACATTCTTCAACAATGACAAAGTTGTGATAGCCCCAAAACCACTCACACCACTTGTCCTTGCAAGGTATCAACCCACAAGGTGTACATGCCAACTCCCCAGAGGCCAGCGGATCCCCTTTGTGGAGGAAGCAGCATTGGATACAATTCTCTCCTCACTGCAAAAAATGACAGGGATTTCATTCTAGTGATGGGTGAGGTTTTGAAAGACAAAGAAATTGTTTTACATCAGTGCAGAAACCCTCTATCGCTGTTGCACAGGTTAACAAGTAACTGGATGTCCTGTATGTTCAGTGAACCGGACTTAAAATCAAGACTTTACAGGTAGATGTTTCTGTTGAAGATGATTAGTCACAAATTATAGCCTGACTAATACCTTGCTTATGTGGCCTCTTCCATCCATACCATTGTTTTAGTACAGGAACACTCCCTTTGCTGCTGATGTGCGATGGGGAAGAAGCATTGCTTGGCACTCCTCGCTCTGAGTGGCATGTTGATCCTCTATAGAAAGCCCCATTCTAGCAAATGGATATATGAATTGGTGGAGACCTCCAGTTTCACCCTTCAAAGCCCTGTGGTACTCATTCACAACTTGTTGAAGTCAACACCGTGATCTAACGTAGGAACATGCCCATGCACTTAAGTGATAGCACATACTTTAGTAGCTGAATTAGGTCTCACGGAGCCAGAGGGGATTTTAGCACCGTCGGGATCTGTGAGGCCTTTGTTTTACAAATTAGAAAATTCTGCCCCCAGGAGCGGAATGCTCTAATAGCCTTAGAGCTCTCTGTTACGGGCTCTACTGGCCTTTAAAGGCCCGCTCCCTTGTTAAAGGCCTTTGTCTTCAGCTCCTACCTTTAACGCTGGAGCGGGCCTTTAATGGCCGGTAGAGCCCGCTACGACGGGCTCTAAGGCTATATTATTTTCTAAGGAGCAGGAGAAGATAACCACAACACATTTTTTTCCGACGGTCCTTAAGTAACATCAGGACTCCATTCATATTGATAGCACCCAGTAATCGCCTGTCAATGGCAATTATTTACACATCTCTTTTTTTCCCAGTTGTTCCAGGAAAGCTCTAATGTTATAGAAAATAAATAATTGTTGCTCCCTCCTGGTACCTCAAGTAGAGAAAATAATTGTGCAGGGTAGTTTCATGTGTTCTCTTCACTGGGTACCTGTAGTTGATAACTCCAATTTGCTTTAAGCATCCACCTACATTCCCTGAGTGAACCTTGGAAATTAATTAGGAAGGTGGATAACAACATCTTTGATTGAGAATTTCCTTTCAGGGTAGAGTCTTCCAGGAGTGCAAAAAGGTCCAGTATAAATTAGGCAAGATTTCCTTGTGTTTTTTTAACCCCTTCAGTGCCCGCCCCTTTCCCTGCCCTGTGCCGGCCGTTTCATTAGCGGGCGGGGTTTATGACGAGCTGGTCTCGTCATGGGCACAGCGCCACCGCGGCCCATGACGAGACCAGCTCGTCATGGGCATTGAAGAGGTTAACTAACTAGAATGTTGGAATGTGCTTACCCCGGTAAATTGGAGGTCACAAATTAGCCTCCATTTGAAGTGAAAAGGGAGACCACTGGCATCTTCTTGTTTCCCCTTTCCCCAAAATGCCAGGGGTAGTGGAAGGGACATCACACACCATTTGACCTTCACTCTGAGTCACACACACATATGCTTAAACCTCCACTCACATTTACACACTCTCAGGTAAACTCACTTCCCTACAATCATACATTCAACATACTTTTTAAAGCATTTTCTACGTACCTTAGCTGTCAGATAGGTTCATATTCCAGTTAATTAGACTACATTTTTTATTACACTAATAGTGAATATTACTACTCACTATTAGTGTAATAAAATGTTTATAGAAAACCGTGAAAATCGAACTCCAAATGACATCCATTAGGGTGAGCTGCTCCTGTGTTCCAGGCACTGATTTTGCCACCTCTGAAGCCAGGGGTCGCAGATGCAGTGCCAGGTGTAGCAAAGGGCAATCCAGGGGTTGCAGCTGCGACCCGTGGTGACTCCTAAATGACATACATGTCTGTGTGGCCCAAGTAAAGGATCAGCATGCCTGGAGCTATGGTGACTACTGTTAACCTTAACCATTCAGAGTGTCATCTGTATGCCCCCAAAACGCCCCCAGAGTCCTGCTTGGTCCTCCCTTCATGCCTGAAGGTGCTTCAGTGGGATACACTGTTGTGAAAAGACTGACCGTTGTAGTGTTTGCCTAGAAATCACACATGTTAACTTGATTACAAATTTCCCTACACAACATTTTATGAGAGTAAGTGGAGGGTTTGAGTCAGATGAGGCCATAGGAGTGTTCATCTGGCAGCAGCCAATGGCACGCCTTTCCCAAATACTAACGTTAGATATTTTGGACACATCAGAAACTAACACAAAGTACTTACATAACCCATAGGCAGTGGAGCTCAAATAGCAACCCAGGTGTATTAAGACTTGAGGCTGGTCTCATATAATGTGACCTCTTTTGTTAACGTTAATGAACAGTGATTTATTGTGAGTGAAAACCCTTGGTTAAGGCCAGTAAGGGAATGCTTATTGATTATGAAAAGATTTTGTTAAAACAGACAGGCAGTGCCTATTTATTGTGAAACCCTTTTATCAAAGCCCTTAAGTAGTGACTTACTGATGATGAAAACCATATGTCAAAGCCAAAAAGTATATGTGTTCATTTATTTTTTCACGTGTAGTGATTACTTGTGAGTAGAATAAAGTACTGTTTCTTTCTAAACACTTAGCCCTGAGCGGGGAAGAAGGCTGGGGTGGCAATCCTCTTATCCACGCAGTTCCAAGGGACAGTGATAGGGGTACAAGCGGAGGTAGCAGGTAGACTACTGGCACTGAGGATATCGCTGGGGGAGCGCATAGACACAATAGCCTCTGTTTATAGTCCCAATGAGCAACAGGAGACCTTTCTCTGAGACACGATACACACAATCCTGGAGTCCCCAGACGAGGATTTGGTGAAGGGGGGGGACTTCAATTTGGTTCTGAATGCCCATCTGTATAGATCAGCTCTCCGGGTGGGGCACTCCGGACCCATTTCTGGCACACTGCTGCAGAGGCTGGAGGAGGTCGGGCTCAGGGATGCCTGGCGACACCGCTTTCCAACAGCTCGGGAATACACCTTTTCTGCGGCACACCAAACGTATGCCTGGATAGATCTATTTTGGACCTCGCCAAGGGTCACGGCGGCCACAATGGATGTGTCTGTCGGGGCAGCGGCATTCTGGGACCACTCCCCAATTGTTTCATCTCTGCTTCACCCCAGGGGCTCCCCCCGGCAGAGGTCGTGGTGGTTGAACCATAAGTTGCTCACCTACGATGCAGACATTGGAGAGATACGGGGTGCTATCAAAGCATACCTGGAGGTGAATGATGTAGGCACTGTTGGGGTGGACACGCTCTGGGGCGCCCTGAAGGTGCTCACCACTCCCCTGGGCAAGCATTAGATTGCTCTGCTTCATAGGATTTAGTGCTAAAGTAGTACACAGTCCTCAGTTTATGGGGCCATTAATATGGTAGTCCTAGAACATCTGAGGGAAAAGGCTAAAATTGGAACCCAGTAACCCCTGATTTCCATGAGATACCATAAATCCATTACCAGAAATGTTTTAACAAAATCTACTTGAATTTAAACATTTTAAGTGTAGAATTTATATAATAAGGCTGTTATCACGAAGCACATTAACATACTTTATAATTGAATAATGAACTATATAAAATGTCAATGCAACAAAATATTTCTCCAAACAAAATAACAGACCGACTTGCGTGAGAAATCTCATAAGAATAAACACCAGTCAAAGTAATAAACCACCATTTACCCATGACATGACAGTGGCTCTCTTAAGCTGTAGGTCTGGGATCTCAAATACCTCATCAGATCTTATCCAGGGTTGTGACATAGAGGCTGTTGCACTCGTAAAAATCTGGTTTTTCCCAGCCCTCTATTTCACTAGTCCTACCAAACATGGTAACATCCGTCATCTACACAAAGCTGAAATAACTGTGACGTTGGGGATGTAGTCTTTATCTACAGTAAATCCCTTTAGTGCAAGCTGCTTGTCTCTAATAACTCTTCCTAATTCTAACACTATACAGTGGAGATTCTATGTAACTTCAATCTCCAGTGGGATAAGGAAGAAAATACTCACACATGCTCAAATCGTTTCTAACCAATAACAACTTACTACAGTATAGCACTTCCACTTCACATAGTAAGGGCTTCACCCTTGACCTCATAGCAGTAAAGAGGGATTGCATTAATGCCTCCCACACTCTCACATGGGGCTGGTCAGATCACTGACTGATTATTTTAAAAATCATTGTGAGAGCACTCACTTCTCATGCCAAACCTAAAAGTGTAATCATGTAATCGAGAGACGTCAAATACAGTGACAAAAATGCTTTGATGATACTTTCTGCACAGTTATCACAGGTGTCTAATACTGGCACTTTTAATTTAGCTTAGCAGTATAACAACATTTCCATCTCTATGGACAAACTGATTGCTTCTGAACTGAATAGATTGTATAATACTTCTAATTGGTTCAACAGTGATTTAAACAAAAGGCAGAACATCTTAAGAGGCACTAAAAGAGGATGGGAAAAAAACCCAAAATCTTTCACCTGCTCGAACACGAAAGGAAATTATATAGGTACATCCTATACAAAGCAGGATCCTCATTCCTAGATTTGTAGCTTACATGGGTGCTTAACCACAAAGGGTAATTTGTCTAGATTACACAGAGGTACATCACAGAAGCTGAACCACTTACACTGACTGAATCTATATATAATCAGATCAGGGCATTTGGGGCCAGCATAACCAAATATACCCCTCTTTAGTCCAGAGAGTATTGCATTCAGTAAGAAAAAACACACGGCAACCTGGAATTTATTCAACCCATTACCATAGATACATTTGAGAAAGTCATTAATAGCACCACACCGTCCAGTTTATAATCGTATCCTATATCAACTTCATTGGCTAAGGAACACTAGGATGCCCTTTCCCATCTATGGTTACATATCATTATCTCCTACTTAAATCAGGGCTCTTCACCAGGATCTTTTCAAATGGGACATATGTAGCCTCTCTGGAAGAAACCAAGCGCCAGGCCTGATGTGGTGGCCAACCCCAGACCCATCGCAGGCTTCTACTACTTCACTATGGTTCTGTAATAAAGTGTCACTAATCAATAGGAGTGCTGCACCAAAAATAATCATCTCCTTGGAGACCTCCACTTAGCTTATATTTTGCTGACAGAACTGAAACCTCCCATTTCAAAATTGCGGATGATAAACATTTTCTCTTTATTGAGGAAACCTCCTCTTTTCTGGGCCGCATTTTCTTTTTTTAATTGTCTTTATTGATTTTCAGCAAGTTATACATAGTTCCGACTTTGATAGCATTATTATGCATAATATAACCTTTACATTTAACAGAACAGTGTTGGTGGTGTGTCAAGCAGTACCACACACAACTGTCACAGAATGTAGTTAGTATTGCAAGCATACTATTCAAAAACATTGACACTAAACCGACATAACTTTTCTGGTCTTTCTAAACTCATTACCCAAACTTTATAGTGTTGTCAATGTAATAAACTTAAAACTCTTAAATGACAGAATGGATGTTGAAAGAACAGTCCTCGGATACTTTCGTTTATTTGCCATACAATTGATTATTCCTTCCATCTCACTTTAAAGTTCCATTCTGGGTACTTCCTATTTAATCTTTGTGAAGTCAATGGGTGATGTCTTGCCACATCAGGGAATCCCCTTTCTTCAATATATTAATCACATCATGCTATGTGGATATTAAAAATGAATGCTTGATTAGCCTCAGTCCTGTCCCTATAAAAAAAGAATTTTAGAATTGAATCACTGACATGAAATTTAAGATGGATTCATAAAAAAAAGAATTCCTTCTGTGCCCCACTTGATAAAGCTGCCACTTACCTACAATGGACAAACCAAATTAAGGAATTAGGCTTATCTCTTAAAACTCCCACATTAGCAAATCAAACATATCTTACTATCAATCTTGGGAAACTACTGTACCTTGATTTCCATTTTCATGTCAATATGACTTAATGATCTTGTTTGGGATGGAGGTCACCTAGTCCAGGCCAGGGTATGACTTGGTGATTCCAATATGGTTAAATTGTGGAGAGGCCGGTCCCAGCTGTATAATGCGTAATCAGGATGATGAAAAGACATTAACATGCCTGTTCTGGCGTGGTTATGCTATTGCTGAGTAGTTCAGTAAGCAATGTTGTGTGCAGAGGAATGCAGTGGAAAGAACTGATGGTCAAACAAGTAGAATGGTTTTACGTATCCAATTATTATATTTACAAATTGTGCATCAAGTGTAAAAAACAATAGAACAAGTTTATTGAAAAGGGTTTCTAAGACACCACATGTCAATTGAGTAACTAGATTCAGGCTGTGGTAATGTATTTTCGTATTTAGGTATATTTACAAGATCTTGTTCACACAATTTACAACTCCAAAAAGCTGCATTACAAGGATTAGTATTCCCAAATCTTAGTCGCATAAATCAGGATTTGAGTCTGAACCTAAATCCTTCATGCATCTGTTAAAAGTATGTGAGGATCGAGGAGTCATAATGTCAGGATTAATCTTGAGAACTTGGGAGTTACCGAGGATGGATAGATTAGTGGGCATTGGAAATGTGGCGAACAACCACAAATGTAAGTTTGTTTGTGTCCAAATAATAGCGCATGGCTTTTTTACACCCAATTTATGAACTTAATGTAGGTGGTAAAATAAGTGATAACACAGGACTAAATCTCCAAATTGCGCATGCATTAAGCATTCCCATTTTCGGGTTACTAGGGAAGGGATTTCTCTACACGGGAAGGGATTTCTCCACACAGAAATCCATTTTCATTGTGCAGCAAAAAGCAAAATATTAAAAGATAATTTTACCCAGTACATTCCGCTTCTGCGGACAATCTACTGATGTACACCTGGAAATGTAAGAATTGGATAGATTTCTGAAAAAGTCCTTTGGGGATCTTATGAATCCCAAAATATAAGGAAATCTATTCCAGTGTTTCCTGGAATACCTTTTGCTCACAGTCCTGCCATACTTTAAGCACTTCGAGAAGACTGTACATGCTCCCTGTAGGAAATTAAGTTATTTGTTGAGAGGGGGGAGATCCCCACTCAAATAAAAATAATAAACACCATTGTTATCAGGCTGAACCTCTAAAGTCCCTAAATGAACCTGTGCCTAACCCTCCGGTGGCTTAGGACAAAAGCAGTCAAGTAGAAGCAATGTATAAATTATTTATGCAGTACTCAAACAGTAAAAAAGTGAAAACACAAGAAAATTCTAAAACCAATTGAGAAAAATAGAGTACATTTTAATTTAAAAAAATAAAACAACAACAATCGAATAGAATTGGAGTTATACATTTTTTAAGTTTTACAGATAGCACCAAGAAGCACAAAGCACTAATCTCAGTTATCTGGTTGTGTTGAACTGGGTCATAGTCAAGAGGTTAGGCTGTTCGCAATGGAGCATCAGTCGAATACGGGGACGAGACTTGTCCCAGTAAAAGTTTACATTCTAACTTAGTCCAGTTCAGCGCCGGAAGACTCAATCGGAACTTTGTGTCTGCAGCAGACCACCAAGTGATAGTTATTGGTGTGAACACTAGGAGATGATGGACGGAGTGCTGAAACTTTTCAGACACTCACTCCCAGTCACAGATCTGGGTTGACTCCATCATCGTTCTTTAGCTCACTTCGCCACCCCAGTTCAGACACAGCTATATGCAAATCAGTCTTGACCCTGTGCCTCATGGGAACAGTCAAGCCCAAACTGCCAAGCCATGTCTTCTCTGGGCCGGAAACAAGCATCCTGGGACCGGTTTTGGGGTAACACCCCAACGTGGGTCCCTTGCTCACTTTGCCACTGGATTCAAGCTAGCCTGGCTGATAGGGCTGTTAGCGCTGGCTCTAGTCACACTCTGCTGAAGCAACACGCACACGATGATGATAAGCGGGCAGCATGGTTTGACAAAGTGAGTAGTTATCGAGTGCAGGTGGGTTCCGCTGTTCCACGATCTCACTTAAACAAGGTACGTGTTAAAAAAACTGCAATGATATCTAGTTTTTCCTTCCACATAGTGTAACTAGAGCCAGCACCTCTCCCTACGGTTTCCATGAGGCATGACTGAATCGAGTCTCTAGTAAGCTTGATCTCCCCACTACATGTCCGACAGTCTAGTAGCGCTAATTATGCATGCACACTTTTATTAACTCCTACTACAATACTTGCTCATTTCAGTTTTAGCAGCGAGACACCCACCATTAAAAATGTTGTGTGCAGCTTTTCACCCCGGGTGAATGATGCTTTATTGACACCATCAATGTGTGGTTTCACAAACGCACTGTACGCCGTGCATGGAGTGTGTGTATCACAGTGCGCACCACGTTTGATGACTCATACTGGAGCCCCGTACGAGAGGATCATAATGACCAACCTATGGTCTAAGCACACGTTATTAATTAGAACTACATGTGATTTGTTCATTTCTCTTTCAGATTTTTTCCTTTCACAGAATGCTGAGAGGGTACCATACTGTAAGTACACAATGTGGTTTATAATTGACTCAGAGTAGGGTACACCTTAGCGTGTGTATACCACTCGGGTCACTGATATAGGTCCTGAAGAAAACCTGGTAATATCGCCAATAGGTTGAAACATGTAGACCACGATCACCTTTTATTTGCACATAGATCCCACAGGTCAATTTAGCCTTCCGGGTATCTCACGTTGTTTTTAACCTTGTCTTATTGCCCCATATTAAATTCTTAGGGAGTTAAATAAAGACCATTTTAACTCACTATTTCACTCACCTGTACCACTGTTACGACTTACCTGCTCCACTGTAATCAGGTGTTGAAGCACACACGGGTAGCATTCAGCTACTCGGTGGGACCCCTATGATGAAGCATGTCACCAACTAGCTTGGTGAGTGAGGGGTCTTCCTAAAAAGGAGAAACTTTTTCTTTTTTGTATCCTCTTTATACCACGTCGATAACTGTTGTCTTCAGGGTATACTCCTTCATTTGTTTAATATTTAGGCAGAAAAATACCAACTTTTTGATGTAACTTTTTAAAGTGTAATTTTCGGAATAGTAATTTATGGAAGTAAATGAAATGAAAATACATTTAAAAAAACGCTCGAATGCCCAAGGACGTCTAGGTGCCAGTAGCACAGCAGAAGGATGGTTATGACAACTAGTTTTGGAGCTATAAGTTAACAAGCCAGGTCTTAAGATTCTTTTGAGGGGTAGGGCATTCCACCATTTGGTTGTGCCATACACAAGGCTTCTACCCCCCCATTCCTCAAAGCCTGCTTCTAAACATGGGCACTTTAAGGTTGGCTGCTGAGGATGATAGAAGTGGCCTAGCGGTAATATCTGGCCAGTTTATTTTTAAAATAGTCAGGGCCTTCTCTATGTAGGACCTTAAAGGCGATGCACAGTGCCTTAAAGTCTATCCTCTTATCAACTGGCAGCCAGTGAAGCGCCACTAGAGCCGCAGCCACTGAGCTTTGTCTAGATATTCCCAGCAATAGGCAAGCTGCAGAGTTCTGCAGAATTTGTAGTTTGCTAAGGGGCCGTTTCTGTAAATTGATTTACAGAACATTACTCTAATCTATTTTGGATAGAGTGAAGGCAGTTACCACTAGTTTCTTCAGCTCCAAGGGAATAAAAGGTAAAATCTTTCTCAGAATTTTTAACGTAAAGAAGGTGCTTGAAGTAATGGCATTTACCTTTTTGTCGAACAAGAGCTGGTTATCAAAAATCACCCCCAGTGGCCGGGGTTGGAATGGAGCAAAACTCCTCCGGCCACCAATCTGGTGACCAGAACTAGGTATTTCCCAGCAATAGCACCTCGGTTTTATTGGAATTCAACTTCAGACAGTTGCACGTCTGCCAGTTGTTAACTTCTTGCATGCAGTTGCTGAAGGTGCTTTAAAATCAGACTTTACAGTTAAAGAGGATTTAAAATTACTATTCAAAGGAGTGGAAGAAGTAGTTTTCTATCACTTCCCAAACGGAAGTTATAACTTATTATGTGTAATAAGGTACACCAGTGTTAGTCTATGGGAGAGCTAGCCTTGCTACAGGGGGGTGGTTCACTGCTAGGCAAGTATAACTTAAGTACACATGTCCTACTTTTTAAATACTATGCACCATGTCCTATGAGCATATATGGCCTACATTAGGGGCAACCTATAAGAATTAACAAGCATTGGCATAGCCAATAGGTCTCGCCTTTGGGACCTTATAAGTGTCTAGCCATGCAACAGTTGATGTTGTTGCACCAAGGATATTGTGCTGCATAACTAAATACTTATAAGGTCCCAAAAGCGAGACCTATTGGCTATGCCAATGCTTGAAGATACAGAAAAACAAGGTACTGTTTAAACATCAACTTTTGCCTAAAATGCTAAACAACTGAACAGCAACACCAGCTGCTTGGATGTTCACTGCATGGGCGTCACACTCAAAAGCTCTCAAAGCACTCAGGAAAGAAAACGAACAAGTGATGCAGAAGTCTGAAGACTGCCAAAGGAATGGGAGGGGCGAGGCAAACAGACCTGAAAGAGTTTGAGAATAAGAAGAGAGTGCAGAAGAGAAAATGAGGTGCAAATACTTACTTAGAAGCACCCACCAATTTAAAGCCATACCTCGCAGTTGAGGGTCTACATGGTTTATAAGTGGTTGATTTCGGGCAAGCAGTTCAGAGTTTTTGGCTTTCCCTCCTTCTGCACGTAGGAAGCAGAGCAATTCTTCTTCACTGAGCTCCTCCATTGGATCAAGGCAGAGTCAATGATCTTGCAGAGCCAGTTCTCAATACCAGAGGGAAATCTGCCTGATTAAATGGAGCAGGTGGCAAAGGAGTTCTCCTCCTATTTCCAACAGATGGAAGCCTCGGGCAAATCACCAAAAACATCTACTGCTCAGCAATCCATCCCAGGTGCAAAGGGGAAGACCTCAACCATCGGTTCCAGGCTTCAGCAGTCAGGGTGGGGCTTCAGGGCACTGCTCTAATTCAAAGTTGTGCCAGCTTAATGTAGAAGGAAGAATTTGTTTACAATGGTGTCCAGCTCTAAACTGCCATAGATAGGTTCAGCCACAAACCACGGAATCCAATCACTATCCAGGACACATTCCAAAAAGTGGTTGACAACGGGCAATCTCCAAATCTAAACAGTAAATTCAGTGTCCTGCAAAGATATGAAAGAAAAACTTCACAATCAGATCCCCACACACTGATTAACGAGAACTGCTGTATCAGTTATATGCACAATAATTTCTATTGTTGCAAATTTCTTGGTGTATACATGGGATTAACCAAATTGAGAGTCCTAAGTAAGAACGTGTACCAACTAAGTACTAGGGTCAAAACCATAAACCAGCTCATTCCACATCAAAACACGGGTCAGGTGAGACCCATTTACCAGTTAAACGAGGTTTCTCATAACCCTCCACGAGCTACCTATGCGCACAACAACACATGAGCAGATAAACCTAAGGCTCAGGACCCAAGACGGCAGATTACCCCTATGAGGGAAGATCCCTGGCCCAGACAAACAAGAGTAAGTCAGTATCATGGGCTGGCTTTCCACGGAGAACCATGTGGGCTCTAAATACGATTCTGCAGCTAGGCCCTGCTGGTCAGTATCATGGGACAGACACAGAATAACAAAACCGTTGGTTGATTGCTTCATGGGTTGGGTGTGCCTATAGAGTGTACCCAATCCATTTAAGGGAGTACTACGTCAGCCATGTACGTTCTCGGGGTCAGAACCACAAGGCAGCAAAACACCATGGGTCAGCTCTCAGGCTAGGTCAAAATCATGGGCCTTGAATCAGAACTATAAATAAAGCAAACCCCTCCGAGTCACAGCTATCAATCAGTTAAGCCCGCAGCTCGCCCTGTGGGTTATAAGTATAGTTTATTCAACCCTATGAGAGCAATAATCACTGCCAGTCAAAACCTCCGGGCAGCTAGCCCGCTCCCATGAGTTTATAAAACTTAACGCTGCGGGTCAGAACTTAAGACAGGCTGACTAGCTCCTCTCTCCGACAGTTGGTGCTCCCGGACATACCTCAAAGTCGCAGATCAAAACCCAAGCCCCAGCCAGCCCCCTGCCCGCCTCTGTTACAGGTGACTCCCTCATACCGGGCACACGACATCACTGAGGTGCCCTCATGCATGCGTGGGAGATACGTATCACTGCTGAAGCTGCTACAGTGAGGCAACCAGCCAGTGAGGTGGCAGGGATATTGCGCATGCGCGGGAGAGAGGATTCTTCACACGGCATGCGCAGACGGAGGACTCGGTCCTATGGGAATATAACCAGCTAGTTCCAAAAGGAGAGCGGATACAAGTTTGTGGAGAGAGAGAGAGGGAAGAAAAGAGTGTGAAAGTTAAGAAAGAAAGAGTGGAATATTGAGTAAAAACTGAAGATAATACAGAGAAAGGGTATTGAAAAAGAGGGAGAACAGAAGAGGGAATGTGAAAGGTGGACCAAAGAGAAAACAAGCGCGGCCACGCGGCCACGAAAGGAATGTGAGGTATGCAGCTGGCACCCGGCCACGCTGCTGCTCGCTTCCGAGCTCCTTAGGCGAGGGGAGAGAGAAGGCGGGACATGCAACCGTCTTTGGCCAACTGGGTGCTGTCTTTCTTAGAAAGACGCACACCAAGGCCAATAGCGTGTGAGCCAAAAAAAAAACACACGCACAAGTGAGTGGTCCGAGTTCGAAGTGCTTACTAGAAGCCTCGCAGGGCAGCGCATGCGCGCTGGCTTAGGCGAGACCTAAAAAGGAAGGTTTAGGCCTGTCAAAAGATTTATTTTGCCTGGTCGAAATTACAGTTCAAAACCTCCTTACAGGCTGCAGTGTTACTTTAGAGGGTGGCACAATGAGTGCTGCAGCCCATTTGTAGCATTTAATTTACAGGCCCTGGGTACTTGTAGTACCATTTACTAGGGACTTAGAAGTAAATTAAATGTGTCACTTAGGTGTACACCAGTTTTACCATGTTTGTGAAGGAGAGCTCAAGCTCTTTACCAGTGGTTAGTAGGAGTAAAGTGTGCAGAGTCCTAATACCTATAAACACAGGTTCAGCAAAAAAAAGAAAAAAATGGGTAGAGAAGGCAAACATCTGGGTGCCTACCATGCAAAAGATAGTAATTTCCAACACACCTTTATTTCTAGAGCAGCACGCTTCACAAAAAATAGAGCAGTGCAGCATTACTTAATACCCTGGAATATCCGCAATCAAAAATGGGTCACTTAAAAGCGACAGAAACTGAACTTAACAGGGACTTACTTCACAATTGTAAAAATTGTCAGAACTTCATGCTATGCCCGAAGTATGCTGTAAAAATAGCTCATTGTTTGGTTGCCTGTGAAACAGATTTCTTATTACCACTACACTTATTATGTGTTACCACTCTAATTGGGTGAAGTGAGTGCATTTTTCTGCACTGAACTAATTTTCAGAAGGTGTGATTGTGGATAAGATTGTCAAAAACCATTCCAGAAGCTTCAAGGACCCTAGAGTTATAAGCTTATTCTAATTTGTGCCTCATTTCCTGGAGCCACACAAAGTAAATACATTTCAGTATCTTATATAAAGAGTGATGGCGGAGGTGTATGTGTGTAGTCCGCTGAAGTGACAAATGCCCCTCAGCGTCCTATGTCGCTTTCAGTTTATGGTAATGCCAAAGATAGTTATTAATATGTATGGGGTGCATTTTGTTCAAGCATAAACATGTAGGGCCATCTATCCAATTTATGTTTGCTCTATATCTTTTCTTAGACGTCCACGAGTTCTCATTTTAGATAAGGACCCGTTTGAATGAGAACAAAGAGGTTTCGATGTATTTTTCATTAAATAGAAGCTGGGGCTACATTTTATTATTATTATTTTTAATAAATATATAAACCTGGCCTATTGGCAGGATTTTCATGCAACAGTTAATGAAAAAAGTCAAGAAAAATAATTAAGGTCAGCAAGACACTACAAGATAGTTAATATTTTGTCAGCATAACATAGAAGTTTGGGGAAATTATTGCATAAGAACTGCACAAACTATACTGGATCTCATAAAGAACTCTTCTGTGCAGTCACCGTCGGCCTTTTATCCACACGTGTTAAGCCACAGCAAAAAGGGAATTAATAAGGCCTTTAAAGTTTCAAGTAGAATCTACGTTTCCCATCCATATCTAGTGAGTTAGTTTCGAATGGGATAATTCTGCATCACGCAAACCTAAAAATAAAGCCTTTCTGTGGTCCATGTGTGTGGAAAACATCCTGTGCTCCCAGATATCATCCATATGCCCTGTATGAATGAACTTTCAGAAGTGAGATGGCTTAGCCAGCTTGATACCAGAACATTACGTGGCCATCTCAATCCATCTCGGTCTGTGAAAGTTTCATCAGAGCCTGTAGCGTAAAGAGGTTGGTTCAGTTATTTGGAGCTGGGTCCATGGTGTTGCCCACTCTGAAGGAATACACTATCAGAGGTGCCGTGCCTGGATAGATAGATGCATCAGACCCTATTTATAAGTGTTGACTTTACCGTGGCTAGCTGCAGAGTATGCCAGCGAGTCTTATCTGTAAAACTGCTTTATTTGTCTTGTGGAGTGGTTACTTTTACTTGTAGTGTTTCGGAGCAGTAAAAAAATGCAAGAGATGACCAAGAAGACGCAAGTCATTAAATCGCTCTTAAATTTCTTCCATTGATGTACATTACAATTTGATAAACATCAAATGTAACTGGTATGACTATTTAGAGAATAAATTGTGGAAGAAGCGACTCTAATGTTTAGAAACAGTTGGATACCTGTTGCAGCCTGGCCAACCTGTACCTTTTTGAGTATGGCTCATTAATTTAAACTCACACGCCCACCCTGAGGTTTATTGTGAGATCCTTAGGCTAAACAGTGTTCCATTCCACCTATTGATCACAACTGTGGTTCCAATACAGGATGCATGTCTTGTACATATACTCATGCAGTCTCCTCTCCCCATCCGGATGCAGCATGAGTGATGGGCCTTCATAGACTTTACAAGTAAAAGCTCTCTCACCCTTTAAGGAAAGCAGATCCCTTTGTGTACCAAAGCCGAACACTGGCGTATTAAACCTCAGAAACTAAGTGTTTCCCTTCCAAAAGATAATCTAGTACCCTTGAACGAGTAAAGGTACATACTCCTCACATTGGTACGGTCAGTCGTGTCACATAAATGTCAGGATGAGGAGGAGGGGGAATACAGCACGCATGAGAACTTGTTATCGATTGTGGTACTGTTGGTTGCAGCGAGTTCAGCTGCATGTGAACGGCATGTAGGATATTTTTGGCAGCATCCAGAGCTAAATTTAGGTTAGTTTGGGGCATTTCAAGTCAAACAGGACTATACTTATGCCAATGTATTCTGCCACTGGCAGCCTTTAACAGGACCATGGGGCCCTGGGTGCATTCAGCGCCTAAGTTTGATGGTTCTTTGCAGTGCTTAATTTGTAAAATATGAAGTGCAGGTGCTCAAATGTTTTTGGGAGGCCACACCTACTTTTCTTCGGCTCCACCCATTTCCTCCACTGGATCCACCCATTCGATTAGCTCCTCCCACATCCTCAACTGCCACTGCTAAAAGTCAGATGTAATACTCAATCGATCTGAATTTCAGCAAGGGAGCCTTCCTCATAGTAAGGTTTTGAGAGGAGGTTCTCCTGCCCTGTGAACATTTTGAAAAAGATTAAACCAAAAGTGCATTTAATGCAAGATTAAGTAAAGCATGTGAAATGTAAGCAGAAACAACATGGTTACCTTAACGATCTCTCACTCACTATTCAGAAATCAGCAAGCGGTTTTACTTGAAAACTTAAGAAGATGACTACAGGGCCCTGAAGGGAACCGTTTCACTGCCCATTGCTTATATCCTTGCAAAACATGAGCAGTATGGTTTAAAAAGACCACATCCATAAACACAGAGCCATTGTACACATTTTGTTTTCCAATCCACCCATCAACCAGGTATTGCAGTACCTCCAGGAATGGTACACTTTCCCACCTGGGGACAACAATGCTGTTCACAGAAAGACGAAAGTAGCGCTTCAATGCAAGTCTGTAAAGTGAGGCTGAAGTTTTTGGATGTGAATGAAACCAATCTGGCCATATTGCAATCCTCTGTCTTGCTTTATTTAGTTATGTATTTATTTTTCATATTTAAAACCTTTTATTTCTCTCCCTCCCGAGGCTGCACTTTGGAATAGAAAAATGTTAGAAAAAGGGCATTTCCCGCAATATTGTTTTTCTTTTTTGGATCCATTTCACTGGGAAGCAACTAAATGAAAGAAGGAAAAAAAGGTTGTGAACCGTGTTTTCAAGTCACGGTTTTCAGTAAGTGAGGAGCAAGACAGAAAGAGAGGGAATATTAGGAAGAGGGGGGGGGGCAGCTGCCAGCAAAGAAGAGGACATTGTCTGTGTCTTCTCTGGGCAGTAATGAAGAGACAGAGTCCTTTTCCTTCTCTGCCCTCCCCGAACGTCCAAGAAAGCAAGCCGAGCCTTATCTGAAGGCCTTTACTATTTCTGCTGTCCTGGGACACAGTTTTGAAAAGAAAAAGTAGGGGAACGGAATCCTTTTAATAAAAAAAGTAGGGGCACGGTGTGCCCATCCGATCCCGCCCACTTCGACCACTGTGTGGAAGCCATCAGCAAGCATAAAAAGTTCTGCAAAGCAAATAAGGCACCCGGCTGGAAGCACTCTTCTCCCCACACCAAAGCCCAAAAAAGGGCTGCATGAAGTTCCAACATCTATAAATATAGGTGAGCTGAGTATGAACTCTTCCTCGTGAGAACACTTCCCTCCATCCATCAACTTTCATTTGTTTTTTTGTCATCCTTTATCCCTCCATTTGTCCAGGCGTCCAGCACCCAGTTGGCCTGCATGTTCACTGGAGCCAGAAAAACCTAGCAATGGACTGAGTGATTCCAGTCTGTGCTGTCGGCTCGCACACCTTTTGATTCCATGGATCAGACAGCAGCCTGCCACCTTTAACAAGTGCTGTCCTATGGGATACGGAGCTGCTCATCCGAAGTTACTAGATTTTAGCTGCAGGATTGCAGATCTCCATTTTACAGCATAGAGTTCATAGTCTAGGAGTGATCAGACACATGCTGAGAACATTTGGCTATGGTGTTGAATCCTTTTACCGGTTTAGGTTTTACCCTTTTTAAGTCATTGCATCATGTTTCAGGAGTGTTCACAATCATTTAGTATACAGGCCAAGTGAAGAACACCAGAAAGTGAAACCAAACCAAACTGCATTTTGTGGGGAACGGCCTGAGAAGTGAAGAGTCAAGACAGAGTGCAGTCTTAAGCAACCAATGTCAACACTATTTTGGGAAGTACTTAATAAACATGGCAAAAAAACGTAAGTCACAAAGGTAGGTCAGGCGTTTGGATAGCATCAGATATTTTTCAGTGTTAAATGCTTTATGGTAAAAATTGAGACTATTAACTAAATTGTAACATAGCAACTCTACTATCATCTTGAATAAAAGCCATATAATATGTCTAATAAAACAATAAGGAAAAGCATTATTGTCAAACAATTACCCCAGCTTATATCTGAAATTTGGTAAAAATTGAATAGAATATCAACATATAGCAACACCATAAGAACCTTCAGGTGAGGCCTGCATTTTGACCAGGTGTAGGCTGCTACTGAGAGATAACCTCAAGCTATTCCGATCCTACTGGATAAGGCAAAAGCTTCTTTATGGCTCACAGCACCATGGGACATGAACAAGGACAGGAGTTTTTCCTTCACAAAACAGCATAAAGCAGGTAGTCGCTTCCATCCTTCCATTCCTTCTATTCCTCCCAGGTTGTTCCATTTCATCCCTCCCATATTCTAATGGCACACACCATCACTGTTCGCTTTGGTGTACCACTTTGAGAAATAAGCTTTTATTGGCAACACCCTAAGTCTAGGCTTTAATTACCAACAGCGTCAGCTCTTTTGAGGAACTAAATATTTTAAGAATCAAGATCTCTTTCAAGTGAGATAAAAGGCTTATGTTGTGCAGTACTGTGGATTTGAACCTAATTCATCCTGCGTGGCCGCGGCTGCTGTGCGCCATGTTTGGACAACAAAGCGACTGTGCGTACACGCCAGGCAGGGCCTTGGCTTTCTCTCTACTCGAGTCGTCTCTCTACATACAGTAGCGGCAGGCAGGTCCGTACTGCGGCAGGCCCCCACCCCTCCCCTTATTAAAAATCACATTGTACGGATTGGCATTGGTTTAGGTTAGGAACTTGAACCCGGGGACGGTCAAAGACAAAAGTGTGTGTGTCCGATCTACTGCCTACTAAGGCTCACCATAATCACCAGCAGCAGTACACACAAGCTGCTGGCTGGACTTCCGTAGGACTTCTAGCACTGCCCAGTGACCGCATTATTTCTCTCTGGGCTCCACTAGCTAGACAAGGTGGAAAACTAACAGAAGCTACTGCAGCAGAAAGCCCGGCCCTTGGAAGCTGCGGCTTTAAAGCCAGGCCTGCCCATTTTTTCACCTTCTAGCTCCATTACAAGCTGTCCCAGACGCTTCAGTGACCTTCACTTAACAGATTAGCACTTGTGACGCCCCCCAATGCCACACCCACGTGGTAGAACGCACTACTGGGACCTATGCGGATGCCCTGGAGAAATCCTGGCTCAAGTAAACAAGCATTGGCATAGCCAATAGGTCTCTCCTTTGGGACCCTATAAGTGCTTAGCCATGCAACAGTTGATGTTGTTGTACCAAGGATATTGTGTTGCATAATTAAATACTTATAAGGTCCCAGAAGAGAGACCTATTGGCTATGCCAATGCTTGTTTTATTTTGGGTAGGAGGGGGTATCTCGAGGGTTGTGCAGTGGGAGTAAAGAGGCCCAGTTTTTAAGTTTTTCTTTTTACATATGACATATAGCTCCCTCAATGCTCCTCTCCCCTGCGTATATGTTGGGAGCAGGGTCAGATGATTAGGGAGGGCCATATAGAACAAAAAACTATAGAGTGGGGAAAATATGAATAACGGTGATGTTTTTCACTTTAGGGTTACTGGCATCCAGTGGTCGAAGTGGGTGGGATCTGCAGGGCACGGCGTGCCCCTACTTTCTTTCATTTAATACAGTCCGTTCCCCTACTTAATTATTTTAGATGTGCGTCCCAGGAAGGCCGAAATAGCCCGGCTGTTCAAGGATGGGCAGGCACAGAAGGAAAAGGGCTGTTGTTTCCTTCTTGCCCAGAGAAGTCAAGGACAGTGTCCACTTCTCCTGCTCCACCGCTAGCAGCCGCCCCCTCTCTTTCTCTTATTCTCTACCTTTTTGTCGTGCTCCAGGTCTCTTGTTGAAAACCGTGACTTTTCTTTCCTCTGCTTTCCTTCATTCGTTCCTCTGCGAAATGGATCCAAAAAAAGAGGAAACACTTTTGCTGCATATGTCTTTTTCTGACATTTTTCTATGCAGCCTCGGGAGGAGAGAAAAAAAGGTTTAACATTTGAACAATAAATACATAACTAAATAAAGCAAGAGAGAGTGGTCGCAAATTGTATTGAAGCATTAGATGACGTGCATTGTATGAGCATGTACCCCTTTTTCGGTTTGCTTCCTGGCCTCAAAACACCAACAGTTGCTCAGGAGACATTTGAACTGCATTTACTTCACGAAGCACGAGCGCGTTGTAACACATAATCAGAGTGACCTCTATGAGAGAGATTCCAATCTCCCTGTATGTGCCCGGCTGTGTGTCTGGCTAAATGTCGTTCCGCACTTTCCATGTGATGCGGTCCCTTTAGAATGCAAGGTAGCCGGTAGCTCCTACACATTAAATGCCCCCGCTTCTGGGCGCCGAACACGCTGCTGGCTATGAAAGGCTCGCTGGAGGCTTGTGTGCTTGGAGAGGCTTCCCGAAGAGGACTTGTGTCATGTGGACAACAAAACGCACACTAAATTTTATTTATGCGTTTTTATATAGCGCGGGCTTCCCGAAAGTGTCAGAGCGTTTCACAATCGGAACAATAACGTTAAATGAGGAGAAAATTACAAGTGTGCATAATACAAGAGCAAACGTTACGTTACATGAGGAAAAGTGACAATTGTGCAAGTAACAACAGTAAACAGGATACTGTGTCGGTGTCATAACTACTTAAGTTAACCTCAGTCTTACCCGTTTTCTGCTGTGGTGGGCCGGCCGGCAGGGACTCGGACACAGCCGGCTGCGATTAGGCCTGGTCCGAACGGGTGCAAATACTGCTGGCCTGCTGCTGCTTAATTGTACCAGACACAGTACTACTAGTAGTCTAGTACTGGCTGATCGATGCCCTCAATTCAACCGCGCCACCAAGGTCGTCGGGTCGGGCGCCATGGGCGCCGGGGCCCACTTGAAGAGGATGACTCATCATGGCGAGTGAGCTCAGCTGCCTGTTGCGCGCTGCGGTGGTTATGCTGGGGCGTGCCAATGTGTAAAAAAAATCTGGCACGTTGTCGCACAGCCCCTAACCAAAATCCAGCCCAAAAAACGCCCAAACCATTGTCCTCCTCCGGCCCGCCCACAGCAGCAAGTAAATGGCTAAGGCCGGCACGGCACGCAGTACGATGATGCCGCCATCATGACATCATGTGATCAACACCGTTTAATTTGAATAATAATACAAACTACAGTGTGTGTGACTCTGTGACTGACTCACTCACTCCTCGGGAGATGCATGCAATGCGTAAAACACGATGAGGCACGGAACGAAAGTCTAACAGTGAGTACAGACACACATTAATGTACGTTTAAGTTAAATTGAAAAATGTGACGTGCGCCTGGTGGGCGCAGTGCAGCCGAGTGTAGACCCGGCCCTGTCAAGTAAGTGCTAAGCACCGGAAAGCACCGGCACAAATTAAGCCCTGGTTCTTTGACTGCTGCATACGTTGATGAACTCTATAGTTCTGGGCGCTATACATAATGATGTCTTTGATGCGGATGTATGACGTTACAACGCACACTTTTACAACGCATGCACTTACAACGCATTTTTTACAACGCATAATCCATTACAACGCATGACATTACAACGCATGACACTACAACGCATTTTTAAAAAATACCTTTACAACGCATTACCATTACAACGCATACTACCTTTACAACGCATACCATTACAACGCATAATATTAAATTACATTTAAGGTAAGTATTAGATAGTATAGGGGTAAAAATTACTATTCTAACTCCAGGGGGTGCAACAGTAGGGTAAGTGTTGGATAGTGTAGGGGTCAAAATTACTATTCTAACTCCAGGGGGTGCAACAGTAGGGTAAGTGTTGGATAGTGTAGGGGTAAAAATTACTATTCTAACTCCAGGGGGTGCAACAGTAGGGTAAGTGTTGGATAGTATAGGGGTAAAAATTACTATTCTAACTCCAGGGGGTGCAACAGTAGGGTAAGTGTTGGATAGTATAGGGGTAAAAAATTACTATTCTAACTCCAGGGGGTGCATCAGTAGGGTAAGTGTTGGATAGTATAGGGGTAAAAATTACTATTCTAACTCCAGGGGGTGCATCAGTAGGGTAAGTGTTGGATAGTGTAGGGGTAAAATTACTATTCTAACTCCAGGGGGTGCATCAGTAGGGTAAGTGTTGGATAGTATAGGGGTAAAAATTACTATTCTAACTCCAGGGGGTGCATCAGTAGGGTAAGTGTTGGATAGTATAGGGGTAAAAATTACTATTCTAACTCCAGGGGGTGCATCAGTAGGGTAAGTGTTGGATAGTATAGGGGTAAAAATTACTATTCTAACTCCAGGGGGTGCATCAGTAGGGTAAGTGTTGGATAGTATAGGGGTAAAAATTACTATTCTAACTCCAGGGGGTGCATCAGTAGGGTAAGTGTTGGATAGTATAGGGGTAAAAATTACTATTCTAACTCCAGGGGGTGCATCAGTAGGGTAAGTGTTGGATAGTATAGGGGTAAAAACTACTATTCTAACTCCAGGGGGTGCATCAGTAGGGTAAGTGTTGGATAGTGTAGGGGTAAAAATTACTATTCTAACTCCAGGGGGTGCATCAGTAGGGTAAGTGTTGGATAGTATAGTGTAATATTATGCGTTGTAATGGTATGCGTTGTAATGGTAGTATGCGTTGTAATGGAATGCGTTGTAAAGGTAGTTTTTAAAAATGCGTTGTAGTGTCATGCTTTGTAATGTCATGCGTTGTAATGGATTATGCGTTGTAAAAAATGCGTTGTAATGGTAGTGCGTTGTAAAAGTTGCGTTGTAAAGGTTGTTCCCCCTTTGATGCAAGGTGGGGGAAGCCTTGTATTGATAGGATTAGAAAGGGAATACATGGCATTAAGCCATAAGGTCTCTAGGACTCAACAATTTTCACAGATTATGATACATGAAAACACTTTTTGAAAGTTAACTTTTCAGTCAGTTTAATTTAAATATATTCAGTTTGTTAATTTAAATATATTTTTGATTTAAAAACGGATGAGAGCCGGTTCTCAAAGCTATGATGAGAAACACACGGTTGGCCCCATTGAATGTTAGCTTGCTGAATACCAGGGCTGGTAGTCTTGTACCCACCTCAGGCCTCTTTAGTCCACTGCCAAACACTCCCTGTCCCTTTCTCACTCCTGCAGGTCCCTGCTTTCCCCCGTTGGGAAGGTTCCCCCATCTTTCCTCTTTGTGCGTTTTCTCCCTCTTGTTCTTGGGGAAGTGTTTTATGACAAAAAATAACTGCCGGTCTCCAAAAATGAGTGCTTGTGATCCCCACCGATAACCACCAGCTCTAAGGAATGGCTTCAGTTTTCACAATTTTTCCCTTAAATTGTGGTATCTGCATCAAGTCCTCCTGGCCATGCAAAACTGCTGTGCGTTATATTGAGGGAGCAGCGGGAGAAAATGCTACACAGCAGGGAGCATATTCAGGTACTAGGTCTGCACCTATAATGTGACCGACACCACATTCTGCCACTGGCCATGGAACACAATCTTGGGTGATCCTGCAGCATAATCTTGAGAAATTGCACTTGCGGCAACACATGATCAAAATCTGCCTGTATGAAGAGAGGCTGAGCTGTGAGGTACAAACTGAGGATGGCCGCTATGTAGAGAATGTGACATTAATCACAGACCCCATAATAATGAGTGTACTGCATTCAGCCCTTAATATGGTTCAATATCCATTAATGATGTGAGCGAGTTCTTTATGCTGTACGTCAGTGTTTCAGTTATTTTATTAGTGCAGGACACGGTCCTTTATGCAGCAGGACAGGTGATTGGCCAGACCAACTGATGATGAAAATGTGACTGTTTAATGGTGGGTGTGTGATACAGGGAGCTCCAAGCTTTTCTGTAACTAGAGCTACATCTGATCGATGAAATTAGCCCTGAGCTACTTAAAACTTTGGCAGATGTTGCAGTAGAGATCACACCAGAGACAATTCCAATAGCGGCCGCTCCGTGCAGGATTACTAATAGTGGCAACCCACTTGTATGTCACATGATTGAGGGATGCTAAAATATATCCAGATGTTTGAATAATGGAGAATCATAAAGATACAATTATAGGTGAGTGTAAATTTACTATTCTAAATTCCACATCTACGTACATTAAATCTATCTATCTATCTATCTATCTATCTATCTATCTATCTATCTATCTATCTATCTATCTATCTATCTAGATATGTATATATAACTTCAAGATAAGTAGCTGTGGCGTTACGGATGTAATAAAACTTTAATTACCTTTATATACTTACTTTCATGATATTGTTAGTTTATATTCTGAATGCAATATTTTGGCTGTACGGTATTTAAAAATCGATGTTGTAGTAGAACACCAACCATGCCAATGCATATTAACAGCAGTGTTAGGAAAAGCATTATCGTAACAAAAAGCTTCCACTGGACTAATGACATAACAGTCATAGCAGTAATTACCTACTGGCACAAGCAAAATACTGTAAGATACAATCTCCACAACTCGATATGATCAATGTGTTTTGGTCATTTTGTTTTCAAATATCAGCAAATCTTCTCAAAATACATTGTTTTCTAACAAATATGCACTTTACATTTTTTATTAAACCCACTTAAAGAAAACCTCTTCTTTTCTTTCCAAAGTGACCTTCTTCAACGTAGCTAGAGTAGACTACATGAACTATGTACTGTGCTGGGCTTCATTTCAGGGAGCTTCTTCCAGGGTATTGGCACACTGTCAATGACTCCTGCGATACCTGTTTGATTCCCTTGTGAGAAGCCCCCTTGCCTTTTGGCTTTCCAGAAGGTTATTTGTCTGGATCTGCATCTCCTTCCAACCTCAGTGTAGGGTGTTGGTTATGTTCATTACAGTTATAAACTTGATACAACTGCAACACCTTATAATGATTGCTGTGTTTTTTTTTACTGACACACTTGTTACTTAAGAAGCACAGGGGGTGTGAGGTTTGTTTTATTTTTCTGTGAAGGGGGCAAGTCCCTCTTGGACATATGGAAGGCCGTCTCATGGGCTGTGTCCTTATCGTTTGTTTCCCATTACACCATGATTGCTAGTGAGCGTGGAACCTTAGCTTTAGGGACCAGAGGTTACCCTGTGGGTTGGATCTTGATTATGCACTTTGTCTCAGATATATGTTGTCTGGCTGTTACAGATGTGTGTTTGTAGTGGGATTAGGGCAAACATGCTGTTGCTGTATACTCTAAATAAATTATGGACTGGGGTGAGGAAGGAGAGAAGTTGCTAAATTTAGCATTACTTGCCGATTATCTTAACCACTCCAATGCATTCTTCGTAAACTCAGTCAATACAATCCACATTCCCACAAAGAGAATTCTCTTTATTGATCTCAACTATGCCATGGTAGGCACATACTAGTTGACCAGTCTATACTATGATAGGGAAGGGGCCTGTTCAAGGGAAATTTGATTGAGCTTTTTATGTGTACTGTGGTGTGATGGTCTTGAAAGGTGGACATTTCTCACTGAAGTAAGGAGTAAATGAGAACTGTAATTATGAGGATTACCACTAAGTAATCTGAGTTTTGCCTGCTTAATGTGAGGACAGTCAAAAAGTGTGTTAAAATTGTGCTACCATGGGACTGCACCCACTAGCACTGCACTTTTCTATAGTTAGAAGAGGCTCACAGAGGAGCGTCAATGGGGGGAGAAGGAACTTGCCAATGTTGATCACTTTGTGCCTACAAAATAGGAACATTCAATGTAGGATTTGTGAGGCAAAGGGAGACATTGATCTGCACATTACGGATAAAAATACATATCATCTAAGTGACAGTGTGGGTGGAATAGATATCTAACCCCTTTCAATTTAATAAATGCAGGAATGGTGCCCTTCTGAGTGAAATCACGTCAGTACCATGCGGTTCAATGTGCATGTAGTGATACCTTGTCATCACAGCATGACAAATTCAGGTTTTAAATAGGGCACACAATTATCAGTGAGAGGCATGTTCTCTTGTACCCAATATTTTATATGATCACTCATATGTATTTTGATCTGGCAGGAATAATGATCAGTTCAGCATAAGTCTTCAAGGAATGAATACTTAATATAACTCATGCCTTTTTAGTAAGCGATGGGCCTCTAAATCGGTGCAGGGCTAGTCATCATTTAGTCAATATGAGTGCAAAGCCAAAAATATCTAAAATCTGGGTGAGACCTCGTGATGTACCTGGCAGAGGCAGAAAAACGTAATATGATAATGTAACTTCAGCCATGAATTCTATAGATTCTAATATATGTTACTAAAAATACCTGCTTGGGTAGCAAGACCAGGCTGGATGGATGAAGTCTGCATTCCAAGTATGTCAACTATTACAAGCATCCCCAATGTCGGGAGACATCAGTCTTGATTTCTTAGGTGTCTAATATACAATAGCCAAAATATTTAAAGGGGTTGTAATTCGATGTTTGAGACTTGTTTGGCTGTAGATACACATGCTCTGCATACTTCTGCCATCTAGTGTTGGGCTCGGATGTGTGCAAGTTGTTTTTCTTTTAAGAATTTTTCTTGAGTCACAAGGTAGTCTGACTCAAACTCTTTCTTGCAATGCACACAGCTCCATTGTTAGATTGTTTTCTTTTTCAGCCATTGGGTTTGGACTTGTGCTTCTGTCTCTGCTCCAAATCGACTCCATCACGGTGATCGTTATCTAGTTTTCTTATTCCCTATCTCTCGGGCGGTATTGTTTACAATCGCATTGCCCCTCTTCTCGCGTATCGGGTCGACATTTCCAGTTACCGCTGGAAGCAGTGTGGCGGTCAACTTTTGCTCCCGGACGGGCCTTGTCCATCGGGGCCATGCCTCTCGGGGCCTATTTTTCCTTCAGTGTGGTTTGTTCTTAACATGCCTTCTCTATGATGGAACAGACCCCATTTTGATACTGCCTGTGGCGTTGTGCCAAATACTCCTGGGTCGATCTCCACCAGGTCTGCTATCTCTGCCTCTCACCGAAGCATGATAGGCCTCTTGTGATGCGTGTCCATTTTTTCCATCTAGGAAGACCATTCAAGACTGCTAGGCCCGTCACCTCGAGATGTCACGCAGGAGTGCAGTAGATATCCCAGACCTCTTCGGGACCCAGGATGTTCAGAGGGAACATTATCCAAGCCTTCGGCTGCTGACAAGGAGGCTTTCACGCCTGAAGAAAGTTTGGCTCTGACTTTGAGATTGAAGCTCTCCCACTGGCTCAACAGGTCGTGAGTACAGCTCCTCCTCCCCCTCAGCACCGCTCTGAGTTTCTATTCAACAAAAGGCATTCAGCCATTCTGGAACCACAGAAGCAGGCTTCTGGGCTGCCAGTGCCTTCAGGCCGTGGTCCGCACTGACAGTCCACTTCGGATACCATGCCCAGCGGCAACTTGGCCCGAAGAAAATCTCAAAACCGAAGCGCTTGACGCAAGCTGACCCCGTCTTGGCACTGACCTGACTATCAGATCTGAAACCATTTGTCTCGAAGCACAAGTCGACGTTGGTGCCGAAACACTTGCCTCCGATTGGAAGAGCATCCCACGAACCAGTCAAACAGGTCCTTTAGAAATTACAAGAGCAGCTCAATGCCCGAAAAAACAGATTGTCATCCACTCTCAAACAGGCCGCATTTTCACACAGCCTCCAATGCCGGATCCGAGGCCTTCCAAGAGACAGCTCAGTTTTTAAGAAGATCTTAAGCTGTCTCCTCTTCCGAAGTAGCAAAAGAAAAATATAAAGCAACCACCTCTTCCGGATACCGGACATCTTCCACCCTCTTATACTGCATCCAGATCCCCATCATCCTCTTCCCCTCCACCTCCTTTACCTAACCTACTATCCTACACTCTGACACAGGAAGGCACACTGGGGGGACACTTATGATGAACCCCTACACGGAGACCCTTCAAACTCATATGATGTAGTTCCACCTGCAGATACTGATCCAGATGTCTACCCTATCTGACCTTCTCCACCAGATAATACAGCCTCTTACCATGAGGTTCTTTGTAGGGCTGCTGCTTGTCACAACATAGAAGTGCATAAGGAGCCCATTGAGGAGGACTTCCTCCTCAAGACCCTGTCCTCTGCACACCGCTCCATGCAGTATCTGCCTATGCTTAAGGGGATGCTCAAGCCAGCCTCTGATAGTTTCAAGGAGCTAGTTAAAGCGTAAGTCATTACTCCACAGGTTGATAAAAATACAAGGCCTCCCCTTCAGACCCTCTATATATTAGAAGCCAGCTCCCACCAGATTCCCTAGTAGTTCATACCACTACTAAGAGGGCGAATGCTCAGGGCACTGGTGTTGCTCCCCCGCCAGACAAAGAGAATAACAGAATAGATGCGACTGGTAAGTGAGACAGATGTTTAACAGCATCTCCTCAACCTGCCCTTTAATGGGTAACATCTCTTTGGCCTCAGGTTGTAATGCTGGAGAAAATGTTTCAAAGATAGAGAAAAAGCAAAAGCCATGGGTGAATTACAGATGACTTCCTCACGGAGGTCCTTTCACCACTTTGCTTGTCGCGGAGGCTTCAAGACCACCTCCCCTGAAGCCTGCACGTCTTTTCAGCACCAGCTTGCCCTACCAGCTTCCACCAGGGGCTATTTCAGAGGTAAACACAAAGAGATGATGGACGGAGCGCTGAAACATTTCAGACACACACCCCCAGTTACAGATCTGGGTTGAATCCATCATCATTCTTTAGCTCACTTCGCCACCCCAGTTCAGACCCAGCTATATGCAAATCCGTCTTGACCCTGTGCCTCGATGATGGATTCAACCCAGATCTGTGACTGGGGGTGACTGTCTGAAAGGTTTCAGCACTCCGTCCATCATCTCCTTGTGTTTGCTATTTCAGAGGTGCCTATTGTGGAAATGGCATTAAAGGTAGAGGCAAAGGTAACATCTCCCAAGGAAGCCACTCCATCCAAACAATGACTTGCCACTCCTTCCCCCTGATCACACAACACCTGTCAGGGATGTCTGCAGATTTTCTTCCCCGCTTGGCAGCATGTCACCTCAGACCAGTGGGTGCTAGAGATCATCCAACATGGTTACCACCTAGAGCTCACCTCCACACCATCCAACATACCAATGTGCAGATACACCCTCTCCCCAGAACACCAACATCTGCTTTAGGAAGAAGTTCAAACGCTCCTCCTCAAGGTTGCCATAGAACCTGTCCCACAATGCTACAAAAACAATTAAAGGGCTCAGGCGTATATTCCCTATGCTTCCTCATTCCCACCATAGAAGGGTCCCTCTGGCCCATTTTGGACCCCAGACCCCTAAATGAGTACATCCTATCAGAACACTTCCACATGGTCACCCTTCTGTATGTCATACTTCTGTTGCAGCAAGGTGACTTCATGTTGGCACTCGACCTCTAAGACGCCTGCTTCCACGGTCTGATTTATCTGGAGCATCGCACTACCTCAGGTTTGTGGTAAGTGGTCAGCATTACCAGTTCAAAGTGTTGACTTTTGGGGTCACCATTGTACCCAGAGTCTTTACAAAATGCCTTGCAGTAGTAGCAGCGCATCTGCAAAGAGTTGTATTTTCATACTTGGATGATTGGCTGAAAAAGATGTCAAAGCAACTAGAGTGTTGTGCCCACACTCAAGCCACAATAGACCTACTGTACACTTTGTGCTTCACCATCAAAGCTGTAAAGTTCCATATCCTGCCCCTTCAAGCTCAAATGTATCTGGTAGCTATCCTCAATGCAGAGATTGTCAAGGCATATCCCAGCCTTGCAAGACTACAGTCTTTCTAAGCGTTGTTGTCTCTTTTACAACCAAATCAACAGGTCACAGTAAGGACAGTCATGCACCTGCTAGGGATGATGGCCTCCTGAATAGCCATAGCATCTCATGTAAAATTGCACATGCGTCAGCTGCAGGAATGCTTAGCACAGCAGTGATCTCAAATGTGGACCGTTGGGAAGACCTAGGGGCCGATTCTGATCCTGGAAAAACGCTGTACAAATCGTGGTATGGAGCGTTTTCTCCATACAACTCGTACTTGTAAGGATTCCCCTACAACCTAGGAAGTACGATCCGTACAAATAGACGCTCTCCATACAAATTGTAAAAAAGACCATACAACTCGTAAATACAAGCGATTCCGATTCGGATTGCCCTGCACGCGACGTTCACATGTATTCCCGGCAGCAGTTTACAACCCGTCAAGTACGATTCGTACAAATGGCACTCCGTACGGCTCTTTTTTTACAGGAGCCAAAAAGTGCCGGGAAAACATTGTACGCCCCCAAAACAGTACGAGACGAACCCCCCATGTACGCGTCGTACAGCCCATGAATACAGGGGTACGGTGCGTATGTACGGTGCGTACCGATGACACGGAAAGTGGGGTACAGTGCGTATATACGCGCTGAAGGGGGTACTGGTCATGTACGCACCATACAAGCACCGTACCCCAAAATCGCTTGTGTACGCACCGTACCCCAAAAGTGCGTATGTACGGTGCGGACCCCAAAATCGTGTATGTACGGTGCATACATTCCCGATGTTGGGGTATGCGCCTTGCATGTGGGGGACCCCTGTACGCCTCATACCCCTATACGACCCGTACCCCAGTACGAGTCGTACCCCCAGAACGAGTCATACCAGGGTACGAGGCGTATAGGGGTTCGCTTCGTAGCCCGGTACAAGTCGTTTCCCATATACAGGCCATTTTCCATACAAATCGCATGCTGACAAACCGGTACGAATCGTACTTGTCGGGTTGTACTCCCTTTTTACAAATTGTATGGTCTTTTTTACAAGTCCGTGTCGTACAGCTTTTCCCGATCCGATTTGTAAGGATCGGGCCAATCTGTATGTATTTTTCCCGTACAAATCGTACTACACGGGTTGGAAGGGACTTGTACGATTTGTATGGAAAAAAAATACGGATCCGATTTGTATGTAAAATAAAAGTCCAGGATCAGAATCGGCCCCCTAGTGTTGATCAACCCTGGCACCCATCACTCTCAGCAATGTTGAAACACCAGCAACTTGCTTCGGGGCTTCCCTTACTTGGCCCAGTTCCGCAGATCACTGTCACAATGGATGCATCTCTCAGTGGATGGAGGGGGCACGCTTACAAAATCTCACTGTCCAGCACCAGTGGGGTCCCACTCAAGGAGACTTCCACATCAACAATCTGGAGCTGATAGCTGTGCATCTAGCCCTCAAGGCCTTCCTTCACCACTTAGTGGGCAAGGTAGTCCTTGTACGGACAGACATCATGACAGCCATGTACTACAATCAGAAGCAGGAGGCACCTGCTCCCCTCAGCTTTCTCAGCTCAGGATCCACCTTTTAGCTGCATACCTCCTGGTAATGGACAACAACCTTCTCAGCAGGATGCAGCAACAAGTCTAAGAGTGGGAACCCGAAGCTGCAGTCCTTCTTTGCTACTTCCAGCAATGGCTGTTTCTGGCTGTTGACCTTTTCACCACAGCAGAAAACTCAAAATGGCCAAACTTCGGCTCCGGAATCCCACACCCACCGTACATGAGCAATGCACTATGGATGAACTGGTCAGGGATATTTGCCTACGCTTATCCATCTCTGGAAGTTGATATTTTTTAGTTTCCACTTCCAAATAAAGAAGCCAGTAGTCTGAGGTCTGCCAAAGCAACTTGTATTTAATAGTAACTCGCGGGCACACATCAATCACAGAGCACGGGTGGCTAGTACCATAGTGGACAATTTACATCTTTCTGCAAGAGTTTTTATACAGTTTGGCATGAGCTGGGGTTGTACAGAATATTTACAGACTAAACAATCCTTAATTAGGTAACAAGGTTAAGATTTGTTTCAGATCCTCAAATACTAACATACAATGAATCAAATGAACACAAACATTATCAGTGGACATTGCTAGTTCCTTAAGACATTGGCAGATAATGACACAGATTAGCATAAACTTTTACAAGTTGACATTGCTTGTTCCTTCTCCTACAACTGCAGACAATTGAACAATCAAGTATAAATACTGCTAGATTAGCCTCAGATGAGCAAAGGGAAGGTATGTCAACACCAGGTGTGCGAAAACATGAGCAAAACAAGTCTGTTTGTGCTGGCTTGAAAACACATCAGCAAGTTACAAAAGTTTGTGATCAGAAATATTCAGGGAATTACAAATGGAAGAACGGATGTTCATAATAACATATAAAAATATGTTTTTCACACACTTCTCCCCCTCATTCCATTCCTGGTTCGGAAGCTGAGGCAGACTTCTGTCACTCTCATCCTAGCCACTCCCACCTGAGCTAGACAACACTGGTCCACCACTCTCCTCGAACTTTAGGTGTTTCTGCACAAGAGGCTCCCCAGCAGGTCAGACCTTCTAATGTAGAACCATGGAGCAATCAGACACCCCAAGAGACTCAACCTTGAGATTTAGTTCCTGAGGTCTTAGAATTTAGCTATCTCAATCTACCCCCAGAATGCATGAACATTCTTAAAGAAGTGTGCATGTCAACTGCTTGTGCCTACTATGCTGCCTAGAGATGTGTTTCCTACTGTCTCCCAAACGATATTGACCCACCAGCAGCCATAGTTCAGAACATCGTTTGTTACCTTCTTCACCTTCAAATGTGTGATCTAGTTTTCATTCCATTTAGCTACACCTGTCAGCTGTAGCTGTATATCTCACAAATAGACAACATGTGCTGCTATTCAGAATTCCAGCCATCAAAGTTTTTGTGGAGGGACTCAAAATAGTAATTCCTCCCCGGGTAACCTCAGCTCCAGTGTGGGACCTTAATACTGTCCTCACAAGGCTTATGGGTCCCCCTTTAAGCCCCTCCAGTCACGTTCCTTACAGTTTCTTTCTCAGAAGGTAGCTTTTCTAGTAGCCAGCACAACACTTAGAGATATTAATGAGCTCCAGGCTTTAACGTTAGAAGAGGCTTTCTTTCATATAAATAGAGATAGGTTGGTCCTTCTTACCATCCCTAAATTTCTTCAAAAGGTGGTTCCACCTTTCCACCTTATCCAGTCTAGAAAACTTCCAGCTGTCTTTCCACAACCTGACTCAGCTGCAGAGAGGGCTGTTCATACCTTAGATGTCAAATGGCCCCTAATGTACTATATAGATGAGCAAAACCATTGTGAAAAACTAAGCAATTGCATATTGCTTTTTCTGAAAAACATAAAGGAAAGGCTTTATCAAAATCGTGCATAGCAGATGGATAGTCAAATGCATCCAAACCTGTTATGCAGAAGCTAAAAGAGTTTTTCCTGCTCCCCACTAGATCCCATTCCACCAGAAAGAAAGAGGCCTCTATGTCACTGACATTTGTAAAGCAGCTCCTTAGTCTACACTACCCACTTTCACAGCTCCTCAACATGCATATATAGGACAAGCTGTACTACATACCCTTTTTCAGTCTTCTGCAGCACCCACAGACTAGCCACTACCAGGGCCAGACTGGGTACCGAAACCGGCCCTGGCAAACTGCTCGGCCGGCCTCCCCATCCAGGGTGCTGGGGTTGCGGCCGAGCTTTTTGCTAGTGCAGTTTTCGGCCGATTTTGTTACATGGGGCCAATATTGCCGGCCCCGGTAACAAAAACAGCCCCCAGGGACCCAAAACTGGCCCCCACCCTGGCGGCCCAACGGAGAAATGCACAGTGCCCGCTACGGCCAGTCCTGCCCAGACCACCGCTTAGGAGAGGACTGCTTTCAGACTATGCACAGCAGGTGTATCTACAGCCACACATGCCTCAAATGGAAACTGTTACTTACCCTGTGAGCATCTGTTCCTGGCATGTAGTGCAGTAGATTCACATGCTCTCACCCTCCTCCCCAGCCTCATTTGGCTGTAGCACTTACCATTACTTTCTGCTTGTCTTGCGTGGCCATCTGTCTCTATTTCTCTAGCTTTCTTGTGGCACTCTGCTCCAGTCATCCTCGCCTGTCGTGCATAGTTCCTTGTGAATTGAGAAGAATTCTTTGAAGAAAAACAACTTGCACACATCGGAGGCCAACACAAGATGGCAGGAGTATGCACATCATGTGAATCTATAGCACTTAATGCCACAAACAGATGCTTACAGGTAACATTGTCCTTTCTTCTGCTCGTCCAGTGGCATTTACTCCAATTCTGTCATATGTTGGTCATCAGTTTCCATAGCAAATTCCTATGGGGCACTTATAGAAGGACAGAAGCAAAGCTCATAACATTTTCCTTAAGTGTATTCTGTAGATGATGACACCATATGGTGATGATGGATGTGTTTTTGTTGAACCGTTTACATTTTTCAAGAGCTACAAGAAGTTATTGAGGAGGGGAAGGTGCCCCAATGGGGACCAAACCATTGTGTGATTAAATTGCAAAGTAATTGGAAAGTCATATTATTCACCTACGAAATCGTGCTGCTGCTTTACATTGGAACACATTTGCAGAATGGATAGACTCCCCAATGGGGTGCCCGCGGCAGCTTGTCAGTTTTACTTTGAGAATGTGCTTAAGACAGCCTCCTTGAGAGAAGCGCAGTGACAGGTATGAGCTGTGTGCCTCACATTCGTATCACAATTGTGAAAAAAATTCCTCTGAGTGAGCATAAGCACCTGGGCTTGACTAAGTGATAAGATTTTAAAATCTGTGATGAGATTCTATTTCTGTAAATCTGGGATTTGTTGCTCGAATGTTATATTTAAACTATTTCATCAGCCAGCATATGTTGTGATTTAAGATATACATTTCTAATGTGTAAAATGACAGGCGTACTATGGTTTGCAGTGCCAGCTTTCATTACAACCAAACATTCCCTGAATAGAGAAACTTTTGTAACTGTCCCATTTAAACCATTTCAAGGAAGGGGGCGTCTTTCACGGGGTCTAAATGAACCTGCCTGGTGCCGCGAGGCTGCTGTGTTCCTGTAAACTCAGAAGGCTTCCCTTTGCTAGCGTTTCATTTCCAAAGGAGACTAGTAGTTATTTTTCTCATGTTCGCATCTCTAGACAAGGATGCCTAACTAACCTCAGCACTGTTTCTCCTTTCAGGAACCCTGCCCTACGATTACAAAGTGGTGATCGCCGGGAACCATGAGCTCACCTTCGACAAGGAGTTTATGGCTGACCTTGTTAAGCAGGACTACTACCGCTTTCCGTCGGTCTCTAAATTGAAACCAGAGGACTTTGACAATGTTCAATCACTCCTGGCAAACAGTATATATTTACAAGATTCAGAGGTAACGGTCAAAGGATTCCGAATATATGGCGCGCCCTGGTAAGTTTGTGATAAGGGTTCCTTATTATGTATTAAACTGAAAAATAAGTATTTTCTGCGGAGCTGAGTGTTGCTTTTGTGAATTACTTTTGTGGACAATATCTTATGATGTGTCAGTCCTTCTGGAGAAAGTTGTTAATTTCATATCAAAGACGACATGAACTACTGTCCTGTAGCAGGAATGACTATTGTGAGTGTTTATTTTTGACACAATTATTATTTTTTCAAATATTCTAGAATTGTCTTTCTTTGTCTGAAGACTGAGAACTAAAATCTGATATCCCTCAGTTCGGAGAGTGAGAGATATTGCGTGCGCACAGGTGTGCAAACTCAAAAAGGAGGGGCAGCAGAGACAATGGAAGTGATGCATAGAAGCATGCAAACACTGCTCTTACAGTGGGCTTTGAACTCCGCATCCAAAAACCCCACAAAGACGAGAGGATAATTTTGATACGTTGTAAGTTAAATTCTGCTTTTTAGGAGAGAGTGAAAATTATGAATAGTAATTGGTCCACATCCCGTTGGCCCTGTACAGCAAATAGGCCCAGGCGCCAGAATAAAAGTAGCCCCCATTTGCAAATCAGGTAGTTAAAACAGAGGTACAGGATTGCAAATTGAGGCAGATTTCAGCTTGTAAAGTCATGCTGTATCAGTATTTTGCAAGGTATGCAAGATTTCAGGCTGCTGCAGAAAATCTTTGCTTTAATACCACTGAAATTAACAGTACAAGCTGGCACAACAGATCATAACACAAGTCCACAAACAGACACAAAAATAGCCAAGGCACGGACTTGTCAGACCAGCCCGTCGGGTACTGCATGACTGACCTATAAGCCAGTCCAACCCTGCAGCGGCTCATTTCATGCAGGGCCGTAGCTTCCAGTGGTGCAGCCGGCGCAATTCACCGGGGCCCAGAGGTGGTAAGTGGCCCAACTACAGCAGTCCTTTGAGCCCTGAGAGGGCACCTAAATAACCATGCTGGAGTTACAAATCTGAATGAGGAAGAGCATTAACGATGACTCTACATTTTGTTTTTATCTTGTAACAATTGCTTTGTGTTCAAACACGGAGTTCAAATGTCAGTCTAGTCGTCTGACAAATTGCTGCTTATTCGTTAACATTGCGACTGGTGTTTACTTTTATTTTGCTTACTGCAGTGTGTGTGGATTTTGTAAAGTGAACTATGTGGAAATCTTGCAGACAGGTAGCCCTGTTGCGATTCTCTGTGGGTGTAGCATCTTGCACCATCTTACTATTCTCATTTGTGGGGCTCTTTTAACTGTCTTAACCTTGAGAATACTTTTTTGATATGTTTTTAGAAAATTCTGTGAGGGCAATATTGTGGGGAAAATCTGTTTCCGCAATCTTGTTTGAAATGAGTCAAATCTGGTTTTAAATGTTGCACCTTGCACTTTAGAGCTTACCTATCATTTTTAGGTCTCGCTGAGCCCAGCGCATGCGCTGGCTCGGAGAGACATTATGTAGGTGACATTTTTAAGTGCTGCTGGCTGGCCTAGCACTTGCGTGCACATGAGCGTGCACGCACGCAGCTGCCATGGGCTAGGCCAGCCAGCAGCACTCAGAAACGCCTTTAGAGCGTCATCGCGAAGACTTTCGCTTTCACAGCGATCGTGATCGCGATGACTCGTGGTTTTTTGGAAAGCATTGGCCGTGCGCGCACACAACTCCTGCTTCTCCCGCTGCGCGCGCGGCCAATGCTTGTTTTCTTTACCATGTGCTGTGCATGACGTGACACCTTCGTTTAAATGCTGTTTCCGCATTGCATGTGTACCTTGTGTGACTGCCGAAGTTCTGGCACTTGTATATTATCAGACTGCGGTGATGTGTGCCGCCCATGCGATAGCACCCTCATTCAAGTGAAGTTTTTGCAGTGAGTGCTGAAGTTCTGGCACTTCTGGTGGTGTATCTGATTGAGGAGGGCGGTACTATGCACGCTGTGTCCTCTTCATATAAATGGTATTTCTGCGTTGCTCGTGTTCACTAAACGACTGTGGGAGTGGTGGGAGTGTTGCGTCACATGACGGCCACCGACCCTGTGCTTACCCCGCCGCGTCACCTTCCTGTAAGTGCAGTTTCTGTATTGCACGTGTGCACCATTTGACTGTGGAAGACTCAGTGCAGTGGCACGTCACCGGACGGTAGTGGCCCCGCGCTGTCCGTGCCACGTCGCCTTCCCGTAAGTGCTGGCTCTGCATTGCACATTTTCACTATCCGACTGTGGCAGTGGTGGCAGTTGCACGCCACCGGACTGCAGTGGCCCTACGCTGTCCGCGCTGCGTCAACTTCCTGTAAGTGCTGACTCTGCTTGCACGTGTGCACTATCCGACTGTGGGAGTGTCACGTCACTGGACGGCAGTGGCTCCGCGCTGTCCGCACCATCTCCTTCCTGTAAGTGCTGGCTCTGCATTGCATCTTTGAGCTGAGTTCTGGGCCTTTCTAGTCCGGTACAGACTCCACACACATTTAAATATCTATTTGATTGTGGAGTGAATATGTGCACAGATGCTTTGATTGTGGAAACCGTGATGCAGAAGCGGACGCCGCGGGGGCCTCCTCTCCCAGCCCACGCGCTGCGGCGCCACAATGAGTGTACTGATTAATGGCACGGGGCTGGGACTTCCGGCGTGCACGCGGTGGAGAGATATTACTATTAGTGTTATTAAAATCAACCCTATAGAAAATGCCTACAGTCAGTTCACGGCGGGTGCTAGGAAAGCAACTCCGAAAACTCACAGCAAGAACAAATGTTAGAAAAATACCAAAGAAATATAAAGCGCTGCTCTGAGGGCTGGCCCCAGGGAGTGTCCCAGGACCCCATGTATCAAAGGGGTCAGAGACGTTATAAGGGATGGGCAAAGTGGGCTCTGGCCCAGGGCGCCAGGCTTACAGGTGCCCCTCATAGAGCCAGCTCAGTTCTGCAGAGTCTTGCCCTGAGGACCATGAATTATTCTTAAATATATATTTTTAATATTGTTTTCAATGTGGGTGATGTATGAGAGTCTATTGCAGCCATATTTGCAGATAAATGTGTTTGTTTCAGGCAACATCCATACAAAAGTTCTTTTAAATCAAAACAGGACCTCGTATATCTACAGGCTCTCACATAGGAGAAATGGGTTCATTAATATTACTGGCAACAATCTATGTTACAATATTAACAAGCATTTGCAATGCAATAGGTCTCGCATTTGCGAGAGTTTAGGTTACTAGCATTGCAAATAACAATTCCTTTTATTTGTTTTAAAAACCAAAACATAAATAAAAGACATTGTAATTTACAATGCAAATAGCTCGAACTCGCGTAAATGCGAGACCCGTTGCATTGCAAATACTTGTTCCTTTTACATCTTTGCTCCTCCGCTCCCGGTCTGCTGAGGGTTTCCCATTTGTGCAGTGGGAGCTGGGACACGTCTTTGCTTGTTCAGGGTGCCCTGACGGCCACCATCTTGGACAGCGTGCAGCACAGCTGAGTGGCATTTCAGTGCTGTCAGCGTTTAAAGGCAAGTGGGAAAAAAAAAGTAGGGGAACTTTGGGTGGAGAATTAGAGGGCGGAAATAACCTGTGGATTGGATCAGTGGGCGGAGTTAGAGGTGTGGCCAGGATGCGCAAAACATCCCAATCTTTAGTATTTGTTTGGCATTTCACTGACCAGTTACAGCTTATTATGTTATTTAATTCAACCAATGGATAACGATTAATATGAGTTATTGACATTAAAATAAATTCACAAAGTGGGATATGTTTCTAAACACAGAATGTCCCAAATATGCTTAAAAGTGGAAGCACAAGCCGTTTGTTTCCGAGCCATGGAGTTTCTGTCGTCAGCAATATACACAGAGACAATCAATTTTACGTGTGTAAATCACTGTATAGGAAATGTTACCTAAGACAAAGGACTACAAGGTGTAGGAGTTACATGATAACCATACTAGTAGGCAGTATAGTTTAATATTGATTGATCTGGAGAAACACAAACTCAGAATTAAAAAAATTAATACCATGATTGGGGGTCCTCTTTAATAATCGTAATCGATTTCTATCCAAATGAACACTTTTTGCAACATTAGGATAAACAAAGGCTTAGGGAAAAAAACATAACGCTCTAGTTCACACCTTGCAATTTGTATGCAGCTCCAAGATGACAGTCAATAGCTCACTGTTCTTTGTTAGGATTTTAACTTATAAACTGCAAGTAACAAAAGGATCTCACTGACAAAAGCAATAACCCACTGACCTATTTGCATTATGTGCACTTTGTGATGGGCATGGTACATTTGCTTTGCAGCAGGCACATTAACCCTCTGCGCTATCTTTCCATGAGTCAAAACTTCCACTAGACAAAACTCCGATCTCGTTCTAGGAAGAAGTTTATTCACCGGCGTTATCATGCCATTTTTATTATTGCGGAAAATTGCAGGAGGCCAGGAAGGAGGCAGCAAGTGCTTTTAAAACCATAATATACCACGCCCCCACTCAAAGTCAGCACCCGTTGCGGTCACACCGGTCGCACCGCGCTAGAGCCAACTCTTCTCAGGGGTCCTGTGACCTCAGTGTCAGAGTCACTGTTGCTCTAGGGTCTCCTACTTCGTAGGCCTGCCCGCAAGACTGGAGGTGAACATCAGTATGAATTGTGGTGGGCAAGCCTTCAAGGTGAACCCACATTTGACACTGCTAGGGTCCACCTGCTAGGGCTAAGACACCAGCGCTTCTATGGTCTTGCGGGGCCTTCTAAGGTCTAGCATGGGAATGTGCTCCGTCAGGAGGATGGTCTGGGGGACTGGTCATGAAGGCTGAACCTGGTTCCCTAGTTCTAAATTCGGCAGCTCTGCCCCCAGTGCTACATCCACTCCCTCACTGAACACCATACTGCCCCACTGAGAGAAATTCACACTGCCTTCAACTACAATCCAATTTGACCTGCTATAAACAACTGGTGGCGACTCAATTCAAATTACGCACTAGGCAAGAGCAATATGCTGCCTAAAAGAAAAAGTAACAACATCCAGGAAAGAACAAACACTCGTGGGGTATGAAAGATTAGATAAAGCATGTGAAATGTAAGCAGGAACAACATGGTGAACTTAACGCTTTTACAGTCATTATTCAGAAATCAACGAGTATTTTTGCCTGAAAAGTTAAGGACATAACTACAGGGCCCAGAAAGGACCCATTTCAATGTCTACGGCTCATATGCTTACAAAACGTTAGCAGTATGGTTTAAAAAGACGAAATTAGTGAACACAAAGCCGCCGTACACATTTTGTTTTCCAATCCTCCCATCAACCAGGTACTGCAGTACCTCCAGGAATACTGTTCAAAGAAAGACAAGAAAACAAAAGTAGCGCTTCACTGGCATACTCTGTAAAGTGACGCTAATGTGTTTGGGTGTGAATAAAACCAATTGGCCACTTTAAGAACACTCTGTCTTGCTTTTAGTTATTTATTTTCATATTTTGAACCGTTAATTTCCGAAGCTGCACTTTGGAATAGAAAAATGTCAAAAACGTCATTTCCAGCAAAAGTGGTTTTCTTTTTTGCATCTATTTCACAGGGGAACAAATGAACGACGGGAAGAAAGAGGGTGAGAACCATTTTTTGAGTCACGGTTTTCGGTAAGTGAGGAGGGACGAGACAGAAAGAGAGGGAATAAGAGTAAGAAACCGAGGAGGGAAGGGGACACTGTCCTTGTCTTGTCTGGGCAGGAAGCAAGAGACGGAGACCTTTTCCTTCTCTGCTCCCTGACTGTCCCTGAACAGCCTCTAATGTCGAGCCTTCTCTGCAGGCATTGGATATTTCTGACATCCAGGGACACAGGTTCAAAATAAACAAGCATTTACAATACAATGGTCTCGGCATAGTTAAAGTTAGAGCTATTGGCATTGCTCATGACATTATTTTTGTTTATGTTTTTGTTTTTAAAACATTTAAAGAAACAGCATTGTTATTTACAATGTCAATAGCTTAATCACTCAAATGCGAGACCTATTGCATTTGCACCCACACAGAGCCACCCACCCACCCACACACGGACCATCCACCCACAGAGCCACCCACCCACACACACACAGAGCCACCCACAGAGCCGCCCACCCACAGAGCCACCCACCCCCACACACAGAGCCACCCCACACACACAGAGCCACCCACCCCCACACACACAGAGCCACCCACACAGCCACCCACACACAGAGCCACCCACACAGCCACCCACACACACACACACACAGCCACCCACCCACACACACACAACCACCCACACAACCACCCACCCACACAACCACCCACCCACACAACCACCCACACAACCACCCACACAACCACCCACACACACACACACACACACACACACACACACACACACACCCATGGGTGCTGGTGTGCCCTACATGCATTGTCAATAACTGCTGCAACACTCTGACAGGGGCAGTGGCATTGAAAGCTGCATTCTGGTGCCTGGGGTGCCCAGGATTGTGAGAGATCGACAGCGGCCTGTATCATGGCTCTCCTAAAATGGCGGATTGAGATTGTGTGTGGGGGGTGGGAGGGGCCTGGGTGAGAGAAACCGATATTACAACGAACATTGAGAAAGGCACGACTCCCTCCCTAGAGGGTCAGGTGCCTGTCAGTAAAAATGCAGTATTTATCTAGCGCTTACTGCCAAAGGCTTGTGGCTTCGAAGCAGTGAAAAGCAGGTGCTGTTAGTATGACATCGCGATTCTGGTCGATTTATCGACATTGGAAGTATGAAACACCTTAGTGATTTAAATTACGGATTACGTCAGACATAGAGGAAGGCAATTTTTTTAGCCGGAGGTGTACTTTTTGAAGGGGACACTGTCCTTGTCTTGTCTGGGCAGGAAGCAAGAGACGGAGACCTTTTCCTTCTCTGCTCCCCGACTGTCCCTGAACAGCCTCTAATGTCGAGCCTTCTCTGCAGGCATTGGATATTTCTGACATCCAGGGACACAGGTTCAAAATAAACAAGCATTTACAATGCAATGGCCTCGGCATAGTTAAAGTTAGAGCTATTGGCATTGCTCATGACATTATTTTTGTTTATGTTTTTGTTTTTAAAACATTTAAAGAAACAGCATTGTTATTTACAATGTCAATAGCTTAATCACTCAAATGCGAGACCTATTGCATTTGCACCCACACAGAGCCACCCACCCACACACACACAGAGCCATCCACCCACAGAGCCATCCACCCACAGAGCCACCCACCCACAGAGCCACCCACCCACACACACACAGAGCCACCCACAGAGCCGCCCACCCACAGAGCCACCCACCCCCACACACAGAGCCACCCCCACACACACAGAGCCACCCACCCCCACACACACAGAGCCATACACACAGAGCCACCCACACAGCCACCCACACACACACACACACAGCCACCCACACACACAACCACCCACACAACCACCCACCCACACAACCACCCACACAACCACCCACACACACACACACACACACACACACCCATGGGTGCTGGTGTGCCCTACATGCATTGTCAATAACTGCTGCAACACTCTGACAGGGGCAGTGGCATTGAAAGCTGCATTCTGGTGCCTGGGGTGCCCAGGGTTGTGAGAGATCGGCAGCGGCCTGTATCATGGCTCTCCTAAAATGGCGGATTGAGATTGTGTGTGGGGGGTGGGAGGGGCCTGGGTGAGAGAAACCGATATTACAACGAACATTGAGAAAGGCACAACTCCCTCCCTAGAGGGTCAGGTGCCTGTCAGTAAAAATGCAGTATTTATCTAGCGCTTACTGCCAAAGGCTTGTGGCTTCGAAGCAGTGAAAAGCAGGTGCTGTTAGTATGACATCGCGATTCTGGTCGATTTATCGACATTGGAAGTATGAAACACCTTAGTGATTTAAATTACGGATTGCGTCAGACATAGAGGAAGGCAATTTTTTTAGCCGGAGGTGTACTTTTTGAATTTTTAATACCCACCTGGTGAAGTGCTTCGCTCACAAAACTCTCCCGTAGGTGGAATTTGCAAACTCCGGCTGTATCTTGGCCTGGTTCTAGAGCTGTTCTGGAGCTGTTTGTGGGGTACTCAGCTGCGCCGTTGGTGAAGCGGTGCTGCCCAGACAGCCAACCTTTACACCCCCCCCCCCCCCCGAATGTGGAACCCACATCCTCAAGGGTGGTAAACACACCACACGCCCCACACTGTCCTTTCCCCGCCCCAGCCACACATCTGCAGCGACAGCCTCTGCCATACAAGCACACCCCCTCGCACGTAGGGCACACTGCGCCCACCTCTACTCCAGGCCTCAGCCGCCCACTAGGCTGTCTGTCACTCCATGCGCATCACTGCACGCCAGTACCCACACAGGCAGGCCACATCACAACCATAACCTACTCCTCCACCCGAGTCTTCCCAAGGGGTGGCACGCTATCACCCATAAAAGCGCTCTGACGCATCGTCAGGAGTGGAAAGCGCTTTATAATTGTAAATTTCGCTATAACACAAGTGTTTCTCCATTGAACCAGTGCCCTCAGCGCGCACCCGTTCTGTCGCATAACCAACCAATCTGACGTCACTTCAGGTTTAGAGCCATTCTCAGACATCTCTTCATTTGAGGTCATTTGTAAGGCGCTAACTCGTCTCCCCCTTCACTTAGGCACTCTGCCTTGAAGCCGTAAACATCTCTTTGTACATATTTAGGGCTTTTGCTCCTGCTCAGAACGCCCATAAATAATTAAATACACGTTTGTTCGTGCTCGGCTTGTTTTCAGTTAATGCAGAGACCACTTTCCCACAGGAAACGCTTGCAGCCCCTGCGCAGGAAGTGGGCCCACTATGGAGTGCAGCGCGAGCCGAACAGTCTCTTCTCAGGAGAGCAGGGATTGGTTAAAAGCGCTCTGACCGTGAACGCTCGCAGCTGCACGAGTGACTCCGGATTTCACCTCCCTGAAGGCGGTGAAAGGAGGGACAGTGGAATGTGAGATCCGGGGGCTTCTATCGAAAGAAATGGTGGAGATGCCTTTTGATAGAAACGTTTTCTTTGAAAACTTTCCGTTCTAGATTTAACTAACTGTTACTAGCATTTTGACTAGCATTCTGTGGGGAGAGCCCGGGGAAAGACACGGCAGGGGAATCTCAAAAGTCGAAGTATCCTGGCCCTGACAACTCATGGGTGTTTAAAGGCCACACAAAGGAATAAGGTGTAACTCCTCCCCCAGACACAGAGCCATGAACACCGCCGCCTTTCTCCGAGGTCAAGCAGAAATGCCTCGGAGAAACGCAGCGGCATTTTCGGATTCGGGGGCGTGTTTTTCTTTCTCTCCTCTTGCCATTGGCTGGAATGTTTACATTCCAGAGGAGAGAAAGAAAGTAAAAAACGCGCCCCGAATCCGAAAAAGACGGGGCTTCTTTGGAGAGACAAAGCTCTTCTCCAATGGCTGACCAGCATTTAAGAGGCCAGCCAAAGGAGAAGAGGGAAGAAGAGGGGCGGGTTAAAGCCCCACTTCTAAAACATTAAATCTCGCGAGCGAGACTGCGCAAGCGCAGCCTTCGCTAGCCGAGACCTAAAAAGTAGGGGAACGGAATCTATAGATCCCACCCTCTTCGACCACTGGCAGCCTGGCACCAACACACAGCAGACAGTTAGCCCAGTTTTGATTATATCTGAGGCTAACGTGTTGCACCTTCACACTGTGCTCCTTTGAGGGACCCTTTTTACTCTATTAACCTTGAGAATACTATTTTTTGTATGTTTTTAGAAATCTATGTGGGGGCAATATTGCGGGGAAAATCTATTGCTGAAATCTTGTTTGAAATGAGTCAAATCCGGTTTTAAATATTGCACCATGCACTTTGAGGCTTACCAATCGTGTTTGCCTTTGACCTCTTTACTCCTCAGCTCCCCGGTCTGCCATGGGTTTCCCATTTGTGTAGAGGGACCTTTGATTCGTCTTTGCCGGTTCAGTGTGCCCGAACGGCTGCCATCTTGGACGGCTTGTGGCACAGCTAAGCGGCATTTCGATGCTCTCTGTGTTTAAAGGGCAGCCGCTCCCCAGAGGCAAGCCCATCCAATCCCGAATGGGACCAGGGGCCAGGGACCCGGCCTGTTTCAAGTCAGATAGTATAGCCCTTTCACCTGACCAATTAAGAGCACTGCGTCCAGTTTGCCCAGAGGCATGCCAGCCATTGATCAACCTCTTGTAAACATTCTCTCGTTTCATGCATTCTCACAGACTATATTGCTGGTGCTGACATTATTAAGAATGCATGCATCATTAATAACCCCTAAGTAGAGGAGGAGCCTAGCGCGCAACCAAGATGGCCGCGTAGGTGCGAGGCTCCCGAGGACCTCCGCGACCTCCTATCACTATCCTGAACATATCCTGTCCCAGATGAGGGGACTGTGTTGGTGAGCCCGAGCTGAGGTGGCGCCCGTTTTCCGCTTCCAAATCGGACCTCGGACACCGACTTTAACACCGATTGAGGTTTGCGGCCTTCTCCTAGCCGAACCCCGGATTTGCGTTGTGGGGCGATCCAGTGACGAAGTGAATAACAGCGGCGGACAGGGCTTGGTGGCTCGCGTAACCCGCACTTTCACTTTCGCTTTCGTACCCTCCTTGCTGTCTATGCGAGGTTGGGTCACGGGGCTTGGTGTGTTGGTGTGGCCTCGCTGGGGGACCCTGCCTGCCCGCCGGCTGTGATCCGCCCCGCAGATCTGGGGTGGCACCCCCCCGGAGCCCGTGGACCGGCTTGCCCGCCCTTCACGACGTGGCTGGTGCGATCGGGAGACTGGGACCATGGCCACGAAACAAGATGGCGATCGGGCAAAGGTAAAATCGACCCGGCGTGGCGCAGCCCATCAGTCCAACAGCATGGATCGCTATACCCTCCAGAAGGGATCTCCTGAGGTGCCACGTAGGTCCCCTGAGGGCCCTACTGATGCCCCCGATCTGCCCACGGATCTGACTCTGCGGGATGTCATGGGCGCCATCGCCGAGATGAAGGCCTCTGTGGGCCAGCGTTTTGACACACTGGCGCAGAAGATCGACTCGGTCCTCGTAGATGTTGGCCTGATAAGGGCCGATCTCTCCAAGACCAACGACCGAGTCGATTCTTTGGCCCACACCGCATCGGGCCTTACGACAGATGTGGCGGCCCTGCAAACGGAGGTGCGCCGACTTGCTCGGGCGAGTGCGCTGATGGATCGTCGCCTGGAGGACTCCGAGAGTCGGGCCCGGCGGAACAACATCCGTATCATCGGGGTGCCTGAGGGATGTGAGGAAGCGGCGGCGGACCTTTTCGTGGAAGACCTGATCGTTACCCATCTCCAGCCACGGGGGCTGAGTAAATTCTTTGCTGTGGAGAGGGCCCACAGGGTTCCCGGGGGAAGGCCTAAGGTCGGAGCCGCTCCGAGACCTCTCATCGCCCGGATTTTTAATTTTCGGGACAGAGACGCTATCCTGCAATCTTCCAGACTACAGGGACCGATTAGACTTGATAATATGGACATTAATTTCTATCCTGATTTCACCCCTGCGGTCCAGAAGCAGAGACTGAGCTTCCTTGGTGTCAAGCGCCGTCTTCGGGACCTAAATCTCAAATACGCCATGCTCTTCCCAGCTAAGCTGCGAGTGGAGGTGGAAGGTCGCACACACTTTTTTGATCGTCCCGAAGCGGCCGGGGACTGGCTGGATACTCTGTCTGGAGATCTGGATCGGGGTGGTGGGGGGGGAGCGGCCGGGGGAGAGGGCTCGCCGGATCAAGACTGAGGGACTAATATTAGGCCTCGCTCGGGACAAAAATGATGCCACTTTTGACTATACGTCGGATTGTTTAAGTTCCCCTCCTATGGAGGTTGTGTGGGGTCTCTTGGGGGTTCTCCCTCCTCCTCTGGGGGTCTAGTTAGTTTAACTATCTATGGGGCGACAGGCACACTGCACGTTGGGGGGGCTGTTTGGGCTCATGCAGGGGTGCAGGGAGGGGGGAGTTTTGTTGGGGTGGGTGGGCAGGGATGGGGTGTTGTTCGTTATTATCACAAGGCAACCCTTTTTTTGTGTTGGTTCTACTGTGCTCTCGGGGGGACGAATGATGGTTTTTGTGTATGATGGGGGGTAGGGAATTAACTTTGTTGTCTTGGAACGTCAATGGACTGGGGGACAGGATTAAACGAGGTGTGGTCCTACAGTATCTGAAGCGACTCTCGCCTGATGTGGTCTTCCTGCAGGAGACACACCTTATTGGCAATTCCTTCTGCGCCATGAATCGGCGTGGCTACCGCCTCGTGGCCCATTCGGGCTTCACGTCAGGCTCAAGGGGTGTGGGTATCATGGTAAAGAACTCGCTCCCGTTAGAAATTGATGAGGTGCTCCACGACGACAGGGGACGTTACACTGTCTTGGTGGGGAGAATGGAGGGCAAAGTGGTTGTCTTTGTGTCAGTGTACGTCCCACCGGGGCTGCAGTCGACCACCTTTGCAGATCTGGGGCGCCTCCTCCTTGGCCTTCCGGGGGGGCTTCTGGTGGTGGGGGGGGATTTCAACGCGGTGGTTTCTGGGACTGTGGATCGTCACCCCCCTAGGGACCTCCCCCGGGCACAGGCGTGGCTATCCGGCCTCTTGGATACACTGGGATTGGTGGACTGCTGGCGCTTAAAACATCCCACGCAGCTGCAATACACTTTCCACTCGGGGGCCCATGGTAGTCTCTCACGGCTTGATTATGTCCTTGTCCCGGCGGCCCATGTCGGGAGGGTGGGGGAGGTGCGCCATTTGGCACGGGGTATCTCGGACCACTCCCCGCTATTGTTGCATTTTGATGTCTTTCCGAGGGCTGAGAGTAGGGTGGTCCCAATCAATTCCTGGTACCTGCGCGACCCCACCATTCGCGCTGACTTGATTAAATCCCTCCAGCGCTATTTTGAGGAGAATGTGGGGTCAGTGCCTTCAGCTATCTCCCTGTGGGAGGCCTTCAAAACAGTACTTAGAGGGGAGGCCCTGTCCCTTATTTCCCACGCCCGGAGGCGCGAGTGGGAGGAGGTGACCCGGGTGGAGGCTGAAATAGCTGAGCTGGAGGGTAATCTAGAAGATGGGGTGACGGATGCTGCATTACATGTCCTCCAGCTCAAGCAGGCGGCTTATAGGGCCCTCGTTACGGAGGCGGCCAGGGGCCTCAGTAGGGAGCAACAGGGGCGACTGTATGATGTGGGTGATAAGGCTGGTAAACTGATAGCGTGGTTGGATAAAAAGGAGAGAGCGAATCGTGTGGTCCCGCTGATTGAGAAAACGAATGGTGTATGTGTAACTGAGCCAGAAGAAATTGTCTCCTGTTTCGCGGAGTATTTCCACGAGGTGTATTCCCCGGTCTCTTCTTGCTCGGAAGAGGATTCCCGTGCTCTGCTCAGGGATATCGCGCTGCCTTCCCTGTCCGGGGAGGACAGGGTGTCGCTGGACGCCGCTCCCACCTCCGACGAAATCGCCCTCGCCATACGCTCGGTCGCTTCTGGCAAGGCCATGGGCCCGAACGGTATCCCTATCGAGCTGTATAAGCTGCGACCGGATACATTGGCGCCTCACCTCCGCGCAATGTTCCTCGCGGCCCACTCGCTGGGCTCCCTCCCGCTTGACCAACGTCTGGCTACAATTGTGGTGATCCACAAGGAAGGGAGACCTCGGGATCGGGTTACTTCCTATCGGCCTATCTCACTACTGAATGCGGAGCCCAAAATTCTCGCTAAGGTACTCGCCAATCGGCTGGTCGGTGTGGTGGGAGATCTGGTTCATCAGGACCAATCTGGCTTTATTCCCCATCGCAATACAGCCCTTAATCTGCGGCGTTTGCATGGGGTGCTTGCGCGCGTCCCGTTTATACGGGAGCCGGCCATTTTGGCGTCCTTAGACGCCACCATGGCGTTTGACACGCTTGAGTGGCCATACATCTGGGCGATGCTTGCGAAGTTCGGGTTTGGCCCAGGATTTATCAGTTGGGTCAAATTGTTGTATGCGGGCCCATTGGCGCAGGTGGTCGTGAACGGAAGAGTATCGGCCCCGTTTGAGCTGGGCCGGGGCACGCGACAGGGCTGTCCCCTGTCGCCGCTTCTTTTTGCGCTTGCCTTGGAGCCCCTGGCGGAGTGGCTGCGGTGGGAGCCTTCCATCCGTGGTCTCCGTTGGACCCCCGAGTATGAGGACCGCGTATCCCTATACGCTGATGACATCCTTCTGTACCTAGCCTCCCCACGTAAATCGCTTATAGTCCTCGTTGATGTTTTACACTCGTTTGGTCGTAACTCCGTTCTCGTCATCAACTGGGCTAAATCGTGTGTGTATGTTCTCTCTGGGGAGGCTCCTATTCTCCCGCGGGGCTGTCCGATCCAGATCGCCCCGCAGGGATTTCGGTACCTGGGTGTCTTCATTACTCTGGACCCGGAGGCCCGGTATGAACGGAATCTGCTCCCCCCCCCTCCAGCGTTTGCGGGTAGATGTCGCACGCTGGCGGCGCCTGCCGCTTTCGCCGCTCGGCCGGGCGGCACTGTTCAAGATGATGTCTCTGCCGCGTTTTCTGTACGCTCTGCAGAACACTATGGACTTGGTCCCGGCGCGCTACTTCCGTGAGGTGGAGAGTCTGCAACGCCGCCTGTTCTGGGACGGGAGGCCGCGTATTGCTCTGGCTAAGCTGACGCTCCCATGGTTTGACGGGGGGATTGCCCTCCCGGATATTAAACGGTACTATTGGGCCTCCCAGCTCGCTGCCATTAACCACGGCCTCTATGGGCCCGCCTTAAACCCGGCATTTGAAATGGACAAGATGCTCCTGCCAGGTGGCGATTACAATCGAGCGCTCTACTCTAGCGCGCCCGACGCTCGTCTGACGGGCCCCACGCGTGTCATGGTGCAAGTCTGGCACGCGGCCAATGCAGCTATGGGGTGGAAGGACCGTTTGACCCGGGCATCACCACTATACGCGTCTGAGCAGTTAGGTTCCCTGTGGACCTCTAAGGGCTTCGAGAAGTGGGACATAATAGGTATCAGTAAAGTGGGGGATCTTTGGACGAGGGGAGGATTTAAAACGTTCGATATGCTGCAGACGGAATTTCAGTTGCAAGGCAGTGAATACTTCCGGTATTTGCAGGTCCGACATGCGCTGGGCTCCGTCTTCTCGGACGTTGCCTCCATCCCGGAATATTCCCCCCTGGAAGATAGAATGCTGGATGGGCACGTCCCAGACAGCACGATCTCACTTATATACAAAAAGCTGATAAACGACCGCTCGGGCCTGTTGACTGCCCTTCGTGCGACTTGGGTTGCCGACGGGCTGGAGTTGGACGACGAGGACTGGACCTCCGCGGTGGCCTCCCCGAAGGAGGTGGCCATACCGGCTCGCCTCCGCTTCGTCCAGCTCAAGATACTCCACCGGGTCTACATGACGGGGCCAAAGCTTCTGCGTATGGGCTATGCTGGAGATGGGTTGTGTAAGCGTGGGTGTGGTGCTTTGGGGACCTTTATGCATATTTTGTGGGAGTGCCCGGAGGTAGAGGGGTTCTGGTGTGGTGTACATGAGGTGCTGCGACGGGTTACGCATGTGGCGCTGTTGCCTGAAGCGAGGAGATGCCTGCTGAATGTGTGGGAACCGACTGATTACTCAGCGCCGCAGACGTGGTGGGTGACTCTGGGATATATGATAGCCAAGCGTGATATTGCTCAACTGTGGGGATCCCAGAGGCCCCCGACGGTCTCGGCCTGGAAAGAACACATGGACTGGTGCATGTTTCGCGAAAAAGTGGTGTATGTGGCGAGGGGTAAGCCTGGGACATGGGTGAAAGTATGGGGCCCCTGGAACGCCTACCGAGGGGGTATCTGCGCGCCACCGCTGCTGCCTGATCCCTCGCCAGCCCCATCCCCTTAGCCGACTCGTTCCCCCGCTGCCGGGCATTGGGTTCCCCCAGTCCTCGCTTTGCTCTCTTCCCCCTCTTCACACTTCTGTGTATAGTTGGGATCCCCCCTCTTGGGGAGCACGTGCTGCTATTTTTGATTGTGGGTTGCCTTGTGGGTGTGGTTTTAATTTTTGTTGTTCTTAATTTAAAATGAAACCGCATAATGGGGCCTGGATGCTGTGGCTTTTGACATTGTTATCTACTGAGAAATGCTCCTCCTGTAATACCACGTGTTCCATAACTGTATGTCGTATGTTCCTACCATTGCTAGCGGCCGGCCGGAAGGTTGTGGGCCCATACTTGTATACTTTTAAGACCTGTAATAAACGGTTTCAAAAAAAAAAAAAAAAAAAAGAATGCATGCATCCCAGAGATAAAGAATAAGCAGACGCTGACAAGGAGCTGCCTGATTAACAGCCGCTTCCATTGCTTCAACATAAATTGCCACACTCTGGCTAGCCATCAGCTTCACATCCATGATTTTCTGTTGTACGTGGCCCTTGATGCCCTGTTCCTAACATAAAGTTGGCTTCATGAGGCATCTCTGCCAGATGTCATAACCGCTCTCCTTCCTAACTAGGATCCTCAGACGGGATCGTAAAGATAATATAGGAGGCGGCATAGGGATTGTCTATAAAGAAATTTATCAGTGTAAGACAGAGAAGCCACGTTTTCTGGTTTGCGAAGATTTTTTTTTTTCCCATGGACTCACACCCAAATATACGATCTTTGGCATCCTATTTTAATGCCCCCCCCAGCCATGCTGAGTATTGGTCTTATAAAATCCTCAATGCAATTTCTCCTTTTACACTTAAAAGTGGCAACTTCACTTTGCTTGGATACTTTAATATGCATCTTCAGGGTGCCACCTAAACACTCATTCAAATGCTCATAAAGGACCTGGATGCCATGAGTCTTGACCTAATAAATTCTTTCCCCACTCATAAAGCAGTTCATCATTAGGTATGCCCATTCCGCTATTGTGATCCGACCACTTTGCAGTGCCTTTCTCTATATCTTTTCTCTCTTCACCCAGTTGGACGGTAGCTAGGCCCATAGTTATGACCAGAAACTGGGCTAAATTTGATATCTTCATCTTCAATTCATGACTCCAAAAGATCCCACCTCAGCTAACGCAGAAGGTCGATCTAGATCAACCTTTGATCGATTACTGGCTCCGAAATTCCTTAGATCCTTAGATACAACTTTGCAAGCCATATTGAAACCCCTGCCCAAGCAGCACCCCCTGGTTCAACGAGTCCTTACAGGCAGAAATGAAACTCTGCAAGTCATTAGAAAGGATCTGGAGGAAGCAATATGACATAAATTCAAAAACAATATACAAATTAGCTCTGAACCGGTACCATTCGTACTGCAGGAATGCACTCACCTTGTTCTACTCAAAAAGGATTTTCAAGCACAAAACTGCCCCTTAACACTTTTAAAAGTGGTCCGAGACCTGTCTGACCCCAGCAACACCGCTCCTTCTCCCTCAGTGACACAAGTTCGTTGTGAGGAGCTTTCTGGCATCTTCATTAAGAAGATGGCTGGCATTCAGTTCACTCTGGCCATGACATAGAATGACTACACCCACCTCAGGATCAATAGACTTAGCCCTAACTTTAGTTTAACCCACATAAGGGAAGAAAACCCCTCAGTGATAGGCAGTTTACCTGCTAGACTATAGTCCCTACTTCCATTGGACTACCCCCATTTGATGGACTTACTCCAGTAAATCAAATCAGGTTTACCATTAGATCCTCTTCTCCCAGCCAAACTGAACATTTTAAACCCGCTTTTAATTCAGCTGGTGGTCAAACTCTTAAATTCATCCCTACGTGATGGGCATTTGCAGAAAGCATGGAAGCATGCCATGGTCCTCCCCCTTGCTAAATAAATCTCACTTGGATATGGACAATTGGTCCAATTATAGACCCATTTCATTGTTACCCATCTCCTCTAAGATGCTAAAAACACATGTAAAGCCCAGATTACTTAATTTGTGGAGACCCAGGCCGCTCTTCAACCTTCTCAGTCATGCTTCAGAGCTGGGCACAGCAATGAATCCCCCATTCTAGGAGTCACATCTAAGGCAGCTCCTGTACATGGGTGGCACAACAGTGCTTATTTTATTAGATCTCAATATTGCTTTCGATTCTTTGTCCCATGATATTAGTTGAAAGACTGACCCAACTGGGCCTCCAAAGCATGGCGCTTCCTTGGTTATCCTCCTTCTTGTCGGATTGCACTTTCCAGGTCTTTTTGACAAGTGCAGTGTCTAGATCACACCCACTCACCTCATGAGTTACCACAGGGATCCTCCCTCAGCCCTATGCTTTTTAACATCTATATTCGCCCTCTGGTGGACCTGGTGGAAAGCTGTGGACTGACACTGTTTTAATCCGCAGATGACATCCAGATTACCTTTCCTGTAACATCCGGCCGGAAAGTTAACTTGGAGGATTTTAACTCCTTCCTCTGTCTTGTCTCCACTTGGATGAACATCAACTCCCTGAAATTAAATGAGGAAAAGACCGAGGTGAAGGTACTGGGTAACAACCCCCAGCTTTGGGAGCCCCACCATTGGCCTGCCATGCTGAATATGCCACCCACATCCACTGAGAAAATTAGTGGCTTAATTCCACCTTGCCCATGAAGCCACAGACTTCCAAAGTTGTCTTCACGTGCTTTGCCGCCATGAAATGGCTCAAGAAGATACTGTGGATACTTCCTTTTTCTGCTCTAAGAACAGTTATCCTAGCCTTGATGCCATCTAGGCTTGACTACAGCAATATCTTGTCCCTATGGGCAGATAAGGCAGTGAGTGATAAGATGCCTCCAGGTGGTCCAGAAACTGGCTGCAAGGCTCCTATTTCACCTACTTAATTACTCCCCTGCATCTGTATTCTTCACCAACTCCACTGTCTCCCAGTGGATAAGCGTATAAATTTCAAAGCACTCTGCTTCATGCACAAAATCAATGCCAGCATGGGACCACGGTACTTGCAAAAATTGATAGTTCCCTACCTTCCCTCTCGTGCCTTGCACTCAAGCAACCAACATATTTTTACAGTTCTGAGAGTCAAAGGAACCTGGATGGGCCGCCGCTCCTTCTCGAATCTGGGACCCAGGTTATGCAACTTCCTTCCCGAGACGCTATACTTGCCTATCTGTCTTTCTCAAGGAAATAAAAACCTGGCTTTTTTAGTCTCTAAAAGCTGCTCTACCTGTCCCCTAAGCACTAGAAAACCCTCCAGGTAGCCATGCGCTATACAAGAACGCAATAATAATGTGAAATGAAAGGCTGTAGGATGTTGTTTTCTTTTTAAACACAACAAAATGTAACCACCTATAAATGAACTGTAAACGTTTTGTGTAATAACTAAACAGGAAAGTACAAACAAAGCTCTTGTTCATTATTCTAAAGTATCATTGGAAATAAATATTTTAACAGGATCAAAACAAATCGAGACACTTTACTTGGTCATGCTCAAACGACAAATATTTGCTGACGCCCATTATCATTTGTGCGCTGTGTAGTTTTATCAGTAAAATTGTATGTCTGTACAAATTTAGTGGTCATTACAATGGAAAATGTGCTGTCTGTTAATGTCAGTGGCTACCACACCATGCTTTAGTAAAATATTTTTGACAGTGTGTTCCTAAATGCAGCAACATTTACATATTACACCACTACCTCTCTCATGCTGAGTGGGCGTGGTTTATTTGCAACAATTGTTCCTTGTGTGATGCTTGGATTTTTCAGAATCCCTATGAGTTAAGTGATGTAATATTGGTGGCAACATCATTAGTCTGAAAATTGTTCCAGTGTCATTGCCTACTAGGGCCACAGAAGCTCTTACAGCACTGGGAGCTTGCTCTTAGCTCCGTCCGATACCCTCAGGTGCAGGAGTTAGACTCTGCGCAGCAGAATATACTGAAGCACCTGCAGGGGCACTACGTAGGACTCATTGAATGGCTGAGTGGTGCACAAGCTCACTTTTTCAAATGCAGAGTGTACCATTCGGCCCTGGCTCCCTGATACCAGCAGAGGTCAAAGAAGAAGTCATACTCATACTGCTGGGTGGCTTCTGAAGTCAAGACAGTCACAGTAATCACTGTGCTCACCCTGACGGATAGAGGGCAGACAATGGCATTTAGCAAAAGAACATAGACTTATTAAGGACAGAGTGCTGGAACCTGGAAAATGAATGATTTGAGAGTTGTTTGTTTCATTTTATGATGAAAAATATGCAAGTAATTTTAAGCAACTTCTTGGAGTAGCTAATGCACAATTCCTCCTTATTAAAACCAGATGTAGATATTCTTCTGAAATACGTGGAAACTGACCAGAATCTTGGAACACAAGATGTTGCTCCCTAGAGGAAGCAAGATAATGAGAGAGGTGGAACTCGAGTAACTGGTATACACATTACGTTAGTAGAGTTCGGCGAGCCAACTAGTTTACCGGGAGAGCCGAGTTAAGGGTCTGTCTTGGCTCTAAGAGCCCAGGCATGAGCTGAGCCATGGGAATATTTGGCATGGAAATATTATTCAAAAATATGATAAAATGTCTTCAAAAATCAATAATGCATATTTCTTTGCAATAATTTTTACCTCAGTACTTCAAATTATATAACTCCATTTAGAGGCATTTATTAAAAGTGATCATTTTTTAAAAATTCATGTTCCCAGCCCCCATTACAATGAAAATACCATTAGTGCTCTCAAAGGCAAATCAGTTGTCTTGTGCACCCTCTGTGTGGGTTGCATTTCTATTTTACACGGAGCAGCATCATAGTCCATTAAGTCAAACACACGAGAGATTTTTGTACAGCACACATACTCATGTATTTCAAGGTTTTCTCTTATGCAATAATAAAAAAAAATAGGACGCAAAACAAAATCAATTGCCAAGGAGCACGCAATTTGGTCATGTGGTGACGTGGATTGATCCCAGGTTTTCTGGTCTCATACTGTGTAGTTCAGCCACTAGATTGGTTCCCGTTCTCACTCCTGTTTGATGTTAAAGTTTAATGCTTTGTCTTTCCTTCTTGGTGCACGAGGGAAGAGTGTGGGTAGCAGGCAGAAGCTAAGCTCATTTTGGTCTTGAAGGTACAAGATGAGTTTGAGCTGAACCAGAGTCTGGCATCCAGCTTGAGCCTTCAGTGGCTTTACCACTTGTTGACTTTACTTTGGGTATTTTGTATCTGAAATAAGCTTCCAGAGTGACCCTTGTTGTGTATGTGAGGATATCTTAGCTTGCTCTGCTGATGACCATCTTGTACCTGTGCTGCATGGAAGGGGAGCTTATGATGCTGCCAAATGTGGCACATTGTGTGTGTGATGCTTTCCATGTTCTGCACATGTGAGGGAAGCTTACATTGTTTCTGACCAGATAGGTATGTGTGCTGTGGATATGAGGGAAGCATGAACTCCTTCCAGGTGAGGTACCTGTTTTGTGTGTGGAAATATTGCTATGTGTGTGATTCAAGCATGCACTCATACACTCCAGTGCCTCTTTACTTTGTACCTAATTTAAAATGCTACATCTTCATTGCATCTAAGGGATGCATTAGATGGTTCTGCCCAGTGCCATTCTTTTATCCTGTCTTCAAAGGAAGTTTACAGTGGCCCTTCAATACCACACTTGTTCCAGGTCTTTGAAGGAAGTTTGAACAGGCTGGCCCTGTAGTACCACACTTGTTCCAGGTCTTTGAAGGAAGTTTGAACCGGCTGGCCCTGTAGTACCACACTTGTTCCAGGTCTTTGAAGGAAGTTTGAACAGGCTGGCCCTGTAGTACCACACTTGTTCCATGTCTTGGAAGCAAGCGTGCACTGGCCCTGATTACCACATGTGTTCCATGTGTTGTAATGAAGCTTTCACTGACTAGTCCTGCAGTAGCATACTTGTTCCAGACTTGAATAAAACTTGCACTGGTTGGCATTGCAGTTGCATCCTTGTTCCATGTCTTTACTGGAAGGTTTTGATGCTCTTGACCAGTGCTTTTTGTCTTTTGCATATGAAACATGGAGTCCATGCACTCATGCTCCCTGCGCTCTATCGTTTTCCATGTGTTCCAGCTCTGACCAAAAGACTGGATTAGAGAAGAGCTATTAATCAGACCGGGTCATTCACATATTCGTTCAGCCCTTCAAAACCGCAGACACACAACTTTGCAGTGGATTTGCCCTGTTCAGCCATTGACTTTGTTTAGTAGACAACCTCTTGCATTTAGAATGTCAGATAGTCTGAGTAACAGTAATTTGCCTTCTTACTCTGTGTTACTCTGGACCTCAGGATATATTTATTATAGTTCATCCCTCAGCAACTCACCTGCAGATGCATGCTAGTGATAATTGAGTAACGAGAGTACCAGCAGCCGCACTGCCAAATAAAAACCACAACGTTTCTTACACCAATTATGTGTTAAACATAGTGGGGAACCAATAAGGGAAGTAGATTTCTGAACTTGTGCCAATGACAACAAGTGCCAAAACCTCGCTTTTTAGATCCAGAGGTATATGATACCTTTTATGTGCCTAATGTGGCTTACAATCGGTTATTAAAACAAAATTGTATAGCACAGAATTCAGTGTTTGGCAAGCACTATAGCAGGTACATTTATATTTTGCTTGGGGGTTGAAAAGTCCTTGCACCATTTCTGGTATTTACCCATAGTGTATTTGAGCTAAGCAGTGGTGTTGTGATCTGCGGTAGATTGTACCTATGTGTTTAACCCTGGTGGATATATTTTGGTGTGACCGTACTTTCTCTAGATCCGTACTTTCTCTAGATCTACTTGATGTGGGACCAATAGGCTGTTTGTTGCAGTTTAAGTTGTATGGCCAATTTGTATTTTGCTTTCCCAAGGACCGTGCTTGATTCCAACCCCACAGTACCTGAAGTTTTCATAACAAGTACTTTTGACCCTAAACCCTATTGGCACGCTGGCATCGATGCATCCTTTGATCCATCTTTGTACATTCAGCACCAAGCGTTAAGAGCCTCAGGAATTGAATTGCATGTCTATCAACTGGACACGTAAGAACATCTTCACCAATACTCTTAGCCCTTTTAGTACAAGCTGCATTACAACATTCTTACTCTCTTACCCTCAAATTCCAATACATATCGAGTTGAGCCCTTACAAAGAGGCACATTTGCTGGTGTCTCATTATTTTAATTTCAGTTCACTTGTTATTCATCTTTGCTTCCAAAATAGCAGTGCAAGAAAGTTCCAGTTTGTAGCTGTGTCCCCAAACATGGAAGACTGTGCAAGAAAGTATTAATTATTATAGTGGGATGTGAATTTGATATTGCTGATTCTTCTCTCATGCTGGACTACAAACTTATGATTTTATGTGTTTCCTTAAGTGCCTGGTCGATGTGGTTTTCACACATATCTAGCATATGGGTTAAATACACACCAGCCGATGCTCTCCCTTCCCTGTTAAGGAGAAATATTCCCATAATCATATTCAGCCGGTCTCTACCATTCTGTGGAGTGAGGTGATGTCATCACAGATATCACACAGCCGAAGACCTGCCTTTAAGAAAAGCCAATAATTCTACCAAACATACACTAACTAAAATGCTGCTAATATAGAAATAACATCTGACTTAGTTAACAGCAATTATTCATGCACTTAGAAAACTCACATTGACACCATATAGATCTCAAGAAACAAATGCCTTCCGTTGCATGACATTGCCATGCTGTCTGTGACATGTTAAACCAGAGATCTCGAAAGTCATTTTCTCTAATTGTCTTGCATGCGGAAAAGTAACACACAGGATTTACCTGTGTGCCTATATGTGATTGGCACTATAGTGTAATGTAGGCCCCCAGCTGCTGTCATGCAAAGGGCCCCAAGTTGCATTTTGCCTACTTCTCTCAGTGTGGTGGTGTGGCCATAGGACATTACGCTGCAACCCAAAGCCAAGTTTGCCAGAGGGGTTTATTCCTCAGGATCTAAAAGGTGTTAATGTGGTTGTTTCTTTTGTGTTCGGATCAGTTAATAACTGCTTATGATCAATCTTGTGAGTAACGATTCTTGCCGAAGCGAGGAGTATTGCTTTTAATGTAGGCCTTTCACATTGCCACGTTAGTTACAGCTGGTTCACAAAGCTGAGAGACAGTGTGTGCTCTCACAAATACAAAAAGAGAGGCCCTAAATGGGCTTGGCCCTACTAACATCCAGGGCCAAGCAATCGGCTGCCTCTCGTCTTATCCACTGACACCACTTCAGTGGTCTTAAACTGGCTGAAAGTTCCTTGGGAGTCCATCATCCTAGATCCTGAACCATGATCGGTGCCAAGCTGAAGGCAACTAACTTGAGTTCAGGAAAGCTGAACTTGTGAGAGCGGCGTTAATTGATACCAAAAGCGCCAAAGCCGTTTCTGGGGTCGTGCGCAGGCTCGGACTGGCCCAGGGCACTCTGGCAGTGCCCGAAGGACTGGTCTCGCCGATCAGTGTATGGGCTGGTTTTCTCGCAGTATGTATGTGGGCCTGTTTTGTGGACTTCTAGGTCGGTTTTTACTGGTGATTTCCCTATTATGACCACAAACATGGCCTACAGCAAGCCCAAATGCATGCAGTCTCCCATACCTTGCAAAACACTTTTATAGTGTGTCTGTAGCAGTTGAACCTGCCCTGTTTTGGAAACACGGACCACGTTTTTAGCTCTCTGAGTCACCAATGGGGGGCACGCTTTTATTTCTATTTGGAGCCTGGGCCCATTGTCTGTCCCAGTTCCTTACTGGTCATCTCTCCATCTTTCTGAATCCCCCTTCCGGGCGCTCAGAATTCATTCACCCAGGTGCTAAATGAATGTCAGATTAGATGCTGGCTAGAAAGCACGCTGTTTGGACAACAGTCGATCCAATGGACGTTCCCTCGCTTCCTTTGTGAGAGATTGCATTGATGGCTGTGCAAAAGAGTAAATACAAGCACATGCATCGCGTGTTCACGCTCGCCCACTTTGCTCTAAACGTTTTAAGTGCAGTTTACGTCGGTGCCTGGTATATCATTCAACCACCGTGGCCACTTATGTGTAGCGTTTGCTTAAAAATGAAAAACTTTTTTTTTATTTGTTGTCAAGTTCGTGGAAAATGCTCTCTCTTCACCTTTTCCGTGCCTCCCCTCCCCCGACTGCCTTCCGAGACAAGAGGAAGGGGCATTGTTCCTCTGTATCCTGCACCTTTGTCAAGTTTAAGCCCCCCGAAGAAGAGAGGGTACAAAGCCGCCCCTCCCCTGCTTTCCATGAATGCTGCTAAGCGCTTCCCAGAGGTGGAATGTGATACACCAGGGTGAGGCGGAGGTCAAGAACAAACGGCCCCTCTGACCTTGCGCTTAAATTAGACTCCGAAGCAAGCTGGAGTCATTCCGGAGGAAATGTCCAACATGCCGGAGCTTAAAAAAAAGACGAGATAAAGTGACCTCTGGCTGCAATTAGATAAAGCACAGCTAAGGGGGTTTATTAATGCTAGTATTCTTCGACAGGAGGCCGTCTTCACCGGATCAGGTTGCGCTGTCTTGGCTCTGGGGATGCTGAGCACAGGTGATGCATGTGTGAACCTGCATGGGATATTTTGTAAACTCATTGATCGGTTAATCTTATTTCTGGTCTCTTTTTCGATCAACAGACTGGCTGGTGGGGACTTTAGTTCCTGCTGAAGTAGTGATCTGGCTTTAAATTACTTTTAGTTGTCAGTAAAGTGATTCCTCGCCATGCTTCTCACTTTGGAGCTGACTGTTAATGCAGCAGGTTCAGAGGTAGTTGAAGGGCCCGCTTGCCTCAATGGATGACTGTTTTTTGCTTCCTTGTCGGTTGCACGGGGCCATACAGATGTGCTTTCACTAAGACCCATGCCACCCTGGCTATAACAATGCCCGAGTATCTCAACAAAGTGTTACAAACCCGTCAGCCAATCAGACTGGTGCCTGACATTCCAGGAGTCTTCATCCCAAGAACTCACAGTTTATAGGCAAATCACTCTAACTCCGGAATCTAAAATGGTCTGAAACCGACCTGTCCTGCTCCATTCATGGCTTGTAACTTCTCTGGCAGATTTCTGCCAGAGAAGAAGTGGGTGCCACTGAAAGGCAAGTACTGCATGGTCTAGTCTGGAATTCCAAGATGTCTATAGACTGTTTTGTCTGACCAAAAATGGACGTTTTGTGGTGGTGGGTCCGAACAGGAGAGACTTCTAATCTTTGACATTATGTTCTATGAATTTTCATGATTTTAAAGATTATTGTATATTTTGTGTTGCTAATGGTCTTATTATGACTCTCTTCTCTGCACATTTTTAACTTGTTTGTTGTTGTGTCTTTGTGCTTTTATGGTTACTATGTCATCCGAATAAGGTTTCTTTGATCTTGAATTTGAGAGACTTCTATTAGTGTATTCGTTTATGTAGTACAAGTTCAGAGTTCTGTGGGTGAATGTCTAAACTCCACTCCTGCCCCTATATTTCTCAGAGCAGAACGTGCTGATGTGTTTGTCTAAATAGCTCCAAGGCTAGTCCCGATAAGTGATTTTTTTTTAATATTTTCTCTTTAGCCTGCCCAAAATGCTTTTTGATGTGTATTTTCCAATTACCAGCTCTTCAATGCATCACAGGGTTTTGCTGACAGCCCTCAAAGTTTTTGAATTGGAATACAAATTAAGAGGAGATATTGAATGTGATGATAAGAAAACCAATTGGCAGTTCCATGGATCGAGATACTCATTGTTAAAATGGCCTAATTTCTTTTATTTTCATAGGCTTACTTGGTAATTAACTGGGCTTTAAAACGGAACAAAATTTCCCTGCTCAGCAAAAAAGTTGTTTCGTGTTCCTCCTATGTAGATGGGAAAGCGCTTTCTAGACCCAGAGGGTCGGTAAACTTGGTAGCAGTGGGGTGCCCGAGCCCACAAACACAAGGGGCTCTGAATTCAGTAGCATAAGTCAGCAATTGAGACATATCTTGGCAGCGGGTACACATTTCTGCCTGTGCGTTAAGTCAATAGTCAAAGCTGTAACATGGCTGTGTTTAAAAGCACAAGCTCGTGTTCCGTTTTTCTTGGCACCTGCTCCTGCGCCTTCCAAAATGGATGGCTCCGTTTTCCAGGTCTAGAATTGCCAAGTCTTGTTTACATACTGAACTCTTGGGGAATGTCATTCGACTTTCTGTATTAAGTCAGTTGACATTGTACCCTCGTGTCCCAGGAGACTCTTCCATTTTACCCTGAAATGGAAGCCTGTGTTTTGATTAGACGAACTTGAACCTCTGGTGTGTCGACGTGCAATGCATTTCCCAAATAGATTTGTTTTCTCTGTTTTTGCTCCTGAATAATTCGTGAGTAAAGGAACGTTTTCGTTGCCCAGTCTCCACTTGTGAAGGGTTTTGCATTATAAAATGAACTACAGTATAAATATCTGGCATGATTTTATGGAAACAAAAAGGGAAAGAAAGCAGTACATTCTCAAACACACACTTATCTGAACAAACTTTTATCAAAAAAACATACTTTAATAGATTTTTGATCATTGATGCTTTGGCATAACAGAAATGCCAAAATAAAAGCAAGGGCATTGCCCCTCATCTCTTGGTTTGGTTGTTAAATCTGTAGCATAATTATCAATAGTGCAGTAGGTGCACCTGCACCGGGGCCCACTCCACAACAGTTATTGGCTGTTTTTTGAGTTGAAGATTTGTCTTTCAATTATTGTGGTGACATGGGCTGTTTATTTCATATTTGATGCAGTGCAAAGCTATCCTTCCGGTGTCACCTACAAATGGTCACGTTAACACAATACACATTACACAGAGCCTCACACACCATCCAGCTTCCAACACAACTGCGTAGTCTTATACTTGATGGATCACACCCAGATCAGTGAGTAGTACAGTCTAGCACAGTGTCAACATACCGGCTACTATAAGGCAGGTAAACCTAACACAACCTTAAACCGACAACACACAAACAACATTGCCTGATATAACACCAACATGGGTTGTGATGCATATACAAGAATACTATGCCAACGCAAAGCATTAAATAATTACCACCATTACAAGGGAAAAGTCCTTAACCACACTCACCCATGCACATAAAATATAACACAAAGTTCTTCTAACATCAAATTCACAATATTTTCCCACTAAATCGTATGCAAATTGTTGACGCTTGACACTGTGCACATACGCTTTTAACTGCTCATAACCAGGTGCCAAGAAAAAAAATGCATGGTCAAATACTGTTTTCCAGGTGTGATTGGATGGCTTTCCCAGAACTGCACCCAGATAGTGAAGGCGCTGCATACTCTCACAGTAGAGGCGGGTGCTATACAAAGTCAGATAACAAAGAGCCAGTGGAGCTCTTTAGTGAGATGGTTTTTTAGAGCAGAAGCATATTAAACATGCAGTGCTGTGAACACAAAAGTCTTGTGTGTGGGGATATTAAATGGAGGACAAGAACTGATGATGCGAGGGGAGCTGGGTGGAACATAATGTGACCATACTGGATAGCACGTTGGACAGTTGGTTCTCACATTGCACCTATTACAAGTTGAGGCAGGGGGAGTTAAAACCACTTGATTCTATTTGGATCAGCCGCCCACCGCGGGACAAAGACGCCAGCCACAAAGTAAACCATTGATACTTCGCGATTCAGATAAAGGGTGTTAGAACAGTGCTGCCCATGTCATTTTGTTTGGCTCTAAGGTCGACAATGAGTTGTTGATCAGCTGGTCTGTGTTGTCTGGCCTTGTGTAGCGATAGTGTATTTTGGATCTTGATGCCAGTGGCCCCGTATGTTGACATCTGTCAATGATGTAAAGTACATGTCCAGCAGATCAGCACCTTCAAGCTGAGGTAGCGTTAGTTGGTGTCCTGTTGATCCTCTGTGATTTCCGCCTGAGTTTGCCAAGATACCATCTAAGCATGAAGGCAATCGGGTAAGACATGCACCATTCCCACTCATTCTTCCCCTGCTTCCTCTCACACAGTGTAAAATGTTGAGTACCCTCACCATGTCATCTCTGTTGACAGCTGGACATCAGAAATTAGCAGCAATAATTCTGGTCAGATTGCATACTGTGCGACAGAAACCGCAGCAGCAGAGTATGGGCAGTGAAGCCACAGGCCACACTCTCTAGTAGGCATAGAAGATTAGATTCAATAAAACCTGCATCTTCTGAAGGGAGAGCAACGGTATAGGAAGGTGAAATCATGTTGTTTGGACCTTTGAATCAAATCTTACTTTACCTTTTTATTACAACTACTGAAGCTGCATTTTAAGATGAGTTCTTCTGCCTTAAATTACTAACAACGCATTTGCTGAGACATTAGAGAGGTTTTGGAACCAGCATTTACCAACCATCGAAGAAACATAATTGCACAGAAATGTTTCCATGTGGCTATGTGAAATCATGCTACAATAGCGCATCTGGTTCTTCTCTGCCACTAACTAGTAGCATCTGCCAGTCCCTCATGGCAGCAGTGAGCACTGATCTTTAAAAAGTTACCCAAGAGGTCCTGGGTTGCTACCACGAAGGCAACGTGTGTGTCCATAGTGTATAAGCCTCTTCATGGTAAAGCTGTATGGTTATCTCTGTCCATGTCGCTGCCACATATGTGGCCTGTGTACTGTTTTATACATGACTGTTGAAGTTAGAGGATACGGTCTTCATACAAGAGTCTGTAGCCACTAGGGTCGGAATTTCTTTTAATGATTGGTCTTTGAGACGCACTGTTCACATCCACCTAAAAATAAACACTTTTTACAGTAAAATAGCTGGTTCAAAATGCACTTTTATTTATTTAGCTATTTATTTATCTTTCAATAACTCCTGTTTAGCTTGCCTGCACTTGGGTGATTTATTTTGAATAATGATTTATACACTCAAAATGACTGCCAAATGTGTCGATGCCAAGCATCAGAAACCACCAGCTCAAATTAAGACTTTTTCTTTCTACATTGTTTCTAACATATTCCGATTGCTTACCATCACAGAAAGCCTTCTCTACTTATACTTCTAAAACCCTGCACTGGTATTATATAATCTATCACAATGTAAAAGAAGTAAATGCATGCAATTGTTTCTTGAGAGCACAAGATTGATGGCAATTAACTAACAATAACCACCAGATTAACCACTAACTCTGGGTTACAGATTAGTATGCTACTCACTGTAAAACACTTCAACTCCTCGTCAGGGGCAGTAAGCACTATATAAATCCAATTACAATTATGCTCCCAGGATACAGCAATAGGAGGTAGCTCCTTTAAGGGCTCTGTAACTCCCTCTGTGCTTTCAATCCAGACCACACACCAACATTCTATTACGTCATTCATTCTCAGTATTCCAGACATCAGCTCACGCATATAAGGGTTGGGAACACACACAGGATATACTACAATGAGTCCTTATTATCCACCCAGAAAGTGGCAGTTTACTTAAAGGTCACACAGTAGGGTTCAATAGATACTCCTTCATACCATGAGAATGATCTCAACTTGTTTCAGGTGTTCGCCCATATAGAGGGCTTCTTCTTTTAGTGGATCCCTAAAGTAGGCATTTCTAATGTGTGCTCTCTGCTAAATTGACTAGGATTTATCGAGTGAAAGAAGCTCGGCCACAGTCAGCGTTCCTTATTGTCATTATGGTTCTGCAGGAGAAAAAACTAAAATTGTGGTCAGTGGTAGAAAGAGGTAGGAAAGCATCCCCTGACCTAGGGAAGGTTATGTTGGGCATGGGACCTAGAAAGGTAGATATTGCCACCCAGAAATGATTGAATAAAAAGCTCATGGTTATCAGTGTGTTATTCATGGTGGTGCCTCTGGGTATGAGATCCAATGTAGACATGAATTTTGATTATGCCCTCTTCAAATTTACATCAGGCCCATTGAGTGAAGCCATTCACCACAATAGATTTTCTGCACCGTTGTGGCTCTGTCCAGAACAGTGGATTCAAAAGTCACAACTTCCACTGCAAATGCACAGAGCCAAAAGTCCATGCTGAGTTCTGTGGACATATAGCCTTGGGGCTTAATAAAAGGCAAGGCCACGCGCCCGGCCCTTGATGTGCATCACCAGCATCAGTGCAATGTGAGGTACACCGATGGGTATAGGTGCATGACCTGATCCTGTATGTCCATAATGCCACATGCTTTCAGTAGATAACAGATAGGTCAGCAAACAGTTTGCAGCCCCAGTAAAGTCATTGCTGATGCCAGTGGTGTTCTAATATGTGATGACACAATGATGTCATTAGTTATGTTTGTGATGGTGTGTGATATGTGTGAGGTTATAAGCAGTCTCAGAAGGGAGAGGTATGATTCTGTTGTAATAACTGACACATTTGTGCATTTCAGTTTTAAACAAAACATAATGTTTCTTCAACTATAACATTTTATCAATGGTATGTGAGTGATTAGCCACAGCTTGAGAACAAACTCGCACATAGGTGTGTGTGTCATGGGCCCAAGAGTTAATGAGTCGCATCATTGTGCTCTATTTTGTGACTACTGGTCCCACTATGAATTTTTTCTGTGATAATAGGATAAGCATACAAGTGGTCGATTTGTTTGTAATCGGTAGGGAAACATGCTTTTTAATTAAAAGGCAGCTGACTGATGTGACGGTGAGGATGGCTTGTTTCTTGTAAACGTGCAGCTCAGAGTGTAATGAATGTAGATCTTTGTGGATTCAAGGCGCAGGTGCATAAGACAGCCAGAGTTGTGTTGGTCTCACCTGCCCTTTTCACCCGCACAGTGATTGATGCCGTTGTATGACTTTTACCGTGTGCATCAGCACTTGCCTGTGTGCACGCCATCTGGCAGCCGTGTGTCTGTGGAAAAGCACTTGGAGCTTTTAGAAACCCATCCACGTCATCAGTCGCCAACAGAAAGACTCGGAAACTACCTCTAGTAATGCATCATTCCGCTGGAAGATTCTGTTTCGGTTTTTAATCGGATTGTTCTGCGGGCTCACAGAGAGATTGATGGTCCTGATATCCGTGGACTGATCAACCTTTCAGAACCGCACCTCCTCTCGTGTTCGGCCGAGGGACGCCGCTTTGATTTATCTGCAGAGTCCTACAATTGGGGCGCAAGCACCCGCTGTTGTCTCCTCGTGCTTACAATCCGGCCAGGATCGTCCCCACCTTTGCCTATTTGTATTCGGCGGCGGCTGCCGGCGCTCTGCCCTCGTGTCTTTGTGCCATTAATCTGCCCCGCAGGCCTGGGCCGGCGATTACTCCGAAGAGGCGATTTCTATTAATCAGACCACGGCTCTGGATGCTCTCTGTTGTAGCAGCTGGTGTTCTTCTCATGCTGGGGTTCATAGCAGCTGTTCAGGGTTTCCCTGTGTACAGATCAGCCCCTCGGGCGTGTACTGAAGTGTGTAGCGGAATTTAAAAAACATTTAAGGAACTTTGCCCTCCAGTAGTCTTTGAACGCCAGGGTCGTGACATTTTTTTTAAATGGTGAAACTGATGCATATGGTAGGTTACCAGGGAGCTCCACATACATTGAAGATCATATATCAATATTTTATCTTTCTTTATAGCAGTGGTTCTTAACCTCTGGTCTGTGTAACTCTGGGGGGTCCGAGACGCCAACTCTGGGGGTCTGCGACTGATCAAATAAATATCTATATATATATATATATATATATATCTCCACCTTCATGTTTAGCTGCACCCAAGCCTCTTCCACGGCGGGCACACAGCAGGGGTAGCTACCCCCATAAATCCACAAAGAAACCAATGCGCAACTCCTCGGTAGAGGCGAAAATCAACACTGGAGCCATGGCCTCTGTTCCGAAGTGTGTTTATTTAGTCAACACTAGGTCAAACGACATTCGGAGTTACCTCACTCCTTCACAGGCCCGTGAAAAAGGAGTGATGTAACTCCGAAACGCGTTGGGCCTAGTGTTCACTAAATAAACACACTTCGGAACAGAGGCCACGACTCCAGTGTTGATTTTCGCCTCTACCGAGGATTTGCGCATTGGTTCCTTTGTGTGTATATATATATATATATATATATATACTGAAAGGTTGCCTTTTCTTGAGATACACTCTCGAAGTCGCTTCGTTGGAAAAGCACAAGCCGTGCTGCAGGACACGCGGTACAGGTTTCTGCCTATGCGTTTCGGGCACACACCCTTCTTCCTGGGCAGTTCATATAAAAATCAGCAAGCGTGAGGCCACCAAGTAAATCCTCATTTAATTAGCACCAAATGCGGAGCATGGTCACACTTTTTTCCTGTTGGAAGGAGAGAGACTGGTAACTATGTTCTACCAGCTAGCAGGTGCTGGCTATGTGACCGCCCTCTCGGTCTGGTGCTACGCGATTTTCCTGCGAACATTTTGGTATTTTGCTGGACACAGCATTCGCGTCGCCCCCCTGGTGCTGACTCAGCGCATGGGGAGAGAGGAGGCAGTATGTATCTGCCTGATAAGGGGGACCTAAGAGGACTTTGTTACCTGCCTTCCGAACAGCAGCGGCTGTGGAACGCCGACCAACCGGAGTTGGAAGCATCACTTGGTGTTCAGTGGGTCCCTTCACTGCATGTGTCCCTGCGGCGAACTACGATGACCAGCATGCAGTGGGGGAGCAGGCACAGCACAAGGAGCTTCGCACCTGTGAGGCAGAGGAGGGGCGTGATCACGTGACTGGGAGTGGTCACAGCTGATAAAACACCACAGTAATGGACCCCTGATAAGGATACAACTGAAACGAGCACGGAGAACTCCATTTGAAGGAAGAAACGCGTCTGCCGAGCGTTTCAGGGACCCTTTTTTATGCTTGTGCATTGACAAAAAACAAAGCCGCTTTTAAGTCCCCCGGAGCATGGTCACACTTTTTTCCTGTTGGAGGGAGAGAGACGGGCCCGTGAAGAAGGAGTGAGGTAACTTCGAAATGCGTTGAACCTAGTGTTCACTAAATAAACACACTTCGGAACAGAGGCCACGACTCCAGTGTTGATTTTCGCCTCTACCGAGGAGTTGCGCATTGGTTTCTTTGTGAATCTATATATATATGTACATGTATCTATATATATATGTACATGTATATATATATATATATATATGTATATATATATATATATGCCTCTATGCCTGAAAGGGTATTTTTTTGACTTATACTGGGTGCTCCCTTGTGTCTGGACAAAGCTATACCTCTCTGAAGAGCTCTAATTAGAGCGAAACACTGTGTCAGGGGTTGCTTTTACTCATTTCAGGTTGGCTTGGTTGGTATTTTACCAATTCAAAGCTGTAATACTGTGCCTGGAGTGGTAAATGGCTTTTGTCATTTTACAGCTCGGCAAGGTCAGTACTGTGCTAGTCCTATGCTTAAAGAGTTTGCTGTAGAAATGGCAAAAGACTTTGTCCATTTCTATATCGGCGTGGATAGCACTGTGCTAATCCTATGCTTAAAAACTTTGATAGAAAAGCAGACATTTGAGGTGAGCAGATCTAGAGTGTCGCTGGTGTTGAGAGTGCTCTATACAGGAGCTGCTTTCCACCTAAACTTGAGAACTACCCAGAGTTCTCTACTTCTTTTTTGCATAATTTATTCATCACTCTATGCCTGAAAGGGTATTTTTTTGACTTATACTGGGTGCTCCCTTGTGTCTGGACAAAGCTATACCTCTCTTAAGAGCTCTAATTAGAGCGAAACACTGTGTCAGGGGTTGCTTTTACTCATTTCAGGTTGGCTTGGTTGGTATTTTACCAATTCAAAGCTGTAATACTGTGCCTGGAGTGGTAAATGGCTTTTGTCATTTTACAGCTCGGCAAGGTCAGCACTGTGCTAGTCCTATGCTTAAAGACTTTGCTGTAGAAATGGCAAAAGACTTTGTCCATTTCTATCTCGGCATGGATAGCACTGTGCTAATCCTATGCTTAAAAACTTTGATAGAAAAGCAGACATTTGAGGTGAGCAGATCTAGAGTGTCGCTGGTGTTGAGAGTGCTCTATACAGGAGCTGCTTTCCACCTAAACTTGAGAACTACCCAGAGTTCTCTACTTCTTTTTTGCATAATTTATTCATCACTCTATGCCTGAAAGGGTATTTTTTTGACTTATACTGGGTGCTCCCTTGTGTCTGGACAAAGCTATACCTCTCTGAAGAGCTCTAATTAGAGCGCAACACTGTGTCAGGGGTTGCTTTTACTCATTTCAGGTTGGCTTGGTTGGTATTTTACCAATTCAAAGCTGTAATACTGTGCCTGGAGTGGTAAATGGCTTTTGTCATTTTACAGCTCGGCAAGGTCAGCACTGTGCTAGTCCTATGCTTAAAGACTTTTCCTGTAGAAATGGCAAAAGACTTTGTCCATTTCTATCTCGGCGTGGATAGCACTGTGCTAATCCTATGCTTAAAAACTTTGATAGAAAAGCAGACATTTGAGGTGAGCAGATCTAGAGTGTCGCTGGTGTTGAAAGTGCTCTATACAGGAGCTGCTTTCCACCTAAACTTGAGAACTACCCAGAGTTCTCTACTTCTTTTTTGTATATATATATATATATATATATATATATTACCTACTGGCGGTCGCCAGTAGGTAGTTATAGTTAGGACCCCTTTTCCATAGGAAATCCGCAACATTCTATTTTGAATAACTTTGGCGCCGGTCGATGAATCCTCGCGAATTTCTCAAAATAGGTGGGGCGCTCCGCTCCGACCCTGAAAGTCTCGGGGGGATTCGTCAAGCGGGGGCTGAGATAAAAGGGGGGTCCCAAAACGCATTTTTCCCATGCATTTTTCCATAGGACCTTTAGACAGAGCTACAGCCCGAACGGCTGAACAGAATTACTAGAAATTTGGCAGAGAGGTAGTCCCTAGGTCAAGGAAGTGCCTTTTGTAGGTTTGGTGTAAATCTGTTCAGTAGATTCTGAGAAAATAGCCTTTAAATCAATATATATATCTGAGCCCGCTTACGGTACGCTTACCGTACGCGTACGGTGGCGTGCGCAAGCGCGATTCTGATTGGCTCTTAGATCTTAGTAAACATTCGAATCGGCCGAAACCAGGAAGCGGCGTCCGCCATTTTGTCTCTCGCACTGAGTGTTATTTATCAAACATGATGCCCAAAAACATGTTACGGGGCTGTTTTGACAACTCCCTCCCACATAGTCATGTTGAGGGAGTCCCCAAACATCCCCCAAGATCAAAAACGCTTTAATTTTTTTTTCGGCAATTTCGGCGAGTACGCTTACCGTACGCTTACCGTAAGCGTACGGTAAAAAAATATAAAAAAAAAAAACACTATCCACACTTTCCCCACCCCCTGTGCTTTTTGTGGCCGCAGGCCACCAAATGTACATGGCATATTACTTGTGTAAAAAAACTATATTTTGGCAACATGCAATTATAAAATCGAAATAAAAAAAACACTATCCACATTGACCCCACCCCCTGTGCTTTTGGTGGCCGAAGGCCACCAAATGTACAGGGCTTATTAAAGTAGATAAAAACCGTGCACGGAACGAACTGCGTTAAGTGGGCGCGCACGCCTCGAATGGCGTAAAGTAACTTAGCATTTAAAAAAACGTACAAATTCACAGAAAAAACCATAGGTTTCACACACGTTATAGTTAGGAATTAGCATTTAAAAAACCTTGCAAATTCACTGAAAAAACCATAGGTTTCACACATGTTATAGTTAGCGGAAATTTTACTGATAAAAAACCAATGAAATTGCCCCGTTATAGTTAGTGCTGGCAACTATAACTCACGCGACCGCAATCTTCTGCTGATGACATATGTGTCTTTATAAAAAAAAATATTTGTAATATATGTATAGCTAAAAATGTATGGAAGAAGACATGGGCAAATAAGTGTCTAAATACTGTATTAGCATCAGCAGAGGATTGCGGTCGCGTGAGTTATAGTTGCCAGCACTAACTATAACGGGGCAATTTCATTGGTTTTTTATCAGTAAAATTTCCGCTAACTATAACATGTGTGAAACCTATGGTTTTTTCAGTGAATTTGCAAGGTTTTTTAAATGCTAATTCCTAACTATAACGTGTGTGAAACCTATGGTTTTTTCAGTGAATATATATATATATATATATATATATATATATATATATATACTGAAAGGTTGCCTTTTCATGAGATACACACTCGAAGTCGCTTCGTTGGAAAAGCACAAGCCGCACTGCAGGACACGCGGTACAGGTTTCTGCCTACGCGTTTCGGGCACACGCCCTTCTTCCTGGGCAGTTCACATAAAAATCAGCAAGCGTGAGGCCACCAAGTAAATCCTCATTTAATTAGCACCAAATGCGTCTCAGGTGATTTTCATCCACAAGGTTTTCTGGGACTGGTAGTAACAGTTTAAAAACCCTTGTGGGCTGCCAGTCAACCTTTATAAATAAAAATAACAGTTCTCATTGGCACCAAAGCATGACACATGCAGCGCATGCTTAGAATAATCCAGCAACTCCGTTCCGATCTCGCTGCTCCAATAATTCAGCACGGACCCACAAGGGTATAGTGGCGGTGCATTCTCGTGGATGCAGGCAGGGCCACATTTACATAACTGAAAGGTTGCCTTTTCTTGAGATGCACTCTCAAAGTGAACTGCCCAGGAAGAAGGGCGTGTGCCGAAACGCAGAGGCAGAAAACTGTACCACGTGTCCTGTCATACAATAGATTATTGTTCCAATGTGTACCTATGTACTTACTCCTTGAAAACCTAATAAAGATTTACTGTGAAAAAAGGGAAACAAGGGACACAATAAAATCAGTGAACTTTCTAAATTCAAGAAACCCTTCCTGGTCTTTTGGCCACGATAAGCAGGACATTTACACAATATTTCCAGATGCTATTAACTAAGGTATGACATTTCTGAATTTGAGAATCAATGTAGTACAGCTGTAGGGAAACAGCAGAAAAACCTGTTTAACTAAAAGCACAAAGAAAGATGTAAGCCCCAAGTAAGTGTTAGATAGTTAATTAATGTTTTTTAATATGAATCCATTGCATTGATGTTCTCAGCAATAGTTTCTTTACAGAGTTCTTTTTACCAGTCAATGTTCAGACACAGTAATATTATAAATGTTTAAGGCAAAAATAGAGTGACCAGATGCAAAGCCAATGAAAGGAGGATTAAAGTATTGTATAGTTAACATAATATGGACATATGTTTGCATTTTTTTTATATCGTGGCCATTAACAGATAACTGGGGGAAGGCAAAGGAAGTGTGTAAATGTTTCATATAAAACTCACTATTAAGCGAAATAAATTCTTTAAATTCAGAGAGACAACGTTATTTTTCATTGGGAACTAGCAAATGCAATTGTTTTTAAAAACATTTCTTACTTTTAACAATCTTTGCACTGAACCTCAAAGGAAGCTCAATAGTCAGCTAATATTCAGCTCCTATTTTATTTGCTCAGTCCAAATCTTGACTTAGATCCAGAAAATAACTTGTTTTTCTGGTAAGTAGAGCAGAGGGTTAAGTTTACTGTCTACAAGTAACAATCCACCATCATGCTTGAGGCTGGCCTTCTTTGAAAGTGATGGTCTGTTGATCTTTCCTTGGCTTTTGGGAGCTGTGTTATTAAGCTCTGTTTTGATCTGGCTGACATTTCAGGTTTAGCATGAGGTAGATATCTGCCTCCGCTAATCCCTAAACTACTTGTGAAACGTTCCAGATGGAGCTATCTGTATTGTAAATAAGGTGTTATCAGTATCTGCTACTGTTGTTCGAGGGGTGCAGAAAATCTGTTAAGTGCATCAACCTCTTTCACAACTATTTGAGAGACAAGCCAGGTACTTTTCAGGTTATATCAATCCATAGAAGCTTGTGAGAAGCTGGGCTCTTATTTGTAGCAACTTTTCAGTCATATTTTTTTTCACTCAAAACTGCTCTCTTTTTAATTTATATTTATATTCTCTTCTTATTTATATCCGACCCAAATGCAATTGGTGAAAAGTTATTTTTGGTGTAAAAATCATAAACAGCTGCAAGCTTGCATGTGTTTTACAGCCAATTATACACTAGGAGGTTATTTTCTAACTCCCTTGCAATATTTTTCTGGCAGTTGTCAGACTCCGGGGCCACGGGGCAGTCAGGGTCTACGAGGTCCCAACAGTGGTAGTTGAGGTTGTTTTCCACGTGTCTCCTAGGATTTCTCCTACTATGCCTCTACAAACTGAGCCACGTATTACTCGTCCTGCACTAGGCTCTCAAGGTACTGAGGGTGAGCAGGCCAAGGCTTCTCGGGGAGATTGTGTGGGAACAAGAGCTCAGAACTCAACAATCAACCAACAGTCGCACTAATTAAGTTCACCAGCTCAGTGTTTGTCTTTGTAAAAACGACTTTATTACTACAGCAAAACGCATTATGATCAAGTCTGTCTGCTCAGATGCACAATTGTATTGACCAGGCACAGGTGTAGTTTAGTAGGTCTCATCAATCAGAGTTCAGCTCAAGATTTAATTTCCAAATTACAGGGATTGCTAGGCAGTAGTCACAGTTGCTGCTGCAGAACATGGCCTACGCAACTGCTTAAGGTTTTTACTTATTTATGCTATCACAATCAGCTGGCACTAGCTGGTGCTGCTGTTTTTGGTGCTCTCATCAGTGCCTCCCCCAACAGAACAGCAGGTGTGTTTTTTCATAGGTTTGGAGCTGCAGCGAGGAAGCAGCATAACAAGATGCTCGGTGGGTCAAGGCAGAAGTAGCCTCCAGGTCAAGATTTGATGGGTGTTCTTGATGTAATTGCGGACTCCAACCCAGGAATCACACCGGGGGTTGTACTTCTTAGGTCAATTGTTGCCTCCAAATGAGATCGGTTCCTGCTTCGGTGGAGACAATAGCTCAACCTCAGTATTCACAGAGGGGATCGTCAGCTTCTACAGCAAGTTGTGCATACCTCAGGTGATACCCCCCCCCCCCCCACTTCTGGGAGGCTGACTGTCATGCTCATGCATACTCCAGAACTGCTCACACAAGAGTCCTTAGAGTACTCTGCAAATTACTAGTTTTCCGAAGAACTACATCAATTAGTACCAAATCTCACAGATAAAGGTTATAAATGGCTCCTAAATTCAAAGAAACTGGCATTTCTATTTGTGGCACATTTTACTTGTCCAAGTACCTTTACACATTGACAGACTGATATAGATACCCCTTGTGTTCAGGCAGGAAATGGTCTTCAATTCAATGGTTCCTTTCGGATCGCTCCACATTCAGAAGAACCAATGATGACCACAGAAAGCAAAAAGCAATGGACTCCTATAATAGAGAGAAATGTGCCTATGAGGATGACCTATCAGATACTATGCCAGTGCGAACGAGGGTCACAGACCCAGTTGGCTTCTTACTGAAATACAGTGGTAAGTCTCTACCAATCAAAAATGTGTTAGAAATTCAGTGCACTCAAGTGAAGTTTGCAGGATCGGTGTGAGTTCTGAGAAGCCACTAAGAAGCCATGTATGAACTATTGCTTCCCAACACCTCTACTTCCAGTCATTGCTTTTTTAACCTGCACTTAAAACATGATGTGTTTTCTTCATACGTGTTAAAAGGGATTGAGGATAGTTCTACTTATCTGATGTTGTTCATGCAAGAAAAGAACTGTTTGCTCTTTCAGATATTTAATTTCATTAAGTCCCAGCATACCGTGTGTTGGATCCTTTTCTTGTACCAGTGCACCTCTGACATCTGCACTGTTCAAGGATGCCTAAAATTGAAACCTTGTACATAAACGTTAGTACACCCTTGTACTTTGTAGGATTGTTATCCAGGTTTTCGTTGCTGCGTTGAGGCAGGGCTTTTAGTGGCATTCCTGAGTTTTTGGAGGTTTGGGGGAGATGGTTATTCAGTGCTGCTATATGGGGTGAATTATCAGGTTAGGTGGTGTTTGCCTGAACATCTAAATGTTCTTGGGGTTTTTGGCGCTCTTCCTGTTGCAAGCCTGTATCTCAGCTGATTCATAAAGCAACAGGCTCCTATGTTCCAGCGAAGATGATAAACCATTTCTGGTCTTGTATTCTTGGAAAATTGAAGAAACCTTCAGACCTAGTGCTCAGTAATCAGATAGAAGAGAAAACATAGAATTTGCATGTATGTGTGCAATGTATGTAATGGTCACTGTAAATCACAAATCTGACTAGAGTGGAACACAGAGCTCCACAATAGAGGGCACCCTGAAACATGAATCCGGATAATTTATGATAAAGTAGGGGGTTCATGGTTGATGATTCTTATTCTGTGGGTAAACGTGTTCAAAGAAAAAGAGATTGGAAGTATCAAAGATGCTTTTATTTTAGAGGAAACTACAGAGAGCTGGCAGAAGCTGCCATCGTGCAGTGATTGTGCCCTAAAACACATGTGCAAAGACGGGCATGAAGACCTTCAAGAAAAAGCCTGAGATAAGCCAGGTGTTCTTCCCCTGAAATATGAGTTGGTGCGAAAAGAAGAAAGAGAATACATGAAAGCTGGTTTCTCTGCCTCTCACCAGCAGAAGCATACAGCAAGAAGATGATGCAGAGTCACAATGAATGCAGAGGTGGATATTCAAGAAGAAAAAATGCATGAAGAAGATGGGGATCTTAATGTGGCTAGCAAAGTGAAGAAGATTGAAAAGGGCAGCCATCTTCATGATTAACCTTGTTCCAAAACATACATCTTTGCCATATATCTACTCTGCAGCAAAGGCCGCACCATAACACCAAATGTAACTACCCCACTATGGATTTAATCTCCACTCCCAATAATGTAATTATATCAGTGAAAGGACCTGCAGTTTTCTGATGCACCATGGAGACAGCAAACTCCTGCAAGATGATAATAAAAGCTGACAAAGATTTACCAGAAACTGCAGGTCACCTAAAGAGGAAGTCACCTAGGTAATGGATGACATGAAAGCCTGAGTTTGTGGGAAAAAAAATCCCCTCAGCACTTGAGCTAAATTATTGAAAAAATGCCAGGATATTTATATTGCACAGCCCATGGAAATGCATTTGTCAAAGTAATGAGTTATTATATTTAAAACCCCCACCAGAATAGACAATCATCTGGGTGGAAAGCAGGCACTCTAAAGGACAATTCAATGCCGGCCTTGGCCAGCAAAACGCCAAACCACAACTCCCTTAACTTAACGAAGGCCTGATCTAATGAAACGGAACACACCGAACAAGCCTTGAGATCAATGACATCATTAAATGAAGGGTCTTTTGGGGGCAGAGGGATTATGGAACAACCAGTACAGGCCCTTGTCTTCCTTATGGACTTTGAATGCACAGTGGCCAACACACAAAACACTTCAGTGGTGAAAAATCCAACGAATCAACAATTCTTTTGCGACTTTAACACCACAACTTCTCGGTGCACTAACACGGATAGCGGATTCCTACAGTATGCACAAATAGTTTCTGAAGCTAGTTTCCTAAAACCTTGGGAAAAATGCATGACCTGCCCTTTTCTGTGTTTTGGGTACATATTGAGCCATGGCAACAGTTTTTCTGTCTTTAATGGCGGGGGTAATGGATTCCTAATTTGTGGACTTGCTGGGCTCCTTTCTCTTTTTGTTTAGCCTTTTTGAAGCACTGAAATTCAGGGACCCACAAAACGAGCAGATGCGCTTGAACTTGCAAGAGCCGGCAGGGTGGGTTAACATGTTTGTATTGATGGCCCATCACAACCTCCTTTTTGCCCCCTTCTCTATTTGGTGCTTGTGAAAGGAGGGTTGATTGTAGGTGAAAATCCTGAATGAGACAGATTCTAGCCACACTGTATCTCTCTGTTGATAAACTCTCACAGGAGAATAAGAGCCCTGGAGGAGATCACTATCGATAACGACTTCGGCCCAGTCGACTCTGCTCTTAAGCCAGGGACATACCCAGTCTGGATCCCCCCCACCTTCAACTCAACTGAGTCATGACAAGACATAACTAAAACACAAACCATACTTGAATTCACACATTTGCTAGAATACAGTTATCAAAAGTTACAGTTAATTCAGAAACTTTTTAATAAGTCACATTTACAACCTTATCTATGAAAGCACCACTCTATATTATTTACACTTGCTCGTTAACTGTGTTTCACAGTTACTTACAAATTCCATTTCATCCTTGCAGGAAGGCAAAACTACCCGCTTCTCAAGGGACAATTCCAAACCTTCCTCTCCTGGGCCCTATCATGGTACCGCTCCTCCGAGCCACCAGGTTATAGGGAGCCTATCCTTTCTATTCCTTGCCATGAGATCATTCGCTGCAGCGCCTTGTCACTCACAACTCTCTGGTATGGCATCTCCAAAAGTCCTGGAGCGAGATAAAGCATTAGCTGGATTACTATGAATAATGAGTACGTGCCTCACTCGAAACAAGATATTGTCTGAGCATTGCTGCAGGTCTCTGCCACAAGTGAAGCCTGATCCCCAAGAGTTTCCCCCCAGGTCCAGGACCCTTGGCTTGCATCAGAGTGCACTCCTCCTGCGTAAGTTATGGTTCCACTAGAACACTGCAGCGTGATACAACTCAACCCAGGGCCTCACCTTACAACTGCTTACAGCTCCCGAAAGGCGGCCTCATCGGAACTGATGCATTGACACAACTTGATGCAGGACCGTGCATTGCAGCTCCAAATTGGAAGCCTCATCGAAACTGATGCAGCACGATGCAACCCGATTCAGGACCTCATATCACAGCTCCCCTTTGAAACCAGTGCAGCACAGCGCAAAGCAACACCTCGCATTAAGAATATAAGGTACTATTCTCGGCAGAACTAACCTGTATCCGGCCCGCACTCCATCACGGTTTGCCTGAACTTGTGACTTTGTTTGTTCCAGTGTGACCAGATTGCAGCAGTGGGAGCTTTGGGCTTCTAAGAGCTATTTTTTTTACCAAAAACTTTGCCATTTCATATCTCCGGTTCTACCAAGTGGATATTGTTGTTTGGGTATTATTTTATTTATTAGAACTCTATTTTCCTAAATAGGCTTGTGATTTTTCATTTGTTGATTTTTAACATTATTACTGTTTGTGTGCTGCATAAATACTTTGTACATTAGCCTCTAATTTAAGTCTGACTGCATGTGTGTATTGCTATCTGGGAGCTGAGCACAGGTTAGTTTAGTGCCCTTTGTGGTTCACACTGACAAGGATTGTTGTTGCCCAAGTGAGGCTTCCATCCCCTCAACCAACACCCCAGTTTCTTATGCCACCTGCTGCCCATATCTGTCTGTAAAGCATTGTGCTACTGATGTGTTCCTTTTCCCTCGGGTGGGTGGTGTACACATATTGAGAGTACACATTGTTAAAATAAAAGTGATTGAGATATGACCAATTTCAGAAGTTCTTTCAATGTCTTTATAACCAATACAAGACGTTGTTACTGCACTGAGGAAAGGTCTGTACCTAAGGGCTAGAATAAACACATTGTGGCTAAGGGATACAGTAGTTGCGGATCATAATTAAAGGTGTCATCTAAAAGATTTAGCAAGAGTGCAGAAATTATCCTGAGTACTCTCCTGAAAGGTCTGGGAAGGCAAATGGACCAGAGACTGGTCACTGCATTGCTCACGAGGAATTTCCTTAAGTGTGCCTTTGTTTATGAACTTGATCTGGAAAGGTATCAGTGAAAGCTTAGTGGGAAGGGAGTTCTATAATTTTAAAAGTCACTTCAGAGGGTTACAGTGTATACTCATAACTGGTCATGCTACACAATTTGGGTGGGGGTGGCTGGAAGGAGGGGTTGAGCAGTATAGTTGACGCTCCTCGCACGAGTGTGCTTCGGAGTGGTTCTATACCAGATTAAATATAAGCAACATTTCCAGCATCCTCAAACGCGACCGCCTCTTCCTTTTGAAGAGTGGCAAAAAAATAGCAACCTATGTTTCCAGGAATACACGGAAATGCCAGCACTGGCTGTACCAGGTGATGGTGTGTACTTGATATATAATATTTTCATTTATTGGTTTATCTCCTCTGCTCTCTGAACATTGTAAAGCGTACCCTCCCTTTTCTGGGTACTACCCTATCGAATATGATAGTATTGTTATTTTTGCTCTGCACTCTGTAAATTTGTAAAGCGCTCTGACACCCACAAGGGTCATTTTTGCGCTATAAAAACTATGTAAATAAATAAGAAATACTTCTTTACTTGTGAGTTAGTGCAAATGTAAGAACCGAAGTTGCCAGACTGCATTGGGAATGCATGCTGATCTGTGGTCACTGCTCTCCTCGCACCCACAGTATGCCACACAGGGCATTGGATGCCTTCCCATGTGTTCAGATTATATTTTCATACTCATAACTGCCGGGCATCTAGCTTCCTGAACCTCCATTTGAAAATGAGTCTTATTTACTGTAGATGATCAACAGTTAGGCTTTACACGCTGGCATCACCACATTATTTTAAAAAAGCTTTATAAATAAATGTTATGCATTTTTTTTTTATTTGAGTGAAATGCTGCTGAGTAGAATGAGAAATCCCAATGAAAGATTCATTTAATTATCAGGTAGTTTACCCCACAACATTGCTTATAATTGTCCATATTTTAAGTTTTTTTCTTTACATCAAACAGAAGTGCTCCAAGTTTTCTTGGTAGAAATGAAATCACAGAAGCAGCACAGTGGTAATAAGAACAGACTTGAAGCATTATCGAGCACCTGAGATGTAGATACAATAAACTCGGGGTTGATATCCTGAACCACGACTATCTGATTTTAAACCGCATAATTATCCAAACATTTCTTCAAAACAATCCGGCTTAAATCGGGTATACATCTCCGAGACTGTGGCTTATCGATCAGACATGCTTAAATATCTGGGAGATGTGATGGGGGATCAGCCATGCTACGAGGTTGAAGCACCAGCAGTCCTCATGGGAAAAGAGGTAAAGGATTAAAACCGCATAATAAATCCTGATTTGATTCAGAAGTGAAGGAGGGCAAATTTTCTCGCAATATAATATGTTGTTTTAAAGCCTGGTTTAGGATAACAATGAGACCTGCCTGGCGCCATTGGTCAGAAACGCATGTTTATAAAATATGCTTTTAAATGAAAGTCCTTGGCTATGTTCAGTGAAACATTCACTCTGACGGCATTCTTTGCATCAAAGGTTGCGTTGAAATACAGGGCTCGCATTGTATATTTTTTCAGGCATCAATCACGGCCAGGCTCCTTTGTCGGGACAGGCATTGTGATCGTATTTTTATCATTTCCTTCCTGCACGCCAGACTGTTAAAATAGTACACGCCGGGGTCAGGAATATCTTAATGGATTGGGTTCCCAGAGATATCGGTGACCGGCGGAAGAGTTGTGCAGACATTTCTTCCTGGGCTGATAAAGCAGATAAGCATTGGCAAGGTGTGGAAAGAGAGCACGCAGCCGAGAGCAGGCCCCGGCCCCGGCCCCGGCAGGAACAGCGGGCGCATTGTGGGGAGCCGAGATGCGCAAGGGCACGGAACATCATCCAAGCAAGCAGTTAAACACATCTTAACCTCTGCCGAGAAACCATTAGTTCTTGCCGATTAGGGACGTCACGGACACCGCTGTACATCGCTTCCTCGGCTGCATGCAGGGCTCGCGTTTGCGGCATCTCTTGTGTAAAAAAAAAAAAAAAAACTCTAATAAGCAGCCGTGTCATTCTGCTAGGATACGGTAGTCATCGTTTGTTTTGATTTAGAGTGAAACCACTTTAATGGCTTAAATATTCAACCTAACAATACATTGCACTGTTGCTAAAAGTAAAAACTGTGGGGTGGTATTTTTCTTATTGATTTCACATATTCCTACTCTAACCGCGTTTTTAAAAGTACAAATGCTCTGCGATAGGGAACTTTCTTATGGGGGAGAGGCGCTGGGTGCATTTTTAACTGCTGTTCGGAGTGTGCCATGGACCCCATAACCCTTTACAAACCCCCACCTGGGCGTGATTTAGTTCTTTCTTTTGTTTTATTGGAGAGATTTTTTTACGTTTGGATTAAAGCCCGGACCATTGTATATGTTAGCAAGGAAATCAAAGTACTTATTTGTCATGTACATTGTGCCTCTGCCTAGGAGGGCGGTGCATTTTTTTTAACATATTGCTAACCCCAATCCGACTGGCTCCCGCTATGTTCCAGCACAGTACAGTTCTGTTTTTTGTTGTTGTTGTTTTTTTTGCTGCGTAATGACAGGAGACTTGATCATCAGTTTACAACTAACATGAGACAGCCCGAGTTCCCGCAGGGTTTTCCGTGGTGATATAGAAACCACCTGAAAACCACAACCCTCAGCTTATCGCGCTACAGGTGGCCTTTCAAAGGTAATGCATCAGACATCACCACTTTCCTTTTTAGTTAAATTGTTGATCTAGTTAAATTACCACCTGCAATTATTTGACCGCTTTCCTTTTATGTATGTCTTTGTAGTTTAATTTCTAAAATATTTCATATAAGTTAAATGTTAAAATAGGGGCTTTCGCTCTGCACTGTTTTGTGGAAAATAACCATTCTCAGGCACTTGAAGATTTTCACCACCAGATACAATGCAAGTAATGTGAAAATTGTCGCTGAGACACTCGCTTTCAAAGTTTTAAAACATTCTTGAATAGACAATTGAACAGAAGGCTATTGGGAGTGCTGGACACACGCAAATCTCTCCAGAAAGGTTTCTCAGCTCCTTTCAGAGTTGTCTATCCAACTAATGCACTTTGTTAGCAGATGTAGCTATTCAGATAACTCACTGAGCTAATACTGACTGGATTGCATACCATATCTGCTTCCAGGGTGGTTGTGATGCATAGAAGGATAGGTGGGGCCGGTCACAAGAACTGTATTTAATTTGAAAGTTTTATGTAGCGTGAACATGACCCTTGTGGGTATCAGAGCGCTTTACAATTGTTCAGAGAGCAGAGACAAATTAAACCAGTAATATAGTGGGGAAAAATACAGGATAAGGCAGCACCCAGATGAGGGAGGGTACGACACAATATCAGGACCAATAGATAAAATACAGTATGTGTTGACATCAATCAGATTGCTTTTACACCCGGACACACATGGTGCTGTTAGCTGACATTTGCGACGCATTAGAAGATATAACTGAATGTTATAACTCTTTGTTACCTGTGGTGCACCTCAGTAATCACCACTAAGGAATAGGTTCTGTGGCAGACCTATAAAAAGTAAAAAGTTCCTAAGGAAGGCAGTAGTAACTCAGTCAAGAGAGTAAGCTAGAGCTAATGTGGCTAGATTGGCTTCGTGGCTGCAAACAAGATGGTCCCCCCAAAAGTGAATCCCCAATAGCCGTTGCCCTGCATGGACTGTAACACACCATGGCAAATTTTAAGATGATGCTGTTCATAGTTTAGGCCTTAATATTAATTGTCAAGCATCTAAATAGAGCAAAGTCTATGATCCTGGATGTTTCAGCAAAGGTTTTGATTTTGGAGGCCTTAGTTTATGGATCTTTCTGCTGTTGTGAAGTCGCTTATGGACAGTACAGTGTTCTTCCCGGTAGTGCACCTGGGGCCTATGTAGAGGGCTTGGAGGGCATTTCAAATGGTGCTAATTTATGACTGTTGGTGGTGCTGAGGCTTGTTGGACATGTGCTCCTTTCCACCACAATCCACAGTTTCTGAGGTAGGGACGTTGTTTCTTCTGACTCTTCCTGCTTGGTCATAGTGTGCAAGGCTTACTTACAGGCTCCCTACCAAGAATGTGACGAGAGTTGTGGAATCAAATTAAACTGTGATCACTCTGCAGGTGGCGTGTAACGTAAAAAGAAATTGTTGGATCTGAGAGTGACTATTATGTGATTGAGTGCAACACTCAGTGGAGTGAAGATACTAGTATTTCCTGATAACAACAAGTCGATGCAGGAGAAGTGACTACAACTGCGTGTCAAGAAGGAAGTGTTTGCACTAAAACTAGATATATCCCTGGGTACCAAGTTAAGTGGAAAGTGTTATTAAGGATTATGGTGCGTGTCTTTACACAGTTTGAGGCAGCAGAATCCTTAGTGAATATGATGTAGATATTCATATCCAACCTCAAAAGGAATAGTTTAGTTACTGCTCAGTTCTGGGAAAATATGAGAGGGACATGGGAGGAGATTTTGTGGAAGCTAAACGAAGACGTATATCTTACTATTACTTTTCCACTAAATCTTATTTACAATGTTCATCAGGACAACAGTATGTAATTTTATCATATTTTCTTAAATTACTTTATTTTTATGCTAATCTGTAGTCTAATCTTTGTTTATAAGATGGCTGCCATGTTCAACTATTGTCAGAGGCAGCAGTCCACCAAAATTATACCGCTGACATATTTTCTCTTTTTCCATAGAAAGTTGTTTCTCATTGACATCGGCAGTGAGGGGCAAAACAAAAGTGCTTTTACGTCACTGGTTGAGAGGAACGATGGAAGGGCCTTTGATGGCCTGTGCCATGGCGATGGGCTCTTCTCTACATGAAAGTGGGAGTGATGCTGGACATTCTTGACAAACGCTCGGTGTGGCTTCAGCACCAGGTTAACAGCAAGCATAAGCAACTCCACACTTATAGCTGAGCTTCTCCATGGCAGCAATATGCAGGAGACAGCACAGACTTCACCCTCACTGGTAGCGAGGACCCGCATCCAACACCTCTTCCCTCGAAGTGTCTGTCATCACCATGGAACTATAGTAATAGAACCCAAGGAAGGGTCAGCACAGCATAGCATCATCACAATTAGAAAAGAGGTGTGCTCTGGCCAGCAATCGGGCAGTAGGATCAGATGAGCCACAAACTCCACATCACTGCCTGGTCACCATACAACTCTGTAGTCTACGACTGGCATAAGCAGCTGGCATTAATGCATGGATCATCAAATACCAGAATATCAGCTGAGGTGCAATGCCAGCAGGAACCAGACAAAGGTAGCTGATGGAGTCAACAGGTGGACTGCAATGCGCGTGGTTTTAAAACTGCAGATGCAGGCATTAAAAGCACACAGCCAATAATAGGTCATAAATGGAGGAGTGTACATGGAACATACATTGACAGTGTACACTTTATTTTATTTTATTTATAAAGCACCTGAATCATCCCTAAAGGGGTATCTCCGTGCTGAGGAGGTGCTGCGGTAGGCCGTGATGAGGGACATATTAAAATAGTGCAGTTTTAAGGAGCCTTCTGAATTGGAGGTGATCAGAACATTGCCGCAGATGGATGGGAAGCTGACTCCAAAAGAGAGGGGCTAGATGAAAGAAAGCTTACCCACCCATGCGCGATTTCTTGAACTACGGTACTAGAAGCAGAGATTTGGTTCCCAAACGGAGTGACCTAGGATGTCTGTAGTGGTTGAATTTTTTTGCAAGATAGCTGGGGCCATTGCCGTTCAAGGACTTGTGCACAATACAGCAGATTTTAAATTTGATTACATTTGAGATTCGTTTGCGTACAGGGAGCCAGTGAAGTTGTTGGAGGAGGGAACGGGAGGCAGTTATAGAGGGGGCGTTCGTGATGAGGCGTGCCACAGAGTTTTGGACCACCTGTAGTCTGCTCAGTGAGGCCTCATTAGCTGAGACCAGAAGAGCGTTGCAGTAGTCCAGGCAGCTTAGTACCAATGCCTGGATGAGAGTTTTCCTTGTGGATATCAGGAGGGGAAGACTCGGTGTAGTATGCCAATCACATGAAAACAGGAGCCAGCGGTAGTTGCTGTATGCTCTTTCTTGGTCAGATCCTGATCTAGGCATAAGCCGAGGTTCTTGACTACAGTATTGGGCTCTGGAGAGTCACCTAGATCCGTCGGCCACCAATCTGGTGACCGCATCAATGGTGTATCACCAAACAACATATTCTTGGTCTTCCCTGCGGTTAGCTGGAGGAAATTGTTCCTCGTCCAGCTAGCTATGGCTATCATACCTTCCGAGAAGGAAGACTGGGCATTAGATACCATGCCACTTGATGCCTGAGGCTTGAGCCGGGCAGATGCTTTTACTTGATTCTTAAATATTCTTGTGTGATATTACTCCCTCTGTGTCCTACCCCCCCCCGCACAGCGCGCGGATTTATCGCAGCGCGTGTCTCCACCAATTGAGGGTGGAGGCATAGATTCGTTTAATTTTTTAAAAATTACCTCCTGCACCCCCCCGAATTCCGCGCTGCTTGGACAGCACCTCAGCCTCCCCCCAGAGCAACCGGCCAGTTCAGGGCGGTCTTGCCGGGACACGGAAGGAATACGGCGGCGGCCATTTTGGGTAGGGCTAGATAGTATAAAAATAGTAGAAGGACTCCGTTCTCGAGATACCATGCCACTTGATGCCTGAGGCTTGAGCCGGGCAGATGCTTTTACTTGATTCTTAAATATTCTTGTGTGATATTATTCCCTCTGTGTCCTACCCCCCCCCTGCACAGCGCGCGGATTTATCGCAGCGCGTGTCTCCACCAATTGAGGGTGGAGGCATAGATTCGTTTAATTTTTTTTAAATTACCTCCTACACCCCCCCGAATTCCGCGCTGCACGGACAGCACCTCAGCCTCCCCCCAGAGCAACCGGCCAGTTCAGGGCGGTCTTGCCGGGACACGGAAGGAATACGGCGGCGGCCATTTTGGGTAGGGCTAGATAGTATAAAAATAGTAGAAGGACTCCGTTCTCGAGATACCATGCCACTTGATGCCTGAGGCTTGAGCCGGGCAGATGCTTTTACTTGATTCTTAAATATTCTTGTGTGATATTACTCCCTCTGTGTCCTACCCCCCCTGCACAGCGCGCGGATTTATCGCAGCGCGTGTCTCCACCAATTGAGGGTGGAGGCATAGATTCGTTTAATTTTTTTTAAATTACCTCCTACACCCCCCCGAATTCCGCGCTGCACGGACAGCACCTCAGCCTCCCCCCAGAGCAACCGGCCAGTTCAGGGCGGTCTTGCCGGGACACGGAAGGAATACGGCGGCGGCCATTTTGGGTAGGGCTAGATAGTATAAAAATAGACGGCTATGACTCCGCGCAGCGGACGCGCTCAGCGGGCACGCCGCATTTACGCCGGAGTCAAGCCAGAGTCCAGCCCGTCTGCGCCCGTCCGCGCACAGGCCGGGCACAGGGCCAGGGACCCTGTGAAAAATGTCATACCCAGGTGCTATGATAGACAAGATCTGCTTGCCTTACAAACAAAGCCCTGCTGTGACTCAAATAAACTCGATCCCTCATACTGGGCAGGCCCAGTGAGCTGCCAGGCCTGTCGCCACACTTTTCTGTGGTCTCAAGTTTCGGCCTTCTCAACACCCCAGGACAGCTTTAAAGCAGCTCTAATAAATGCCAGATCGGTACCGAAGCATGCCCAGCATATCCAGGACTTATTGATAGATGACAATTTAGATTGTCTCTTCATTACGGAGACATGGCTTAAACCCTGGTGCACCCCTGATGTGGTTCACACCCTGCCTCCTGGATATGGTATACAAAGAGTAGATAGAGAGAATGAACAACGTGGTGGAGGAGTGGCCATTATATATAGGGACTCCCTCAGCTGCTCGACGATACCACTGCAAGAGCTAACAGATGCAGAAGGGATGGGTTTCATAATTAAAATTAATGATAACTTCTCCTTCTCGGGGACTTTGATCTATCGCCCACCAGGACCCTGTGCTGGCTTCCTGGGTAACATCGGAGAGGTGCTCAGCCCATTGATACTTAGGTATTCTAATTTCACTCTGATGGGTGACATAAACATCCACCTAGAGTCCACAACCGATGCACCTGCTGCCTCCTATCGGGAAACCATGGAGGTCTTGGGCCTCACTATTCGAGACACCCTAGCCACCCATGAGGCAGGGCATACAATAGACTGCATTGCCACTAACCTAGACACTTTGACAACTAACCCCCTTAGACCCCAAATTTGGACTGACCATATGCTGATTCCTTTTATGCTTCCCCTTATGTCCTACCGAGAAAACGATCATAAAAAGGAACACAGCAAGGTCACAAGGGATGAATGGAAAACGATACTATCCCACCCAGAACTTATAACTATAGCCAGAAACTGTAGACCTCAGCTGGTAGTACCTGCAAATCCCATCAGTTTCAGAACATGGATGAATGATCTGAAAGGTACAGTTGGGCAGGGAAAAAACAGAACGAGGCAGGGTAGAAAGAAAACATCTGCACCCTGGTTCGATCGAGATCTCAAAGATAAACAAGGGGAGCTTAGAAGAGCTGAACGAAGCTGGCGGAAAAACTACTCTAGCCTAGAACGTAGCAAATACAAAAGGATAAAAAATGCCTATCATGCGCTAATTAAACAGGCTAAAAAAAGGTACTTCTCGTTGGCAATAGAAACAGCCAGCAGCAAACAAAAGGAAATATTTAAAATTGTAAACGGCTTTAATAAGCCTAAATGTTTAGCGCAGGATATCCCGCCCTCGCAGGCACTCTGTGACAAGATCGCAGATTTCTTTGAGGGAAAAGTACAGGGGCTGACGAAGGATTTCGATGTCCCTATATTAGAGCCAAGAACAGAGGATGATATAGTGAGGCAAGGGGCCACGCAATTGACAACTTTCCTTCCAGTTAGCCTGGAGGATACCAAAAGAGGAATTCTGGCAACAAAATCCGGATCCCCCTTCGACCCATGCCCAGTTAGACTTTTACACCTCATTGTGGACATTGCCAATCCAATAATAAATGCCATTGTCAACTCCTCACTGTCCACAGCCAAAGTCCCCCCAGAGTGGAAACTGGCAGCGGTAAAACCACTGCAAAAAAAAACAACTCCCTGACCCCACCACATTGTCGAACCTACGACCCATCTCACTTCTTCCGGCCCTGTGCAAAGTCACAGAGTCAATTGTAAATAAACAACTTACTCGTTTCTTGGAAGATAGTGATGTATGGCACCCCAACCAGGCAGGTTTCAGGGCCCAGCATTCCACCGAATCGGCCCTCCTGTTCACTACAGAAACTATTCGCTCAGCCCTAGACCAAGGCAAGAAGGCCGTCCTGATTTTATTAGACCTATCGGCGGCCTTCGACACGGTCTCACATGCCATCCTATTAGACCGGCTAATAACATCTGGTGTCACAGGGACAGTGCTTGAGTGGATAAGAAACTTTTTAAGTGACAGGAGGCAAGTGGTGACCCTGGGGGAATTCTGCTCCAGTGAAAAAGCGCTGCTGACGGGAGTTCCGCAGGGTTCGAGCCTGAGCCCGACCCTGTTTAATGTTTATACTGCACCCCTGATAAAACTGATATCGTCATTTGGCATAGACGCTATAGCCTATGCCGATGATACACAACTTATCCTGGTAATGGATAAGGATAACCAAGCCTGGGAGGAAAAGCTCAAAGGTTGCCTAACGGTCACCTTTGAATGGATGCGCCTAAATCATCTGAAATGCAACACAGGTAAAACAGAGATCATGCCTATAGGCCCAAAAAATGAGTTCATCCCACGATTATGGTGGCCAGAAAAAGCTGAAATACCACCTCATACAACCAACTCGGCCCGTAATCTGAGGGTGCATTTTGACTCTGACCTGTCTTTTAGACAACAGGCAGCTAGAGTGGCAGGCATGTGCTTTGGGGTAATAAAGGGACTGAGAAAGTTCTTTGATCTTTTGCCCTTTGAAGCAAGGAAAACAGTTACGGTTGCACTTGTAACATCGCGCATCGATTACTGCAACAGCCTCTATGCTGGTACAAATAAAGCTGTCACATACAAACTTCAGATGGTGCAACATGCAGCAGCGAGGCTGGTTCTAAAATGGCCGAAAAGATCATCTGCAACTAAAGCCCTCAAGGCATTACATTGGCTGCCCATTATAAAAAGGGTTTTGGTTAAAGTACTGTTAATTACTTTTAGAGCTGTTCACAACCTAGGCCCGTCCTATTTGAGGAAAAAATTCAGCAGATACTGTCCAACCAGAGCATTGCGTTCTTTAACGGCCAACCTGCTTACCGTCCCGAGTTTCAGACTCAAAACTCGAGGGGGCAAATCCCTGGCGGTACTGGGAGCAAAAGCATGGAATACTCTTCCCCCCCAGTTGAGATTACTGGATAAAGAAATAGATTTCCGTAAACATCTAAAAACCTGGATCTTTAATCTCCAAGATATAACTGCCAGAAGCCTAGTGTAATTCGGGTCTCGGTCAAGTAAGCATAGGGACTACCTAACATCTGGTGGTCCTTTCTGGGCGCCTAGATGCTCCTTGGAGCGATTGCCGCGCGATACAAATTGGCATTTACATTACATTACATTACATTACATTAGGGGCAGATTTATTGAATGAGAATAAAAGCTGAGTGTTGTCAGCGTATTAAATTGGTATGAAGCCTAGTGTTCTGAGTAAGTCCGCTAGGTGGGCCACATAAATGTTCAATAAAGTGGGACTGAGACCTGAACCCTGAGGTACTCCCTTAGTTAGTTCCATAGTCTTTGATCGAAAGGGACCTAGGTTGCTAGACTTAGTGCGGAGGGAGAGAAAACTCGCCATCCACTTGAACGCCTGTCCTCGGAGTCCGATTTCTTTGAGTCTCCTGATTAGGATCGGATGGGAGTCCATGTCGAAAGCAGCTGATAGATCCAGCAGCATGAGAAGTACCACTTGTCCGCTGTCCAGGGACTGGCTGATGTTATCAGTGACAGCAATCAAAGCCAACTCAGTGCTGTACCTAGGCCTAAAACCGGATTGTGATGGATCAAGGCATCCCGTGGATTCGGCATGGTCAGATAAGTGTTTGTTGATGTGTTTTTCCAATATCTTACCCAGAGGGGTAGAAGAGAAATAGGGCGATAATTGGATAAATCGTCCATGGGGGCCTTGATATTCTTGCGGATGGGAATAACTTGTGCCCAATGTTCCCTCTAATTATTTTCCTCTGTGTGCGGCAGAGTAATGTCTCTGTGCGCTGCAGCCAAGGCTATGTGCGCCAAGAACCTGACCACGCGTGTAGACCAGGGCTTTGAGTGGGATCAAAATACTGGGGGATCTTTCAAAGGGGCGTAACCAATGCAATTAAGGGTGTGGCTTAAAAGCAATTAAGCTAAAAATATGTGCATTGCATAGTGTGCCACCCTACTGATATTTTGCTGCTTCTGTCATTGCATCCAGATATACAATACAAGTAACATTACACCTACAAGAAGCCAAGACTATTGGCTTTGTCAATGGTTGTTTTTTGCATCAAGTTGTATATAATATTGAAAATGATTCCGCTCTTGTGGTTAGGGTTGTGGCTTAATACTCGAGCTGTCGATTTAGGAGATGGGTTTTTAGTCTCGGGTCAGCCTAACATCCTGTGATTCTGGGCAAATCAATTAATTTCCCCATGCATACAAAAAAATATATAATAATAAATCATGTAAAGCACTCCCATACTTTTGGGTTGAGTTCGCACTATATAAAAACTTGCTGCATTTCTTTTCTAAATGTGGGGTAGAAACCATAACCGATGGAGAAAGAATTAGGAAAATAGTGGGAAAGAGAAAGGGAGAGCAGAAAGGAAGAATGAAATATAGGAAATATGAAAAGAAGGAAGAAACTGTGACAAGAAGGAGAGGTCAATTAAAGGGACGGATACAAAGGTGAAAGGTTTGAGAGATGGAAGAGTAAAGTTATATTTGCATGGGTGGGTGCACGTAGGAATGGATTGAAGGATGAATGTTTGGGTAGATGGATGGAAACCTGGATGAAAGGGTGAAAGGATGGGTGATTGATAAAAGGTGGTTGAAATGATGGATGGGTGGATGGATGGATGGATGGATGGAATGGTAAAGGAAGGATGGATGAATTAGATGAAAAGTCAGACGGATGGGAGCATGAATAGACAGGTGAAATGGACTCTGGATGAAAGGCTTAAAGGGTGGAGAGATTAATAGATAGGAGGGATGAAAGGACCTCTTCTAGGGAGGACAAACCTTACTAGCTTCACTCTCCTGATGGCATTTGAGGTACCGATCAAATTGGGGGGGGGGGGGGGTATTTTAGTTTGCTTTTTGCCTACCCCTGTGTCCACAACATGTCTTCGACAACGGCTAAAGGCTGTCTATAGGCAAGACCTGGCATTTTAAAAGCGGGCGGCGGCGAGAACGCGTGCGCGCTTCACACGGGACCCTGCGTGCTCGGTGCCTTAAAGGTGCGCAGGCGCGTACGTTAGAGGGAACACTGGTGACCACACTCTGTGGCCCAGCACAGATGAAAAGCACTATCTGTCTTCCTCTTACTTTCCTCTGGCGTGCAGACTCACACTAGCAAAAGCTGAGGTCCGGTTTTCCCTGCTTGGTGTGATTCACTCTAGTCTATGCCACTCCACTCAAATAAACTTCACAACACCCCAATCTACTTAAATTCACTCGACTCTAGTCCACTCAAATCCATTCCACGCTTCTCTTGTCCTTGCCACTCCACTCTATGTACTTCAATCTACGGCGCTCAACCTCACTCTGCAACACACTAACTTTTAGCCATGCTGAACAGCAGCCACACTTGTGTACGTCACGGTTAGAACATATTACCCTGCATAGGTGAGAACTATTGGCTTTACCAATTAATGTTTTGTTTGTTTCTAACCATAAAAATGGATCAGTCTAAGGTTGGCATACACAAATTTACTAAAATAACCCATCCCAAATATCAGGGGGGAAAATGAAATAAAAGCAGACTACCTTTTCCTACTAGTTATGGCCCTGAAGTGAGCTACTTTGTAGGCAGGTGTGCACTGAAGAGAGACCACGGCCGAAGTGGGCTGACTCATTCTGTGTTTTTCTTTTTTAATTGCTGGCTGAGTAATCACAAATCTGCTGCTTCTTTTCATGTCAGTGTAAGGGAAGAAATGATTCTGAACATGTAATCGATGCGTTTTATAAAATCCTGCACAAAAACAATTACACTTCAGTTTATCGGAGTCAGGGTTACATTTGTTTGGGCGATAGCTAAGGTAACTGCAAAATAAAAGCAGCAAACACTCTGTGTCTGTTTGAACACTGATTGTTTTTCTAGTGTACGGGTTCAACATCCATGTAAGAAATTTGTATCCTTGACTGCTGTGAGTACTGGGCTAGTTCTACGCCATGTTTGAACATTTGAGATGTTTCTGATCCAGAAAGGAGACAGCAGGGAGGCCGCTTGGAGGAGGAATGTAATTTTTTTTTTGAAAGTGCACTGTTAGCACATTGTATCCTATTTCTGCCCGAGAGAAGGGCCTGTGCGAAGCTGCAGCGGCCACAGTGCCTATGTTTGGTCGGCCCGTAGCCAGTGCACGGAGGCAGGGTGATGCACTTTTTTCCCCCTCGTGCTGCTTCTCTGACATCCTGCTGTTGTGGTGTGCAGTGTGTATTATCATCAGAGACAGAGCCTCGGCAGGCAAAAGCAAGCTGTTAGGAAGCAAACTTTGTATTATTAAATGTATATTGCGCACACTGCGTCCTAGCAGTCCAAGTGCCCGTGGCAAGGTGTCACACCGAGCTGCGGCTGTGATGGTGGCTTCTGGAGCAAGCATGACCGCGCTTTGTGGCCCCTCCGTAGGTTTCTAATACACGGATAATCTGTCGCTTACATTACTGATGTGACCACTCTACATTGGAGACCTGGGACTGTGCTGAGACCATGTCTTTGGGAGTTCTGCATTGGCAGAGGGTTGGCTCCCTAGCTAACCAAACACGCGATCAGAGACGGACAATCGCATCAAGATTCACAAACACACAAGTAAACCGTGGTAAGTAGCAGTACAAGGTTCCCTGCCGGAAAATGCATGTGCGACACAAACCCACACTCGTCCACCCTCCTCCACTCAACCGTGCAGCAGCGATGCCAGTTCACCAAAATCCCAGTGGAGACGGAAGTGACGTCGCGCCCTTTAACAGCCCCCCCCCCCCCCATGACTTCACCTGATTGAGCCTTTATTCCAGCCTCCCCTGTACTGCGTAGGGACATGGAGAAGGAGGAAACAGTAAACGTGGTGTACTCTTTTCTGTTCCTTCTGCTGCCTCATGACCTTCGAGTAAGGGTAATGCAAAATGGGCAGTGCCAGCCCAGGGTACCAGCTGCTGCCCTTCGGAATACAAACTCATATCACTGTGAGAAAAGGGAGTGCCTCAGGCAACCGGGAAATTGCCGTTTTTCACCGCTCGCATTTAAAAAGCGGCCGGCGACGAGAACGTGTGTGCGCTTCACAAGGGTCACTGCGCGCTCGGTACCTTAAAGGTGCGCGGGCGCGCAGCCGCGCGGGTTAGAGGGAACTATGCTTGTGCCCCATTCCATTCCACAGGGAGATGTCCCTCTCTCAATGAGAGATTGAGAATAGAGTGAATATGAGCATAGTGGAGATTTTGGCTGGAATACAATCCAGCGGGGAGCCTGATTTTACTGTGAATAGCAGTGATTCCACTTCATCATCGGTAAGAGGAGGAAAATGTTCCAACAGCTGTACCTTAGTTTGAGCGGAAGGGCAGCAGGGAGCCAAGACCTGCTGCTAATTCCCGGCTGCGGTGATTTTAACATAAATCAGCTCAATCTTCTGTGTAAAGTGTGTTGCAATTCTATCACAAAGTGCTTGAGAGGGAGCCTCCTTATTGTCGCAGGCCTTTAGATTGGTGAAAGATTTGAGGATTTGGTATAAGACTTTAGGGGCATTCCCTGCCTGATTGAGCTGTAGCGCGATAAGAGCCCATCAGGCTATTTTTATATTTTTGTGGTATTGGGTCAGAGCAGTCTTTATCCTGGCTATCATGGGAGCGAGTCCAGCGTCTTTCCAGAGTCTTACACCACCGTTTTTCCGGCCGTAAATCGTACAAAACCCAGGCTGTCTGGGGACTCCTGTCCGGGCTAGGGTGTCGTTTCAAAGGTGCAAGATGGTCAATGGCTATTTTTATAGTGGAATTGTAACGAGTCAGGCATTCCTCTACATTATCAGACTCCAGGTTCCAAGTAGTTGGAATAATATCCTGAAAAAGGTTTGGGGTGATTTTATGCCATTGTCTGCGATGGTAGGGAGGGGCAGGCAGGGGAGCATCTTTGACCCTTGGGCCCTTAATATGAAGATCAATTAGTGCATGGTCTGTCCATATAAGTGGGCAGGGGGGTTCACAGAAGATATTGGGAGAGTTGGTGAGAATAAGGTCTAATGTCAGGTTCGTGGAGTTATGCTACATTATGTGTAGTTGTATAACGCACAACTCACCCGGGAGGGTAGTCTGACAGGGAATTTGATCAACAAATACGACTTTTTTTCAGGAGGACAAGGAATTAAGAAAATGTCAGCTACTTTGCCTGCTTGCCCTTTGCATAATTAAAAAAAAACCAGCACTCAACCATTTCACATAATATATGTCACAATATGAGAGTTTGTAGACAACTCACAGTTATTTTTATTTCACTGTTAAGAGAGAGACATGTTGGGGAGAGTGTTTGGGGTTAATATCAAGTTAGTCATGAAGTTGGTCCATCAGTCGTGAAAATTAAAAAATAGGTACAATTGTCATGAGTTTGTTGCTTATTTCTGTTTTAAATTATTTGTTAGGTAGATTTATTGCAATTTTTATAAAGCATCCTCCATCCTCCTCTTGTGCAACTAAATTCACTTATTTTTCAGCAACATCTTTCCACGCTCTTATATATACCAATTAGCCACCCTTTTCACTCCCAAGCCATATAGAATCCCCTTCTTCCACCTGCCACCCTCCCTTGGAAGGGCCACCCGTTAAAAATAAAACACAGCAGTTAATAAACCTAACTGGCTTTTAATGGAAAATAACAGACAACATAGCAAATGATCAAATACTATTGTCATTTCAAGTGGTGCTGTATCAATTTTCAGATTAGGGGTGCTGCCATCAGTGTTATATAACTGAAGTCATAAGGATTGTGAAAAATCAAAGCATCACTCAAAGTGGAGCATATGAGGCACGCAGATTTAGCAGGAGAGTGGTACGTGTGCTGATGGTGTGTTTTGGAGCACACTTTTATAAATATATTATCAAAGCATGGTGTGGTAGTGCACTGTCATTTACAAACAGCACATCTTCCATTGAATGGTCAGTAATTTTGCATAGATCTTTAGTTTTACTGCTAAAACTGTAGAGTGCACATACAATAATGTATGGGAATCGGGTTTCAGCGAACACTTTCACATCGCCAGTTTAGTGTGTTGATTCGCTCACACTTCAGATTTACAAAATATAGGTTTCATGTGTGTTTTCCTAAGTGCTGACATATTTTTAAGTATTTGTACAGATTATTTACAGGTATAAATATTGTTGTGTGTTACAAACAATCGTCCCACTATAGCCTTTCCTTTTACACGCCCTGTACCGCAGCAAGATTGTCGCATAGTTCACTTTATATAATTCTCCCACTTTGCAGTCACAGAAAAAATGTAAAAGTCACTCTCTATGTTGAAAGAATAAGCAGCAGTTTTTCAGAAGACATTTGAGCTCTGTCTTTGAAGGCCCAGCAAATGTGACAAGATAAAAAGAAACTTTAAAGGCATCTTTACTGCTCATTCATCTTCTGAACTCCAGCATGGTTATTTTGGGGTGCTGCAGCACTCCCCACATCCCTTCTTTTAAGCGACTATGGTCATTTTAACTGACCAGGGCTTTTGCTAGAAAATGGTCATTTGGAGCATAAAGCTCAAATTCAGTGGAAATTAGACCGTACGTGTGCGCTTTTCCCAATACAAGACAGTGGAGGTTAATCACTTGATAGTAACTTGTTACTCTAAGTGAAAACTTATCTAAGGAGCAGGTGGGAAGATATTCTCCCAGAGGAAGTGTGAGAGGTTTTGAGGAGAAGATATCATGGATCTATTCAATACTAGGTTCATTATTCTCCAAAGTCTTACTTCCACTTACCAAGTCTGAAAGCAAGATTGCGCTGCGAGGAATTGTGCAAAGGCACACCCTAAGCCACGTGGTTTCCAGGCTTAGTACAACCATGAAAATTAGCAAACATATTCAAGAGAAGCTTTAAACAGCTATAAAATGACATTCAGATTCTATTAAAATTGTTGACATTTCTGGGTTATGTCTGTGAATACAAACCCTATATTACGAAGGAGTATGTGAACATAAAACTGCCCCATCCTTTTCCCCAGAGAAAAAATTGTTTATAGCAGTTTAATCGAATACAGTGTGGTAGTGTGTTACTATGCATCTCAATCTGATGTGTACAACTATGAAGTCAATTGACCGTGTGAGTCAGATGATTGACGTTTGACACAGATCTCCTGGGATCTTTTTAGCAGCAACGTCTCATATTTACAGATTTACAGATTTGGTGACTAGCTGTCTTGGACCCTTCCAGGATTTCATATCAACTGAGCTACTAAACATCTACAGATACTGCTTTTTGATAACATTTGCTGCTGTACTGTGGGGCTACACTGACCTTTTTCAATAGGCCCAAGGATTGTTGTGCTAAGGTGGGGAGGGCAGCCTTATCTTAATTTGAATGTTTCTTTTGCAATTTCATTTATAAGCACTAGCCATTCATTGTGGTTTGAGCTCCCCTGGGCACACTGAAACGTTAACTTGCACTCATCTTCTCCAACACTCCCTGCCACTTAACACCTATGCACGTGCATCAGCGGTTTTTGTAGCAATGGTTGCTGACCTTCAAGACACCGCCGTGTGTATCAGTTGTGTTCTCCGACGTGTTCCGGCTCTTCACACTCATGCACACATCAGCTGATTGTGTAGCTATATATGCTGGCTTTCAAGACGTCGCTGCGTAACAGTGCCGTATTAAACCCTGTGGAGGCCCCTAGGCAGTTGAAATTTCGTGGACCCCCTCACAAATTATCTCCTAATGCGCAATGCACCGGCTTTTTATAAAAACTGACAGCTGCCAGAAGATAAGTGTTTAAGAGACAAAGAAACTGTTAAGTGAATCTGATGTCTCTGGTTTAAGTACTTTAAGTTGTATTTTTATCTGTTGTCGCGGGGCCCATAGGCCAGTACCTACTTTGCCTATTTGGTAATCTGGAACGGCTTTGTCAGTCAGCTGAGTTTAAGGAACCCAGTCATGCGTTGGGATATTGTGACTGTACAGTCTGGATGCAATGGTGCACACTAGCTAATGTTCACGTCTAAGGACTCACCTTTTCTCTCCTTGATTGTGTGTTTTGCCTCCAATCCTCTCAGGAATATCTTCAAGAGACATATCTTCCTTGTTTGACTAAAGCATCTGTGTTCTGTTTCTGTGCTTTGGCACCATCTACTGGATTCAACATGGATTTGGATTTATAGCAGTTAAAGCAGTAATAAGTACCAACAGCAATTGGTACCCTAATTCACATAAAGTACAAGAAGAAAAAGAAAGTGACTGTAATAAAGAAGGTATCAACGGTAAATGGATATAAAAAAAGAAATTCACATAACGTATAAGATAAAAAGAACGTGGCTGTTGAAACAGTGATTAGCACACTTAAAAAAAATATCTAAAGTGCTGAAGATCAAATGTTATGAAAGGAAATGTTTAGCACGTAAATACCGGGTAACACCGTATTGTTTAAGGGATGTATGGCAATGCAACCCATGGCTTTACCACGCATTGCCTTTACCACGCAGTGCCTTTAAACCGCAAGGTAACTATATGGTAGGTAAGTGAAACTCATATGAATTTATATATAGATTGACATCTTTCTTTTTTGGGACTCCCCAAACCAAATGTTTTTACATTATTTTTATTCTGCCTTTATAACCTTACTAACTTAAGCCTCAACCCACCTGTAAACTGTAAAATATATCCCTAGCACCCTTTGCCCCTACCCACCACAAACCCTAAAAGTTCCTTGCCACCCTGTATCTCTACCCACCCCTAAAACTTCCATACCATCCTATACCTCTACCCACCCCTATACCCTAAAAATTCCTTACCACCCTATACCTTTACCCACCCCTAAACCCTAAAATAAAATTTCAACCCTATATGGCTACCACCCCTAAAAATGTCCATGCCATTCAATAACTCTCTCCACCCTAAACACCAAGAAATACCCTTACCACCCAATACCTCTACCCACCTCTAAATCTTAAAGATCCATTACCACCCTATACCTATACCCACCCCTAAACCCTAAAATTACCCTTACCACCTACTCACCCTAAACCTTAAAAATGCCCTTACCACCCTATACCCCTACCCACTTAAACACTCTAAAAATGCCCTTACCACCCTATACCTACATCAACCCTGAACCCTAAAAATCCCCTTAGCACCCTCTAACCCTACCTACCCTATCCCTAACATGCCCTTACCGCCATGTACCTCTACCACCCGATACCTCTACCACCCTAAGCATTTTAAATACTCTTACCACCCTATACACCTACCCATCCATAAATGCTAAAAAACACCATATTCTATTACCCACCCCTAAATCATAAAAAATACCCTTACCCCCTATACTCCTACCAACCCATAACCCTTAAAACACCCTTACCACCCAATAACTTTACCCACCCTTAAACCCTAATTTATACACATATATATATATTCACCGAAAAAAACAAAGGTTACAGGGACGTTATAGTTAGACTCAGATTTCACTCGTACAAAACCAGTGAAATTCAGCTGTTATAGTTAGCTGAGCTTGCTGTAACTTACACCCCCGGAATGCATTGCTTATGACCTCACGTATTACATCACTTGTGACATGGTCAGTGACATCAGTGATGACATCATCCACAGAAGCACTTACACACTCACACACCTATACAACTTCTCATACATCCACTCACATGCCCACACAAACTCACCTACTCATTCCCAGACCTATACAAGTACTCACACAACCACTCACTCATCCATAGAGCTATTCATACACCCAGTCACTTACCCATACAGCCACTCACACAGCCATAATGTTCCTGTAACCTTTGTTTTTTTCAGTGAATTCCCATGTTTTTTATTGTTGTTTCCTGGCTATAACGCCCCTGTAACTTTTTTTTAAAAGTATATCTCTAAGGAATTAAAACATTTATTGCCTAAATGTAACCACTAACCTTTGACACAGAGTGTGTGAGTGATGGCATGAGTGTCTCAGTAAGTCCATGAGTGGGTGTGTGATTTTCTGAGTGGATTTGTCAGTTAGTGTGAGAGTGTCTAAGTGTGGTTGTGTGAGTGCCTGAGTGCTATCTGTTTTGCCCTCTTCTGCTCTGTCTTGCCTCTTCTGGCCTCTATTTTGCCTTTCCTGCTCGTCTTTCTGCCCTCTGTTTTGCCTCTATCTGCTCGTTGCTGACCTTTATTTTGCCTCTCTCTGCTAGTTTCTTATCTTTATTTGCCTCTTGCAGCTGGCTTCTGACCTCTATTTTGCCTATTTCTGCGTGCTTCTCAACTATATTTTGCCTCTTTCTGCTTGTTTCTGACCTTTATTTTGACTCCTGCTGCTGGTTTCTCACCTCCATTTTGACTCTTTCTGCTCATTTCTCACCTTTATTGTGCATCTTTCTTCTCGTTTCTCACCTTTATTTTGCGTCTTGCGGCTGGTTTCTAACCTCTATTTTGCCTCTTTCTGCTAGTTTCTCACCTTTATTTTGCCTCCTGATGCTCTTTGTTGAACTTTGATTTGCTATTTCTTTCATTTCATCTTTCGGCTTGTTTCTGACCTTTACTCTTACTCTTTCTGCCTGTTTCTCACCTTTATTTTGCCTCTTGCTGCTGGTTTCTGTTCTCTATTTTGCCTCTTTCTGCTCGTTTCTCACCTTTATTTTGCATCTTTCTGCTCGTTTCTCACCTTTATTTTGCCTCTTGCTGCTTGTTCCTGATGTTTAGTCTGCCTCTTTCTGCTAGTTTCTGCCAGTTTCTGCTCATTGCTCACCTTTATTTTGCCACTTTCTGCTTGTAGCTGACCTTTATTTTGTCTCTTTCTGCTCATTGCTGACATTTATTATGCATCTTTCTGCTTGTTTCTGACCTTTATTCTTCCTCTTTCCGCTTGTTTCTCACCTTTATCTTGGATCTTCCTGCTCTTTGCTGATTTTATTCTGCCTCTTTCTGCTAGTTTCTGACCTTTATTCTGCCTCTTTCTGTTAATTTTTCATAGCCGGCTGCCCGCCTCCTGCGGGAGCTGGCATTGCTGCTGTATGGAGGGTGCTGATGAAAAGACAGCTTCCTCCATGCAGGAGTAATGGTTCATCTCTTTCCCTGCCCTCAGGAGCACTTTGACAGCTCCTGCCCGCTGCAACCAGAGTGTTTGCTTTTGCTTGGCGAAAGCAGTCAAAGCTCCCGCCTAGCAAAAGCAAACAGCTATGTCCCTGGTGTGGGCACCCCGAGATATAGCAGGAGTGATGTCACTGACCATGTCATGAGTGATGTAATATGTGACGTCATCAGCAGTGGATTGCGGGCGCGCGAGTTATAGTTAGCTGAACTAACTATAACGGGGGAATTTCAATGGTTTTGTACGAGTGAAATGTCCAGCTAACTATAACATGTGTGAAACCTATGGTTTTTTCAGTGAATATATATATATATATATATATGTTATCAAGCCCGACATGGAGGCGAGTAAGGGACGCTAGAGGAGTATTCCAGCTCCTTGAGCGAACACTGGGACTGTATACTTTTAAAATTGCACTATTGGGGCGCAGTACCAATAGCTCTTCTGAAGTGCATTTATTTTAATAGAGGACTGTGATGCAGTAAAAAACACACTGGCACTACAGCTCGAACTTACCAAAATTGCAAAATACTTTTGAAGTGCATTATGGGCAATGAAGGAATAGTGAGCAACACGAATTTGCTTGCGCAGAAAGTATGCCCTTCCAATGATTAAGGCTGATTTAGCAGCTGAAACGCGTCTGTAGATGATTAAAGACTGCCGCCCCTTTCAACTAATAAAAGCATACATGTTTCCGGAGTTGGGCGTCGGCTCATTTTTTCCTTTGGTGTTGCCACAGCAGAATGCTCTGAACCTGTGTCGCTGATGCCGCCCTGCCAGGGTTGGAGGCCCCCCGTATCAGAGGAATTTGGTTGGATATATATATATATATATATATTACCTACTGGCGGTCGCCAGTAGGTAGTTATAGTTAGGACCCTGTTTCCATAGGAAATCCGCAACATTCTATTTTGAATAACTTTGGCGCCGGTCGACAAATCCTCGCGAAATTTTCAAAATAGGTGGGGCGCTCTGCTCCGCTCCTACCCTGAAAGTCTCGGGGGGATTCGTCAAGCGGGGGCTGAGAAAAAAGGGGGGTCCCAAAACGCGTTTTCCCCATGCATTTTCCCATAGGACCTTTAGACACAGCTACAGCCCGAACGGCTGAACAGAGTTACTTGTAATTTGGCAGAGAGGTAGTCCTCAGGTCAAGGAAGTGCCTTTTGTAGGTCTGGTGTAAATCTGTTCAGTAGTTCCTGAGAAAATTGCATTTAAATCAATATATATATCTGTAAGCGCGCTCCGTGCGCTTACCGTAAGCTTACCGTACGCGTACGGTGCCGTGCGCGAGCGCGATTCTGATTGGCTGTTAGATCATAGTAAACATTCGAATCGGTCGAAACCAGGAAGCTGCATCCGCCATTTTCTCTCTCGCACTCTCAGGGGTGGAGGAATAACAAAGGCAAAAAACATGTAAAGGGGCTGTTTAGACAGCTCCTAACCACCTAGCCTTGATGAAGGTGTCCCCAAAGAACCCCCAAGGTCAAAAAATCAATTTGATTTTTTTTTGAAAAATCGCCGGTTACGCTTACCGTACGCGTACGGTAAAAATTATTTAAAAAAAAAAAATTATCCACACTCTCCCCATCCCGTGAGCAAATGGTGCCCGAAGGGCACCACTTGCGCATTGCATATGCATATTTGTGAAAATTTAAAAGATTTCCTTTCACAACGAAGCGTATAATATGTCCTCCATGTGCGCACGGTGCGCGAAGCGCATCGTGCGTACATGGCCCATCCAGCGTAACGTGGGCACGCGGTGCGCGTAGCGCACCGCGTGCCCACCGTTCGTGCACGGCACTAACTGCGTAAAGTGGGCGCGCGGTGCGCGAAGCGCACCGCGTGCTCACTGTGTGCGCATGGTGCGCGAAGCGCATCGTGCGCGCACGGAACGAACTGCGTTAAGTGGGCGCGCACGCCACGAACGGCGTAAAGTAACTTAGCATTTAAAAAAACGTACAAATTCACTGAAAAAACCATAGGTTTCACACACGTTATAGTTAGGAATTAGCATTTAAAAAACCTTGCAAATTCACTGAAAAAACCATAGGTTTCACACATGTTATAGTTAGCTGGACATTTTACTGATAAAAAACCAATGAAATTCCCCCGTTATAGTTAGTGCAGGCAACTATAACTCACGCGACAGCAATCCTCTGCTGATGACATATGTGTCTTTATGAAAAAAAAATATTTGTAATATATGTATAGCTAAAATTTAATGGAAGAAGACATGGGCAAATAAGTGTCTAAATACAGTATTAGCATCAGCAGAGGATTGCGGTCGCGTGAGTTATAGTTGCCTGCACTAACTATAACGGGGGAATTTCATTGGTTTTTATCAGTAAAATGTCCAGCTAACTATAACATGTGTGAAACCTATGGTTTTTTCAGTGAATATATATATATATATATATATCAAACTGCTCCTGCAGATCTTCCGACCACATCCACCATGCGGGGTTGGTGCTGGTACAGACGCCCGCAGGACCCTTGTATATATTTTCCAAAGAGCCTCGCACAGCAGCGGAAAGGAAAGCCGCACTCCAGGGTTTAAAAGAACAATGTTTTAATGGACTGGCACGTTTCGACCAGTGTGGTCTTTGTCAGAGTCACTTTCCCAACACAAACGTGCTCTATTTTCTACTAAAACAATGGGGAAACAATAATGGACATGGTAAACAGACTCATGGGAATTTGTTATTCACATGATTACATTTCCTAGTGGGAAAAAAGACTTGTGTTAGACCGTAAAAAGTTGTGTGTAAAAATATACAGAAAGTGCATGTAATCACTTCATAATAATGCTTGGAAAATAAATTACAGCTCCCTTATTAATTGTAAATCTGATTCAGGCACAAAAAACAGGGTAAGCCAAACTCCGTGTTGCCAGCCAGTGCCGGATTTCACAATGTAACGTCCAAACTTTTGATAGACAAAAAGCACTTTCCATCTAGACACATATTTGGTACTTGATACATTACTCAACAGTAGCTGCTAGGTGGTTAACGTCCTCTCTTCCAACATAAACTATCCCCAAAAGCCCAAGGTCTTTACCAAAAAAGACATACAATGTGCAAGTACCCAAATAAAGGTGAAAAAGGAAAATCAACCTATTAATTATTTAGAGAATAAAACACAAGCGCTAATCTGGGTGCAAATTCTCCCTTTCATGACACACATATAATGTAAAGTCCCTTTCTGGTCTTGAAACCAGAATCGGGGTCTTCCATATTGGACTATCCTAGGTGCACGTGGAGCACCTCGTCGTGGTTGATAAATGTTGTGATTTATCAAGTGCAGCTTCCTCTTAGGTCCTCGCCATCTCTTTTTGCTGCCTCACATTTTATTATATACTGTTTTTGTGTGTCTCTGTTTACTAACACCCAAGCACAAATTTGACGTCCAGGTTTATCTATATAGCTATCAAAATTAATTGGTGGGGCTTTTGGGAATTTCTGTAAGCGGATCCCATGTCTCTGTTAAAGATTACAATGCACATATGATTTTTGTGAGTTCTCGATTTTCGAGTGCCTCTCTTTAAACAAAGTAAACATTCTCGTTCTTCTAAAGAAAGAACCTCTGCGCGTTCTCCTTAGTTTATTCCATTTCCTGTCTTTCCCATCCGTGCACTGCGGAGCGCTGTAAAGCAGGTGGTGCGGGGACGGTCTAAATTGATGACCTTGATGAGATGGAGAATCTCTTTTCATAGTACCGAGGGGACACCTGTGTGACACAGGTGCATGTGTACACAAAGACATTGAAAACTCAAGGCACAGGCCTGGCTGTTTGGGTATTCCTTAAGGATTTAAATTGAAAGGAATAAACTCAATTGCACAGACTTTAAATGCATCTCAACAATCCAATTTCCCCGAGTAAATGCAGATTTTTATGTGAAACCCAGTCTCGCACTCTGCCATCTTAACTTAGCAGTGAAGTATACGCTGTCATTTTCCCAGACTGCCTCATTTCGTGAGGATTTTTCACCTCATTACCAAGCCCTTCATAACCCTTCACATTGCCAGCTGAGTTCTTCCAAGATTCATTTCTCCTCCTCCTCCCTTTCCTCCGCGCCTCAACCTTTTCACCGAGTATTCAACCTAATTATTGTACGCTGGATTGTGATAAATTAACCCCGAGAATAAAAGGAAGAGCTGGACTAAAGAGTTTTTCTGTAAAAGAAATTCTTCTATTAAGAACTGGTCTGCTCATATGTAACTACTTGACCTTTGATAAATGTGGTTTAGAAGCTGAGCTCAGACAATTGATTACTCTGACAAAATTGGACTAGCTGGCTTCTGAAAAATAGAGGGGAAACATTAGGTTAGTTCTTTATGAAGCTATCTAAAGAGTTGTCATTTTTCACTTGCACAGCATCTCAGAAATGTGCTTTAATGTCCAAGCAACAGTCTTCATGGTTTTCTTGAATTCATTAGTATAGATTTTTTTCAAATTATTACTGCTGTTTCTCTCTGGTTACGACTGTGTATTTTATTGTGTTTCAAGAATAGTTTTTCATTAAAGTTGGGGGAATGATCTCAAATGTAATGATATTTTTTTTATGTGGGCTTCAGTTCCGGCATTTAACATTTTATGCATTCAGGCTATTCTGAGACCTAATATTGTTGTTGAGTGGGATTCTGTCTAATATTCCCGTTTCTATCACATCACTTACTCCTACTGATCCTCATTTCTTCCTTTACCTTTTTGGTCTTCTTTTCTAGCCTATCATCTTGATATTGCCTTATTGGTCTGACTTTGCCGTTACCATACCTGTTAAATTTGGTGAGCCAGAGTGGGCTTTGGTTCAGCCCCCTACCAACAATTGGCTTGCTTGTTTTAGCCCCATTCAGCTATTAGGTTACAGCATTGTATCACGCATCTTGGGTCAGTCCTCAGGGACATTTCAGTGTCACCGTCGCTCTATTTGCTGTTGGGTGTATCTTTCCCCCTTCATCAGATTGCATGATGGTATATTTTACATCTGAAAGTACTCTGTCCATGCACTTTTTGCCTTAATCCATTCTTTATCTTATACATGCATTCACTAAACGAAGCCACCCTTTTACATTTCAGCAGGCTTTTTATAATTGCATTTTTCAGTGCTCCTGAGCCTACTGTGGTCACACACTGCTCTCAATAAACAAGTCAGATAAGTGCAACACAACATCCCATCTGCAGATGCTTTGCTTGTTTCCTTTAAGATTCATAGCCCCTGGAAACCAGTTCTTTCCTCTGCTACCACCATTTTTATTGCCACTGGGCTATTTCTTTAGCCACTGCCCCGTCAGTGCATGTTGCACCTGGTTTATCCCCTTACCTGTTATTCACTTTCAGGAGTTGAGAACTAGCGCCTGCCCGAACTCGATACCTGAAGATATAGTCGCTGTAATCCTTGGAGGCCTGACTGTAACACAATTTTTTATATTTAGCATAAATACACATCAATTTAAATAAAAATAAAAAACGCACCTCATTCAGACTCAGTAAGAGAAACCTTCCTGTAAGGCTGTCACTGTCAGCTTTCTGTATACTCTAGCTATTTATGTGCTCCCAAAATATTTTCTTAACAAGACCTGTTTTTTTGAAGGGTTGATGGCAGAATGATTGGTCCACTGAGCTTCCAGACCTAGCCTTAGGAGCCATTATTTAATATGAGCTAGACAAGGAACTATTGTGTCCCCATACAAAAGGATGAGTTCACAGAGGCATTGCCTATGCGATTCAAGCTCAGGGCATGATCATAGCCTAACCCAGTTTACCAACGGTCTCACAGTGGCTAAATTGCCAATCCCCTTAAAAGCTAAGTCAAAATTCAAGAGGACTAGTGGTGTGAATTGGAGGAGAGATAATATGGACCTTATAAAATGTTTTTCTGGACCGAGAAACAGTCCATAGTACCTGTGCCTCAAACCTCAGCCTCAGAAAGTGTAGCCGACTGTACCGCAACCTTATAAACCTCCGCTACTGGAGAGACTGCGCTCTGGTTATAATCCCTGTGCATCGTACTGATAACAGCTGAGTTATGCAATAAAATAGCCCTGGACTTCTCGATATGGGATGACCTTGTCATGGACCTGCTGAACTTTATACCAAGATAATCGAAGTGTTTGACTTCCTCGAGTACCTAAGACCCCAGTGTCCCTACAAAAGGACCTGTGTGGTCTTAGAGTCATGAATTTAGTTTTCTTGAACACCCTTTTACTACAGGACTCCTGCAATTTTTTTAACAAGTTCTGAATCCCCACGGGTGTTCTGGAGATCAGAAACGTATCATTGGCAAACAGCAGGCCAGGGACGGGGACACCACCAAGTTTAGGTGCGTCATTTATGCATTCATGGAGATAATTAAACACATAGTTGACATAGACGAAAACAGCGTTGTTGCTTATACGCAGCCCTGGCACACCCCTGTGTTATGCTAATTCTCTGTGTTAGTGCCCCATCCCTACCCCAGTGCATTTGGGCAAAGTCACTCTCATGTAACCTCTCCCAGATCCCTACCAGGGTTGGAGGAGCCCTGATTGACTTGAGAGTGGCCCAGAGATTAGCTCTAGAGACCAGTTAGAATGCTGCTCTCAGATCAATGAAGGTAACATATAGATGATTATTTGCGATCTTAATGCTCTTCCGGAGTATCAAGGAAAATCCTAAATATTTGATTCACAGTAACTACCTTGGATCTAAACCCAACCTGTAACGGTGAGAGGACATCAAAGTTGGTAGCCCATGCCCGGAGTTTGACTGAGACCTAGCGGCAAAACACCTTCTGGAAGATGTCAATAAGGCTTATAGGCCTATAATTGCTTGGATCTGATCTGGCACCATTTGTAAAAAGTGCAGTAATCACTGCTTCTCTCCATGAATCAGAGATTGGAGCGCCTGACATGATGCAAGTGGACAGGATGTTGGTGTGAGGGGCCCAGGTCTAAATCTCAGATTAGTAAAGGTCGCCAGGAGTAAAGTCTAGCCCCTGTGCTTTCCCCGGTTTTAGAGCTAAATCAATTCCTTAGTATCTTCTAGAGAGAAAGTAATAGTATCAAGCATCACTAGATCTGTGTTAACCTGCGCGTGCAAGACCGGGCTAGAAGGCAGCTGGGCTTGGTAAGGTGTGCAATAAAGATTACCAAAATGTTTGAACCAGATCTGCGAATGAATATGATGGGCAGTAGGAGTTCAAACTTTCAAGCTGCCATGGGCAATTATATGCCAAAAAGAGGGAACATACTTTCTTTTGGGAGCTTCTACTAGATCCTGCCAATTGTTCTCATCCCAACTCTTCTTACTGGCCTCTGTTACCTTTTTGTACATGTCCCTTGACTCGCAAATCTGCTGGGGGCATAATGATCTAATAGCAGTTAGTAGATTTGATTTGAACTGTCTGCAGTCTTTAGAGAACCAGGGGGTAGATTCAGAGGTGGCCCTCTTATGATTGCCAGCGCCCAGATGCACCACAAAAAGAGAGCTTAAGGAGGAGAAGAAGTGGCCATGAATAATAGTAATGGGCATGTGTGAGAGGCTGGCCTGGTATATGATTCCCACTAATGGAAGTGGGCACCCTGCACCAAGCCAGACAACCCTTGTGTTGGTTTGAGAGGTCTAGACAACCTTAGAAAGCTCTCTAAGTGGTAACTGTGGAGAGCAGCCTTCAGGCTTAGTCCAGAAGGAGTTTAAATCAGCTTGTTTTACCAGAATGCAGTCTTGTATGCATAGATTAAGTGAAAAAGAACCACACAATGTTTTTATAAAAATATGTATTTATTATACAATACTCTCTAACACATACAGATTTTGCTTACTTGGAGATATGCACAATGCACACAATACTTTGCATAGAAATCACATAAATAGCCCAAAATACACAGTAGACCCCGTGGGTGGGGGAGTGGGAAGCCAAACCATATACTAAGAAAGTGGTATAAGAACCACGACTCGTGTCAAAACAATGTCAAGAGGATGTAGAAGTGCCAGGGACCCAAGGAACCACCCAAGGGAAGTGACTTGTAGCTCCACAGAGATTGTGTGCAGCGTGGGAACATGACAGCGTTCTCCGTACAAATCAACATGCAAGTCGCGGTTCGAATTTTGAAGATTAAGGACCCTTCCCAGTGGACCCTGAAGAAACCCCGTGGAAGACAGAAGGTTGGAGAGCCACCCCACCTGTGGATACCCTAGTACCCACGTTACCTACAGCAGGGCAGCCGGGTGTATAGGTGTGAAGTAGTGTCGGAAACCGCCGTCGAATCCAATGAAGGACTTCATGAAAATGCTGCTGCTGGAGAAGGAGGAAGTGTCCGGTGGAATCCAAAGGTGGATTGTAGTTGAGAGGTATTTGCAAGCAGAGGGGACAGAGTCTATGTCACTCAGGAGTGACCAGGAGATCTGGAAGACGAATGCCCACCGATGTCAAAAGTTGCAGGAGAGTTGACGCTGAGGAAGACCAGGAGCTGTGCACGAGCTGTCCCACGTCGGATGTCGAGAGTTGAGGGGTCGGTGTCCGGCTGGAGCACCAACCATCCTTGGCAACTGCAAACAATGTAGAAGTCGATGAAGGTGCAATGTCAGGACCAGCAAGGTACAGGGGACTCACCACAAGCAGGGGAGTCAGGGCAGTCCCGAGCAATCAGAGGAGCCCAAAAGAAACAAAGGTGAACCTCAACAGGACCCCCAGTCCAAAGGCACTGGAGTCGCTAGAGGACCTGAAACAGCTGAACAAAAGATGCAGGCCACAATGAAAACTGTGGATGAAGACTTTGGTCACTGGAGATGCTTGGATGCTTGAAGTTGGGGCTACTTGGATCCCGAAGATCTTGGTAGAAGGAAGCCAACAAGCCTTGGCAAAGGCAAGTCTACGCAGGGCACAGGTGTACGGTTCTTGCGGCTCACATGAGGGATACTGGCTTCAAACTTGGTGAGAGGGCAGGGCAGGCCACGAGAGCTGTGGAAAACCACCACCTGTGTTGCAGAACCTTTTGGAGTCCGTAGGATCTCAGGATCAGCAGACCGGTCCGCTTAGTTGCGGTACCTGCAGATGCAGGGAAGTGACTCCTTCACTTAAAGGGAGATTCCTTCAGGTGTTTTGGATGCCCACCAGCCTTGGAAGGTTCCTGTATGGTGCACAGTCATGGCCGATGCAGCAAACTGGAAGGGAGACAAAATCACGCACAAACGAAGTCCAGAGTGCCCAGACGGTAGAAGTAGAAGTGGTGTCTGACTTGAAACTTGTCCCGTGACGAATCTAGGGACCTACACCCAGGTAAGCCCTTAAGTACCATAAAGAAAGGGTTGGGACGATTCAGGGGACCCTCCAAGGGCAGGGTCTGGACAGAAGGGAGGTTAGTCCCATGTCCTTAGTCCAGTTTTGTGCCAGAGTGGGAGCTAACGGCCTCCCAGAGCTAGTTTGAACTGGACTATGCACGGAGGCACCAAATGTGCCCCTCATCCAAACTTAGTGGCGCTGGCAAGCGCACCTACCTGACCCAATACTCTAAAAACTGTCTGGGAGATGCTCACACCTCCCTGTGACAGGATACCTATTGTTCTGCCTTCCCCTGCTCGAGCTTGGCGCAGCAGGAGGGCAGAATCGTGTCTCTGGTCAGCAGCAGCCATGTTGTGCTGTCCGGGTCTAAAAAGACTGCCACCGGGAGAACTGAGAGCCTAACGAAGGCCCGTTCCAGTGCTTGGAATCATACCTCCCACATCGGGAAGTATGATTCCAACATGTTTGATACCAAACATGATAGGATTTGTTTCAGCCAATTTTGAGATGGTCATCGCTTAATTATGGGGTGCCTCTCTATATGGTATATGGCTGCTTCACTTACAACCCAGGAGAATGGACTCCATAGGCTGTAGGGGTGTCCTGCTCATACAGGGGCACCCTCACACTTAGAACCAGGCACCATGCCTTCAGGATTGCAAAGGCCCGCTATAGCAGTGACTTATAGGTTTTAAGTGCAGTGACCTTAGATATAGGAAACCTCTATCTTTAGGTAGTGGTGCTAGCACCAGCTTACACAGGCTGCAATGGCAGGCCTGTAGTTACATTTTGAGTGGTCTCCCATGGGTGGCATAATGCATGCTTCAGCCCATGGTGGACCTCTTGGTTACCTATGTTCTGGAAACCTTAGTACCAAATACTAGGGACTGATAAGGGTACCCCAGTATCCAATCTGGGATGTACCTAAGTACTGATATAACAATTTGGGGAGAAAGGAGATAGACTTGGGTCCTGATTAGCAGGATCCCAGTCAGACTAGTCAATAACAGCTTAGCACCAGGCAAAAAGTAGGGGTCCCCATAAAAGCAGATCCTACTTTCCTACAGGATGTCATCTATATCGACACCTTCATATGGAGTGAGAGCTAAATCGTACCGATTATGGATAGAAGCAAGCTGCAAATGGCAAGAATTAATTGTAGGCAACTTAAGGGCCCTCCTGGAATTCCCAACAATTACATCCCAAGGTAATCAGGGCTGATCCAGAATTTCATACAGCTCTTCATTAAGTGTTCGGTGGAGAGGATTGTGATCCCTCTCTGGTCTAACAGGAACATAAAAGTCCACCAATCATTCCCATAAGTCGAAAGATAACAATATGTAGTTGAACCTACTTTTGTTTAGGCCCCTGATGAATGTATACACCCTAATCTAGTCAGAATCTGCCTTGTCATTACATGCCTGAACCCTATGGGCAATAGTGAACACGGTCAATTGCGCGGCCACTACAGGGCATATTTTTAAGGAAGGGAGCGTTCAATCCCAGAATACCCAGGGCCAAATCCCCTGCTTTAGTTAACAGCAAGTGGTGGTAAAATTGCCCGATGATGAGATTAGGTTTGTTCATCAAGGACTCTAGGTGATTGTCATAGACAGACAGTATAGGCGAGGGACAGTTGTAACCCGCACTACGGCTGTAGATGTTATAAATATTAATAGAGGGCCATTTACTGGCCCTTACAGACAACCTTTAGATGTTGGCGACTCGATTTGGAGAAGCTCAATATTCCAGTTAAGGGAAATTTTGACCCACATCAAAAGGCCCCCAGAGGGGCGACCAGAGGAAGAAGGGAGTGCGTCTACTGAAAAGTTTGCAAAGCTGGATGTATGAACTGACTCTAAGGCCCAGGTCCCTGGAAGAGGCAGAGATGAAAAGAATCGATAAAATTGCCCCATAATGGGTTGCTAAACTTACTTTGTAAGCCTGCCAAATCCCAGGAGAGAATCTGCAGTTGTCCTCTGGGTCTTGATTGATCCAGTGCAGTGCTCAAAGGTCCGTCCCTACCCTCCAGAACAGCGTTTTGCTCTGCTGCACTTGGGGACAGCAAAACTGCAGGGGCAGTCTTGATTTGCACCACAACAGGGTTACCGTGAACGACTGCAGGTTACAGTCTGTCCACACCGCTCAACGGTCGTTCTCTTCTAGTGGCACCCTCCCTTGATCGTAAATCACAGACTCTTCCATTTGTGTCACCAAACACAAGCTGAATCCCAGTGTCTATGATGCGCATATCTTGCGCTTCAATTGCCAGCAAACCACCGAGGATCTCCCTGGAGCCCACTGAGATGATAATGGTATCATGCGACTCAAGCTCTAAGGAGTATCTATGGGCAGTCAGAATATTTTGCATAATGATTGACTTACACTGGTAGTGGCTCCTTAAACAATGTAAAACTTTATTGTGTAGAGATTGCCGGGCCTCGAAGAGTTCCCTACCCAATTTCAGTATATTAATTAGCTTGAAGTTGTAGCGGCCCTCGCCTGAGCTGAATTGGTATCTCTGGACAGGTAAAGCCACAAGTGTCACTAAACATGAATCCCGCCTGAGCCCCACTTCTAAATGGCAATCCAGAAAAACGTAGGGCAATAGTTTTACTAGGACCTGCTAGACTAAAATGACCAGGTATATTACAGCTACGGCTGCAGGCCCCCTTAGCAGGTGGTCCAAGTTCCCCTCTCTGAAGCCTAATGGTCAGAGGTAAATGATCGGAACATACTGGTGCTTACCTTGCAGTATCCAGAGGTTCCTTGGTTCTAAACTCCCCAGACATATCAGGCATGTGGGTGGAGGGGAGAGACTAAGACAGGGTCAGACCGGCTACGGTTCCCTACTGTGAATTGCTCGGAGCTAGCACTCGAGTTGCAATATTCAGTTTGCATTCCAGGGATTTGACCACCTCTTTTAAACCAGCTATTTCATCATGCAGTGCCATAACTATTTATACAGGTTAGATGTTGTGTTGTGTGATCAAGTAGTTATGTGAGCCTCCGTGCCCCCACAAACAGCTATGGAAGACCCTCCCGTTGCACTTTCCATCAGAGGGGTGTACCTGTTGGAACAAACCATTACCGGTTCTAGTGGGGGGCAGGTGGCACACCAGGGTGGGGTCACCATCTGTGTCAGTAATAGGTGCAGAGTGTGGGTGATTTGTTTCTGGCCCTAAGTCCCCTATTGGGCTTCTTTCCAAAAATATCGGAAAGGGTAACTTTAGCACTCTTCCCTGATCCGCAAGTCATACTATGTGCGTGATGGTTCAGTATTGTCTCAACCTCCTCTATCAAGTTGTTAATTTGACTGAGGGTACTGGAACCTCTGCCCTCCTAGCACACTTGTTAGGTTTGTTGAAGGGAGGGGCAGCACCAGAATCTTTCCGTTTGCCCATAGCTACCAGCTGGTCATCAAAAGATGTGATAGCAATCAGTTCGCACCCGAATGATTCCAAGAATCACTATTTAAACCATTCCCCAGGGCTAACTGGTCCTACCTCCCAACTTATAAGCAGAGTGTGCTCCTCCCAATAATCCAAGTGTTCCCCCAGCCTAGATGATAATGCTGATGGTGTGTTACCAGGGACACCCTTGTGTTTTACTAACGTAGGATTTTGAATGATGCGTAGTGGACAGCAACGTTAATCGGTGTGAATAGTCAGGCAATAAACCAATCTTTATAACCAATGTACTTTCCCCATTTAGGCCTCCACAGACACAAGCAGTCTATGTTACGTTATGTTATGTTAAACTTTGTTTGTAGAGTTCACGCACACCAGGTTGGTTTCTTGGCGCTACTCTGACGGTGTTGGACTGAGATGTTACTAGAATGCCTGTCTAAATAACCATGTTTTTAGGAGTTTGCGATAGGTCATGAGGTCTGTGCAAGATCTGATCTCGAGGTAGGGAGTTCCAGCATTTGGGGACTAGAGTGGCGAACCTTGTCCCACCAACGTGTTTTAGTCTAAAGGGAGTTATGGTCCGAAGATGCATATAAGCATTTCATAAGGTGCGGGTCGGAGTGTACCTGTTGATCAAACTGTTGATGAATTTTGGGGTTTTGCTATTCAGGGATTTAAAGATAATGCATCCTACCTTAAAGGCGCATCTCTGGGTTATTGGAAGCCAGTGTAACATCATCAAAAGAGGGGAAATATGTTGGCGCCTGTTTTCTTGAAAAATCAGTCTGGCCGCCTGGTTCTGAACCATTTGAAGACGGTGGGTGAGATAGGCCGGGATGCCAAAGTATAGTGAGTTGCCGTAATCGATGTGGGATATCACCATAGCGAGTACTGCCTGTATTTTTGCTTCCTGTGTAAGGAATCTGCTGATTTTCTTTATTTTCCTTAGTTGAAAACAGCATGTTGAGATCAAGGATCCAATTTGAGTGTTCATGGTTAGGTCATTGTTGATTATGACTCCCAAAGTTTTGGCAGAAGTGGAAGGGATGGGAGGCTGTCCCAGATCTTTAGGCCAGAAGTGGGAGCTCCAGGGGTTCAGTGAGTTTCCCGTAAGGATCACTTCCGTTTTGTCCAGATTTAACTTTAGGTGGTTGCTGTTCGTCCAGCCCAGTATACCCTGATAGCTCAGCAAGGCCAATGATAACACAGATAATTAAAATGTTAAACGATGAACACAACAGAAGGTATGGGAAAACACACCACTGGAACAGTGCACAACTAGTTAGCGTTTATGGAGCATGGGTAAAAATGCACTTTAACGAGTCATTCATTGAAATCCATGAAAAGATGTACATGACTCTGCAAAAGCGAATAGTCCCACCTTGACCAAATAGTGACCCAAAAGGTAGACATGGGGAGGGGATATGTCAGATAGAAAATGAGGACAGTACCTGAAGATGTAAAATATAATGGTCCTGGAACTGCTGTCAACACCTAGTCGTAGGACCAAAAGGTGTGACCCAGCCCCCTCCGGGCTCCGACGGGCGTGGACAGCCCTCCCTTGGCGCGGACTTAGCCCGGACACAGCCCGTGCACGTCCCGCGGTGCAGAGGTGTTTTAAACACTGCTGGAGGAGGTCCCACTCCCTCAGGCACCGGTATATGGGCTTGCCTCCTGGCACTTGGACTGTTGGGGGATTTAGTCCCCAGGTCCTGACAAGGTTCACAGGGGTTAGTGACCCCAAGCCTAGTCTCCACTGATGCCCGTGAAGCCGAGAGGCAGAGGAGTTTTTAATGCTGCCGGAGAAGGCTCCACCCTGTAAAACACCACTATGTGGGCTCGCCTCCTGGCATGTGGATTGTTGGGGGATTGCGTACCCAGGTCCTGACAAGGTTCACAAGGGTTAGTGACTGCAAGTCTGGCCTCCAATGAGGCCCTACATTCACAACAACATTTGAGAAGAGTTTGATCAAAATACCTTTTTGTTGATTGTCCTTGCAGAATAGGATGAGGCCAATTCCCACACTCCACTTACTAGGGCACAATAAAAAGAATGCTTATTAAAGAACAAACCCTCTCAAATGAACCTCCTCCCAGCTGCATCCTAAGTCTTATGTTCATGCTGTCCAAAGAGAACATTGAACCAATGCACCTCTGCGTTTTAGTGCATTGTAATATTAGCAGAAGTGGATTATGTGTCCTTACAGTTTAGCCATGGCATGACAGGGTCGGCATAATATCAGTGACAGGTAATTTTTAGGTCTCGCCTATGCGGCGCATGCGCTGTCTCTCCGAGACTTAAAGTAATCTATATTGTTGAGTGAAACTCTGCCTATTGGCGGCTAATATATCCTGCTGCTCGCCATTTGTTTAACCTTGCATTGCTCTTCTTATCTTGCTTATGGTTGGCTCGCGATGTGAAACGTCACTTCCGTTTTTCTCCCTTTTTGCAGGAAGCGGCACCGACCAACTACTGTTTAGTTACGCTGCTGGGCTGTTATTATGCCATTTAGGGACTACTTCCTTGTTATCATTCTGCTAAACAAGCGGCTGCCTTTGCGCAATGGCGACTGGCACGCTTATTGCTGTAATTCTCCTTTCTCTCAGCGCGGCTCCAATTTCACGGCCGCCGTGCTAGTCAGCAACTTTTTTTCTCCTCGGTCACACCAAACTGCCAGCGCCCGCGACAGTTAGTTGTCTCTTGGGGATAAAAATATTCTCTACCAACGGAGCGAGGCACAGCAACTCCGAGCAGTGCTCTAGGGAGCCGGAGCCATCCGCTGACGTCAGAGGCCAGCGGCATTAGCGGCTAAGAGCAGCAGCTGGAGGTGCCAGGGCCGGTGCAGGGCAGAAGCGGAGCTTCTAGCAGCACATCACCCGGGGGCTGGATCCCGGGGCCCATTGGTGGCAGCGGAGGAAGGTGCGCGTCCGGCCACACCGGCATAGCCAGCATGGGTACTGCCAGATAAGTCAGCTGAGTGAAGACAGGCTCCACACAAAACGGTGAGTGAGATGTAGCTTGTGGTAGGAGACAGCGTGCAGCCTGGTGCGTGTCTCTGCAGCTTCCCGTCTGCTTTAATGCGCTCCATGTGCTGCTCTCTGGCCTCTTCATCCTGTGAGCCGCGGGTTGCCACAGAAACGTGTGACATGTGGCTTGCGCACAGAGCCAGCCGGGGCTGCTGCTGTGCATGCCCAGTGCCGGCTGCATGGTGTCCTGTGTCAGGAGCGGAGCAGCGGTGCACACCTGGGACTGCACAGAGGACCTGAGCACGGGACTGCACACGGGAGCTGCGCGTGGGCCTGCTCTTAGGGTCTGCCCAGCACGGGCTGCTCTGGCGAGGAGCTGCCCTCTGAAGCATCGCACAAGAGTTGAGCACACAGAATTCAGAGGCAGTGACCCGGGGACAGGTACAGAGATGCACACAGGAGCTTGTGAGGTTGTTTTCGTCGGGGCAGTGAGACGCTCTAGGCTTGGATAAGGGTGTCCTTATGGCTTGGGCACCAGGACCCATGAAGTGGTTTTAGGGCCGGTGAACGGCCCCTGCCTGCAGGGAAGAATGCTCGCCTAGCTGGCAAGCCGCAGCTTACAGGAAATCCTGCAAGAAGGCTTCACCGAGGTAAGAGGTGCTTCACCTGTGAATGCATGTTTGTATAGCAGCATATATGTCCTTACCCCACAGCCGACGTGCCTCCAGCAGGCCATGTAATGTGTACTCATGAATACATGCTACAAAGACTTCAGGCAGTCACATTTTGTACCAAGTTGTGCCACAGTCATGCCATATTATAGCATGCTGTACTTTTTTTATTATATAGTTGAGCATTGTCGTACTATGCTACTGTACGCTACAATGTGATATGTTATGCTAGGCAACTTTGTGTTATACTGTGTTGTTATGTAACGTTAATCTGTGCTTCGTCTGGCTGTGCTAAGCTACACAATGCCTTTTATTTATGTGTTGATTTTTAAAACATAAATTAACCCCTTCAGTGCCCATGACGAGCTGGACTCGTCATGGGCTGCGGTGGCGCTGTGCCCATGACGAGTCCAGCTCGTCATGAACTCCGCCCGCTAATGGAAGGCGCGGCACTGGGCGGGGAAAGGGGCGGGCATGCAAGGGGTTAAAGGCATTGTAATTTAACAATGGCAATAGCTCAAAATCTCGTAAATGCGAGACCTATTGCATTGCATGTGCTTGTTACTCTGGTTTCTGCACCGTCATCCTTTTTCTCGTGCAATTTTTTATTGCTGTGCTTGACTGAATATCCCTAATCATGTAACCTTGTGTTGTCGGTATTAAGATTTTGAAGTTAGAGCACAAGATTTGCAATCTAACTGTACCATTAACTTAACCACTTCGGAGTGCAAAACCCGTGCAAGACAAGACCCACCACAACTCATCTGATCATTATCCACAGCAAATAATACAACGAGAAAGACATCCGAAAGGGAATGTATCATGGTCATGCTGTGGCAGCCGTGAATAATAAGTAGTTTGTTCAGTTTGAGGCATCAGACAGCATCCTAGTATCCTAGACACGGGGATGATGATCCATGAGTGATTAACACACAACTACTGAAAAATGGATGGTAACGATTTGCTTAAAGCAGCCATCAAGCAAGAAATTACGCTGAGAACTACAACAACCACAAAGGTTTAGTCACGAGTCATCAAAAAATACTACAAGAAGCAACAAAACGCTAATACATCTAAGAAAGTAAATCTTACCCAAAGGGCTAGACTAAATATGAATATCGATAGGAGCACCGCAATTCTGCACAAACAAGATCTATATTCTGAACAAAATTAGAAAGATATACAAAAAAAGAAAAAAATCTGTAAATCTTTAGCAAAATGTATATGCAGTTGAGAGCAAAAGCTAAGAAAATAAAATAAGGAAATACTGTCCATGAAAGCGACGTGGAAATGCTGCTTTATGCAGACAGGCAAAGTGGGTAAAGAGCAGGAGGCGAATCACTATCAAACCACGCAACAGGTGACAATGAAAGGTGGTGTAACTCAGTCAAGTGAAGTCAAAACCGGCTAAGCACTTGCTCTATAAAACCCTCATCTCAGCCAGCAAGGGGTAAAGCAGTTGAGAACTGGCAAAGTGAAACGGGTGCAAGCAAACACTTTCACTTTCAGGGACATCCAAGATAACCTGATACTGCAGCTGAGGGCTCTACAACAGAATATGGTGACATTGGAAAATGTTTATCCCACCATAGGTAAACAATGTGGCTGTGCTAGTGTTTGTAGGACTGCTTATAGATTCCACTTCCACCATTGTACTATTCTACCACCTGAAACCTACTGTAGTAATTATGTTTTATTTCTTTTTATATGTTCACATTTCTATATTTCTTTTAGAATGTTAATTTATACTTATAAAGTAGGAATGAGTGAACTTCTGAATCTGGTTCGTATAGTGACCTCTGGAAAAGTCCTGTTGTTCACAGAGTAGAGCGCTGAGAATGGGTGCACCTTTTAACGATGCTATATACCGTCTCTAGAGCAGTTGCTTGTATCTGCGCCCCTCATTTCAAGGGGGCTTTATATATGGGCATACAGGATCTATAACACCCCAGGTTCTATGTGCAACAGGTAGATATTGTGTTTTTGCACCCAAATCTACTAAGTAATAGAGAATAGACTGTTAATTCTGGTTTGTACCCATTTTGCTTATGTCAATACCATTTGCTCACAGGTTTGCGCAAGAAATGAAGAGCATGTGGTCCTCTTGGAAGGAGCACAATTAACTCAGAAGAGCAGTTTGCACTCTCGTCCTAATGAGAGTGCTTAATTTGAGCCACTGGTTTAGGGTGCTTGCCACTTAATTGTCAACACCGGCACTTATGACAGCTGCCACAGAGTGGCGCTGTTTGTGTCATTTAAAGATGAGCAGAATAACAGTTTATTAATTCATTATACATTAAAACAACTAATACCTGCCACCAAAGCCATTCTTATAGCTTTGGGGACACCAGACAGTTTGAATGGCCTCACTTGTAGTCGTATGATTGTTAGTAGTTCTGTAGGTTCTGTGATTGGTTGCGCTGGCAGTAGCAATGGGCGGTGCAAGCTGCGGTGGCCTCCTGAGGAGCGCCTTGGCACTTTTTTTTAAAATAAATTAAGCGCTGCCTAATGGTTGCTGATTCGAAAACTTGTGCAAGTAACACTAGCATATTATTCTATATAACTGGGCGATATATTTATGGGTAACTGTAAGGAAATACTTTTTGACACCAGTTGTACGTTAAAAAAGAGCATTTTAGAAACAAGGGCCCACAAGAAGTACACAAGGAAGCAGCAGAGCAGACATGTGGTGCACTTAAAATACTTTGCAGAAGCACACTAAACAAACCCTAACCAAACTCAATATTACAGCTCGTTGGCTTTCCTGTCTTTGTGCAGACCACACAATGAGTGTTTCCATTCCCACACAAGAGCCTAGACGCTGGCTCGTACAGTGCCTTTGTGAAAGCTGGTCCTCCTAGGTGGTATTGTTTTTCTTCTCAACAAATGCCCTATCTTGTGGACTTGAGTGCAAATAAATGACATCATGTTTTAGTTATGTTTTCTTTTGTTGAGAAGAATCAACCATTAGTTGTTTTCGCACTACTCCGTTTGTGAAGCTGCTCTGATATCCCTGCAACAACATTGTTACATGTGTTACCGTCCATATGTACTGATGTGGAAGGAGAGGTCTACAGTAGTATATATCCTAACTGGCCTATTGAGAGCAGTGTTCCAAATGTAGACTGTGCTAACAGTTGAGGTTCTTTATTCTGAATGTATGTTTTTAAAATGTTCAAAGATAGAAACATTCATCCGTATTAGTCAAAGACTTATTTTTAGATCCTTTTTGGAAATATTACTAATAAAAAGTAATGGGAGAGGCACAATTTGCAAATGTAAATATTACTGCACATTAAAAAGGTTGGGGAAAAAACAGCCTGCATCCACGTAGAGCTTAGAAATACGCCGTCTTGACCACTTTTTGAATAAATTCATTCTAGACAGGTTCTTTTCAAGTCTGGTTTAAAGTAAAAGTATGTTGTATCATATGGAAGCTGAAGTTCCTATCCTACCAATGTGCATGCCCTATGACCGTGATTGCCAGTTACATCAGTTTTCACTGGTAATATCACCTTAATAAAAATCTGTGGTACAGAAAAACATCAAGGCCTTCAACAAGATCCAGAATATACTTTCTTTATTTTATTTTTTACCTCAAACCTGAGAAATCTACTACCAAACAGGCACCCTTACAGTAAGTACCCTCTACATCTGAATTCAACTGATAATTCCTAAGTGTACTTTACTTAGGAAGTTTTCAAATGCTTTGTTTTATACATTGATTAGTGCATCTAACCACATTTTACTGACTGGGTTCGATGTTTTTAAATGCATTTAATGTTTGGAACTTTATGCTCAAAGTATTTTAAACTTACCTTGTGACCCAAAGAAAGCTGTCCTGTAATGAAGGCTTTAAAGGCAGGAAGAACAGGTGTTGGCAGGTGCCAAGTAATTTTGTGAGATCAGTAACTTATTCCTAAGGACTTGAACCTCCCAGGGGCATGCACAGGTCCTGTTTCACCAAGGTTGCTCCAACTGCAATCTAAGAATTCCACATAGGCATTTACAGAATCAAGTTTTGAGACAAATTTAGTTCTAAAGTTAATGTGTAAACATGGATAATCCTCCATTATTGTGGAGCCAGGAATACATGGCAGGTCCTGTGCCAAGGAGAAGAGGATGCCCTCTGCATGGATATTATTGGGAAGGGTGAAAAGTGATGTGATGCGCGTGACATAGGTGGCTGCACTGCAGTTTCATCGTTCATCTGACTGTGCAGGAATGATCGGTTTACACTTTCTGTGCAATTGTGAAGGCTGCATATATGGAAACTGATGGTGGCCAAGGTGGAGGCTGCAGTAGCAGCACAGTGGGCCGCGGGACAACTGCCCGTGGTGCCTGAAGCCTTCAGCATATCCTGGAGGGCAGCATCTATGGACCTCCCCACAGCAGTCATCCCACAATGGAGATTGTGTAGACCAAGTTGGTGAAAGAAGTGCAGGGCATAGGATGGAAGTCCCCTTTTGGGAGAATCCCCTGCCTCGCCATAGCTTTTCAATGTTAGTCATAATACTGAAGAAGGCAAAAGGCAAACTTCAACCAATTCAGAACCTGTCCTGGCTGCCAGGTGATGCAGTGAATGCCTACAATAAGGTGTCCTGCTCAGTAGTGTTTGCTACCATGGACAAGAACACAGCCATGATCAGATGATGTGGTGCCATGCAACTGATAGAGCAGTGTAAATGTTATAATCATACACATTAACCCTACCATATCATATATTGGATTTTTCCACTATAACCAAAGTTTGGGCCCATGGAAACTCAATAACCACTTCATCAAGTCCTCCGATAGAACTTTGGTAGAGCTAATAGGGACTCGACTATAAGAGACGGGTGCTATTTCCTTCATGAGGACCTATAATTAAGAAAATGCCTAACTAACAACCATAGACACAATATGCAATATGTCAATAATTCATCAATAAAGACAAACTCCGAATACTTATCAAGTTACTTTTATCTAAATATTTCAAATATGAATGGTCAATCCACAAGTACAAAGGAATCATCAATTCAGTGTCATTTCAATGTTACAGGTAAGTACACAATAAGGAATTACAGTTCTTTGACATATACATCATATAATCAATAACAGCACGAGAGGAGGGAGAGAAACAAAAATAATTATTTCATTGCAATATCAATATGCAAATCAGATTTTCATACGAACTTAGATCAATTAAAACTAATGCACAGAATGCAATAGTCAGAAATAGCTAACCCTTTGGCTGAAAAGGTATAGCTTGAGCAACATCAGCAGCTGATGAAGTCAAAATTAATCAGTATAGTCTCTCTCAGGAATTGCATGGATAATAGCCAGCCAGCGTAGCATAGACAGTACAGCAGCAAAGTCTCTCTTCTCATATAAACAGCTACTGCCAAATTCTTTTCTCACAATAATAATTACAAATGTTCAAGAATCCAACCCCCTTAAAGTTTCCATTTTTACAATTAACTCGATGTTTTTGGTCAGGCTTATGAGGTGACCATCTTCCGAGCCCCTTCATCCGGATTTCTCTGTTAAAGTTCATTGTTTAAATTAATGTCATCATCCCTCTTCGAAAGCAGGAAAATAAATTGTTGTTACTTCATGTCCTCATGCTCGCTTCCACATCAGCTTGTTACATAGTCAACACAATCATTCATAGAAAGAAATACTTGAATTGTAGGAAGAAAAATTCCTAGTGATACGCTTACATTTGTGCACAACTAAACAAATAAATCAGCTTTTGTGGAAATTATGAGGACAAAATACATTTCTCTAAGGCCTAAATTAGAAAAGAAAATACTTTAGCAGGATTTGAGGCCTTCTTGGAGAAACCATAAAATTGTTGTTTTTTCTAAAGAAATAAACACACTTCGGTTAAGGGAACACAAGAAAATACATAAGAAAATCGTTTTTAAAGATTTTTAAAGATTTATTATTCTAATTAAGTTTGTAGGCATAATCTAATTTCTTAATGCAGACTTATTATTAATCAATATTTTCTTGTTATGAGAAAAGGATAAACATTCAAGAAATAATTTTCTGTAAGATTTTCTATTACTATTTCATTGTTCTATTTGTAAGGGTTCAAAGCATATTTATCAAGTCTCTCCTTCATACTATTTGTCTTTACATAAAAACTCATATTTTCATTTGCTTTCTACACAGAAATCATTTCAGCTTTTGATTACTAAATGTGTCATTTCTTGCTTGCACATTTTCACGTTCACGTTATTTCTTTTAATGTTCCCGTGTTCATAATTTTCACACTGTTATTCATGTTTTGTTAATAACACACTTCTGAGCAGATTTGATCAAGCAAGATTTTATTCGCAAAAATCATGCTCCATCACAACTAAGAAAACTTGTCCAATAGTGGCTTGTGGTCAATACATTGAAAGAAGGGCAAGGGGCCACGTAGAGCATTCAGTAACTGGGATGGTTGTGCAGCCTCGAACAGACAAGTATTGTCAGTGTTGAAGAAGTATTTGCGGAACAGTGGTTGGTCTGGAAGGTGTTGTGTGACACATTTGTTTAGCACAGATGCTGTGGCAGTTTGGTATAGGTTGGGTGATGAGAGAACAGGTTCAATAAGTCGGGCAGAGGGAAGTTGAGGCATATGTGAGGTTATGGGAGGCCATGGGAGGGTCAGGTATGAGAGTACTAATGGATTTAATTTTGACCGTTAAGGGTATGGTGAGGCGATAAAGAGGGTGGTGTGGCTGTGCGGCCACTCAAATATGAAGTGGGCAGAAGAATATGGAGGGCAGTCATATGAGCAGCAGCTGGGATTGTATGATAAGGCTCTGGTCAGCTGCTATAGCCTGAGGAGATCTTGGGGCCAACTTTCCTCGACTGTGGGAATCGAGAGAGAAGGGACATTAGATTGATTTACCTACTGGAGAATTACCTAATTCCGCTGACTGGACTAAAGTTTCTGAAAATAACGAAAAGCACATAAGGATGTTTAGGGACAAACAGAATGGTATGGAAACTGAACACTTTATTTCCTAGTGATGGTCTGGAGAGGGGCCCTTAAGGTATCAGCCAGTAACAAGGCTTGCAAGGAGGTTAATAGTGAAAGATTTGGTCTTTGTAAAGCACTAGAAATAGACATGTTGATATTGGATACAGATACCTCATAATGATCAAGCATGAAGGGGTGCATATGTCCTTGCTGGCGAATAGAATTTATTTGATTAGAGTCATGGGGGTGTTTGAAGAATGGTCAGGGAAGGTAGTCAATAGAGGGAAACGAGGAGACAGAAAAAACAACCTAGAAAACAGTTTTTCTGGTGGTGATAGAAGAGAGAGCTGCCTTTACGCCATTGGGAGAACAGGAAAGGCCAATGGCTGGAGCACTAAAACAAAGTAAAAAAGCATTTTAAAGAATAGAATTGTAAACAGCCTGGTCCATGTGCGGGCCGACTGAGCAAGAGGTTGATGGAGATTTTGCATGAAGGAACATGAAGTTAAGGGTGGGACTTGATAGTAGGGTTAGTGTTATCGGGGGATTTGAGTCTTAAGCAGCGGGTAATATTTAAGGGAGGGTGAAATCCTAGAGTTTATTAGGCTGTTATGGATATTTAAGGTGCACGGCTAAGTCAAAGGCTGGTATAAAGAGAGTCCTGCTTGGTTCCAAATAAAATGACCAAATAAAAAAGTGCCACAATGACAAAGCAGGAGCACAGAATACAAATACCTAGTAAGACAACACAGCTGCAGCCTTTTACAGAGCCCCATGCCATGGATAGATTTCCTTGAATCAATGTTATCACACAAAATCTACCCATACTCACACTGACAGGAACAATAATCGCAGAATAGGAACATTTGTTCATTTGATTTGTGCATCCTGTTTTTTCATAATATAACTAAAACCTCATAATAATTTCTCAGGGCACCAGTAGCTACCCTATTGGAAAAATACGTTTATTCATATGCCAGTATATTCATTTCACCACAGGGTGACTAGTTAGGGCTTGTTTTCGTTCTGTTGCCATCTCCTTTATCTTGTAGCTATTCCGTTTCAACAAACATTCCTCTCTTAACCACGCTTCCAAAGACGACCTGGAAAATCTCAAAAATGTTGTTTTAAATCTTAGTTTTAGTGAATATTTGCTTACTGAATGTTTGTGTTTTGTGTCACTTAATTTACGCTATTATCATCAACTCTATTGAAGCTCAGGCTGGGTTAATACAAATTGTGATCATGACTGAGGTCACCCTGTGTGTTGTTGAATGCTGTTATACAGCTGTTTATCCCAGTAAACCTATTGTAAATGTGTCTAGCTCTTTAAATGAGGCTGATATTTAATAGGGCTTGAACTATGGAATTGCTTATTTTATCAGCTGTGGTCTTGAATTTGAGGTGCATATTTTCTTGTTCATGCTTTAAAGCGGTTTTAAAGCCATTCAAAATCAAAGATGCACCGTAAAACACCATGTCCATTTTTAAATGTGTTTTTTATTTGCTGTATTAAAGAGTGTGCTTTCAGAAAATGAGTAGAGACAAATATTTCATTCTATTCCATCGGTCACACCATGAATGATGATGTCAAGCATCTAAGGCTGTCTACCGACAGCTACAGCTGTCTAGAAGGACTCATTCAGACATCCTTTAAAACAGAATAAGAAGTACAGTGAGCGGGCTTTGGGTCAGCCTCCTTCAGCTACTGGCGTTCACATGTTTTTATTGGTTTGCCCATTGCTTGGATAGGCTGTCCATCAAGCAACAGGCAGATGAAAGCAATGCTTCAATTCCTCTCAGCCACTGGTAATTGCTCAGTGCTGCATTCCAATTAACTATTTTTCACCCCCTGGAGAGGGACCAGGCCATGCCTCCTCCAGACAAGAACACAAGCAATCACAGACTGATTTCAGCCTTGTAATGCCCCTTCAATGAGGAATACTTTGAGGCATGTGGATTCGATTCCTTGAAATAATCTCAGCCAATGGCAATCGATTAGTGCTGCATTCCAGTCCATCATTTTGCACCCAGTATGCCACTCTGGACAAACACCAGATGTCCATAAATCTGTGTTGGTCCTGTTCCAATAGGAACAGTCCATCCCGAACTGGCAGGTATGGTCCCATCTTGATAGGAACAAGCGAGGTACAGCTTGATTGCTGTTGCTTAGTGGGCACGGCACCCATGTGAAGCAATCCCTGTTGACGTCATGGATGATTACAGCGCTCCTTTTGTATTCCCACTGTGATTTCTGTGATGGTAGTCATTTTTTTTTAGAACAGCTAGTGTGTGTTCTTTAAAATTACCGTGAGTCACCCCATCAGCCTAAGTGTTAAGTGACATTGCAAGGGTGCCATGGGCTCGAAGCAGTAAATGAAAATAGCCTGCTTCCCTTTGGGTAGTAAAATGCAACCGTAATGGAGATGCTAACTGGGCCATCGCACCTCTGAGCTCTGGTACCTCCTAATCTTTGTACTCAGTACACTCATGATAGCTACACTACTGGCAGTAGTAGTAACGATACCTAATTTGTGATATCAGTCATACAGCTAGCTATTTTGCTAGTAAGATCTTGAATGCTCCCAACAAATCTGAAGAGATTTTAAAAACTGTCTCTGAACTTTCAAACCCTGATAGAATCACTTTACCCATCACATCCTCTCAAAATCTCTGTGATTCACTCAATTATTTCTTTATCAATAAGATTGAGACCGTCAAATAGAGTAGCCTCTTTAGCCTCCTGCACAATACTTTGCCATCTGACAATATAAATACAAAAATCTTAGATCCTTCCCTGAGATCAGTAAAGAGGACCTAGTGGACTTAATGACAAAAGTCAAATCGGGGTCTCCCAATTATTCCTGTCCTCTAAATGTCTTAAAAAGGGTATTTACTCAGCTAGGGGAGGGCCATAAGACTGCAACTGTGTTTTGCTGTCGCGTAGTGGCACGGACGCCATACCCTCACATGCGGATTGGACACACAAGCTCTGGGACTTGTTAGCCATGGAAAAATTAACAGCTGTAGCAGACCACACACTGCCCAAATTTGGAAAAATGTGGGGACCCTGCCTGAAATACCTGTCTAATACATTTAGGGAGCTTACCTGCCTGATATATTTGTGGGTGCTCCAACTTACGGCGGAGCACGACTCATAAGAACTACACATGAAGGGAGGGACACATGGTTCATTAGAGGTACCATATGTAAGAACATGGAGTGGTTACTTGGTTTATATGCAACTGTTTATGTACGATTTTGTCCCCCTACCCCCCGTTTTCTCCCCCCAGCCAGTTGTGCGCTGCCAGTTATTGGATATCGGCAACTGTACTTGTACCTTCTTTTCAAATGAAAATAAAAATAGATACAATCCTAAAAAGGGTATTTACCCATTTTCCAGACCTGGTTTTATCTTTTCTTAATCGGTCTCTCAATCAAGGCATAGTCACTAGTTCCTTAAAAAAGGCAATTGTAGCCCCCTACAAAACCCAGCCTGAAAAACTATTGGCCAATTTCTCTCCTCCCCTATTTGGCAAACTTACTTGAGGGACATGAAGCTTGTCATCTCTGCTCCTTTATAGAGGACTCAGACTTCCTTGATCCCTTCCAAGTGGGCTTCTGCCAACCTCACTCAATAAAAGCAGTGATCCTCTCGGTAGTTGATGACATGCAAGAGGAAGTGGATAAAGGCAACACTCCAGCCTAGTACTCCTTGACATGGATGACTACAATCTGTTCTGCTGACTCTGTCATAGCTACAGGGCTTCAGGACTCCGCAATCAGCTGGATCATCTCTTTTCTCAAGGACAGATGTCAATCAGTTCGAATTTCCCCAGGGCCGGACTGGCCACTGCAGTCACCGGGCATTTCCCCGGTGGGCTGCCTGGGTGTGGGCCGGGTTTGGACCCCTGTGGACCGTTTTTGTTACAGGGGGCCGGTTTTGCAGCATTGCTGCAAAACCGGCCCCCTGTAACAAAAGCAGCAGTGGTGAGACGGAAGTGGTGCTGTTCGCTATCAACCGCCCCCTCCCCCACCCATGGGCCGGCCTAGCTGTTTCCCAGGGCCGGTTTCGGTTCCCAGTCCGGTCGTGGCTTTCCCTCTTCAATTCTCCTGAAGTCCAATTGAATTGTGGGGTACCACAAGGCTCCTCTCTTTCCACTCATCTTTTTAATTTATATATCTGCCCCCGAGCTCAATCTTTCCAAAACATGAAAGTCAAAACTTTTAATTATGCCGATGACATGCAAGTCCTCTTTACGATTGACAACACTCCTAATTCCAAGTTGCATTTACAAGCCACCATGCTGTTGCTCAGGGATTGGATGAACACCAACCATCTAAAACTAAACACTGACAAGACAGATAGTAGTCACCAAAAATAAGTGCGACCTTTGGAGTACCTCCTTTTAGCCCAATTAGATGGGATTCCCCCCCTCTTCAAAGAAGTCGATTAGCTTCAATATTGACAAGAAGCTATCTCTAAAAGTGAAGCTTGGTTCATGCTTCTTCCAACTTCGCAGTATTAAGAAGATAAAGAATGTTCTTACTAGTGATGCCTTGGCCCAAGTTATAATAGCTCTGGTCATGTCAATTCTTTCTACTTGGGTCTCCCCAAACATCTTATGTAGAGGCTCCAGTTGATTGAAAATCAGGCTGCTTGGCGGATCTATCAAATTTCCAAACACTGCCATATTTCTCAACTCACAAAAGTTCTTAGCTGGCTCCCAGTTGCACAGAGATCTACGTTCAAAACATGGTACATTATTTTCAAAGCTTTGCACACAAAAAGTCCAGATTTGATCAAATCTTGGATTCATAAGTACTCCCCCACTAGAGAGCTTACATCCACTCATTTATACTTGTTTAAGATTCCCCAATTTAGGAGGTAATAGGACAAGTGGAGTCAGGCTCTCAGTCACTGCTCCTCATGCCTGGAACTCCCTGCCTTGGGAAATTAGGACCACATAAAATTATGGGAAGTTCAGACAGATGCTGAAGACTTAGCTCTTTAAGCAAGCATATTAATAAGTATCCTGAGCTGTGTGGAGACTGTTACCTAGCTCCAGAAGATGGTTCGGTGTCTGTGCACTTTAAAAGCTACAGTAACATAACATAACATTATTAAACTTGATGTGTTACTTTGTTACTGTGGTGTTTGTATTTTTCACATTGCTGACCTTAATGCTCACACCATTCACTGGCATTGTACTTCCAATGACTAGGCCCACTGCTCCCTTCTCCACCGCCCCCCCCACACACAGATGAACTACTAACAGAGTTGTTTTACCTTACAATCTTGACCTGTAAGGGGGAGAGGAGTGAGGAATTTACCAGTGAGGGTATCTTGATTTATAATTGTTGCCATCATATTTTTATAGCCACCATTTGCCATTATCCCATGTCATGCTATTTAAATGTTTTAGGACGAGAGCACACATGCAGAACTGTCACAAAGTACAGTGTTTTGGATGTGAATATATTGATTTTATAGAGATATGGATAGTGCAGGAATGTGACCAATCAGAATCTAGACTAGGCGTTAAGCTTGTCTTTAGCAGTATCAGTGTCTTCTGTAATTATTCGAAGAAAGGCAGTCAGTAGGTCAGATTTCCAGGAAAGTGCCAGCCCTGTCAATCAGAACTGTAATGGTCTTCTCCAAGTCCAGGGTCAAGCAGAGAAGTAACATCTCATTGTCAGACACAGACAATGTGTGACAGATGCAGGCACAGTGATGTGGTAATACAGCTTTGAAAGTCCCCAAGTGAAGTTCCACGCATTATATTGTATTGCAAAATAGAAGCTGCCTGTTACTAAATCTGTAAGGTGAATGAAAGCAAATTAGGAAAGTTGGTATATGTCGGGCCATAATAGATAATGGCACTGAACTTTACTGCAGTAACATCAGAGTAAATAGGCGGTGGTCTGCAGACCAACTTAATCGACTGTGGAATAAATCCATCTTCTACGTCACATTTCACTTCCATTATACAATACACAACAAGCTTAAACTTTAATGAGCTTGATGAAAAATAAGAGTAAGCTAATCAAATATGAGCATCTAAATGTTCACAGATTGGTGTTTCCATCAATCATCAACCATGACTTTCTCATGGTTAATCTCAGTGGCTCACCAGAAAGCTACAGCATGAAGTGTTGATTCGGCGTAGAAGTATCACTTGGTGACATAGCTATGGTGCCACTCATCCCACCAGTCACAGTGTTTAGTGGCATAGCAAGGGTGCCATGGGCTGCAAGGAGTAAATGAAAATAGCCTGCTCCCCTTTGGGTAGTGAAATGCATCCGTAATGGGGGTGCTAACTGGGCCATCACACCTCTGAGCTCAGGTACCTCCGCATCTTTGCACCCACTGCGCTCATGATAGCTAGACTACTGACAGCAGTAGTAAAGATACATCATTTGTGGTATAGTTCATACATTATTAAACGTGATGTGCTACTTTAGCATTGTAGCGTTAGTCAATGATATTGTAGCTCCGGTTGCCAAATGCGTCTGAACTTGCCATGCTTGCAACACAGTGGTCTGGGACAGTGCTTAGCAAAGTACATAATTTCATATGTTATTTTGACAATTTGTCGCTTTCGTCAAACATCCAAAATTTGGGTCATAGCTCTTTGATTGTGATTATATGTATGTTTGCTTCAATGCAAAAAAGTTTTGTACCATAACTCTGCAAGCGGTATAAGGCACTGTATTTTATTGTGGCATGAGCTGCTGTATTAATAGCTAAAATGTGGTGGGAAACATGCCCTACATTTTGCACTATTCACCAGATTTACCTTGATCAGGCTTTGCATATATTAAAAAGATGCATTTCACCACTGGCTCAGCCCCATATCAGTGCCGCAATTATTGCATTTATTCTGACATGTCATACTATTATTAACTTCTCACAAAAGAAGGGCAAATCCATTTGTCATCAGGCCAGATGAGGTTAGAGTGGTGCAAAATGGTGAAACATGTTTTGTTAGAGGTATTTTTTCACTAACAAGTGCACCTTTCACTATATTCATTGGACCGTATCACGTCAAATGTTTGGGGTCGATTATTGAAAGTTGCACAATGTTAGCACCATGTAATGCATTTCCATTGTTGCCACTGTTAATTCAAACAATCTCTGTGCACTAAGAGTTAAAGCTAATAAGGTTGGCATCTGGGACGTGATGGTTGGCTGCAGAGGGGCAGTATCCTCCCTTCTGAATTGCAGGTATTTGTATGTCAATGTTTAAAGTATCCAAGGCAGAAAAGCTACTGACCTTGTACTAAAAGCGGTAACAACTCTCAAATCTAGGTTAGGATTCCTACATGCCATGCGATATCTCGAACCGAGGAAGAATAGAAAAATGACAGTGTGAGACACTGCAGATCGCAGGATATACAGGATGCGCACTAGTGGGTAACAGCCTAGTAGTAGCATTGGTATAATGCCTCATTAGGAAAGGTGCAATGGTGCCCAAAACACGATTGCTATTTTACAAAATGCCTCACATATGTTTGACAGATTGAAATTAAAAAATGAAATATAAATATGTTTTTCAAGAGAGATCTTTAAATATTGATCTCAATTTCGGCATTGAAACTGTAAAAAAAATCTACAAAGATCATTAACAATGTAGACTGTGAATAGACTGCGCATGGTAAAAGTATGTCTTGTGCCTTTAAATGGAATATTTAAAGAATTTTGCTAGCCTTTCTCCTTTGCAGGGTAAAATTAATGGACTTTGCGGGCAGCAAAACAAATAGATACAGATCAGATCCCAGGGTGCAGCTTAGGTGTGGGTAGACTGGGTGACGTAGAATGCGCCCCGTGGGGCCCAGCTCCTGAATACTATAAATGCTTAAGCTCCTTTGACGAACTCGACCACATCTCGTCAAACGTTTAACTTATTTCATGATTTTCTTGCATTGTTAAAATGTATGAAACACTCATTCCCCTGTGGCACAGATGTTGTGTTTCCATTGGATCAACAGCGTGATGCATCTATGAATTTGCTTCCGCATTGAAATAATGTAAATGAGCCTGTTAAAGACTTAAGAATAGAATTAGTTCATGAGCTCGTCAAAGAATTTTTTTCGAAAGCTCAAAGTTTTTTAGGTAGTAGATTTGGGAAATATGTTTTTTAAAAAGCATTAATTTTACTTTGCCAAACCCCAGTCAGAAACTTCCCTTTCATGGGGTTAGTTTGTTTATGCATTCAGGACAGGAGAGACCGGACAAAGGAGATCGTGCCGCACTGAAAGAGGGTGGCAGCTTCATCTCCCCCAGGAACCTATGGGACCCTAAATGACACTATAAAGCAGAGAAAAGTGTTCTCTTCCAATCCGTAAAGAGTCAAAATGGAACATAGCAAAAAAAACAGGGGACAGTGTTCGACCTGACTTGGGAAACTCCAAAAAAGGGACCCCACATACCATTAGTCCTGACAAAAGCCAATGACCCGGAGAGGGCGCAGGTGGGCTGAAACATGAAGACCATTTTTATGGTGATCAGGTTTCACTACTTGACGTGAGGGACACATTGTATATCCCAATATCACATCTACCTTTCATTTTTAATCTTACCCTTATCTAAAGTTTTATTAAAGCACTTTTTCTAGATAAGAGGTAATTTTAAATTACGATTCCACATTTGTATCTCACACAATCTCTCGACCAGTGAGATCACCTCCTGGTGGAGGAAATAAGACTCAATGATGACGCTATCAGCTATGAGTACGTCGATGGCCAAGCATATACCATTGACCGAAAATAGCTGTTGAAGGTCCCACAGAATTTTTCCTATTGAGATCCCTCCAGCTGAAACGGTCCCACTCCCTACTTTGAGTTTTTGCTACAATTTACTTGGGAGCTGAGTGGGATTACAACCATACAAGGCTTCTCTTTCCCTCTGTTGATGAATTTTATAAGTTTGTTTATCTCACCTCGAGCTTGGAACTAGTTGCAGCCTTAATGGTTTCTGTCAAATGATGTCATTAGGTCAGTTTATGCAATGGGGTCACAACCAATTCTAATGTAAGTAAAGTATCTTCTTCATGTAATCTCAACATTGTGAAGGGCTTGATCAGCCTTATGCTGATCTCCAGGCATGTCACTTAAAAGTCACTGTATGTTTTCTGGATCCTTACCTCATTGAGCCTGAAAGTCATGCACGTCTACTGAGGGGTCTCCCTGTTTACGTAGTTGAGACCATAAATCTTGGCTCTGAGGTCGAGGATGGCATGCATAGTGCACCCCTACTTCACAGAGTGGCTACTGCCCTCTCTACTCAGATTGTGGTAGACTCATAGTGGGGGCAGCATTACATCTATTATCAGGGGTGGGCTACTAGTCACCCTCATGCTCAAGCCTGTGCAGACTCTCTTGCCTGTGGTCCTGTTACCCTTGTCTACCTTGGATGTGTGTTTGGAAGCTAGTTGGTTTCCTTGGGGAGGATGGTGACTTGAGCCATTGAATGTAATGTGAACAGAACTGTTATGGACATTCCAGTTCCTCCATGCTGTTCCCTATTGCTTGGAGAAGCCTGGTTGGCTGGGAGTAGACATGTGCTCTTATGTGTGTTTAGCTGCACTAACTCTGCTATGAGAGACCCTTCCCCCTTTCTGTTGGTTGATGGCCAGGGCCGCCTGGCCCGGAGTTAATTAAAATTCCTCTCTTGGGACTAGGCCGGGCTGGTACAATGGGAGACAGTAAATCATCCTTTGCATGCCTTGAACACGTAGTGAACATGCCACAAATGTGCCTCACAATTGAAGGGGAACCCAGGACTCAAAAGTCGCAGACCCTCTGATTGGATCAGCCAATCAATCATACGTGATTAAAGTCTGGCATTAGTGGTCAGCTTTTGTTGAAGACTTGAAGACAAGATAAGAAGCTTGCTCACCATGTCTGAAACTTGAGGAAATTTTTTTCTGTGACTGGTGGATTATGCTGCAAAGGAATCTGCCCGTTTGACAAGAAGCAAGGGCATCATTCAGCAACATCCGTCAGACGACCATCAGTCTGTGAGACGTGTGCAGCTGCTGGTTTGCAGGACAAGGAAATTGCAAACAGGTGCTCAAGATAAGGAGGCTTGCAGCACATCAGCGGAGGCAGAGGGAGATGGGGAAGCTTCTTCTCAGTCTTTGAAGGTGAGATCATTTTACCCATACCCCTCCCTGTACTGTGGAAGCCTGTGTGGTACTTCCAGTTACAATCTGTAGTTGGTGAAGAGTGGCCTGTGGAACAGGACCCACCTTTCTTTTTGTGACATCTATGGGTATCAGGGTGTACTGCCACTCTGGTCAGCCATTACTCTCCTACAGCTAGCCAGTGGCTACTGGATTAATGGAACTCCAGTAAACTGTGCCAAGACATCAGGCACCTGTAATCAGATCCCTGATGCCAATGGGTCCTCACTCAGGGCTGGAGGGCACTTCTTTTTTTTTTTGGTGGCAAGTTAGGAGCCGACCAAAAACATTTGACTTAACATCAAATGCTGAAACTACCTCATTTCAATACAACAATTGGTATCATGGCTTTAATGAATGAGAGCACCTCTGTGCAACATGGTCTTTAATTTGCAATGCTAATTGTGTGTCTACATGTTGACTGTGTTTTTATAGTGCTTAGTGTCTAGATGCTATAATACTGTTTATTCCAGAGGGTTGTAGAGACATTTGGTTTTCACAGTTTATCCTAGTTTTATGTGTAGTATTTTTCTCTTGTGTGTACTTTTCCTTTTACAAAGTAAAGCACTGACTGTGCTTTGATTTTATCAGCTGGTAGTACGGTGTGCACCGTATTCTGAATGTCCAAAACCACCTCACCTCCTTGAGAAAGCCTTGGACTGCTCTGTCTCACTACCCAGAGAGAGTCAAGTGCCGGAGAGGAGTACTTGGTTATCCAGTTTTGGGTCCACTAGTACTGAGGCCCCAGGACACCAGAGGGGAACATTCCAGTTGATGCGATTGAAGCACAGAAACCCTGAGTGCTCTGGTGCCCGGGAAGCTGGTTCTAACACACTTATACCCAAGAGCTATCAAAATGTATGTGTCCTGGACATACAAATAAAGAACACCTATGTACCTGCACCCCTAAATCTGATTTTTTCCCAAAGTGTCTTAACTCAATTAGAATTGAGCATGTCTATAACAGCTGTGCTTCTCCCCTCAACTAAATGACCATCGATATAATATCAAGACACCTTTTATGTCTATACACTCGAAAGATAGTACTCCTACTATGTTTATAGCAACAAATAGTTTTAATTAATTGTAAATGCTGCACTGCAGTGAGGGGAAGGGATTGCCCATGGGACTTTGAAATAAAGCAGCCCTGCCCTTTAGTGGTGTTGTCTCCATTGCCAGTATTTACTGTTGGGTAGAGGCTCCTGCCCTCTGGCGCAAGACTTTACTCTAGCCTTATAGCCCACCGTAGCGGGCTTACGGCTATTAAAGGCCAGCTCCAGGCGTTAAAGGCCCGAGCCGAAGGCGAGGGATTTTAACAAGAGAGCGGGACTTTAATAGCCACTATAGCCCAGCTACGGCAGGCTATAAGGATATTAGAACATTCTGCCACTAGAGGGCAGAATGTTCTAACAAATTGAACAAAGGCTTTAGAGAGCGCAAGGGGATTGAAATTCCCTCAGGCTCCCTGAAGCCTTTGTTCAGAGCCACAGCTGTGAACAAAGAAGCATTGGAATGTTGGAGCTCCGGGCTTATACCAGCCATTATAAGCCCGGAGCTACTCCATTGTTTTCAATAGAGCTTCCAACATTCCAATGTTCTAATATAGCCTTATAGCCCGCCATAGCGTGCTATACCGGCTGTTAAAGGCCCGCTCTCGCGTTAAAGGCCCAAGACGAAGGCGAGGGTACTTTAACAAGGGAACGGGACTTTAATAGCCGGTATAGCCCTGCAGCGAAGGGCTATAAGGCTATTAGAACATTCTGCCACTAGAGGGCAGAATGTTCTAACAAATTAAACAAAGGCCACATTGGCATGTTGCTCTGCGGGCCTTTACCAGCCCGTAGAAGCAGGGAATACTCCATTGTCTTCAATGGAGCTCCCAGCATTCCAATGCTCTAATAAAGAATAGTCAGAATGTATGGGGGTAGGGATGTGTAATATAGGTACTATTGTGGTGTGATTTAATTGCCCAAATTTAGCTGCCAGTATTTTGGGTTCACTTAGCATAGGACTGAACGTATTTCCAAAATGCTAAACGTTTCCTTTCCGCCTGAGCTCAAAGGCAGAACTTGTAAATAAATAAATGTCTGCAGGGAGCTTCACTTAGCTTATCACTCATGTAGACTTGTGAGAGGGATCTCTGTGGGGTCTCCAGACACGTCTGTGTAAATGCTGTTATTAAGTTGTTGAAGCCCTCCCATAATCATCCAGTTTTTGTTAAGTGACAGAATCCAGTAACCTTATCACACAAATAAAGTGAGCTCAGGAAATGTTTGTCTTCTCCTTTCCCCTGCAAAATCAATACATGGACTTTGGAAAGATAAGTGGTGGATTCAATATTTACATCATCCATGCTACAAGTCACTGGCACATTTTTAGGCTGGAGCAGCTGGAGATGCCCGTTCTGTTCCACATAATTGCAAAACATTGTCCTCTTGATTCTAAGTGAGAAAAAGAAAGGAATATGCAGCCAGTCACTGTATTACACCCTGTGCTCACTGGAACACTTCCCCCTGATCCTGGCTTCATCATCTGACCAGATTGTAAAGCGCTGTGATACCCCTCGGGTAGTGACAGCACTATATAAAACTCTAAAAATAAAATAAATGAAAATAAAACTCTATGATCCTATGCAAACCACTTTAGTTCACTGTATCTGATGTTCCTTTCCAGCGAGTATCTTGAAGTAATTTTGTTCTGTATGTGCACTATGTAAACTTAACTAGTGTATGGTTAGTAGGCAATATTCCTTTACAAATAGTAGCGATTTTGTGCATATATATTACCAGTGCACACGACCAATTCCTTCTCTTGGTTCACTCATGGCATGGGGTATTCTTGAATTTTTCCAAGTTCATGTTTAGAAATTATACCATATAATAAATGTCATTCACTGAATGGAAACAATCTAATGTACCAAATATAACACAGATTTTAAATAATAACATTTTTTAAAACGTTTTATACATGAAGCTTAAAGTGTGAATTGCAGACCAAATATTTCAATGTGGTGGCTCGCATTTTGTTTCTTGAGGCCAATCCATATCCCTGGTTCAGCTCCTGCTCTGCTTTCCCTCTGTATTGACTTATCCACATCTATTGTGCAGGTTACTCAGACGTGTCCGAGGTGATCACTAAAATATTTGAAAGTAAATCTGGAGGAAGATTGTGCATGCTACCATAAGAATCAAATAAGCATTGCAAAGAGATTACATTTGTGGAGGGTCATTGCAGGATCAAAAGGCAAACATATGTGAATGGGCACATAGGAAAGTTTTACTAGAAGCGTTTTTGACAAAGTGGAGGTTTAGAGAGAAGAATGGACCAAAATCAGTTCTGGAGTGTACCCAGTACTTGGAAAAGCAGAATCTGGTGGATAAAACAAGTGAAGCATGTTAAAAATATATCTGCAAACTTTTAGAGAATAGTAAACACGGGCGTAGTATTCTTGGCTTGGTAGTTGCCCTTGGTAGTAGGAAAAGTATCTGCATCATTTAAAAGTGGTGTATTTTACACATCCTTAAAGGCATGCCGGTAGCCTGGTAATGCAGCCACCCTAGAGCCTAGTGGTCAAGTGTTTCAAACAACAGGCACTCCTTGTTACTAGATGCCCCTAGACACATATAGTATCTCGAACCAAAGTAGTTATACACTGCTTCTCAAAATTGCATTGAAGAACACATATGCCTCATAAAATGTAAACTGATTACCACCACAGACTCCCACAGTTAGGCTCATCATGGTCCCTGAAGTTTACTTTTGTTTGCTGGACTCAGTGCGCATGGTGAGGGTACCAGAGGGAGCTCACTGTCTAGGAGGCACACCTCGTCCACCTTCACCACTAGAAGAGTGATAAAAGGACTAGTTTCAAATGGGCATCTTAACCGTTTATTGGCCCATTGTTCAGATACTTGAAACACCAAGGCCCGGTTTTCTTGCTAGAGAATCGAAACCACTTTAATTCTTACCAACAGTCTCTTGTGCCTTTGGCGTGTATGATAATGGTGGTTAGGTTGCTTTAAACCGTCTGGCGGCATTTTGGGGTCTGCCTACTGTTGTGAAGCTTTATAAAAATGTACAAAACAATGCAACATGTATGATTAAAGAATGACTATCAATACATGTCTCAATATGAGTTGTGGAAATGTCTAGCGCAGCCCTCAATAGTTGCTCTACATGCCTTGAACTCTTCTTTCTCATAAATGGTCTAATATGAATTATATCAGTTGTCTCTGGTCTGAAAATCTTAAATACTGTATAATATAGCATCACAGTGTCCAATAGTGTACTCTATTCAAGCTGTTGTGATTCTATCCTGGTAATCCTAAGCTAAAACATGTTTTGGTACAAACACCAGACTTAACATTTTATTGTTCCATAGTTACAGAAATGCCTACAAAATTCTTGTCATTGTGCACTGTGTTGTGTGACGCTCTAGGGTTCTGTGTAGCGCCGCAAACTTCCTTAGGATCGGTTTTGAAAACAAAATCAGCCCTGGCAAAAAGTGCTCAAACCAGCCCACGCTGCAGGAGTCAATGCCTAGAATGGGGCCACAGGGACATGGTGGCCTTTGGGTCATGACAACTCAACCTTCTCTGAAAACAACCCTTTAGCCCGTGGACTATTGTGAAAATGGCAGAGCGGCAGAACGGCCAGTCCGGCCCTGCCTGAGGGTCTGAGAACACGAATGAAACCCTGGTTGCAGCAGTCTGGGCCATGTGTATTTTTAGGAAATTCTTACACATTGAGAATTGAATATTTCCCATTCTTGCTATTATTGTCAGCTTGCCACCTAAGGACACATTCCAGGATCCATGCTTGCTAATTAATTTACTTTTATTTATTTGTGTTTTATAGAGCATGGACATGACCCATTAGGGTATCGGAGCGCTTCACAGGGTTAGCAGGTTGTATACAAATAAGACAAAGGTAGGGGAGTGGGACATTTTGGATCAAAAACAAGTACCAACATTTTACAAGTCGAAATGTAACGAAGGTCCAAGAATATAAGTGTGGAGTGCCAGGAGGTGCAGGGTAGATAGCATCTGGTCAGTCCAGTCTGAATGTTCACAGATTGGTGTTTCCATCAATCATCAACCATGACTTTCTCATGGTTAATCTCAGTGGCTCACCAGAAAGCTACAGCATGAAGTGTTGATTCGGCGTAGAAGTATCACTTGGTGACATAGCTATGGTGCCACTCATCCCACCAGTCACAGTGTTTAGTGGCATAGCAAGGGTGCCATGGGCTGCAAGGAGTAAATGAAAATAGCCTGCTCCCCTTTGGGTAGTGAAATGCATCCGTAATGGGGGTGCTAACTGGGCCATCACACCTGAGCTCAGGCACCTCCGCATCTTTGCACCCACTGCGCTCATGATAGCTAGACTACTGACAGCAGTAGTAAAGATACATCATTTGTGGTATAGTTCATACATTATTAAACGTGATGTGCTACTTTATCACTGTAGCATTAGTCAATGATATTGTAGCGCTGGGTGCCAAATGCGTCTGAACTTGCCATGCTTGCAACACAGTGGTCTGGGACAGTGTTTAGCCCAGTACATAATTTTTATATGTTATTTTGACAATTTGTCGCTTTCGTCAAACATCCAAAATTTGGGTCATAGCTCTTTGATTGTGATTATATGTATGTTTGCTTCAATGCAAAAAAGCTTTGTACCATAACTCGGCAAGCGGTATGAGGCACTATATTTTATTGTGGCATGAGCTGCTGTATTAATAGCTAAAATGTGGTGGGAAACATGCCCTACATTTTGCACTATTCACCAGATTTACCTTGATCAGGCTTTGCATATATTAAAATGATGCATTTCACCACTGGCTCAGCCCCATATCAGTGCCGCAATTATTGCATTTATTCTGAAATGTCATACTATTATTAACTTCTCACAAAAGAAGGGCAAATCCATTTGTCATCTTGCCAGATGAGGTTAGTGTGGTGCAAAATGGTGAAACATGTTTTGTTAGATTTACTTTTTCACTAACAAGTGCACCTTTCACTATATTCCTTGGACTGCATCGGGTCAAATGTTTGGGGTCGATTATTGAAAGTTGTACAATGTTAGCACCATGTAATGCATTTCCATTGTTGCCACTGTTAATTCAAACAATCTCTGTGCACTAAGAGTTAAAGCTAATAAGGTTGGCATCTGGGACGTGATGGTTGGCTCCAGAGGGGCAGTATCCTTTCTTCTGAATTGCAGGTATTTGTATGTCAATGTTTAAAGTATCCAAGGCAGAAAAGCTACTGACCTTGTACTAAAAGCGGTAACAACTCTCAAATCTAGGTTAGGATTCCTACATGCCATGCGATATCTCAAACTGAGGAAGGATAGAAAAATGGCAGTGTGAGACACTGCAGATCGCAGGATATACAGGATGCGCACTAGTGGGTAACAGCCTAGTAGTAGCATTGGTATAATGCCTCACTAGGAAAGGGGCAATGGTGCCCAAAACACGGTTGCTATTTTACAAAATGCCTCACATATTTTTGACAGCTTGAAATTAAAAAAAGAGTACCAACATTTTACAAGTCGAAATGTAACGAAGGTCCAAGAATATAAGTGTGGAGTGCCAGGAGGTGCAGGGTAGATAGCATCTGGCCAGTCCAAGGTGTAGTAGTAACAGAATAAAAACAAGGCCGCTGAGGGTGAGTGCAATGCAAGAATTAGGAGAGGAATTTGCCCATTAGGAAGGTTTTGGCTTCATTTTTAAAACGTGCCAGAGATGGAATTCTTCTAATGGCGGGCGGGAGTGAGTTCCAGATTCTTGGTGCGGCCCCAGAGAACGCACAAATATAGGTTTTTTCCTTTTGAAAGCGCAGAGACTGCAGCAAGAGGTCTCTGGAGGACCGGGAGTTTCTGGCTCCTCCAGACACCACGCTTTTTTGTAGGTGAGAAATGCAGGGGATTTAGTGTATAGAGCCTTGTGAGTGATACATGCCAGTTTGAGTTGGAGTTTGGCGGCGGCGTTGAGGCAGGCTTTTAGGGAGGCCAGGTGTTAACACGCCCAGCCACAAGTGTCACTTGTTCGCCTGGCCAGGATGGCGTACGTGGTGCCCACCCCACCAACAACTGCATCTATACGGGACTCTAAAAAAATATTGTGAGAGACATTCCTGTTGTATGTGCCATGCATTGTGGTTTTTGGTAGAAGTCCATTTTTTAGCTGCTTGCTAAACTTTTCACTCGCCCTTGCGCTTTGTGCATCTGTGTTTAACAGGCCTTTCTACTTATCAACTCCCCACACAATGACGTCGCCCCTCGCGCCTCGAGACTGGCCGCTTTCTGTGGTTTCCTCAAAACCTCGCACTTCATCAAACTCGGGCTGCTTGACTCGCTCGCGCCAGTCTATCGCCACTGCTAATAAACAGCAACACGAGCAGCATATATCCTGGTTCCTGTCAAAGCCCTGCATTCCTGGGTGAAATGAAAGTCCCATTAACATGCTCCTTCTCATTGCCTGTGACAGCTTGATCAATTAGGTCCCCTCTTTAGATGACCTCCGCACCGCAATGACAAGAAGGTGAATGGGAAATGAATAGTCTGCCTAGATAATGGGTTACTGTGCGCCTCGGATATGATCAGATCGCCCTGGCTGATAGGCATGCAGGAAGCTGATAACCTGTATTCTGTTCCTGCAGAGGGCTGTGAATAAAACATATACAATGCACAGCACTGTACGGAAATTAATGGCTATGGCAGTGGACAGTATGTTGTAAATAATGTGGTGATTTGGTGCATGCTGCTGATTAAAGGAAAACATACAAATAGTGGAATACAAAGGCAACTAAAGGGATTTTCATGCAAGCCAAGTCTTATTTTTTATATGTACAACATTGTTTATTCCCACATCTTGAGAGATGGAGCTCCTGTATTAACCACCTACAGTTGTAGTACCCCAGAGCCTTTTGTAACAAGCACTGGCAAAGCCAAAAGGTCTATCTCATCACTGAAAGGGTCTCCACCATGGCATCCCACCACATGCAATAGGTTGAGGCGGGTGAGCAGATATGAAGCGTAAGGAGCCCGCTTCACAGGTCATAGTGCCTTTTCATGCAATGAGCCAGTCAGCTGCCCTCCGCCCGCTGCTGTCATAGATTTAATACTCTAGCAATCTGCAGGACATTACAGTCATCGCCATCATCTCCCTGCTCTACGTAAAGATGTGTTTGGTAGGCATCAAAAGCCGAACAAGTCACTTGAGATGGTGATTGTACAACACAATGACCACCTGACAGAGACGTCATTTACATAACGAACAGCTGTGCAGAAACGGCGAGTTAAGATGAACGTCCTTCATATCCACCAGCAATACCCTTTTGCCAGCTGGATCCCGAGGCAGTCACTCTTGAGGCTGGCACTGTCACGTTGGACTGACAGATGTGAGCAGTATCCCTCAGCCTGACACTGTCTTCACCCAATGAAATGATGGTCACAGGCACTGAAGAGACTCCGGGTCAGCTCCACCAAAGTACTTGGAAATCCGGCACAAGAGACTGAAGCAAGAAGGTTCTGGGGATGACTTTGAAAAGGCGATAAGAGGCAGGCAAAGTACTCGAGCTAAGTTAATCAGAAGAATAATGTCTAACTAAAGTGGAACTTGCCAGGATTGTGCAAACTTAAAACACGAAGCTGATGGAGACTGATGAAAAAGTGGGATAGCTGGACAAGACAAGGATCATGTAAAAAGCTACACAGGAAAGAAAAGGTAAACCGAGGAAGGGATATCTGGAGCAGGGACTAGATAGTTGGAAAGTGGATGCGAGGAAAATAACAAGAACTCCATACTGGAGCTTCTGAATGCTGGATAGCAACTGAGAAGCAAAGTGGAGGAGTTACAGCTTCCTTATGCAGCAGAGGCCTAACTAGAAGAGCCTCTGTGCCAGACTGAAGCCCTTCTCTTGTTCACATGGTCAGTTGATACAGATATGGTGAAGATGGTGACTTTCTCTCTGGTGCTGTGGGCCACGAGAGATTAAAACAAAGAAACTTCTGCCAGTGCTGCTGTCTTCCACAATCAGGAGCACTGACCTACTCCATGGACTCGAAGACATACACAAGTCATCGTGCTGCTCCTGCAGCTAAGACTTCGGACCTGGTACCAGACAGGCGCTGTTGTACAATGTGCCCAGTCAGCATGAAACTCCTTCACTGTACAAGGCCTCTAGGCACATCAAAGGGTGAAAGGCCAGAGGAGGAAGACTTTGGTGTAGAGTGTCAAGATGGGAATGATGGGGCCAGCTGGTAGGTGCAAAGTCCTACTTGATAAATGAAACGGGACACACTACTGCCAAGACAGGCCTTTGAGCTGTCGAGACTGAGGCGAAGTAGCATTTTTTGAAGGTTTACATCCATTTGAAGTTCTTGTAACAATTGTTGCAGTGGCAGTAGATTGAAATTAATCCAAAATAACCTGATTATATTTTGGTACAATTAGGCCTGCAACAAACAGTTGAACTGGAAACCCGCTGAAATGCATCTGCCAAATGAACATAGAATGCTACTATGCCTGTGTCATATTGCAATATAAAAACCTGCATAATCTACATAAGATTGAAACAAACATAAAACATTTGTGTCAAATATCATTATTTACTTCATATATGTATTGCTGTGTATATTGGTGACTACATGCTGTCTGGTGACGCGTATGTGAAAGTTTCACATTAACAAAGGTGTGTACGATGGAAGGATCCACGGTAGTGTTGTCATAATGATGCACACATGAATGTTAACATTCTGTTTGGGGCGGTAGTATCCGGTAGAACAGCAGTCACAGACGTGACCGTGATCCACAGTCAGGGCCGGACTGGCTACCGGGCGTTTTGGCATGCTGCCGAGCTTGGGGCTGATTTCGTTGATGGGGACCTGCGTGTGCTAAACGAAATTCGTTTTGCTTTGTTTATTTCGAAGCACACGCAGGTCTCCATCAACGAAATTAGCACCCACCGCAGTGACATCAGCCCCCAGCTCGGCAGCATGCCAAAACGCCCGGTAGCCAGTCCGGCCCTGTCCACAGTTACCTCCCTTTTAGTGCAGGCAAGGTCTTTATCAACCACAGAAAGCTCCATGTGAGGAGCACATCTGTGGGAAGCACGTGACAGTGCCAAGCTGCCAACATTTATTGTGTGTTATAATATAGTATGATAGGTACAATTTTCACACTGCTAGGTAGCCCTGAGAATCCTGGCTCTATGGGCAACACAGTCTGAATTAATATATAGGACAATGAGGAAGATGGCTGTGAATTATGGCATCTTTGCATCAAGGACATGACAGTAGCATGCCAGGGCATTAGTCTGCCAAATCACTTGGTGTTGTGAGCTAAAAAGGGTGTAACTGGCACAAACTACGAAGTGCCAAGCGCTTTGTACTGCAGAGAAGTGAGAGGAGCAGACTGTGCCCCAGATCATTTGAGCTAAAGGAAACAAGAGATGTGGGGCACAAATAGAAGACAGGCACCCATCACCAGTTCAGGGAAGTTGGGCCAACAGAAGAGCCAGTGGGCTTGAGAAGGGTAGGGGTGCACAGCATCCCAAAGTTAAGAGTAAAAGAAAATTTACCAGGTGTCGGCATTCTTGGAGTACATTGAAGTTCAGAGGAGGGTTGTCTGGTGCACTGACTATAACGGGAGCAAACGTGGTGTTTCACCACAATAGTGAAAGAACTATTGGCCTGATGCATCAAAGGGTTTTGCCTATTCTGTGTCTATGGGAAAATGTGTTCATGCATATGGCCCTGTCTGCTTACAAAAAAGAAACATCATGCTGCAGATGCTGACATCCGCAAACAATCAAATATTACAAAAGAACAGTTTGCTCTTAAAAAACAAAATCTTGCTGCCAATGCCAGAGCATGACAACAGAAGGCTTCCTTTACAATTGAAGATGGAAACTGCTGCTAACAAAATAAACATTTGCAAAATAGCATGGGTTGATGCCAAACCTTTACGGGCAACACAGGAAGCTAATGAGTGAAGCTGGTTCAACCACACAAGCCAATGGCTGAAGAGGGCTGACACAAATCCCCTTTCCATATATTGTATGTTGTGTATTGTATTGACATGAGGTCCTGCACATAGCTAAAACTGTCTGTAGCCAGATCTAAAAATAACTAAAAACGAAACTGGCACATTGCGACGTCCACATAATATAATCTGAGGAGCGAATTCCCCACATGATTAGCATGTTAATCTCACACCTCATCATCTAATATTTGTGTGGCCAATCAACAAGCTTACATTCTTCCCAGTATAGTTTCCAATATGCAGCATCTCATTTTTGGGCATGGTACTCCTTGCCCACACTTGCTTTGGATTGGCATCTGACACTTTTGCATATTTGCCAGATGTGCGTTTCTGGCTTCAGGAGTTCTATAATCCATTCAGTGTTTAATGTTGGCAATGACATTCTTGGTGTCAGAGAAGAACATGCAATGAAAATACTTTCTTTACCTTTGGGAGTACCATCTGGCAACATCTTGTTGTTTTTGGTTTAATTAATCTCTGCCTATGTAGAAGGGAATCCAGATTCATGAAAATCCCTTTCACAAAATAAGCTGCCTATCTTGTACCTAATCAGCATAGCCACAAGACAGGCAATGTCAAGCAACCCCAGGCATATTTTGGACACATTTGACTGACCATTGAAGTGTAGAGTGGGGCTTCAGGCATTTAGAGATGTTTGCTAAGAGTAGGTGATTTTATTGTTGGCGTTAGTCACGGTACTGATCTCAGGACGAAATCGGAATGTGGAGACCATAATGACAGTCTGTATACTGATCGTATTCGATCGGTGTCTGATCTGTTGATGGGTTTGTGCAGAGTTTCAGCATGGAATGCAAATGGACTTCATAAACCTCAAAATCTTAAAAAGAAATACACACCTATATCATTTCTTTAATTATTTGAAGCCATTTTAACTCCTTATTCGGTGCATTTATGTGACAGGGAGAAACAAACAATCGACAGCAAGACACTGAACACGAGATTTTCTCCACTGCACACAAAAATGAAGACCTTGTGATATACTCATCTAATACCTTCAAATCAAGGATTGAAGCACGTTCTTTTGATACCTTTGGCAGGTCTGGACTTGCTCCTATTGTGGTCAAAATGTCATGGGTAGATACATTTCTACACAACACATCCGTTGGCTTGATTCTCTGAATGAGAACACCAGCAGTCTCCTAGACGAGACAGAACCTGGTGTGGTTTGTGATGGAGGGATTTCGCTTCTCCCTGTTGGTGCTGTAATTTAAATTTCTGTTTAGATTTTCATTTCCTAAACCCTGATTATTCCTTCCAAGAGTTTTAGTCCGCTCAAGTCTTCAAAAGGGAATCTTTCTCCTGCGGAGCCTTGCAGTCTACAGGGATTTAGATTTTATCATCTATCCTAGACTCCCAAATCTTTCTCCAGACCCAAATACATATGCCGTACTCAGCTACACATCTCTCAAAGACTATAGGAAGTATTAGCACTCAGGTTTTTATTTTTAATCAGGCAGTTTACTCGCACATCTAACTGAAAATCAGGCATTGATTTTGAGGGTGATGTGAATTGTGGGTAGATATGAAATTTACTAGGGATGCTTAAAAAATTAGATAAGGATTTTGTTTTAAATCATTTTGAAAGTGTATTTATTAGTATTGTTTAGGGTGTTTTTAACCCAGAAATTAGAGGCAAATTAGCCACGTAAATGACCGCATTTAAAATTTAGGACCTTTAGATCAGTTGAAATGTTTGAAATCAAATACATTCAGACCTGACACAATGTCATCAAACCCTAGGTAAAGAGATTAAACTATTTCTGAAGAACTGAGCACTAAAGAAATATAGTTGGGAATGGTAACATATTCCTGAAAAAATATTTATTCGTAGTAATGAAACCTTTTTCATAGTATGTCAGATTTGTGTGAAAAAATGTGTATTACATTATTATTGAATGTGCATGAAGGTCCCACGCCCAGTTGTCACAACACTGTCATTTAAATGGCAGAATGTGAGCCATTTGTAAATATGCATATCATAGATTAGATAAAACACCACACACTATATGTTATAGGTCTATTCCAAGTCACCATAACGTTCTGTGAATTTACACGGTAATGCTGCAAAAGCTTTCAAGATTCTTTGAATGTGCAAGGTGGAATGATGTACCCCATGTATAATGTTTTTAGGTCGTGCCCATACCACAGTATCTAGGAAGTAAAAATAACATTTGTTGTACAGACTAATCCTAAAAATAATTTAGATGCAGATTTTTTACACACTCTTTTTTCGATGGCTTTTTAAAAAAAATATGTAATTTAAAAGTTAACACCTTACTCTTGGTCTAATTAAAGCTACAGACCAGGCTCTTGCGATGGTGTTTCTTATTGATGAATGTAGTATAGACCTAAGAATCTCGACAGTTCCAAAGCTGCATGTCATACAATGGCACTTATGTATGCAACAATAGTGCTCTATTGAAGAGAGTGATGTATTCAGGGCCCTACTGAGTACACAATGAGTTCGAAGATGGGGCCAAAATCTGTTTCTTTTCACATCCATACAGGACAGGTCATGTAGAAATGCATCCTCTCTAGGCACAAGAGCAGTCTCGGAGAAATGGGTTTTATTTTATGTCATAAAAGATAGACTAAAATCGATGCTTATTTAGCCATAATTCAATTGTTTGCAATATGAAAGGATTCATCTGGTTCTAATGAAATTATTGGGATTATTATACCGTGCACCCTACAGCTGAAAGACATTGCTTTGGTGCATGAGTCACTGAACTGTTCTATAAATAGTTTTCTGCAGGATAAAATACAATATTTATATTTTGCTCACCTGTACTGATTTCAACACATGGAGCTGGTGCTGTTGTGCAGGCAAATTTAGTTAGTGAAGTTGCAGAATGACACATTTCAGAAATGTTTTGGGCAAGGCAATAAATATTACCGCATGGGTGAAAATAATATAGAAAGCTCTCTTGTACATAATTCAGTGGATAAAAAGACATTTTAGAAATCGTATTATATTGCATTTGCATGGGTGATGTATAGTTGCTGTCAAATTTATGCTGATGGTTCTGTGGCTTTGACTTTGATTTAAAGATAGACACTTGGGTAATTGGTTCCTTGTCTTTAAATTTGATTTCCTTAATAGCATTTCATTCTTATTGCATTCTTTATGAATCGTACAAGCTTTAGAAAGGAGGTCACTCAAAGTATTTCAAGGTATTATCGGCGGCAGTGACTGGATGAGTGTGGGGAGCATCTGCTTTCAGTTTTATTTCTGCGGTTGAATTTACTTAATGCAACACGGGTCTACAGGGGCCCTTGTAGGCCATATTTCTCTTTTGAAAGTTATCAGTAAAATGCATAAGGGTGCTGATGTGAATGCTGTTAAAGCTATGTCTGCACCACTCTAGCATCCTATTTCATGCAATGCTTTATCATCACAGGCCACTACGTATATTTGGCTGGAGAAACCATGTCTACCCAAGTTTTGTTCTCATAACTCCCCATGGCAACAGGTCATCTTTGTTCTCAAGGCGCCTGGACCATGGTGGGGCGCTACACTGGCTTACATGGGTGCAGCTGCAATGCTAATGGCAGGTCCACCAGGCAGCCTTTGAGTGCCTGGAGAACCTGGAGTTTCAGCCACCAATGGGTTGGACATGCCCGAGTTTGACCACACATTATTCATGTGCCTCCAGCAGTAAAGGAGTAAAAATGGAAATCATATCAATCACTGGGGACGGAGATAATCCTAGAGATTATATGCCTCGTTGAGTGCTGTCCCCATACTTACAATTCCCATTAAAGAGGACATCTGGGGATTCAATGAACCCCCATTATGAACATGTACTAGATCTGGCAGTAGTGTCACAGATTCTCTCATGCCCATATATGAAGATGACACATGGAGAGAGGAAATACCTAGAACAGACATGCCCCAGGAGTGATTGGCACCATTGTCCCTATCCCAGCTGAATGAAGCTTCTCAAAGAAATAATGCATCGTTGAAGAGTGGTCTCTGGGGAAAAATACACAACCGCCTTGGCGTCTTTGCCATCCCTAGCCACAAAAGTGCTTGGGCAGAGGAAGCAGCAGAGGTTTGGCTAGCAGAAGTTACAGCCTTTTACTACCCAACCCTAACCTGACCTTAGTGACCTCTTCAAATTGTCTCTCTATTCCTAATTGTTTAGACAGAAACGTGCATGTGATGTTGTAGTCATTAATGGCACATTCACCTTGTGGTGGGTGCAAAAAACACAATTCTTGCCACACACAACTCCGACTTGAGTTCTGCCTTTCATTTTGTACAACTATTAAAACCTGTGTACGATTACCTTTTAGTAATTTTCCAATCTCCAGTTTCTGTGTACGTTATGTTATAGAAGATATTTGTGCCTTCATTGCATACAGCAGCAATACACACTTTCCCCTAATTTATAATTACAGCCCAATATATAAAAAGTGTATCTTCCATATGATCTCTCAATCGTCAGCCTAGGATTTAATGGTAAATCTACCTTTTGAAGACTATTTTTAGAGGACAAACACACCACCTTGCTGAAATCTGCACTCAAACGGAAGTCTTCTCTTAATGGTTGGTCCATTCGCACACTGAGCAAACTCACTATATAAGAGTTCTGATAATAACCTCTCTGATTATACCACAGAGGATTCTATAGTAGGGTTTGAATAATAGCAATTTCCTTTATTTTGCAACCTTTCCTCAGATTTACATACTGGGTTTTGAGGTGGCAGTAAACAATAGTTCCAGGATTGGAATGCCCTTTTGAGTCTGTGCAAACCTACTAACTTGCATGTTTTAGTGTTTTTCACCAGCTCATCTCTAATCTTTTCCCCGTTTTGAATTTTGCTCTTTGATTTTTTACCCCTGACAAGGGCTGTAGTAAAACTTCTTCCAGGGTTGGGAAAAAAGTGGTTGGAGGGAAAGTGAACTTGTAAATGCTTAACAGATTTTCATATAGTCAACTCTACACATGCATATTTGCTTGAGCTAAATATTTTCTAGGAGTACGATTTCCTGGCCTACTTCTGTAAATTCTTGCGGATTCATGAAAGCCACAAATCGGCACTAATGCAAGGACATGTATGGGCGCACTTTTGTGAGTTTCCTAAAGAATTGGGGCCCTAATTATGTCTGGCCTTAACCAAGAGCTTTTGTTTTACTTAAAATTTTATTTTTCTCTCTCTCGGTTGGTTTCGCAGTGAGTGGCAGCATTCTGCTCTTTCACAAGGAGCATATTGACACACCAAGTAGTTTTGTTCAGTGCTAGGAACTATTGATGCAATATGTACTTTTTAACCTCAAAAAATATGTTTGCTTTTTGACAATGTTTGTTCTACTGGTGAGGACCCAACAGCTTCCACAACAATAATGTATACAAAAACCTTGTCAAAACAAAACACGCATTGAAAAAACAAAAGTCTGCCCGCCACTGTCTGATCTTTTGGCTTTGGAAATGCTTGTTTATTTTCAATTTTCCCATAGTCTTGTTAAAACGGGTTGCATTGATGTTCCATTATAAATATTTTTGGGGATATACTAGCATGCATTACACATTTTACTAAATGATGCTTCAAAGAAATGGTACCTAAAATTTTGCAGTAGTTTAACAAAATGTTTTTTCCCCTAGCTGCATTTTCTGTCAACATTTTAATGTGTGTACACATTTTTATACAGGCACCACTGTCAATGGTGCAGTGTAATCTGGCAAAAGGTTTGTGTTGCAGGGGGTTGGGCCTACTTATCCCAAGGACAAAATAAACATGAAACTTTGTTGTCCTTGAACCCAAACATTATGTCCTGGACGTTGAGCTATAGGAATCCCATATCCTTGTCAAAAGATTAGACAAAATTGAAAGTGGAGCCAGTGAAGTGAGGTAAGGGGGGGAGATATGAAAGTAATTGGTGGGTGAATATAAAAAGAAGTAAATGAAAGGGTTGAAAATAGACTGCGGTGGAGGTGGAGCTAGGTAGTAGCAGGGTGGTACAGACAGAACTAGATTAATAGTAATATATCTGAGAAAGAACAAGAGCAGTAATTAGAATTTTAAATACTTGAAAGATTGAAAATGAGACATTCTACATGTGTATATGTACAAGCAACAGAGTAGATGTGACTGGAGAAAGTGTGGAATATGGCTAATGAAAAGGAGAATTAAGACCAGGAAAATTACATTTAGTCAAGGAAGTAAAATTAGAAAAGAACGGAATTCCTGTTTCAGCTGGATTAAGAAAGAAAATAAAATGGCATCCAGTCCTTCCTTAACTGAAGAGAACAATTCAGAAAAAATGTCATTGTTTGACGTAGGATTGGTGGAAGAGAAAACAGCAAGAATCTAGGACTCATGTTTTAACCAGCTAGATAAAATTATGTCAAAAGTGGTAGAATTAAAAATGGGCTTATGAAAGGAGGCTTGTCTAGGTTTGTGAGCCAAGGTTATATGATTTACTACCTAGAGACCAGTTTCAGTGGAATCAGTGGTGCTTATACCTTAATTGACACTAAAACAGAATAGAATATACATCAATATACAAATACCAGCTGTTTATGGACAACATGCTTAAGAACGGGAAATCTGAAAACAGCTCAAATATGAGGAGGATGAGAGGTCGGAGAAAAGATTTTTTATGAATATCGACAATGGTGACATCAGAGAAATATTCCGGATAAAAGAAAGAAGAGAGTGAACTAGTCTTTGGGGGAGGGGGATTTACAAAGAGGACTAAAGTGGGTTAAGAGACAATAGTGGTCAAGATAGTGGCTGAGATGAAAGATTAAAAAGATGAAAATAGGTAAGAAAATACAAAGAGAAAAGGAGAGAAAGATGAAAGAGATGTGAGCCAGAATATCAGTGACTGTAGATCCCATAAAAAGAAGGTGGAAGAAGGAAGGTGCAGGAGGTAAGGCTATAAGTTGGAAATCTAAAGAGGAATGTATTCATATATTTCAACTTATGTAGTTGAGTATATAGGAGGGAAAATAAATGATTTTAAGACACTGGGGTTTTAAAAAGAAGAGGGAGATCCACAAAAAGTGTTGAAGAGGGAAAAGAGGAGTGACTTGCAGCTTTGGGTGAAGATTTGGAGTTCAAAGAGGTTATGTTTTTGATGTAGCTCGTTGGTTGAAAACAATAAAAGTAACAAGTAAGTTCAGTTTGGTGGATAAAGAGTTGTGTGTCTGTCCTAGATGTTGATGTACCTACAAGGGATGAGGAGGAAGATGAATGAGGTGGGGCATGACAATCGTTTGTGCCATGGTTACAAGAAAGTTAGGTGAAATACTAGTACTTTTAATTGACATTGACAGGAAATTGGATACGTTTGGTAGGCATTGGTGTGCCCACACCACTAAACCTATTCGGTGGATTCCAATTTCGTAGCTGGCAGAGGGGACATAGTAAAAACTGTTGTTGGATATAAATGGCCATTCATGTGTTTTATATGTATATTCCAATTTTGCACAAGTCATGGTTCATAATTGTTCAGTGTGGGTAGCTAGAGGTGGCGTTTTTTCCAAGTGTTAATACCAACATGGTGGTGAGGAATTTATTTTATGGAGATAGCACACCTAACCATAACAGTACATAATCGTGCCTTGCAGTGTTGTGCCCTGATTGTGTCATGGATCAAGCAGGTCATTCTCATCATGCTCAACAAGATACTCCTCCAGGAAATCCAGAATCAATGAGCTAATGAAACATCCAGATAGTATATAGAAGAAAAACATTCAAGTGGCGTTAGAAGGCTAGTTGGGATGGGAATGTGTGATAACAGATGTTTTGGGCATCCAGCACTTCCAATGATATTGTCACTTCACCTATAGTATATGAAGTGATGAGAGGTGGAATCGAAAGAAGCAAATTGAAGCACAGTAGAGGAGCAGTAGAAATTTACGAGCATGATTTGTTCAAGAGAGTGATCAGAAGGCATATCAGAATAGAGGAAGGTTTTGGTGTTCGGGAAATGAGTTTATGAAGTTGTTGTCAAGAATGGGGATTAAATCAAGTTATAAAGGCCATAGCATCTGCATGAAGATTGTTGGAATTTGAATAAACATTAAGAGTTAAGTAGGTCAGAGTAATTCATCCACCCACCTGGAGGTTGGCAGTAAGTGGAGTATTAAATATATGTCAACAATGAAGTGTTATCTGCGTTAGTGTAGTAGGGGAATACAATATATGTGTGTTGCAGTGATGGCCTAGGTTTTCCGGTGAAGTAATTGGTTGATGTTAAGCAGTTGGAGATCATGCTGCAGTCTAACGGAGGGAAGTGCTGTGTACACTTGTTCTTGCAATACAAGCATAAAACTGTACAGTGAGCCCCACATTCTTCCTCATGACACAACACAGATTAACTAGTTTGTTCCTCACTAAGAATAAGTGAGTAGAACTGTTGTATATGGGTTCTTTTAAATATATTCATGTTTTATGGAAAACATTTTTTTCCAAAATAAACATGATGATGAGTACCCTGTGGAATATTGAAGCATTACTTTAAGAAACACAGCTTTAGAGAACAAAATGCTCATCGCATAGAAATTAATTCTCAGGAAAATGTATCCTATTCACATCTACATACCAAGTGTAAAGTAAAAAGGAATTCTTCATTCATATAGTATGAATCACATTAAACGTGCTTTCAAAAATTAAATCCAGATTATCAAATGAAAATGTAATCAATAATTTGAAACATTCCTGCTTCTGTTGCTTATAGCTGGGCAGATATTTGTTTGAAAGCTACTTAAAGATTTAGGAGGTTTGCCAATGCAATGATTCCTGCATCTGTGGAAATTCATATTTTCTTAGCCCTAATGGTTTATTGCTGAACCAAATCCAAATCATTACAAGACAAGTATGAGTTAAGTCCAGTTTATTCAGTTAAGCGTAGGAAAACTCTCCGTCTTTTTAACTTCATTTAAAATGAAAGTGTTGTGGTACTTTTATTCGTCATTTTAGTTACCCTATTTATATTGCTCTTACCTGGACATTGCAGGACGCGGGAGAGTCCGGGTCAGCGGCAGTATCTCGGGGGCAGCACAAGTGAAGGCCGACATCGCCAAGAGTCACCAGTGCCCGAACTACTCGCGCCGCCGCCCCGGGACTACACTTACCGGTAGGCTAAGCGGCGGCGCGCCCCTGTGACACCAGAAGAGCGCCAGGAGGCGCATTTAAACAGCGCGGCCCCCGGCAGGAGCGGGGGTGCTTTTACCTGGACATTGCAGGACGCGGGAGAGTCCGGGTCAGCGGCAGTATCTCGGGGGCAGCACAAGTGAAGGCCGACATCGCCAAGAGTCACCAGTGCCCGAACTACTCGCGCTGCCGCCCGGGACTACACTTACCGGTAGGCTAAGCGGCGGCGCGCCCCTGTGACACCAGAAGAGCGCCAGGAGGTGCATTTAAACAGCGCGGCCCCCGCGTCGCGGGACGCGAGCGGAATGCCGGGCGAAGCCCGGGCAAAGGGCGGGCCTTTTGTGGCCCTCAGAGGCCAGAGGTGGCTGGGCTGGGCCATGGACCTTGGCTCCGTCTCAAAGAATTTATAAACTAAGTGAGTCTCTTATATTTCGTCACTAGAGTAAAGTGCCTGTGTTTACCTATTGTGGTTATTTGCGTTGTATTGTGGCATATAGGCAAGTTGGACCATGTCTAAGTCTAAGACCGACAAAACTGTATCTGGGCTAGGAACATGGACAACTACCTGGTTAAAAAGGTGAACCAAATTAATAATGAGCGTAGGGCCTCATTAGGTCGAGGAGATCACCCTGTTCCACACGAAGAGGTGCCTTTCCCACCGATGGACCAGGCTGTAATTGATATCCTGGGGGGGGCATTAGGGGCACTATTACGGCTGAAGCACAAGTCCATGCTGATTTAAATGATGTCCTACCTGAAATAATTAACGAATCACCAGAAGAAGAAGAGCTACCACACTCCCCTAGGCCAGTGAGACTATGCAGAAAGGCACAAACTAAACGTGGGGGGAAGAATAGCAAAAAAAGAGCTGAAAAAGGCCATTCTGTCCCGAATAGCGCTGTGACTTTAACTGATCGACAGGAAGGTATAAGTGTGGTTGGCACAAATCTAAACATAAATACGGAGCAACTTGCCCTTTTAACTCATTCCATAGAAGCAAAGATAGAGGCAAAAATCATAGAGCTGATGAAACCCCTGATATCTAAAATAGATACAGTGGCACTAGAAGTCGAGAGATTGGGTGGGCTGCTAGCAACACACCTGGCCTCAGCAGCGTCAGGAAGATCTAAGGTGGTGGACAAGAGACCAGTTGCTGAGGGGCAGGGAGCTGGTAGAGCAAACTTACAGCAAACCATCCAACCAACATCTGTAATTGAGCCAGCCCCACTTGAGTCTATCCCTACAATCACTCAGAATAAAAAGGCCTCAGTAGATCTTGAGGGAACGCCAGCTCCCAGGTATGCAAAGAAAAACCGCTATGCTAACCTCCCTCCTGATTGCGCACCTTATGTGGTTGTTCTTACAAATGTCCCCCCATTGTGTGTCATCCTCATCAGGCCTATGAGGAACCCCATGATTCATTAAAAAATAGAACAGTATCATGGTTGAATAAAAACTGTGGGTTTCCAGTCACATTTGCTGACCAAATATTGTCAACAAGGAGGGTGAACTGGATTGGAACATCCAGAAAATCAACAAATGGAGACTGTATTATTGTTAATTTTAAGCATCCCCAACATGTTGCCACAGTTTTATTAAGAGCGGCATCCTTAGTTTATAATGTGAATAGTATATGTGTACGCCCACTTGGTTACTTCTATACCCATCTGATTAAAGACCCTCTGAATTCTGGGTCATTTCGACCATTCACTCCTATTCAGCCACCGACCCCTAACGGAGCATATTTGTACAATGTTGGTAATCAGTGTGGGAAAGGGCTCAATATTGTAATGCAGAATAGATTTGATACTCTCTCAGGTCTAGAGTCATGCGATTGACGTGAGGAATTTGTGGGACAGGAAAATGGGAGATTGGAGGAAGTGGGATGCGCAGAGACAATCCAGGCAAAAATGAGTCAGTATAATGTAATCTCATGGAACATTGCGGGTCTGGGCACTAAGATGGAGGATTGCATTTGGATTAGGTACATTAAGCAGTACCAAATCATCTGCTTGCAGGAGACTTGGTCTATTGACTGTAACCATTTTCCCGAAGGGTACAAGGCTTATTATGTCCCTGCAATAGCATCTATTAGGGGCAGGCCCAAAGGGGGATTGGTTACATTCATCTCGGTTGCATTATCCTGTAAAGTACGTAGAGTCTCAACAAGCAATACTGGAATTATTGGTCTAGTTTTAACGGGGGAAAACTGTATGGCCGGTGTGGTTAATTTTTATAATGCTATTAATTTCTGCTCAGCTCCTAGCCAGATAGCAGCATTGAATGTTTTCATCAGTAGTTCTATGAAAGACTGTGCCCATAATCTTCTGATTATGGGAGATTTTAATGTTCATCCCTGCGGGGACCCTCTCTTTAAAAGTATCACAGATTTGAACTGTCCACGATCCGCGATTTTCATTTTGAACATATAACTGAGGGGGAACACTTAAATGATATGCTTAATGATCTGGACTTAACGGCGACAATGGCATTGACTGACCCTACTATGCGTTTTGAGATACCGACCTTTAAGGGTCATGGGAGGGGTACCTTCATTGATTATGTATTATTAACATCATCAATGCAGTCCTTTGTGGGTTCCTTTACTATTGAAGTCAGTGAGTTCAGTGATCACAACCCACTCACTGTACACTTGAGGGGCCCGTGGTTAGTCAAAGAAGGAATGAATCTCTCTCCAGGTAGGGGGAGTACGACAGATGGGAGACGTCGTTTAAGATGGTCCAAGATCACCCCAGATTTGCTGTACAAAGAGATTAAAGTCGCCTGTGCAGATGAGATTACGGTTTGTACGCAAGAAGGTGCACAGCCACACAATGTTCTTAATGCTTTCCAAAGTTTAGCGGATAAGGTTTCAAAACTGCTGTCAACTGCAGCAAAGAAGTTGGAGATCAAGGGATCTAAATGGTTTAATCATGATTGCTCAAAAGCTGCTAGAAATTTAAGAATAGTACTGGCAGCCAAACCAAGAATAAAGGCAGAAGTTCAGCTATGTCGCAAGATATATAAAACTTCTATCGCCCGACACAAGGAATTCCTTAGGGAAGAGGCATGGAGTGAGATTCTTGATCCCTCTACTCTGCAGTGTAGCACTAGATTCTGGGCAGTAATGAGGAAGCCTTTTTTGGTCCAGGAGCCGGGTGACGGCTTAGAATGCCATATTCCTAAGGAGGACTGGGAAGCACACTATAAGAAATTGTACTGTTGCTTGATGGATGAGTCTCTTAGCTCTGCCTCCTCTGTCAGTGGTGAAACAATTAGCTTTAATAGAGGTGAAGTTATTGAGGGCATTGTGGGTCTAACAGCTGGTAAAGCACCAGGGCCTGATGGGATCCCTCCGGACTTGTACAAGTCCGAGCCTAACTTTTGGGCACCCATATTAGAGTCTGTTTTTAATGCTGCTGTGAAAGATGGGTGCCCGCAATCATGGGGTGTTTCTACAATTGTCCCGGTTTTAAGAAGGGGGGACAAAGGTAGTCCACATTGTTATAGACCCATTTCACTAATAGATTCTATGGTTAAAATTGTAGGAAGAATTCTATTGCAGCGACTCTCTGACTGGGCAGAGGCAAAAAACATCATGTCCATTTCTCAGTATGGATTTTGCAGAGGTCGCTCTACAATAACTCAATGCCTTAACCTCTTTTTAATATTAAGTAAGTACACTGTAGTTCAAAGGGGTACCATCCATCTCGCCTTCATGGATTTGTCCTCAGCTTTCGACAGGGGAAAGCTGTGGCAGTCCATGAGGGAGAAGGGGTAGACAGTGGTGTGGTTGATTTTTTGGCTGATCTACATAACAACACCAGAGCTAACGTGAGATACTCCCAAGATCTGAGTGTAACGAATAACTTAAGTATTAGAAAGGGCGTTCGTCAGGGATGTATCTTAGCCCCCTTCCTTTTTAATTCTTATATTAATGAGCTAGATAGCGTGCTACAGAATGTCCCGGCTGACTGTCCTAGAGTCGGTAGGCGGGGAATTCCTATACTTCTGTACGCAGATGATGCGGTTTTAATTTCGAGAACTGAGAAGGGACTTCAATCTCTCCTAGATGCTTTTAAATTGTTCATGACAGATAGAGATGTTTTGGTTAACAATTCCAAATCATTTGTCATGCAAGTAGGTCAGCAACCAAGGAGGACATTCACATTTAAAATCGATGAAGCTATAATCCCCTTAACAAAAACGTTTTCTTACCTTGGGGTCCTCTTTGATACCAAACTTAATTGGGCCCCTCACCTTGCAAAAAAGAAAGGAGAATTCGTGAGGGTTAATGCTTCTATTTTTAATTTTGCTGCCAAATTGGGGAAAAAACCCATTTGTGCCATGTTAAAACTGTATAATGCAAAGTCAGTTTATGGCAGTGAAATTTGGGGGTATGTTGGTGGTGAGCAACTGCAGATTGCTGATAACTCTTTTTTGAAGCGTCTTCTATGTGTCCCTGCAGGCACGTCTAACCTTGTCGTACATAAAGAGCTAGGGGCGCAGTATTTAAGTGACATGTTCTCTTTACGTCCCTTGACCTGTTGGCTTAAATTATGGTTGAATCAGGATATACCACTAATGCATTTGATTGTGAGGGATTTTCTGGGTCAGGATAAGGTAACGTGTACCCCTTGGATAAAATATCTGAAATCCAACTTTGCTAGGCTTGGCCGACCAGAACTGTTTGAATACCCGAGTAAAATTGTAAAAGGGGACTTGGAGCTCATTAAACGGGCCTTCCTTATGGATAGGAGGACCCGGAGGGAAGGTGTGGAGCTCCAGAAACAAAGTGTGAGGAAATTTGCCATGTTGAAAACCTGTGAAACTATAGAACCGTACCTGACCGGCTCACTGACCTCCAATAAAACATTTTTGCTGACGAGGTTCAGGTTAAATCTCTTCCACCATCTGTTGATCAGACCAAAAACATACATTTTTAATAAAGCGGCAGCATCCTGCGGCTGCGACGGAAAGTCTCCGCAGGACATGCTGCATTTTATATTTTTATGTAAGTTTTATGAATTCCCACGCAAGCGCTATTTGGTAACTCTTTTAAAAAAACTTGATTTTACACAAATCAGACCGGCACTAATGTGCTTACAACTCCTGCATAGTGACAGTATCCTACATATGAAGGAATTTTTAAAATTAACTGTCAAATTGAGGAACTGTCTGGACCAGTAATGATTCACTGTGTATTTTGCACTATCTATGTCCTCATCTTTAGTAATGACTCTATTTTGGGGAAGAAAGTATAGATATTCACTTTTGGCACTTTACCTGAAATGTGTTTACTTTTTTCTTGTGACATATATTTTAAATTGTATATGCTCTTTTATGGTTTGCAAAAGAACCGAAATAAAGTATTTTATATATATATATATATATATATATATATATATATATATATATATATAGCTCACTTTTTTCTTTGTCTACTTTGCAAAAACATTATATAAAATAGTATTTTATATTTTCTGTACACTGAGCCCCACCTCTTCAAACAGCTGTTATGTCACTTTCCTGTCCTGCTCTTGCAAATAAGTAATTCAAAACCTGATTGTGAAAAATAGAAAACTTTGTTTAATGTAATACTCACATCCTCAGTAGTCCATTGTGTTCCCTTGTGAATGCCTGGATATCCACCCCTGTCACAATACAAAGAATCCTGATTTAAGGTTAAAGTTCATTTTGTGGACGACTAATAGTCATAAGCTGGTCTCCACAATGCTAATTGATTCATGAAGGATCTCTTCCTGTCATAGCCCAATGGACCTGCCTGTAGGTCCAGCAATGGAAGCAGTCTACCTCTGCACTGATAAATGCAGACTTAATTCGGTGCTTGTGAATAAGTGAGAAAAGTAGTGCACTTTCTGATGCTGTGTCAGTACATTGAAGAAACACCAACACATGAGTAATTGGTAGGTTTCCAGTTCCTGCGTTGTTGTGTTTACAGAAGCTCTTACACAGTCATGCTTCCTAACTGGGTGAACCCGGTGCACAGATGTCATTTCATTTGCTGACTGATAGCTGTTTGTAGATGGAGCAATTGAAAGTGCCTCATGGGATCCATTATAGAGATGGTAAAGGCAAATAATTGAGTAGCCTTATTTAGCACATGGAAAATGCTAATATTTAACAACATATCATTCAATTCCCAATTATATTCCAGAATAAAAGGATGTATGACTTCCAGAGCATTGTACATGATCAAAATGATTCTTCAAAAAGGCAAGTACATTCTACGCCAATGTAGAGAATGTATGCCATTACAAAGATGAAACTCTTTGGTTGTACTGTGAAAGACTAACTTAAAAATATTCGCATGAAAGGTCATTTAAATTTCTAACATTAGAGAGGACCTAGCGAGCAAGCAGGGAAAGCACTTTTAGGATTGAAAAAGAAATTTGAAATGGTTACTAAGGACCATTTGAATGAATTAGGAAATACTAAAGATGAGAATTGACCATAAATTATTCAGATTTGTGTGCTGGAGGAGGAGAAAATAGGTGTGCAGGTTTTGTAAATTGGGCAGCTCAAAACACCTCTGCCATTGTGCCTTTGTTTGGTCACTTAGAATGCTCTCATGGTGAAGGTGGCAATGGAAATGTCCCCAGACACTCGTGTCCTAAAAATTAAAAACAAATAGGATAAAACAGGGCAGGTTAGGGATACCCTGCCCCTGGACCTTGTGGGGAATTGTAATAATCCTGCGGGAGCCAATGACATCACCCATCTGAAATATCATTAGCAACAGTAGATTGCATGGTGCAGCCGCAAGTTATAGCTACTTGAAATAACTATAACTTGTGAATTTCAGTGCTTTTTAAAAATTTAAAATGTTACATTTAAACCGACATTTTCACCTGACTATATCATCATTTTAACCTTTGGTTTTCAGTAAATATATGTATTTGCTGTGTGTATGTAAGTATACGTGTGTGTGTGTGTGTGTATATATATATATATATATATATAGTCAGTCAGTCAAATAGCTTTATTTCGATATAAATATCATAAAAGCATCATGATTCAACAGTATTACAAAGAAGAAGATACAATTTATTAAGATTAATAAAATGTAGCAATGCTGTATTTCAAGACAATTAAAATGTAAAGCTATTTCCTCCATATAAAAGGATTTAATTGTATAATGTTCCTTATCGGGGACAGAATATAACATTGCAGATTACAATTGTTCGGTATACATGCTTGCAGGTTTTCTGGATCAGTTTTCAAGGTAAGTCAGATGTACACCATACATTACCCTGTGCTCACCCTCTGGTTGCTTGGCACAGTGCAGGCAGGCTTAACTTAAGAGGTAACGTGCAAAGTATTTGTGCAACACTTCAAACAGTGAAAACAGCACAGAAAAAATACCACACTTAGTTAGAAAAATAGAGCTTAATTTAATGAACAAATCAAGACCACAGCAACAAAAAGTGTGTATATAGATTGAGAAAGGCTGCTGAGTCAGCCGAAACGCATCTCTCTCATCTGCTGGGTCGGAGGAGGTTCTATCAAATAAAAAACCCTAAACCAGCAACCCTCGTCTGCGTGCTCTTTTCCAGTTGGAGTAAGGGGTTGGTTTGGATATTACTCAGCGTTGGTGGTTGACACTGTTCACGCACCACCAGTCGTTTTGGGCTGTCAGATGTAACAGTAATCTGGATAGAGCAGCATGGCAAGTGCTATACTGATAGCCCCTAGATGAGCCACCAGGAAGAGGATTTGAGGATGACAGCAGTGTGGGAGGCTTGTCCTTGACGCGAGGAAGTCTGCTGACATTCAGCGCAGGGTCCAAGTTTCTTGATATGCCTCACTTAGCATATCGGTGGTTTTCTGGTGACTGGGCACCGTTGAAGCAATTGTTGTAGCGGCGAGGACTGTTCTGGCTTACTAATTTGTGTACATGGAACTCTCCCGACTTACATATTTGTTTATTCTGTGCTATTTTAAAAATGGAGACTGTTTTACATTGGACGCCTGCAGGCCTTCAACTGATGTCATTAAGCCTACACGGAGCTTCTGTCCGGAGTCATGAAATGAAGCATTGTAACTTTGAACTGGCATTATCTCAAGTCAGATCCAACTGCTTCCAATGTCACAGCGAGTGTTATTACATTATACTGAGCATGTCTTTTGTGTCAGTTTTGTGCGTAATATGAACTACAACAGTGCAGATTACTAAAATAAGGCATTATGGGACTGGCAGTCCGTGCCGATCGAAATGCACAATAATGTCGAGGTTGACAAAAATACGCACTTATGCGTTTGTTATGTATTTGCTATAGTTCATTTGAACTGTCAAGCAATGATTTTATAATGTAATTGAAAGGCGGTGCTTGTGTGTTTAAATTCAGTTCGGGACGTGATGTAGCAGTACTTTGTTACATTGCTAAGCCAATGAGGCTCTGTTGATAAAGAGTTGCCGTGTTGTCAGGCTCCCAGGGGGAGAAAAAATAGCAGTCCAATCAAGTCCCTTACATGGGTGGTATTTTAGCATCACTGTTTATTCATTTTAAGATGTGCTACCTGAGAGGGTTGGCGCTATGTTTTTTTATATAAAATGTTATGTTACAAAAATAGCGAATGTTCCTAACACAATGAAAGATATGGCAATGCATTTCTTGTGTTTCAATACATTTTCAGTTGTATATAATCAACAGTGGATTGTTCATGCATTAGGCAGATATATAATATACCTCAATGCAGTATGCATTCCGAAGATCATTTGTTCCACTGGGCACATATATATTGACTGTATTATATGCTTAATGTATTTAGATACATTTTAAGTGTTCGCTATTTCACACCATGTGATCAGTATTTCTTCCATGTTTGTTAATTGGGACATGCTATATATGTTGAAACAAGATGGCGCCCACTAGATTGAGAAAGGCTTCTGAGTCAGCCGAAACACGTCTCTCTCATCTGCTGCGCTAATGAGGCTCTGTTGATAAAGTGTTGCTGTGTTGTCAGGCTCCCGAGGGAAAAAAAAGAGCAGTCCAATCAAGTCCCTTACATGGGTGGTATTTTAGCAGCACTGTTTATTCATTTTAAGATGTGCTACCTGAGAGGGTTAGCGCTATGTTTTTTTTATATAAAAAGTTATGTTACAAAAATATATAAATATAAAATATATACATGCTACTGGCGGTTGCCAATGGGAAGTTATAGTTAGGACCAAAGTTTCTATAGGATAAGCGTTTTTTGTTTTGCCAATAACTTCCGTGCACTTGACGAATCTCCACAAAATTTTCGTCAAACTTACCCATTTTGGTTCAGCTGCTGTTCTGAAAGTTTCAGGGTGATTCATGAAGCTGGGGTTGAGAAATATATATATTACAGTTAAAAAAAACACATAATTGCAAAAGAATATATATATATATATATATATATATATATATATATATATATATATATAAAATATATATATATATATATATATATATAATTACCTATTGGCGGTCGCCAGTAGGTAGTTATAGTTAAGACCTTGTTTCTATTCAAAAAGCGTTTTTTCTTTTGCCAATATCTTTGGCACCGTTTGACGGATCCACACAAACATTTCACAAACTTAGGTCCCCTCTGGTCAGCTCCTGTCTTGAAAGTTTCGGGGTGATTACTCAACTGGGGGCCGAGTAAAAAGGGGTTCCCAAAACACGTTTTCCCCATGTTAATTTCCATTGGAATCTTTAGACAAAGCTACAGCCCGAACTGCTGAACGGAATTGCACCAAATTGTCCTTGGTTTAGAAAGCGACCTTTTTTTTTAAATGGTGTTAATCCATTCAGTAGTTCCTGAGAAATTTAAAAAGAAAAATATTAATATCTGAGCACCGAGGAGGGTTCGCGAACCCTCCCGGGCACGAGCTTCACTCTGATTGGCTGCCAACACTCCAAACCAGGAAGTGTTGGCAGCCATCTTGTGATGGTAGAACCGAGTCACAAGAAAATAAAAAAAAGAGGTTAAAAAAAAATAAAAGGGGGCAGGGTAGAAACACCCTGACCCCCTAGGCCTGCTCAGGGGGTCCCACAAGGACCCCCCAAAAAATGATTTTTTAAATAATTTCGGCAGAAATCGCGATGGGGTCGCGAATCCCACTGAATTATTATTTTTTTTAAATGAAGCGCGGGCTCGTTTGCTTAGTTTTCAATAAGTCCTTGGGTGGGCCAGGTCCCGGAGGCAATGCCAATTAATTAGTGGGGGCACCCGCAGTGCCGGGGACCGCCACCTCCCTGGGGCTGTGAACAAAATGCGTGGGGGGTCCCAATCCCCCCACGCTGCCCCAGGGACCACCAGCTCCCCGGGGCACTAAATATGGAAAAGCGGGGTCCGCTACGTACCCCCGAGCCCCAGGGACCACCACCTCCTGGGGGCTTTGTACTGGTAGGGAGGGGGGCCACGCGGTCCCCCTCCTGGAGCCCTTGATGGCCCTGGGGACCACCACCCCCAGGGCCGGCTCCTGGTGTGCCCGCCCCAGGACACTGCTTTCTGCTATGGCAGGATGGGAGCCATGTGGCTCCCGCCCTGTCATAGCAAACTCTGGTTTGGATTTTGGAAGCGAGAGTAGGTTTCCTGCTCTCTCTTCCAAAATCCAAAGCAGATTGCTTTTCCACAAGGGGAGCTGCATGGAGGTACCTGGTGGGCTAGTTGGCCCCCAGGGACCTTCAGGATTTCAAGGGGACTTAATCCCCGAACTTACAACGCGCCAAGGGGCGCTTTTGCACACTTGTCACATCAGGCCCCACCCCCTCCCTTCACCACTGTGCAAACGGGCCCTCTGGCACGTTGTAAATTGGGGGATTAAGTCCCCTTGAATCCTGAGAGTCCCTTGGGTCCAACTAGCCTACCCGGTACCTCCAGTAAGCGCCACAGAGCTGTGTTGCAGAGAGGTGTAAAAAGGGGCGTGGCCTTGGACCACCTCTCTGCAAAGCAGCTCTGTGCCACTTACTGGAGGTACCTTGTGGGCTAGTTGGTCTCTGGGGACCCTCAAGATTCAAGGGGACTTAATCCCCCAACTTACAACGTGCTAGGGGGCACGTTTGCACAGTGGTGCAGGGAGTGGGTGGGGCCTGATATAAGAAGTTAGCAATCCTGCTGTGTGGGACTTACTGGTGGTAATAAAAGGGATAGTTGGCCCCAAAGGTTGACGTTGGAGGCTAACCACTCCTCCTGTTACCTCCAGTAAATCCCATACAGTGGGATTGCTAAGAGGTGTTTCGGAGGCCACGCTCAACCTTCTCCACCACTCTGGAAACGCGACTGGTATGTTATAGTTAGAAATTAGCATTTAAAAAAACCTTTGAAATTCACTAAAAAAACATAGGTTTTAGGGACGTTATAGTTAGAAATTAGCATTTAAAAAACCATTGAAATTCACTGAAAAAACCAAAGGTTTAAGGCACGTTATAGTTAGAAATTAGCATTTAAAAAACCTTAGAAATTCACTGAAAAAACCATAGGTTTCAGGGACGTTATAGTTAGTTGGACATTTCACTCGTACAAAACCAGAGAAATTCAGCTGTTATAGTTAGTTCAGCTAACTATAACTCGCTCCACCGCAATGCACTGCAGATGATGTCACATATTACATCATTCAATACATATATCTTCCCCCAAAAATATGTATATATATATTTTTTTTGGTAGAAAACTGCACTCCCATACCGGTAGCGAATCAAGCTCCATCACCACACGAATCCTATCCGCCATATTGCTAAACTCGTAAATGATGCGCATTTTGTATCCAACGAGTTTGGGGCACCGCGTCCCGCGTAACATCATATACACATGAAGTCACCCCAGGTACTACTTTGGTATCCAACTGGTACGCAGTACCAAGCCACGCGTTACGTCATGTACGTATGGGGTCACGCCTGCTGCGCGTTGCGTATTTGACGAGTACACGCTGCCAGGCCCTTTGTTATGTCACAGACGTATAATATCGCGCCGGGCACGCCATTCCCTTTTTTTTTTTGTCTCAAAGTTTATCTAAATAACTTTAAACAGTATATGAGAGCACGCGAAAATCGAAATAATTTAAAACATTTATATATTTCTTTTTTTGAAAATTTTTATTGTGCAGAAAGAAGGGTACAAGCACGGGCCTACAACCACCGGGGCCGGCCGCTAGTAGGTAAAAGTTCAGACAGTGCAAACACAATGACTGGCCCACCGGGGCTCCGCACCCTACAGAAGATCAGACTGCACATAACGGAAATCAGGATACACCCTTTTAACATAAATAACAACTTAGAACAAAAGCGAGGCAAGAAAACATGAGATGGGCGTCGGGCCACAGCAGGGGGCACTTCCATACCCGACCACCCGATGGCAGTCAAGAAGAAGGGGAACTAAGAGGTAGGGGGGGGGGAGAAACGGGAATACCAAATCTATACTCAAATGTGCCAGATAAGTAAGGAACCATCAAGGATCAGGGGGACAAGGCTACCTCAGACGTTTCCACCAGGGGGGGAGCACAAATACTTCCACGATACACATTCCACTGCCCCAAATTCTGCTCCAAGCCCCGGGTTTACCACGAGCCACATACACAGTCTTTTCCCTGAACATGCACCAGTCCATGTTCTCCTTCCAGACAGACACGGTGGGGGCCCGCTGCGAACCCCAAAGCTGCGCTATGTCCCTCTTTGCTATCATGTTCCCCAGGGCCGCCCACCGAGTCTGGGCCGCGTTATAGTCATTGGGCTCCCACACATTCAGAACACAACGACGCACCTCCGGCAACAGCGTGACCCCGGTGACTCGCCTCATAACCTCATGCACCTGACGCCAGTATTCCACCACCTCGCGGCACTCCCACAGGATGTGGAGAAAGGTGGCACTGTGCCCACAGCCACGCTTACAGAGCCCGTCCTCAGAAAACCCCATCGAGACCAATCGGGGACCCGTCACGTAAACGCGATGGAGGATCTTAAGCTGGACCAAACGGAGACGGGCTGGGATGGCAACCTCCTTAGGAGATGACAGCGCGGACTGCCAGTCCTCGTCGTCCAACTCAACCCCATCCCCCGTCCATGCCTCCCGTAGACGCACCAAGAGGTCAGCCCGATTATTTATCAATTTTTTATAGATCAAAGAGATAGTGCTATCGGGAACGTGACCGTCGAGTATGCGGTCCTCGAGGGGCGAAGAAACAGGGACCGTGGTCCCTTCCCCAAAAACCGAGAGCAGGGCATGCCGAACCTGAGCGTAGCGGAAAAACTCCCTCTCACTAAGCTCATACTCGCTCCGGAGCGCCGCGAAGGTCTTGACCGCGCCTTTAACCCACAGATCCCCCACTCTGCTAATGCCGATCGTGTCCCAGTGCTCAAAGCCTTTCGTCATCCAGAGGCTCCCCAGGCGGTCTGAGGCAAACAAGGGAGTAGCACACGTTAAACGCTCACTCCAGCCCATCGCTACATTCGCCGCCTTCCACACCCGTACCGCAATCCTAGTAGGGCCCGTGAGGGTCCTACCAGCAGATCGGGAGTAAAGCGCTCTGTTATAATTACCGCCGGGAAGCAGGAATTTATCCATCTCATACGCCGGGTTCAGACCAGGAGCATACGTGGCATGGTTAATTGCCGACAGTTGGGAGGCCCAATAGTACCGTCTAATGTCAGGAAGCGCGATGCCCCCGTCATACCAGGGGAGAGTAAGCTTTGCCAGAGCGATACGCGCCCGCCCGTCCCAAACCAGTCTCCTCTGCAGACTCTCCACCTCCCGAAAGTAGGCCACCGGAATGACATCAAAGGAGTTCTGAAGTGCGTAAAGAAATCTGGGAAGGGACATCATTTTAAACAGGGCCGCGCGACCAAGCGGAGACAGGGGCAACCTACACCACCGAGCCGTATCCACCCTCAAACGTCGGAGTGGAGACAGGAGGTTCTGCTCATAGCGGACCGCCGGGTCCAACGAAACATATATCCCCAGGTACTTAAAGCCGGATGAAGACGTTTGGATAGGAAGTAGAGGCGGCAAAAGGGGAGGGCCACCAGAGATAGGGTACACGCAAGATTTGGACCAGTTAATTATCAAACCCGAGTTTCTCCCAAAGGAAGTGAGGACATCAAAGAGAACATTAAGCGACTGTCGCGGCGAGGTGAGGTACAGAAGAATATCATCCGCGTACAGCGAGACCCGATCCTCGAAGCCCGGGGCCCACCGGATCCCTCTGATAGAGGGCTCCCAGCGGAGCCAGGCGGCGAGCGGTTCCAAGGCAAGAGCAAAAAGCAGAGGGGACAACGGGCACCCCTGCCTAGTGCCCCTCCCGAGAGCAAAAGGCTGAGAAGCCCGCCCATTGACAACCACCTGAGCCATTGGTCCGGCATAAAGAAGCTTCACCCAGCTAATGAATCCCTCCCCAAAGCCAAACTTCTCCAAGACAGCCCAGAGGAATGGCCACTCAATGGTATCAAAGGCCATCGTGGCGTCTAAGGAAACCAATACGGCTGGTTCAGAAAAGTACTCCGCCCTAGCTAGGACGCCGTGCAGACGCCGCAGATTAAGAGCGGTATTACGGTGGGGGATGAAGCCGCATTGATCCGGATGAATCAGATCACAGATAACGCTCAGCAAGCGGTTGGCAAGGACTTTAGCAAGGATTTTGGGTTCTGCGTTTAAGAGGGAGATAGGCCTATACGAAGCACAGCGGTCACGTGGTTTACCCTCCTTGGGAATCACGACTATAGTCGCCAGACGCTGGTCGGCGGGAAGGGAACCCCTCTCGATCGACTCCTGAAACATACGACGAAGGAAAGGCGCGATTTTATCCGGGCGTAGTTTATATAGTTCGATCGGCAGGCCATTGGGGCCCATGGCTTTGCCCGAGCGAAGGGAGCTAATCGCAGTAGCAATCTCATCTACGGACAAGGGGGCATCCAACTGCTCACGGTCCTCGACGGATAAGCCGGGCAGGGCAATATCCCGTAGTAGAAGATGAGAGTCGTCTTCATCTCTATCAGACACCGGGGAATACACCACCCGGAGGTGGTCAGCAAAGCACTCCACAATCTCGCCAGGCTCAGTCACACACACTCCATCCGCAACCCGGAGCTCTGGGACCACACGATTCACTCTCTCCTTCCTATCCAGCCAAGCAATCAATTTACCAGCCTTGTCCCCAGCATCATACAACCTACCCTGCTGCTCCCTATACATGGTCTTGGCAGCGTCAGTGACAAGGGACTTATACTCGAACTGCTTCAGGCTGAGGGCATGTAGCCCATCCGGAGTGACACCCGTCTCCAAGGCCGCCTCCAACCCCAAGATGTCGGTCTCCAGCTTCACCACCGCCTCCATCTTAACCTTCTTAGCCGCCACTATCTGGGATAAGGCCTGCCCACGGAATACTGCCTTAAAAGCTTCCCACAGGGACACTGCGGACATCACCGACCCATCATTCTCAAGGAAGTATTGGTCAATCGACTTGACCAGACTATAGCGGATCGTGGGGTTCCGCAGGTACCAAGGGTTAATAGGAGCGATCCGCCCAGCAGACCGCGTCCCAGTGTCAAAAAGCAACCACAGTGGGGAATGATCAGAAATACCCCGGGCCAGGTGCTTAACCTCTCGAATCCGGGCAGTCTGGGCCGCGGGCATAAGAAAGTAATCCAATCTGGAGAGACTCCCATGCGCCCCAGAGTGAAAGGTGTACTGACACTGTGTAGGATGCATTAACCTCCAGCAATCGACCAGACCGAAGGTCTCCAAGAATCCGCCAAGCCACGCCTGCGCAGCAGGAAGGGCCCTGGGCGGGTGGCGATCCCGGTCGCCCGAGACTACCGAATTGAAATCCCCACCCATAAGCAGAAGACTGTCAGGAAGCTCAAGCAGCATTCGACCCAAGTCTGAAAAGGTGGAGTTCTGGAGGCCCGGGGGAACATAGACAGAGACCAAGGAAAGGGACTGCCCCTCCCACCGCCCAGTCAAAGCCACATAGCGCCCTCTATCGTCCGGGACTACCCTGGTGATCTCCAGCGGAAGTGAAGAGCGCAGGAGAATGCCAACCCCTCTAGAGCCAGTGGTGAAACCAGAATGGGCAACGAGTCGGTACCCCCCCCTGTTCATGGCATGACAAACGTTACCCACCAGATGCGTCTCTTGTAAAAACACCACATCAGGAGACATACGTCGCAAATACTGCAGCACAACACCCCGTTTGATACGGTCCCCCAATCCATTGACGTTCCATGACATCAACCTCAACCCGTCCCCCCCCATCCCCTCCAATCGATCAAGGGTCCCCCAGCAGATAGCGCAACGCCCGAAACTGGAACAGAACAAAGACCTCGCATTAAAAACAAAACACACAAATCAAAACCTCCCAACCCCCCCCAACTTCCAACTCCCCCCACCCTGCACCCCTGCGACCCGAAAAACCACCCCAACTTGCAGTGTGCCTGTCGCCCCATAAACCCCATTCTACGGAAAGACCCCGGAGGAGGAGAGGGACCCGTCCCCGACCGCCCCCCACATAGATCATAATGAAACAAAATGCAAAAAAGAAGTTGAACCCAGCCGAACAGTACAAAATGGCAAAGTCAAGGACCAAAGTCACTCCGAGGGAGACCCGCCACCCTCGGTACCATCAAAGGGCCCAGGCCGGTCCCCGCGGCCCGGCAGCGAATCAAGCCAGTCACTCACAGTCGCGGGAGAGTCAAAAAAGGTTGTCCGATCGTCGTGTTCCACTCGGAGCCTAGCAGGAAAAAGCATGGAGTACTTGAGACCCAGGTCGCGGAGGCGACGCTTTACCCCCTGGAAGCCCATCCTCTGTTTCTGGACAAGTTGGGTGAAGTCCGGGAAAAAGTTAATAGACGCATTCTCATGGCGGACCGGGCCATGGGCCCGCGAGGCCTGCAAAATCACATCTCGGTCTCTGTAGTAGAAAAGTTTGGCAACAATGGGCCTCGGGGGGGCCCCCGGCCGCGGCCGACCGCCCGGAACTCGATGGGCCCGCTCCACGGCAAAGAACTTACTCAGGCCGGCGGGGGCAAGCTGCTTGAGGATGAGCTCCTCCACCATGAGATCCACCGGGTGGTTGTCGGAGGTCTCCGGGACGCCTATGACGCGGATGTTATTGCGGCGGGCCCGTCCCTCAAAGTCCTCCAGCCGCCGGGCCATCAGATCGTTGGCCGACTTGAGGTCGCCGAGAGTGGCCCGCTGGTCCGACACATCCGCAACCAGGGTGGACGTCCGCACGTCAAGCGATTGAACCCTCTCGTTGGTCTTAGAGAGATCCGCCCGAATCAGTGCGACATCAATAGCCACCGTGTCGAGTTTACGGGCCAAGGCCTCGTATTGCGTAGCAATAGTCTCCTTGATGCCGTTGATGGCGCCCATAATGTCCTGCAGGGACGGATCCGAAGAAATGGACGGGCCACCACCAGCTTCGTCCGAGGGGGCTCCGGCCGCTCCAGGGGACCCTCTTCCTTGAGTATAGCGGTCCATGTTGTTCGTCTGGACCGGTCCCCCGCGGAGGGATGTCTTAGTCTTACGCCCCTCGGGGCCCCCCTTGCCACCCATGAAAACCACGCTCACCAACGGGGACCACCGGCCAAGCGTCAAGGGGGCACCGGCCACTCAGTCAGAAGCCGCACCAGATACCATGATGCGGCCGGGCGAGGAAACCAAAGTCAACGGGCACACTGGTGGCAGGCGGAGACAAGGGCATCCAGCAGAGATAAACACCCAGCCGCTCCAAGCAGTTACGATCTCCAGCCCCTCAGGGATCCAAAAGTGAAACCGAAAGTAATGGAGCGGCCACTGGCACAGGTCCGCTGCCGCTGTTGTTCAATTACGCCCCGGCTCCACAGGTCACCCTCGCACCGGGCACAGCCATCGATTGGGCCTCGAAAGTTCAAACCACCTTAGATCAGGATTCCCAGGTCCGATTCGGTTTCTGAAAGAAGGTCAACGTTCAGCCAGAATTCGCCTTCCAGTTTCCGTCAGCCAAGTCAGGATAAAGTCAGGATAAATTCCGAGGAGCAGCGAGGGTCCGGGGAGCCCTGTGCTCACGCGACCATCTTGGATGCGCGCTAGGCTCCTCCCTCCATTTATATATTTCTAACTGTAATAAACTTATATTATGATAAATATATTTTGTCAAAATCGCGTCGGGTGCGGCCTCCTTGCGCGCTCGGTGCACGATTGCCATGTGACCTTAAATAAAAGCATTTGATTGTTTCATAACATTTCCCATTGCAACAGTTGTACAACCCCACCCATTTTACTCATTCTCTCTACAGCGTTTGATGAGAGACACCTCTTCTGCTTAGAAAGCTTTTTTGAAAAGTGTTTTCCTATATACACATATCTTTTACTACACACAACATGCAACGATCATCTAGATCAATATTCATGCTCTGTACATTAGCCTTCCACGTGTGATTGCCATGCATCTGAAACGTTCCATCAAAAAACAAATATGTGTTACATAATGCCCCTGGTGTGTGTGTCTGCACATTATTGTGCTGCCTTTCGGCCTGGGTATTGCTGGCTCTAAGGAGCATCATCAGCCATGGGCAGACTGCACATCCTAGATCACATGCCATCTCATTAACGATAGTTTCCGCCCTCCCGACACATGCTACACTAATCTAAATTGCACACTCTGCGAGGTCAAAACTACAAAAGAAACACACATAAGTACACTTCCTGTCCAGGCAGGAACTGAACAATGCCCAAGTCCCCGGAATACACACCCCTACGCTGGCCTGGCATACGCAAGCCCAGCCCACTTTGCGTACGTATAAATAGGATAACCACGACGCCACACGTCCCTCTTCTTCCACACTACCTCAAATGATTTGCCGCATCCACCTCGCATATCACAATGCGCAATAAAAAAAAGAAATGGATCCATGAGGTGTACTCCATCCTGCCAATAAAAACGGGCTCTAAATTGTGAGCCCTACTGCCCGTCACCTACGAAAGGGATCCATGAGGTGTACACTCTCCTGCAATCAACACTCCATCTGAATTGTGAGCACTCCTGCCCGTAGTGTCTGCTCACACAACAACGACAGCAGGTAAGCAGAGCGGCCTGGGTGCACAGGGCCTCCAATTGAGCATGCGGCGGCGAGAGGGGTGGGGTGCTTCAGCCGAGCTGCGCAGGTCCGAACAAACGATATTGCCATGTGTTATGATGTGATCTTTGACCTCATTCAGTCACATCTCTGTCTCATTTTAAAGACCTGCTGGACTGTACTGTAGGCCTGAGCTAGCGGACAGTGCTGCCCTACAGATGCCTGTTGAGGGTGGTTCTGTGGGAGGGGTGGGTTTCATCACCCTGAGTGCACACGTGCGAAAAAGCGATTTTGCAGTGCGTAAGGATGTGATCTCTGACCTCATTTAGTCACATCGGTCTAATTTTAAGGACCTTCTGGACCGTACTGTAGGCCTGAGCCAGCGGGCAGCGCTGCCCTACAGACACGTGGCGTTGGCTTTTAGGACACTGTAGTGAGCTCATTACTAAGTGTACATGCACACAGGCTCCTGTCACTGCATTACCCGCGCACATTATGCTTCTAGCATGCGCTCTGTTCCTTTGTATGTGAACGTTGGCATAACATATTATTATTTAACCTTGTGTATTCTCGTGCACTCCAACTCCTCTTTGAACCACGATTACCACTAACAGTTGGTAGATCGTACTTCAAAAACGAAGGATGCATTCAACTCCTATTTTCTATCAAGTTTGAAATAAACCTTCATTTACCCCCAGACGTTTCCACCATTAAATTGTTTCTCCCTTTTCACACATTCCATTGATTGCCACAAGAAGGGCAGAGCGGGAGTGGACCCCGCAATGATGCCCTGGCATTCTGACACCTTCCATCGTGGTATCAAGACACCTTCTCCGACCGGAGACCTGGTCTATCGGACAAACCTACCCCGGACTAGGAGCTTGCACCAACACGTCGTGGGACACACCAGTGGTGGCAGGTGAGCAGTGAAGCCTCGGTGTGCAAGACCTACAATTGAGCACAGTGCGGGGGAAGGCATTGGGGTGCAGCACCCTGGGTGCACAGGTGCATGCACGTGATTTTCCCGTAGCTAATAATGTAGGACTATATTATCAAACCACGGCGATAACATTATCACCACTTTAGCGACAGGAAACTGCCGCTAAAGCGACGATAAAGGGTTGATAATATGCCCTTGTAAATTCCCATAGAAGTCCAGGTTCACACCAGAACCTGGGCTTCTAAGGGAATTCACAAGGGCATATTATCAACCTCTTATTGCCACTTTAGCGGCAGTTTCCTGCTGCTAAAGCGGCAGTAATGTTATCGTCCTTCCTTCATAATATGGCACATAATCTCTGGCCTCATGTATTTAATTTTAAGGACTTGCTGAACCACACTCTTTCTCGCATACCCCAGCGTCCTAGACAAACGGGTGACGGAGGGTCAATACTAAGGGCTGGGTGCAATAGTCCAACGCTCTGTCTCCTCCCTCTCTTCTTTTGACTCTCCCTCCCCTTCTACCCGCTCCCCCTCCCTTCCATTCTCACTATGGTCCTTTCATTAGGACTACCTTTCTTTACCTCTTCCACATAGCACACATACTTATGTTTCATTTTTGTCTTGCAGGTTTCCTACGCTGCTTCCACTGGAGTCCAACCCAAGTTTTTTTATTATACTGTTCAATTAAAGTTACATTATTATTTATTTCTGTTTTAATAAAGGATACTTATTTTTTCAAATAAATAACTGAGTGTATAGGTCTTCTTTTTCTGACGACACTTGTCTATTGTGAAAATCATCTGTTTATAGGAGATTTTAAGGACCTACCAAACATAATCTAACTGACTATTAGACACATGAAGCCTGGGTAATTGTACAACTGCAAGAGTTCTATGAGTGTATAACTTTATAACACCATAAGTACTGCCCGTGTGATTACAGGACAAATAAGGCACTAACTAGGACCACCGAGGCTTCAGGGACTGCCGAGGCCCACCCTGCATATTTAAATAAAGACCCGGAGTGTGGCGATCCCCGGACTTCAGTTGGCCTTGAAACCCCGAACAATTAGTAAACAATACCCGGGAAGGTGCCGCTCCCCTAGGCTGCAAAACGTCTCTGTGCCCTTCAGCACCTAATTTTACATGTGACATTAAGATCCCCAGTCCTACAGAGACCCCGCAATATAATAATTGGATTGGCCACGGAACATTACCCACCCACCAGAGGCCTCATTTAAAAGAACGGGTGAGACCCCGCTTTTTTTGTTTTTTGTTCTTTTCTCTCCATTTTTACCATCCGCATCCCCTCTATTACAGCGATACAAGGTTTTCCTCCTCTTGCTTCAAGTAGTCGAACAAGTATTTGCTATCACAGGGTGGAAGCCATGAACCACCCTCTAATAGCAAACACAAATGTCCAGCGAAAGCACACCCCGGGACATTGTATGAGCTGCGCCTGAGAGGTCGCCCTCCCTACTACCATGATGCATTTGTTAGTATAAACACATACTGACACTACTTACACACGTGTAGTACAGCGACCAGAATGTAGTGAAGAAGTAGAGGAAGCGCAAAATCTAAAAATATTAATCCTACCAGAAGTCGGATGACATAGTTCAATGAGCCGACAACCCTGGCATGAGTAGAAACAGGTACATGAACAAAACAGGTCTTCAGCACAACGCAAGCAATTTTGAAATATTGCTGAGTGGTGCCTTCTTTTTGCCTTCTCCCACTCGTCGCCAAATTTATGAAGTGAAGAGGCAGACAGCAGTGAATCCAATAAGTAGATTTATTACAAGAAAACAAGACACCTGAAACATCCACCAACAGGAGCACACAGCAAAGCAACCGTCTAATCCAGCACCATGTACAAACTCCGCAAGGTTCCCCTCATGACAGCCCTACATTCTAACATTACATACTGAGGGCCATATTATCAAGGAACGGCGTTAAAATTATCGCCGCTTTAGCGGCAGGAAACTGCTGCTAAAACGGCAATAATGGGCTTGACAATATGCCGTAGAGAATTCCAATAGAAGCCCATGTTCTCGTGTTAACATGGGCTTTTATTGGAATTCTCTACGGCATATTATCAAGCCCATAATCGCCGTTTTAGCGGCAGTTTCCTGCCGCTAAAGCGGAGATAATTTTAACACCGTTCCTTGATAATATGCCCCTTAGATTCTAGTAGAATTACATACTAACATTCTACTATGACTTACAATGGAATACTACACAGAGCACATGACTTTACAGCAATGAGCTCATAGTTTAATCCACGAGTCTTGACACCGGTAGGGGTAAGCCTTTCGCTTCCCACTCCCTATATTGTATAAACGTAAACTAACACTTCTTCCACAAATATGCTACAGCGCCCAGAGCACATCACTTTACAGCAATGAGCTCACAATTTAGGCTCATGGTTTAATCCCCGAGTCTTCACACCAGTAGGGATGAGTAGTTCGCTTCCCACTCCCTATATACTATAAACGCATACTAACACTACTTACACACTTATACTGCAGCGGCTAGTATCCTACACTGCCCAGAGCCCATCACTTTACAGCAATCAGTAGGGGGTAGGCGTAACTACTTCGCTTCCCGCTTCTAGTATACTATCAACACACAGTAGCGGTCAGTAGTTCGCTTCCCACTCCCTGTATGTTATAAACACCTACTAACACTACTTGCACACGTATGCTACAAACACCAGACCACATCACTTTACAGCAATGACCTCATGGTTTAGACTCTTGGTTTCATACCCGAGTGTAGCACCGTATCATGTCACCACCATGCCACTCTGAGCAACACCGCACTTTCAGACCGTTAACAGTGATAACTACCTACTGTCGACTGCCAGTAGGTAATCCAGAACAAATTACAATAGTTCCTTGATTCTTTTAGCTTTCAAAAATTCTCTCTATTACCATCTGTCTACTTTTCCATATAAATAGTTTTTTAAATATTCAAGTACACATCTAAGTCCGAAATGCAACGTATTCTATCAACAAACTTTCTAGAACATTCTACAACATATGGAGGTTAAAAGTTCATCAATTTTTTTAAACCTAACCATATTTTTTTGCAACATTTTCTCGAACATTTAATGGCACGTGCAGGTTAAAAGTTCACGATTGTTTTAAGTTCGAACAGTGCCTTCCAAATGCAAGTAGCAGGTGTGGTTGAGATGAGCAAAATTTATCCTATAATATGTACGTGCAAACTGCTTTTTCTTAACCAATCACAAACATACTTTTCCACAAAATGATTGTGCACCCTACTTTTAAAAAACAATGATGTTTATCTCCCAATCAGGTACCGTTTTGTATGCGAAAAGAAACTAGTTCCCCATCTTTAAACATATCTCTTATTCTACGAAGGAACTGCATGAGCTACAGACATCTTTCCATACCTTCCAGCCATACCTTCAAAATGCTAGTGTGGATCGTAGGACATAGCTATGTTTTCTGGTGCAAGAGGTATGCAGAACAGAGACGTATTGACTTAGACCTAGGTTTACAAAATGTGGACATTAAATGGTTTGGACAGAGAGGATTGAAGTGGCACCAATTGTTGCCTTTGGTTAAAACCTGTTTGCATCTCCAACACCCTGACCTCATGATTGTGTACTGTGGTGGAAACGACCTTAGCACATTGACTGGGGTAGATTTGGAAATGCTTATGAAGGACACCTTTGGACAATTGATGTTACTTTTGCCTCAAACTGTCCTTGTATATTCCAATGTATGCCAAAGACAGAAGTGGAAATGGTCCAAACAATTTTGTCCTCAGATTGAAAACTCTTGGAAAAAAGTCAACAAAGCGATCTCTGCACACCTCAAGAGACCACAAAATGGGGTCCATATACAACAACAACATACGTTTTGATATGGCGGATATATACAGAAGTGATGGAGTACACTTCACAGATCAGGGAAACCGAGTTTTCCTGAATAACTTGAAGCTGTGCATCCGCACTTATATGTAGCTCCAACTATTGAACACAAGGGCTCTTTTTAGAGCCGCCCTATAACTTACAACTTAGTTCCGCTATTTTAGGGCCAGATAACGCCAACTCCCACACCCTTGCCAAAATGTATTCTCCACACAGCTGTGTCGCAGCGGCCAGACCATCTCACTTTGCAGCACAGACCTCTCGCTTTGATCCCCAGCTCTACTCACCCATAGGGGTGAGTAGTTTGCACTCTAAGCACCATACACAAGCTGCAATGTTCTAAACAAAAGTTCATCCAAGTACCTATAACTACATGCTGACACTACTTGCACAGATGTGGCACAGCGGCCAGAACACATGACTTCACTGTGTCACACAACATCATGGCCACCAGGCTAGTTAACATCGGCCTGAAAGACGTGGCTTTAGCCTGGCTGAGGAGTTTCCTAACAGACCGCACCCAAAGGGTCACATTGGGGATATATCGGTCAGAGGAGAGGGGGATCTCTAAGGGGGTGCCACAGGGCTCCTGTTTGTGCCCATCTCTCTTTAACATCTACGCAGCCCCCCTAGCTGACATCATGAGATCCCATGGCTTTATCCCCGTGTCATATGCTGATGACACCCAACTCCTCTTTCCCTTTAAAATCCTCACTGCGGAGGTTAGGAATGCTTTTGCCCAGGGGATGAAATCTGTGGCTCACTGGATGGCGTCTAACTTCTTGCAATGTAATGTTGCAAAGACAGAAGTGATGCTATTCGGGGAGGCCAAACTCCTGTGGACTCCTGACTGGTGGCCTCAAGACCTTGGCCCAGTTCCTGAGCCCAGACAGGTAGTGTAAAAACCTAGGAGTCCGACTGGACCAGGAGCTCTCCCTAAAACATCACGGCAATCAAGTGGTGGGCTCCTGTTTCCACATTATTGGCCTGCTGCGGAAAGTGTTCCCTTTGCTGCCAGACTCCACTAGAAAAACCTTGGTACAGGCTCTAGTATTAAGTCGTTTAGACTATTGCAATGGACTACTATTGGCGGCAAATGAAGGAGTAACTTCTAGACTCCAGGTGGTCCAGAACACCGCTGCTCGCCTGGTCTTAAATCGGCCCCCTCGTACTCCCTCCAAACCTCTTTTTAACAAGCTTCATTGGCTATCTATCAAACAGAGGGTGAAGTTTAAAATCTGTTGTGTCATACACAAATGTCTGCATGGGAGAGGCCCTATTTATTTGTCTAACAAATTCTCTCCCTATGTACCCATCCGCTCTCTGAGATCCAGTGAGCAGGCTCTGTTATGTGTACCCAGAGTGAAAAAAGCAAGACAGGGAGACAGAGCCCTATCAGTTGCTGGTCCAATTCTATGGAATAGCCTCCCAATATTCTTAAGGCTGTGTGATGATCACCTCCCTTTCAGGAAACAATTAAAAACTTTCCTTTTTCAAAACTAACACGATATACTGCTTGGATCCTCTTTTTTTCCCTCTTTGCATTATGGCCGACCAAAGGCGCGGAGATACTCCTTTGGGAATCGATTCCAGCGTGGTACAAACCCACAAATAAATAAAAATAAATAAATAAATATGACACACAAATTGGGCTCAAGCTTTAATTCCCGACTCCGGCAGCAGCTCAGCATAGCAACATGAGACTCTAGACAATACCTCACATATATTCCGTACCCCAGGACTTTCATACCAGTACGGGTCAGTAGTTCATCCTAGTAGGTATAAACACATCCGGACACTACTTCCACAACTGTTGTGTAGCGGCCACGGCACATGACTTCACAGCATAAGACACACAATTTGGGCTCACGCTTTAATCCCCGAGTCCCTCACCAGCTCACCTTATCAGACTCTACCCAATACCTCACTTAATTTCCGTAGCCCACCACTTACACACCCACAGAGGTTACAGTGCTCCTACCCTCCTATTTCCCACTTCTTTCCCCCTTTTTTCACCTTACTCGCTTCAACGGAATCACAAAATGGCGGCCAACACTTCCTAGTTGCAACCGCTCACACCCCTCGCAGCCAATCAGCAACAAGCTCTTGCTCGTAACGCCTCAGCCAATCAGATGGCAGAATTCCCAAATATCGATATCTGTAAATTTCGATATCTCTCAAAAACTACTGAACGAATTTACACCAAATAAACAAAAGCCCGCTTTCTAGACCAAGACCCTTCTCCCTGCCAAATCTGGGGAAATTTCGTTCACCAGTTGGACCTGTAGCCTTGTCTAAAGTTTCATATTGAAATTAACATGGAGAAAACACGTTTTGGGACCCCCCTTTTTTCTCGCCCCCCCTTGACGAATCACCCCCAAACTTTCAACATAGAAGCTGATCCCAACAAAGAATTTGTTTTGAAAATTTAGCGAAGATTCGTCAATCGGCGCTAAAGTTATTGGGAATAGAATGTTGCCATTTTCCTATAGTAACTAGGTCCTAACTATACCTACTGGTGACCGCCAGTAGGTAATATATATATATATATATATATATATATATATATATATATATATATATATATATTCACTTAAAAAACCATAGGTTTCACACATGTTATAGTTAGCTGTACATTTCACTCGTAAAAAACCAATGAAATTCCACGTTATAGTTAGATCAGGTAACTATAACTTGCGCGCCCACAATAAACTGCTGATGACGTCACATATTACATCACTCATGACATGGTCAGTGACATCACTCTTCACATCAATGATGACATCTGAAATGACACATTGTGGATTGCGGTCGCGCAAGTTATAGTTACCTGATCTAACTAAACGTGGAATTTCATTGGTTTTTTACGAGTGAAATGTACAGCTAACTATAACATGTGTGAAACCTATGGTTTTTTAAGTGAATTTGCAAGGTTTTTTAAATGCTAATTCCTAACTATAACGTGTGTGAAACCTATGGTTTTTTCAGTGAATTTGTACGGTTTTTTAAATGCTAAGTTGTGTATTTATTATTATTTTTTTTTCTGGTTTTTCACCGTGCGCGCACCGTGCGCGCGCTGTGGGCACTCGGTGCGCATCGCGCACCGAGCGCCCACATTGCGCAGTCCATACCGTGCGCGCCTCGCCTTTTTTTGCACAGTAACAATTTTTTTTTCTCCCTTGCGGGTCCTTCAATTTATTTAATAAATTTGATTATTTCTTTTTTTTTTTTTTTTTGCCGTGCGCGTTCGGTAAGCTTACCGTACGCGCACTCGGCGATTATTTTTTAAAATTAATAAATGTATTTTTCGTACTTTTGTGTCCTTCTTTGACCCCCTTTCAAATGTTATTGGGTTTATAACTCACTTCCTTGCCCCCTTTTCACGTTATCTCCCTTTTTTTTCTGTGTGAAACACACAAAATGGCGGCCGACACTTCCTGATTTCGTCCGATTCGAATGTTTACAGTCATGTGACAACCAATCAGATTTGAGCTCGCGCACGGCACCGTACGCGTACGGTAAGCTTACCGTAAGCGCACGGAGCGCGCTTACAGATATATATATTGCTTTAAATGCTTTTTTCTCAGGAACTACTGAACAAATTTACACCAGACCTACAAAAGGCACTTCCTTGACCTTATGGCTACCTCTCTGCCAAATTTCAAGTAATTCTGTTCAGCCGTTCGGGCTGTAGCTGTGTCTAAAGGTCCTATGGAAAAATGCATGGGGAAAACGCGTTTTGGGACCCCCCTTTTTTCTCGGCCCCCGCTTGACGAATCACCCCGAGACTTTCAGGGTAGGAGCTGAACGGAGCGCCCCATTAGTTTTGAAAATTTCGCAAGGATTCGTCAACCGGCGCCAAAGTTATTCAAAATAGAATTTTGAGATTTCCTATGGAAACACGGTCCGAACTATAACTATCTACTGGCGACCGCCAGTAGATAATATATATATATATATATATATATATATATATATATATATATATATATATATATATATATATATATATATATATATCCTCATTACTCCGTCACCACAATCCGTTGGAAAGACGAAGATAGACCCGGAAATCGGTGCACATTAGAAGTTTATTTTCAAACGCCCTACACCACCATATATATATCTTTATATACCTCTATATATATATATATATATATATATATATATATATACTTGGTATAAATACATTCCAAGTTTATGTAAGATTATAAATACATTGATTATTTAGGCGCTTAATTAGCACCTTCTTGTTTTAGGATTAATTTTTTTATTTTATGTAAAAAAAAAATCTAAAATGTTTACTTTTCATGCACCTTGCTCTTTGGTATCTCAACTTTGCTTACCATTTCATTGCTTGAATATAGTTCTCTTAGAAAATAGCCAAAAAATCCTTGGAAAGCATGTGTTAATTTTGTATCAGGTAGTTTTTGACAAGTGATGTATGCATAGGCTGCTTCATAGCTGATACATGAATTGAAGCTGTTACCTTGTGTGTTGTGTGTTTTTCGAACCACATTAGTTGGACGTGGTTTGCCGAAAAGCGTTGTTGCAGGGTGCTGTAGAGCCCTGTTTAAAAATGCAGGCACCTTGGAGAAAACATGGCGCGCTGTGTCCTCTAGGGGACATCTTGTGTTTGACGCTCTGTAGGCTGGTGGACACGCCTGGCCTAGATGATGAGGGGAGAGCTGAGCTGTTACGAGCGCCAGCGGCCGGAATGACAGCTGCATGGCATGTGGCAGACACTGAAGAGCAGAGAGATTCAATTCGATCTGAGCAAATCCGTTCTCTTTGATTTAGTTTGATGTGCAGGATAAAATAGGCTCCGTGTCCTTTCCAAATTCTTGCCTGCAGTAGACAGGTGGTTTCACGCCAAAGCAGCCACACATCAAGTTATTCTAGATGTACATTATACTCGAGTTCATCTGAGTGCTCATTCGCTGTAGTTTATTTAGGCATACCACATTGATTAAATTAATGGAGTGACTGATGTTAGTTACTACGAATGTTCAAATTTTGTTGTTTTCCTGACTAACCAAAGTTGAAAAAATACTTCGCACTTTGCTTTCGCAATCCACAAAGCCACCTTATCAAAAATCCTTTGCAGTCTTTCGAAATTATTTATGTCTGCTTGTGTAGGCTTATTTTAATAGCAATGGCACAGTGATTGGCTCTGTTTGCTCAATGTAAAGGCTATTATATGGCGCTGAGATTGAAGGAGAAACCCTGCTCTTCTGATCTGATCTTCTCATAGATTGCAGCCAGTGTGCAATGAAAACATTTGGTAGATGATAGATGCCTTCAGTCGTGGCCACCTTAAACAAAAGGTGGTGGGGCGGGGGAGGAAGGAAAGGGTGGGGTGGTAATAATAATAATAAAAAATAAACTTAGCTTACGGTGCCGGCCACCTGCAGCGTCGCGCTTCTTCTTCTCTTCCTGGTCCCGGCAGCCTCTGGGGCAGACTCCCATCCAATCCCCGCCCTTCTCTCTTGCTAGGAGAGCAGCACGGGGATTGACCTGAGCGGGCTGAAAAGATGCTCCGCTTAGGCCAGGGAGTCTATGGGGGTTTCTCCAGTTGTTCAATGTAGCCTGGCTGGAGAAATCTTAGTACATGTGTGTTTTGGTCGGCGTGAGATGGCCGGCGAAACACATACGCATACACATAGTACTCCTCCCATGCCCTGCCCGCCCCTCCCTGCACAAGCTGTCGCAGAGCAGGCTAATGAAAAATAAAACGATGCTATAGAACATCGTTTTATTTTTCATTGGCTGGCTCTGAGTCAGGCAGTGTAGCAATGGTCCCCTGCCATTGCGGAGGAGCCGCCGCTGGATGCCTTTGTGTACCTGCAGCATGGATTTTGAAACTCTTGTTCAAAGACCTTCAACGAGGAGAATGTTCTGGACCTGATTCTACGTTTGTTACCTGCTTACATCAGATGCTTTTACGAGTTTTCTGACTCTGACAGGGTTGCTGGGTTAAACTAAAAGTTCTGATTAAGCATATGGTCATAACGTTTACAGTCTTCTAAACATGGGTCTGTACCATGTGCTCCCTACCCTAAATATGATAGACAGGTGCTATACGCTGACTTAAAAAGAAAAGAAAAGCTTGAAACTAGGGATGGGAAGAAACAACTCTCACTTATTCAGCGCCATCCATCTATGATTACCAGTAATAATATTAATAGTTTTAGCCATATTATAATGTATTTAGCCGGTCCTTAATAATTTCTGATATCATAACAGACCTATTTTTTAAGGTTTTTGATGTCAGCTATTTGTTGGTCTAGCCTTTTATATTGCTTTTTATTTCTGCTTTTTAACTGAGTATTATTATCAGTCATTTGCACATAATTCAATGGCATGTTGGTATTTACATAAGAGTCAAGTGCAATCATGTTTTAAATTTTACCAATATATGTATTTTGCAGTTTTTTCTGGTGCTTTTATTCGGTCTATATGGACCGAATAAAGAAATACTGACTGACTATTTACCAGTATTACGTACCACGACAGAATAGCATTGTTGTAATATCCAAAAATTTTGATCTTTCACAAGTAGACAATGGGTTGCGGTGAAGCTTTTCTTGTGCCTTGATTCTTGTTGATATAGCTTTTTCATAGGAATATGTGCATGGTCAAGTCCCATGGGATTCTTTGATTCTGGGCACATGATTCACTTAATTCTGCAGAGACACTCTGGAGCTTCCAGACGTCACTCTCTCAGAGCTGTGCAGGCCCTTCACTAGTGGCGGTGTGAACGGCTTCCTTTTATTTTGCTTTGGCTTCTATACAGGCCTTGTCCAAATGGCAATTGTCTTTTTCATGCAAGAAGACATCCAATCCCCCTACTCTCTCTCCCTCAAAGTAGGGTCCAAGCAGCATCTCCTCTCAGTCTCAATTGAGGTTTCCAAGTTTCAAGTTCCGCACCTAGCGATGGGAGTTGGCAGCGTGTTGTGGCCTCTGGCTATATTATGTATTCTTCCCACAGTCTTGACGCTCCCTGCTACTCAACCAGTGAGGGAGGTCATTATATGGCTGGAATGTTGAGTGTTTGTGCTTGGCTGAGTGGACAGTTGGAGTGAGAGGGGCAGAGCAGCAGGATGCTGCTGCTGGTGGGTCTTTGTCTGTAACCTACAACTAAGCTAATCATTTTACATCTATATGACCTACAAGAATCCATCTTCATTGTATTTTAATTGTAACACTGAAAAAGTGCGGAAAAGAAACTGTGTGAGGAACAAAAAACTAAGAAGAAACTAGTGGAACTGCTGAAAAAGCTAAGTATGACAAAGTAAAAATGGATGTATGACGTTACAACGCACACTATTACAACGCATGCACTTACAACGCATTTTTTACAACGCATAATCCATTACAACGCATGACATTACAACGCATGACACTACAACGCATTTTTAAAAAATACCTTTACAACGCACTACCATTACAACGCATACTACCTTTACAACGCATACCATTACAACGCATAATATTAAATTACATTTAAGGTAAGTATTAGATAGTATAGGGGTAAAAATTACTATTCTAACTCCAGGGGGTGCAACAGTAGGGTAAGTGTTGGATAGTGTAGGGGTAAAAATTACTATTCTAACTCCAGGGGGTGCAACAGTAGGGTAAGTGTTGGATAGTGTAGGGGTAAAAATTACTATTCTAACTCCAGGGGGTGCAACAGTAGGGTAAGTGTTGGATAGTGTAGGGGTAAAAATTACTATTCTAACTCCAGGGGGTGCAACAGTAGGGAAAGTGTTGGATAGTATAGGGGTAAAAATTACTATTCTAACTCCGGGGGTGCATCAGTAGGGTAAGTGTTGGATAGTATAGGGGTAAAAATTACTATTCTAACTCCAGGGGGTGCATCAGTAGGGTAAGTGTTGGATAGTATAGGGGTAAAAATTACTATTCTAACTCCAGGGGGTGCATCAGTAGGGTAAGTGTTGGATAGTATAGGGGTAAAAATTACTATTCTAACTCCAGGGGGTGCATCAGTAGGGTAAGTGTTGGATAGTATAGGGGTAAAAATTACTATTCTAACTCCAGGGGGTGCATCAGTAGGGTAAGTGTTGGATAGTATAGGGGTAAAAATTACTATTCTAACTCCAGGGGGTGCATCAGTAGGGTAAGTGTTGGATAGTATAGGGGTAAAAATTACTATTCTAACTCCAGGGGGTGCATCAGTAGTGTAAGTGTTGGATAGTATAGGGGTAAAAATTACTATTCTAACTCCAGGGGGTGCATCAGTAGGGTAAGTGTTGGATAGTATAGTGTAATATTATGCGTTGTAATGGTATGCGTTGTAATGGTAGTATGCGTTGTAATGGAATGCGTTGTAAAGGTAGTTTTTAAAAATGCGTTGTAGTGTCATGCGTTGTAATATCATGCGTTGTAATGGATTATGCGTTGTAAAAAATGCGTTGTAATGGTAGTGCGTTGTAAAAGTTGCGTTGTAAAGGTTGTTCCCCAGTAAAAATAGATTGAATCCTGTAAAACGCCTGTAAGGAAGAATTGCGCCTGGTAGCCCCACTAGTGTTTATGTACATCAGGCAGCCAGCAGTCCAATGCATTTTTACAGGCCAGTGTAATGTGTGCAGCAGATTCTGAGGGCAGCTGCTCAGTTAATGGGACTTTGGTGTCAGCTAGATTAAAGATGCAGGATTTCATCATTGGGCCAGTCATGCTGGAGGGGAATGAACTGGCAGTGTTGCATTGGAAGAATTTGTGGTGAACCAGCAGCACTGTTATACAGATTTGCAGCAGTTTATGAAGTTAACTGGCAGATCTAGCAATGCTTATTTTGCAAAGGCGACTTTGGCCCAGTGCGGTGGCACACTCATTTGGACAGGAATTACGTCTAAAGGTAATTTCATGAACTGTATTTGGGTGTGCCGTTGCATCCATACTTTGAAACTGACTCACCGCAATGGCTTGACTCGAGTAGCAGGACTATACGGTGACTGCGTGTTGCAGCACTGAATGGTTGGGGCGAGCTCAGACGTCGGCTCATGCAGTGAGCTCATAAGCCTGCAAGAAGCCTGCTTTAATGTCCCTGGATTGGTCTTTATGTGACGCGTGTCAACTTGTGCACGTCACACTTCAGGGTACTATGTGTCCTATGTGTCCCTGCTCTGGATTGGTGTGACATGCGTCGCCTTGGCACATCACACTATGATGAAGTCTGAGCTGCAATTCCTGATTGGCGTGATGCGCGCCACCTGTACTTCCCAGGAGGCAGCTGTGGGAAGCTGTGTCTGAATCTGCAGTGTCCAGGAATCGACTTATGTAGGTGTGCTGCTGTCATGAGGAGTTAGTTGACAATGGAGCCGCATACATGTCATGAGCAGCACATGGGTATAGAGCCCTATGTCATGTCGGGCGTTTGAGGGCACGTACACTCAGACGTGTTGTGGAGCGCATTGCCATGGAGAGTCTGAGCAGCAGTGACTTTGAAAATCACTGAAAGACTAGAAAGACCAGGAAGGAGCTACTCAGCATTTGGGAAGACAGTATGGCGAGTCTGCACAGTGGTGACTATTGATGTCACTGAAGGAGTAGAGTCATCCACAGACCGCAAGCAGAGAAGTGAGATGGTTACTGACAATTGTGTTCAAGTATTTGTAGTAGTGCGTGATCCTCAGCGCTCATGTGTTTAGTTATTTGAGTGCTGTTGCTAGGTTATTCTTTGTCTGTAACCTACAACTAAGCTAATCATTTTACATCTATATGACCTACAAGAATCCATCTTCATTGTATTTTAATTGTAACACTGAAAAAGTGCCGAAAAGAAACTGTGTGAGGAACAAAAAACTAAGAAGAAACTAGTGGAACTGCTGAAAAAGCTAAGTATGACAAAGTAAAAATGGATGTATGACGTTACAACGCACACTATTACAACGCATGCACTTACAACGCATTTTTTACAACGCATAATCCATTACAACGCATGACATTACAACGCATGACACTACAACGCATTTTTAAAAAATACCTTTACAACGCACTACCATTACAACGCATACTACCTTTACAACGCATACCATTACAACGCATAATATTAAATTACATTTAAGGTAAGTATTAGATAGTATAGGGGTAAAAATTACTATTCTAACTCCAGGGGGTGCAACAGTAGGGTAAGTGTTGGATAGTGTAGGGGTAAAAATTACTATTCTAACTCCAGGGGGTGCAACAGTAGGGTAAGTGTTGGATAGTGTAGGGGTAAAAATTACTATTCTAACTCCAGGGGGTGCAACAGTAGGGTAAGTGTTGGATAGTGTAGGGGTAAAAATTACTATTCTAACTCCAGGGGGTGCAACAGTAGGGAAAGTGTTGGATAGTATAGGGGTAAAAATTACTATTCTAACTCCAGGGGGTGCATCAGTAGGGTAAGTGTTGGATAGTATAGGGGTAAAAATTACTATTCTAACTCCAGGGGGTGCATCAGTAGGGTAAGTGTTGGATAGTATAGGGGTAAAAATTACTATTCTAACTCCAGGGGGTGCATCAGTAGGGTAAGTGTTGGATAGTATAGGGGTAAAAATTACTATTCTAACTCCAGGGGGTGCATCAGTAGGGTAAGTGTTGGATAGTATAGGGGTAAAAATTACTATTCTAACTCCAGGGGGTGCATCAGTAGGGTAAGTGTTGGATAGTATAGGGGTAAAAATTACTATTCTAACTCCAGGGGGTGCATCAGTAGTGTAAGTGTTGGATAGTATAGGGGTAAAAATTACTATTCTAACTCCAGGGGGTGCATCAGTAGGGTAAGTGTTGGATAGTATAGTGTAATATTATGCGTTGTAATGGTATGCGTTGTAATGGTAGTATGCGTTGTAATGGAATGCGTTGTAAAGGTAGTTTTTAAAAATGCGTTGTAGTGTCATGCGTTGTAATATCATGCGTTGTAATGGATTATGCGTTGTAAAAAATGCGTTGTAATGGTAGTGCGTTGTAAAAGTTGCGTTGTAAAGGTTGTTCCCCAGTAAAAATAGATTGAATCCTGTAAAACGCCTGTAAGGAAGAATTGCGCCTGGTAGCCCCACTAGTGTTTATGTACATCAGGCAGCCAGCAGTCCAATGCATTTTTACAGGCCAGTGTAATGTGTGCAGCAGATTCTGAGGGCAGCTGCTCAGTTAATGGGACTTTGGTGTCAGCTAGATTAAAGATGCAGGATTTCATCATTGGGCCAGTCATGCTGGAGGGGAATGAACTGGCAGTGTTGCATTGGAAGAATTTGTGGTGAACCAGCAGCACTGCCTCATCTCTACAACGGCCCCCCACAGACGCTGGGGATGCCTGGTTTCACCTTGGAGATACCCAGAAAGGGACCATCTCACAGGGATAGCCAGGACGGGTTCCCCAGCGGTCTATAGCGCCGGGACACCTCCTCGTGAGGTAGCTGTTCGCGCTTTACAAATATCAGTATTATTATTATTATTATACAGATTTGCAGCAGTTTGTGAAGTTAACTGGCAGATCTAGCAATGCTTATTTTGCAAAGGCGACTTTGGCCCAGTGCGGTGGCACACTCATTTGGACAGGAATTACGTCTAAAGGTAATTTCATGAACTGTATTTGGGTGTGCCGTTGCATCCATACTTTGAAACTGACTCACCGCAATGGCTTGACTCGAGTAGCAGGACTATACGGTGACTGCGTGTTGCAGCACTGAATGGTTGGGGCGAGCTCAGACGTCGGCTCATGCAGTGAGCTCATAAGCCTGCAAGAAGCCTGCTTTAATGTCCCTGGATTGGTCTTTATGTGACGCGTGTCAACTTGTGCACGTCACACTTCAGGGTACTATGTGTCCTATGTGTCCCTGCTCTGGATTGGTGTGACATGCGTCGCCTTGGCACATCACACTATGATGAAGTCTGAGCTGCAATTCCTGATTGGCGTGATGCGCGCCACCTGTACTTCCCAGGAGGCAGCTGTGGGAAGCTGTGTCTGAATCTGCAGTGTCCAGGAATCGACTTATGTAGGTGTGCTGCTGTCATGAGGAGTTAGTTGACAATGGAGCCGCATACATGTCATGAGCAGCACATGGGTATAGAGCCCTATGTCATGTCGGGCGTTTGAGGGCACGTACACTCAGACGTGTTGTGGAGCGCATTGCCATGGAGAGTCTGAGCAGCAGTGACTTTGAAAATCACTGAAAGACTAGAAAGACCAGGAAGGAGCTACTCAGCATTTGGGAAGACAGTATGGCGAGTCTGCACAGTGGTGACTATTGATGTCACTGAAGGAGTAGAGTCATCCACGGACCGCAAGCAGAGAAGTGAGATGGTTACTGACAATTGTGTTCAAGTATTTGTAGTAGTGCGTGATCCTCAGCGCTCATGTGTTTAGTTATTTGAGTGCTGTTGCTAGGTTATTCTTTGTCTTTAACCTACAACTAAGCTAATCATTTTACATCTATATGACCTACAAGAATCCATCTTCATTGTATTTTAATTGTAACACTGAAAAAGTGCGGAAAAGAAACTGTGTGAGGAACAAAAAACTAAGAAGAAACTAGTGGAACTGCTGAAAAAGCTAAGTATGACAAAGTAAAAATGGATGTATGACGTTACAACGCACACTATTACAACGCATGCACTTACAACGCATTTTTTACAACGCATAATCCATTACAACGCATGACATTACAACGCATGACACTACAACGCATTTTTAAAAAATACCTTTACAACGCACTACCATTACAACGCATACTACCTTTACAACGCATACCATTACAACGCATAATATTAAATTACATTTAAGGTAAGTATTAGATAGTATAGGGATAAAAATTACTATTCTAACTCCAGGGGGTGCAACAGTAGGGTAAGTGTTGGATAGTGTAGGGGTAAAAATTACTATTCTAACTCCAGGGGGTGCAACAGTAGGGTAAGTGTTGGATAGTGTAGGGGTAAAAATTACTATTCTAACTCCAGGGGGTGCAACAGTAGGGTAAGTGTTGGATAGTGTAGGGGTAAAAATTACTATTCTAACTCCAGGGGGTGCAACAGTAGGGAAAGTGTTGGATAGTATAGGGGTAAAAATTACTATTCTAACTCCAGGGGGTGCATCAGTAGGGTAAGTGTTGGATAGTATAGGGGTAAAAATTACTATTCTAACTCCAGGGGGTGCATCAGTAGGGTAAGTGTTGGATAGTATAGGGGTAAAAATTACTATTCTAACTCCAGGGGGTGCATCAGTAGGGTAAGTGTTGGATAGTATAGGGGTAAAAATTACTATTCTAACTCCAGGGGGTGCATCAGTAGGGTAAGTGTTGGATAGTATAGGGGTAAAAATTACTATTCTAACTCCAGGGGGTGCATCAGTAGGGTAAGTGTTGGATAGTATAGGGGTAAAAATTACTATTCTAACTCCAGGGGGTGCATCAGTAGGGTAAGTGTTGGATAGTATAGGGGTAAAAATTACTATTCTAACTCCAGGGGGTGCATCAGTAGTGTAAGTGTTGGATAGTATAGGGGTAAAAATTACTATTCTAACTCCAGGGGGTGCATCAGTAGGGTAAGTGTTGGATAGTATAGTGTAATATTATGCGTTGTAATGGTATGCGTTGTAATGGTAGTATGCGTTGTAATGGAATGCGTTGTAAAGGTAGTTTTTAAAAATGCGTTGTAGTGTCATGCGTTGTAATATCATGCGTTGTAATGGATTATGCGTTGTAAAAAATGCGTTGTAATGGTAGTGCGTTGTAAAAGTTGCGTTGTAAAGGTTGTTCCCCAGTAAAAATAGATTGAATCCTGTAAAACGCCTGTAAGGAAGAATTGCGCCTGGTAGCCCCACTAGTGTTTATGTACATCAGGCAGCCAGCAGTCCAATGCATTTTTACAGGCCAGTGTAATGTGTGCAGCAGATTCTGAGGGCAGCTGCTCAGTTAATGGGACTTTGGTGTCAGCTAGATTAAAGATGCAGGATTTCATCATTGGGCCAGTCATGCTGGAGGGGAATGAACTGGCAGTGTTGCATTGGAAGAATTTGTGGTGAACCAGCAGCACTGTTATACAGATTTGCAGCAGTTTGTGAAGTTAACTGGCAGATCTAGCAATGCTTATTTTGCAAAGGCGACTTTGGCCCAGTGCGGTGGCACACTCATTTGGACAGGAATTACGTCTAAAGGTAATTTCATGAACTGTATTTGGGTGTGCCGTTGCATCCATACTTTGAAACTGACTCACCGCAATGGCTTGACTCGAGTAGCAGGACGGTGACTGCGTGTTGCAGCACTGAATGGTTGGGGCGAGCAGGGCCGTTTCTACCATTAGGCAAGACTAGGCGGCCGCCTAGGGCGGCAAAAGGGGGAGGGCGGCTAAAAACATGAGATTAATGTTATCCTTCAAGTGCAGTCATACCAGGGGGAGATAGTGATGGAAGTAAAAGGGAGGGGGCGGCATTTTTCAATTCTCGCCTTGGGCGGCAAAACACCTAGAAACGGCCCTGGGGGCGAGCTCAGACGTCGGCTCATGCAGTGAGCTCATAAGCCTGCAAGAAGCCTGCTTTAATGTCCCTGGATTGGTCTTTATGTGACGCGTGTCAACTTGTGCACGTCACACTTCAGGGTACTATGTGTCCTATGTGTCCCTGCTCTGGATTGGTGTGACATGCGTCGCCTTGGCACATCACACTATGATGAAGTCTGAGCTGCAATTCCTGATTGGCGTGATGCGCGCCACCTGTACTTCCCAGGAGGCAGCTGTGGGAAGCTGTGTCTGAATCTGCAGTGTCCAGGAATCGACTTATGTAGGTGTGCTGCTGTCATGAGGAGTTAGTTGACAATGGAGCCGCATACATGTCATGAGCAGCACATGGGTATAGAGCCCTATGTCATGTCGGGCGTTTGAGGGCACGTACACTCAGACGTGTTGTGGAGCGCATTGCCATGGAGAGTCTGAGCAGCAGTGACTTTGAAAATCACTGAAAGACTAGAAAGACCAGGAAGGAGCTACTCAGCATTTGGGAAGACAGTATGGCGAGTCTGCACAGTGGTGACTATTGATGTCACTGAAGGAGTAGAGTCATCCACGGACCGCAAGCAGAGAAGTGAGATGGTTACTGACAATTGTGTTCAAGTATTTGTAGTAGTGCGTGATCCTCAGCGCTCATGTGTTTAGTTATTTGAGTGCTGTTGCTAGGTTATTCTTTGTCATTCTGAGTTTGTTGCCCATGTTTATAGGTGTATTGGGAAGGTGTAATGTGCTTTATTACTGTGCTAGAGTCACTTATGCTGAGTGACATGTTAGTGTCTTGAGACTAGTTTTCTCTGTCTTGTTTGTTATGCAGAAGGAGGAGACTGGGTTGAGTGACATTTTAGTGATGTGAGATTAGTCCTTTGGTCCTTCATTGGGACGGTATTTTTGGCCTTCCTTCCTAAGGGGTTTAGGATGTAGGGGCAATGTGTTAAGCCCTGAGGTTAGATTGCCATACTTCCTAAGGGGTTTAAGATAAAAGGGCAGTGTGCTTAGCCCAATGTTTTAGGGGGTATCTTTTACATCCCAGTGATATGTCAATCCTTCCTAAGGGGTTAAGGATGTGGGGCAGTGTGTTAAGCCCAATGGTTAAGGGGGTACGTCGTTTCATCTCCAGTGATATATGTCAATTCTTCCTAAGGGGTAAGGATGTGGGGGCAGGGTGTTAAGCCCAGTAGTTAAGGTAGTAAGTTGTTACAACCCAATGCAGTAGAGGGTAGGTGAAACCCTGGTCCTGTTTAAGTGAATAGTGATGGGGGTACGTGGTTACACCTTAATGAGTGTGGAAGAAGCCCTGGTTCTGCTTGAGTGTTTTGTGGGGGGTAACCGGCTGGTCCTGATAGAGTGTATATGTTGTGGAGGGGAATGAGTAGTTTGTGTTCCCTGATGAAAGAGTAGAGTGGTTTTGGGTTATCTGTACTTGTATTGTAAATTTGTGAGATGTATTGATTGCTGTGGATTTTACCATCTTACATCCCATTGAAGTTATGCAGAGAGTGATTGTTTAACTTTTTCTGTTTATTTTGTTGTATGGTATTTAAAGATTTGTTGAACGTTTTGTGGGTGGGATTTTGCTGTCTTTCGTCCTGCTGAATTTTCAGTTGTTTCCATAAGGGGGAGATTTGTTGTGGCCTCTTGCTATAATATGCATTCTCCCCATAGTCTTGATGTTTGTTTTCTGCTGCTCAGACAGTGAGTGAGGTCATTGTATGGTTGGAATGTTGAGAGTGTTTGTGCTTGGATGAGTGGACAGTTGGAGTGAGAGGGGCTGATAGCAGGATACTGCTCCTGGTGGGCCTTTATCTGTACATCTAAGCTAATAAACCTACATCTATATAACCTATAAGGATCCAACTTCATTGTACCTTGATTGTAACACAGTATTTACCCTAACCCTGGAACGTTAGAGAGCTTCTTCATCACTGCTGGTGTAGAAACTTCCTTACTTGTAGAGAATTCGAGCAAAATCCTGGACCCCTGACTGGAAGTTGCAGACAGTAGCTCTGAGATTTTTTGTGGGCAGTTCTACAACTTTTGCTTATTACACTTAGACTAAGCCAGCCAGGGTCTTTGTTACAAGGTGCTAGCAGAAAGGTACAATGCAGCCTTTCAAGAAAGACCCAAAACGATGGTGCAACAGAAAGTGAGGGTGTCACTCTTCCTCTTAACCTTTGTGGGGGTAGTTCTTCTGTTGAACAGTGGGCTTGGAAAGGTCTGAGAAACTCCTGAGTGCCCCTTGGTCACCAATCCTGTAATCCAAAATGTCTAACACATTACACAGTATTGCGGTAATGCCGCATAGGGGCCCTGCAATTCATATTTGCTGTCTGAGCTTTTTCCCACAAACCTTTTAAAGGACCACTTGGACATAGAAAAAAACAAAATTGATTCTGGCGTGGCAATGGCCACATCTATCACACATACCACACCCTTCTTCTACCCATACAAATAAGTATACACACCCTGCATCTATGTCACAAATAGACAGATGAGGGAACCTGTTGCCGGGAACTGGCATACCAGAGGCGAGAAGGTGACTCTCCATGGCACAAGCAGGTAAAAAGACTTGCCATATCACAATAATCTTTATCGCTGCTACCACTGTCAATCCTCTGTAACCTAGCGAGATGGCAGTCATGATTCTCATTGCCCCTCCAGTCAACAGAGCTCTGCTCAGTCTCTCAATCGTTGCCACAAAGGCCTCACTACACTCATCATTGTCATGTGTGCTGGAGTGGGGGATCAGACATTTATGATGATCTTGAGGCAGGATAGCACATTGTTTTAAGCAATGCAGGGTACCTGTCTCAATCCCAGCACTTTATGTCACCACATAGTCTGTCAAAATTCTTTCTTCAGTCTCTCAATTTAGACTCGAAAGAGATGGTTCTTTCTTGGACCTTGCTGCTTCTTGACCTATTAGCCTATTTTGCATCCAGGTTGGTAGTGCCTTGTGCTTTTTGTTTTCTTCAATTCTCAATTAAAGATCTTGAAGAAGTTGAATGAGACCATGAGTCACAGGCTGGGTAATGCTTTGCTGCAGACAAAATAAAGCCATAGATAGTTTTAATTTTGAAAAAGAGATATCTCTTTTATTAGTTATTGATGTTTCTGCACGATATGCGCAACCTCTTGCTTTCTTTCGGTGAGGATTATTTTTCCTTCAGGCAGGAGGGAAATGCAGGGTGTGGGAAATTATCAGTGAGATGATAATAGCTCCACAGTGGATGGGGATTGCCCGATTACTTACCAGTCATGTTTATTTCTCAGAGTCCAGGTCTTACATTTGAGAAGTTCTCTGCTCCACAGAAAAATAGTTAATCGGTTGCCCGTTTACCCAAAAGTCACTAAAAGGGAGGAACTTACACCAGCACTTCTTGTTGTTTACCAAACCTTGAGATAAGAGAAAACACAAATCATCAGCCCCCTGGGCCTGGTGGAGGGGAAGGAGGAAAGTGGGAGAGAAGGCTCAGGATTGTATTGGGGAAGACCTGGACTCGAAGTAATGTAGATTACCATTAGGTAACCAGTCTCTTACCTCCTCGTCCATCTTCCTCTGACAGTTCTTACATTTGTGCCAATACTGAAGCAGAAAATGATTATTTCATTTCCTCTCATACAAATATTCTTATAATATATCTTCTCTTCAATAAGAGTTCTTTACCACTTTTATGACATAATATGAATTAAAAATAGAAGACAGTACATTCGTGTCAAAGTTTGATGAGAAACCTCCACTCAACCATAAATGATAATGTGAAAAGAAGGTATCTGAAGATTTCCATGTAGCGCACAACAGATGTCTCTGGGTGATGCACCTTTGAAGGATCCGCAAGAAGTCAACATTCCTTTGTGGATCTTCCCTGAACCTGATTTGTGAATTCTGAATCTAAAATATCATAACTCATGATGATGGCTTATTTGATCCAACTCAACATGGTTCATGAGGGTGGTTGAGTATCCCTATTGGAAATGCAATGGTAATAAACAGAGATTCTACCTTTTGAAAAAGAATTGCTCTATGCGGGTAGATGGATGAGCCTCTGTGCAGATATAGTGTGTGTAAACTTGCCTCATTAATTGAGGAAGGATTCAGATAAAACACAGGAAAGACAACGTCCTCTGAAGAATGAAAGGTAGATGGCATTTTAGGCAGGAAGAGGCGGCTTGGACGGAGCACCATATTATCTGGGGAAAAAACAAGTTAACAGAGAGAGGGAAAGTAATGCTACACCTCCTCCTGAGTATATTGCTACCTAATATACCGTCTTAGGAATTAGGAATTTTAACTCGAAGGAATCAAGCGGCTCAAAGGGAGGACATGTTTATGCATGAAGGACTAATGACAAATCAAAATAGAGGACTGAAGAATGAATTTTTGTTTGCCAGAGAAAAAACTCCTTAACAGGTGAGATGCTAGAGGAGCCACTGGAGAAATGTTTTTCCCCCCTGAAAATCTTAATAGCTGCCTATTGGCTTCTGATGGTAGATACTGCCAGCCACAACAAGAAACCTTCCCATTAGAAATACAGAATCTTATCAGCATCACAAGTAGTAGGGAATAGATTATTGCTGTGGCACCATGATTCAGGGTCAGGGATGACTGTTTGAGTTACAAGCTGAAGGCCTCTTGGAAATCTGAATAGATTCTTCTACTTCAGCTAAGCTAAGATAACAGGTTTAGTCTCTGAGCAGCCATTCGCCCAGATTGAGATGCCTTTTAGAAACCTGATGTTAGAACTGGAGGTCTCTAGTTGGCTGAGGCAGTTACCTTAGTCCAAATAGGGACCCTTGCTTCTAGTCAGGGAAAGGAGGGACATCCTCTTTGCTAACCCCGGCTCACCCCTGGTAGCTTGGCACGAGCAGCCAGGCTTATCTTCAAGGCAATGTGTAAAGTATTTGCAACCACACTCCCAGTGACACAGTGATAACACCACAAATGGACACCACACTGATGTATGTAAATAGAGGTATCTTTATTAAGAAGAAAAAAAAGGTAAGAACAAACAATAAGTATACAACATCTGCGTATTCAGTATATTTCACTTTGCCGGTTATTAGACCAACAAACACTTGTAGGTTCTTGCGGTATTAATGAGCAGTTCACTATGTTCAAATGCAGTCCTAATGCAATGTTATGCAGTTCGTATTGTCAGACTAATGCAGTTCGTAATGCAAGAATAATGCAATCCTCAATGCAAGTAATCAGGCAGTTCATGATGCAAGAATAATGCAATCCTAAATGCACGTAATCAGGCAGTTCGTAATGCAAGAATAATGCAATCCTTAATGCACGTAATCAGGCAGTTTGTCATGCAAGTATAACGCACTCCTTAATGCAAGTAATAAGGCAGTTTGTAATGCAACAATAATTCAACTTTCAATGCATATGATCAGTCAGTTCGTAATGCAAGAATAATGCGATCCCTAATGCACCTATTCAGGCAGTTCGTAATGCTAGTATAACGCACTCCTTAATGCAAGTAATAAGGCTATTCGTAATGCGAGAGTAAATCAATCCTCAATGCACGTAATCAGGCAGTTCGTAATGCAGGAATAATACAATCCCTAATGCAAGTAATAAGGCAGTTCGTAATGCAGGAATAATACAATCCCTAATGCAAGTAATAAGGCAGTTCGTAATGCAGGAATAATACCAGGCCAATCGACACGATTAACGCGGGCACCACTAGGCCCCAACCACAGACAACTGTCCTGAACTTCCAAGGGCAGCCCTGGAACTGCCGGGCAGGTAAGGGCCGATCGAGGAGTCAGCGCTTCTAACGCAATGCAGCGGGAGAGAGACGGGAGCACTCCTGTACTCCTCCTGCACGCCTCCCCAGGCCACACAAGCTAGCGGCTCCCGACCGGAGTCCAAGCCTTACCTGGGGGATGCGCTACCTCACTCTCTCCCCGCTCATCGGACGTTCTGCTGGGTGGTCCCGATGACGACGCACCTCCGATGCAAGGCGACGCTGTAGCCGGACAGGTTACGGCACTGCCTTCTCCGTTGCTGACGATCTTGGGCAGATTCCTCTTGTTTACAACGATCACAATTACTTCACAACTTCCTTAGCTTTATGAAATCCTTCAGCACGTTGTGGCTCGGACCAGCGGCGATGATCTTGATCCACAGCCTCCTTTACGATGAGGGCTCGGGCCACAAACAGCTACACAGCAGGATGGACGATGATTCACGCTACAGGGGCACTGCAGTCACTGTGCACTTTCCAACCAGCACCACGGACCCCACGGCAGTCTCAGGCTGCACACGCACAAAGCTTCGCTGTGACTTGGATGGGCTTCAAATCACACAGTCCCGGGGCAATGCTTACGAAGGTCTCAGGCTGCAAAAAGCACACAGTGACGCTGAGACTTGGATGGGCTTCGGGTCACACAGTCCCGCGGCAATACTTACGAAGGTCTCAGGCTGCAAAAAGAAAATGCACACAGCGCCGCTGAGACACACTTGGAAACTTTGATGTTCCTGAGTTTCCACAACAGGGAGCCAGCTCTCCTCGGTTCCTTGGAGACAAGTTACTTCGGGACACTGCACACACCAAAGTCCTTTCAAGTAGGGGGACAGAGCACACAGCAAAGTCCCTTAGCTTCTCCTTAGTTAAATCAGCAAACTGCAGGCCAGCCCCAGAACACACAGCAAGGGTCAGTCCTTCTCTTCAGTCTCTCCAGCTGTTCTTCTTTGGCAGAGTTTTCTCTTGACCACGAAGTAGTTTCTATCCTTTTCAGTCTTGATCAGTCCAACATTCAGGGGTTTCAGCTCTCATAGTTATATCCCTCAATGTCTTTGAAGTCTTTGCATTCAGGGGGCACTGACCCCTGTCCAAACCAGTTCTGGGAGTCTTCCTGCCAGTGGCACCTTCTCCCTTTGATAGTGAGGGTCAGGTTCCTCAAACACTCGGTAGGAGGCGGAGTCATTGTTTTATTGCAGCAGCCCAGGCCTCCTCACCTCCAGGTGGCTACTCATCCCCCATACACTCCAGATGCAGGTCAACCTGTTGCTGTCTCACCTACCCCTCCCCTCGGTAAAGACACTTCCCCAGATCCTATCACTTTCAAATCCAGACAGTCAATCCACAACCAGGCAGAGACACACAGAAGTGTTAGAACAAAAAAAACAGCCACTTCTAAAATCGTGGTTTCTAAACACACAATTCAAAAACCATTTTCACAAAAAGATGTGTTATTAAATTGTGAATTCAGGCAAACAAAACTTCACCTCTCCATCTTAAGCCCTATGGGAAGATAGGCTGGAAACCTATCACACAGCCTTCCCCATTCTGTCCTATGGGCAAGATGGCCTTGCAACAGTGAAAAATGAAATGGAGAGTATTTCACTGTCAGGACATGGTACACACCTCAGTACATGTCCTACCTTTCAAAGACACTGCACCCTGCCTAGGGGGGGTACCTTGGGCCTACTATAGGGGTGTCTGATGTGCATGGAAAGGGAAGGGTAAGACCTGGCAAGTGGGTGCACTTGTCAGGACAACATGGCAGTTAGCAAACTGCGCGCAGGCACTGCAATGGCAGGCCTGAGTTCTCTTTTGAGGGCTACTTATGTGGGTGGCACAATTAGTGCTGCAGGCCCACGAGAAGCATTTGTATTGCTAGCCCTGGCACACAAAGGGCACTTTACTAGTAAAACAAATATACCAATCATTGAATCACTAATCCATACTACTTTATACAGGGACCACTTGCACTTTGACATTGATCAGCAGTGGCAAAGTACCCAACGCATCTAAGTTGGAAACACCATGTCAGAAAAAAGGTCTAGGGGGAAGGCAAAAAGTTTAGGGAACCGTAGCCAAAAAGGGCCAAGTTCGACACCTGAGATAGGGTTGGACAACTCAAGAGGGGAGGCATAAATTAGTAGGGAGGATGGATGCCATGTTCTTAACCATCTTTGTACAGTCAAGAGCACCTTAGCCCCAGCCTCTCACATATTCTTTTTAACCCAGGGAATTAGCTAAAAAGCACTCCAACAGTAAACAATTCCCCAGGGCCAAGGGAATGAAAGAGTATATTTTGCCCAGGTTGTTGTGCAGAGAACCAGGGAACAAAACTTTGGTAACAGGGAGTTGGACTCTGGTACAAAGAGGTCCAGTCAAGGATGTCCTGAAATATGAGAGGAAAGAGGCATAGACAGAATGACAATGGAAATATTCAACTGGGCAGGTCCACTCTTCTTCCCTGGAAGATAAACTGCTGCCAGAGGGTCGAGATTCTGTTGTGCCACCAGGCATAACTCCTGTGAAAGGGGAAAGATAGGTTGCTGCCTCCCCCCAGGCAGTTTAGGTAAGCTCTGACCACCTGATTGTCCATCTGAACATAGACTGCTTGGTTCTTGATCAAGGGGAAAATGAAGCTGTGCTGCTCAACCTGCACCTAATTACTTCCAGTTGGAGGTAAATCTCTAGTCTGCTCTGAATTTTAGAAGTTCCCAGAGGTGGCCCCAACACACTTAAAAATGCTCACTAGAAGAAGTGGGTACTAGCTCATGAACTCTGTCCAGATTTGATGAAATGAGCAACCACGGAAGGCCTAGAAGAATATGAGGAGTAACTGGGTTCAAAGTCTCATAATTCTGGGGTGTAGGACCTGAGTGCTGGAGAATATGTGCGCAATAGGGTGGAGATGAAGACAGCTCCAAGGAAGATTAGAAAGAGTTGAAGTCATCGCCCCTTGACTCATGAATCAACGTCTTGCTTAGTCTGGGCCTTCCTAAGAAGGCATGTTAGGTGCCTGTCCCTTCTTTTCGTTGTTAGGAAAACCTGTCCTAGGTGCAACATAATGTTTTCCATTCATTAGCCACCACCTTAACTCATCTACAAACATATTAAAACACTCACAGCAAATGCACTCTACTCATTTACTACAAACAAATACTAACTATATGTCATTGTCTCGACAGTCACTACAAAACCCCACAAACCACATCTATACACCCTTCCACCTCAACTACCACACAATGACACCTTCACCTTCACTCTCACACAAAACATCAATCTGCCCTATACCACTAACAAATTTACCCATCACAAACTCAACACAAAGCCACACTATACATACATTTATCCCATCCATCCATACACTCCCTGTTCCTACAAAATACCCCCTTTCTGTCACCATCAAATCTATACTCAGCCCTCCATCATATCATCCACCAACACCCTCCTACTCTTTTTACCAAAAATGCATAACCAAACATTCCTTATATTCCACTACACCAAACATATTACCTCTTCCAGGTATTAAATCTAACGCAAAAATAAATAACCCTAACCCATCCCCTTTCACACACCACATACACTCTTTCTCAAAACACGTCACTACCCCCTTTACCATTCAGCTTCCACTCACCTACAGTACTTTGCATAAAAATCCTTCTCAGAAAACCACTACATCAATATCTCCTATAATTACTCCACAAAAACAACATATAACATACATACCAGCACAACAAATTCTCTCATGCACAAAATTTCATAGTACATTTTGTAACAAATTAGAAACATAAACCCATTCCCACCCTCATGACTACAAAAATAATTCATATCCTAAACCATATTTACTCCCAAATTCTCTATCTTCACCAACACCTACCACAAATTCTCCAACACAACTACTCACGTTCACCCGTCTCGTCCATTGCACAATTTAGAGCCTTAAAACATGACCCATATGCTCCACCACCACCCCTAACCCATACACCTTCCACCCTAAACAGACCCAAACAAAATAAACAACATGCCACTCTTCACAACTCTGCATCTCCATGTAAATTACACAACAAGGCTACTCTATAAAAACAACACAGCTTACCAGCTCGCTTTCAACCACCATCTCCATCACCCGCAGATGCAGACTCAACAAAGTGCCTTCTAAGTCTGCTGGACGAGGAATATGATATAGAAAAACAACACTATTGCTACCCTCCTACAGTTAATACCAGCACTAATGACACACTTGCTACAAGTTCAAAAAAATACTGCTCACTCTTCTTGACTGCAAAGTCACACTACCAGCAAAACACAATCGCTAAACTGCTTACTAATAAATGCTTGATCACTGTTAAAAATCAAGCACCACATCTACGATCTACTCACTGACACACTCTTCATAAATGAATCATGGTTGGCAGATGAAATAGCTCCAGTGTTGCATGAAGCCATTGCTCCAGGCTATCAAACTATCATAGAAATTGGTATAGGCAAAAGAGGAGGTGGACTAGCTATTATATACAAGCAAACAATAAAGCTCACCACAGCTGACAACATTTCTATACAAGATTATGGGGCCCTCATCACCAGATTCAACCCTATACAAACTTCCTCCTGCTTTACATACCAATACTTAGCAATGCAACATTCCCAGACACATTTCTAGATGCAGTTTCAAACCTTACAACACTACACTCCACCCTATGCATTCTTGGTGACTTAAAGATTTGGTTTGACAAACCCAATATGCCCCATCCCAAAACTATCTTCACTGGCCTAGTCTCACTGAACCTACATCAGATCGTACACAAACCCACACACATTGCTGGACACATACTAAATGCAATTTTGGCAAATCTAGAACTAGTTACCTTTCAAAAGATTACTTCAGTCACATGGTCAGACCACCATTTGGTAGCTTTCCAACATATAACACTACAAATGAACACCCAAGACCACCTTGCATGCATCCATCTATCAAGCGTGGAACAAATTCAATTTTGATTACTTAAAATCAGAACTAACAGATCTATACAATAAAGCAAGACAGCAGTGACACATCCTCATAAAAGGAGGAGATTGTTATAGCTAATTTCCATTGGGGGAAATACCATATATTAAGTATAAAATACTATTAAAAAACAGAATTAAAATATCTTACTTGTATATCAGCTAAGGTAACATTCTGTTTAAAAAAATAAAAATGCAGGAAGTGCTGGTGTAAACTCCTCTTTTTTCGAGACCGGTGGGAACAAAGCAGCTATGATGGTGCAATTTTTTTCGTCAGCTAGGGAACTTCTCAAATGTAAGGACTGTTCAGGAAGACAGGCGAGGAGTTAATGGACCATTTGTTTCAATAAAGTATTCTGGTATATGAAGCTATGCTTCCAAAGCTTCATTCCCTGCAACAACCTTCTTGACTCCCTCTGTTTTATACAGGAAGTTTATGGCACTTGAGTTTGCTGATGCTAATTGTGAGAGATTGCAGAGCATTTTCAAAAAGCTCAGTGGGACCATTGAATTGAGAATGGGACCCTTTAACCTGCTTCTCATACTGGAGTAATGACACACCGGGGTTGAAAATCATAGCTTCAGTCGAAATTCATGGGTAGCAAGTATCCTGTAAACAATCCTGATAATCCTTTCTCAAAACATCATCTGGTAGTCAGTCTGGCCTCTGAAGCTGTTGGTGTCTCCAGTTTTCCTAAAGAACATTTCTCTCTTGTTGCTAGCGATTAGGGATAGTTTCTTCCATCACTGAATTCTATTTGTGTTAATTTGTTGTAACCTGTGTGAGTACATTGTGTCCATCTTTCAATCCTGCTATGTTTCTATTCTGTATTCCATTAGAGCTCTCCAAACCACATTCTGGTAGTTCTTCCATTCTGTGACTGCCATTGGGTTGCTACTTGTATTAAGCTAGAGTAGTTTGAAACTACTTTTCCACCTAGCAAAGACTGGAATCCTTCCTGAATTCTAACAGCTCAACAAGTTTATTTCACAGACAAGACAATACCTGGACAGAAAATAATGGTGTCAGTCGGATAACAGGTTTCTGCTCAGTAGATTTCCAGGGTTCCAACTTCCAATTGCCTTTTTTGGGGGGGGGGGGAACACCAGAGAGACCATGCATTTGTGATAGGGGCAGTACTGTCCGGGTAATGGCTGTGTTTTGATGGATTGCTATTCAGAAGGATTTCACAAAGTTCCATCAATCGTGGATGTTGATTCGGCGTCTATAGGGACCTATGTTTATTCATATCAAAGCGATTCGGGTTTAGTCTTGCCAGTTGGCCCTTTTCAAGCTGCAGAAAGATTGTGTCAGAACATGACCAGTAATTAGTCCATGTCAACAGCTAAAATCCTTGTTGAAGTCCTCTTGCTGTTTAGTTTATAAGGGTTGTGCTTAAAATGCTACAGAGCCTATTGACCAATTTCCTAGAGATAATACACCCCTTGCATCTAAAAAAGTATATTCCTTTGTTTCAGTACATCAAATTAAATCTATATAAAATGGGGTAGTGCTTGGGAGGCTGGATAGGGTTGAAATATTAAGACCTGTATCTTGGGTCAAGACCACGGAGAGCTATGTGACCTCTGCAAATAGGCTTTAGTTGTGATCTCTATATCTTCTTCGCCAAAAGCAATTTGGGTACTTTGAAGGTAGGTGGCATAATGCCAGGTTGATTGAGCTAAAGTTAAGTCTATTGCAAAGGTTTGGGCGTTTTGTAATTTGTTAATTTGTCCATTTGGTTATTGACATCTGTCCTCCAAGTATTGAGGCATTTCTTGCAACCATCACAGACTGTACCAGATCACAATACTGCATGGAGTTGCTTAAATTCTCTTGCAGGGGTTGTGACAAGAACATATTCTGACGTACCCATAACTCAGCATTGATAAACCTCAGTAAATTGGCCCCTGAAAATAGCTACTGCACAAACATTGTATCCTCTTTGAATTATATGTTCCCATCAGCCCTGCAAGGAAGCGGTTTTTACATTGAAGGACTGGTATTCAAAGTCCATTAGGGAGCAGGCTTATAAAAATGTCCAGTGATTTTGTGCACCTAAGCACTGCTAAAATGTTACTTGTTACGGCATGGGGCTTGGTCTTGCAACTTGTTTATTATATTATGGCATTTTTCCATTAACTTTTATCATAACTTTAGGGATTTTGAAACATGATAAATTTGTATTGGTGGACTGCAATTGTCAAAACGAGTCTGTATGTTTTATTATATTTCTTCTTTTAAACGGTTTTTTACATTGTACCTCATATGGTTCTATTGAACCGAAATAAAGGAAACATGATGATATGGCATTTTTTTCTAGCCCATCCACAAGGTGTGCAGCAGATGTGTTGTTTTTTTGACAGTTTGATAACAAAGTACTAATGAAGTGAGAGTGTAAAGGTCACTGCATGTCTGCAATATTTTATAAATGCTATGAGGAAACTGACCCATTAAGTTGGATGAGAACTTCAAAGTTTTGCATAGTTCATCCTGTTTTTTCCATGCACTGGTTATTTTGGGTACTTTTAGAATTACATTTTGCTGTCTTTTGAAGCACGTTTAACTTTAGAACTTGTGCAAAAACAAGGTGACGGTGGAATGCTTAAATTAATCGCAGCCACTGGCAGTTGCTCGAGGCTGCATCCCAATCCATTGTTTTTGCCCACCATGCTACCCCAGTTTGGACCCTGCCATATGCAAATCAGTCTTGACCCTGCTCCTCATGGGAACAGTTCAACCTGAATTAATCTCTACCACTGGCAATGATGGACTGAGATGCGACCCTACCGATAGCCAGTGGCTGAGATTAATTAAAGCATTTTATCTAGTACCTTGTTTTTGTTGCAGCTGACACCTCAAGTGCGATGGGTATGCGCAGACGTGGGACCCAGGCTCACTGTGCCACTGGAACCAAGCTATGCCCAGCTGGAGAGCCCATAACCAGGGTTAAACCAGTCCTGGGTTTCTTATGTTCTGGTTCAGGTGGTGCCTGGCAGTTCGGGCTGGTCTGGTTCCTCGAGGAACAAGGTCAAGAATGATTTGCATATGGCTGGATCCAAACTGTGGTAGCATGGTGGGTGAAAATTGATGTTAGGGATGCGGCCCAAGCGATTGCCAGTGACTGAGATTAATTCAAGCATTTCATCCACCACCTTGTTTATGCTTTAATTTTAGAACTACCACCTACCATTTTGAAACTTGCTTGATTTTCTATTCAACTAAATATAGAAGCATTAATGTTGGAATTTGTATACCATTTAAGCAAGACATGTATAACATTTTAGTTTGTTGTTTTCTCCCCCTTAAGGACACCTTGGTTCAATGGATGGGGCTTTAATCTTCCAAGAGGCCAGTCGCTACTAGACAAGTGGAACCAAATCCCAGAGGGAATTGACATATTGATGACACATGGACCTCCTCTTGGTAAGTGTGGCAAAGAAGGATATACACATTGATTTTAAAGTGAAAATCACCTACTAAAAAATGGAATGACACATGAAATATTTAAATATTTTATTAGGGTGTATGTTAGTAATTGAGCTGCCAGGGTTCTTTTGAAAAATTATGATCTATTGATTCTTGGGGCCACAATATGTAACTGTCCTCTATGGCTCTGCATGAAAACCTGATAACTGTTTAATGGTTGAAAAGTCGTGTTCTGTTATGCAAATGTTCTGAATTGAATGTTGACTCGTTTCTGTGCTAAGTAAATTTACCACTTCCTGCATTAAATATTCCAGTTTTATTTTTTAACTGTAGGATTAGGGTCATGAAATAATGAGTAGATCAATGGTCCCTACTTTGTAATGAAGCATTGATGATTATGCCCTATGTTTCACTTGAGCAATAATAATTCAGGTGAAAGTTGCTATCTGACATTTATGAGCAGGTTTCAACAGCAAAACACCACTTTTCATACCTGTTAATTCTATTTTTTACCAGAACTCTGTTTGTGAAAAGATTGTTATCATGTTAATGTGAATTATATTTATAGAGCACACGTTCACCCATGGTTTCTTGGCGCTGACTGATAGAGAGCGGTGGATGGTGCAATATGAGAGGAGTAATCAATTAGAAACTAAGAGCCAAAGGCTTGTATAAGTAGCCATGTATTGAACACTTTCCTGAAAGACACCAAATCGCATTGGGAGAGGAGATCAGGTGGTAGGGCGTTCAATCATGCTGGTGCTAGCACAGAGAATGTTTCCCCCCCCCCCCCCCCCCCCCATTTAGCAGTATGAAATATTGCGACTACTTCTAACCTTGCTGAAGATGATCCGAGTGTCCGTGAAACTAGAAACTCGTTTGGATACAAACTGAGGGGCCTGGCCATGTAGTGCTTTGAAAACTAAGCAACAGGTTTTAAATTGAATCTGTTGTTGGATTTTAAGCCAGTGGAGTTTTTTCAACAAAGGTTCAATATGGGTTCTCTGCAGGGCTTCAAAGATGACATTTAGGTAGGCCAAGATACATTGTGTTAGAGTAATCTAGCCTTGAACCAATGACTGCCACCATAATTATTTCAATGCCAACAGTGAGAAAAATATACATAATATAAGTATACTTTTAAATGGCTGTACTGATATGTGTTTTCAAAGAGTTTTGATGGGTTCAGGGAGACGTCCCATCTCCATGGACCAGAACTGGTTGGTCCACAGTGCCTAATTTTTATTCATCACCACCATTTCAGTTTTGTAAGCGTTTAGTTTAATCGGTTGTTTCCCACCTAAACATTAATAAAATTCATGATAACCTGACATTTTTGCTGTCAGGGGGCATTGTCATCTAGACAGAACAGAATCTGGGAATCGTCATCATAGTTCTACATATGACAGCCTCTGTGAACCAGCTCATATATTAGAGGTTGAATATATATATTGAATAAGTGTAGTGATAATGGCCATCCCCGTAGTACGCCACATCTATGCTAATTGCCTCTTCCAAAAAAAAGGATAGCAGCGCTGCCCGTGATCTGTTCTCCAAATATGATGTGAACCATTTACATGGAGTCTAAATAATACCCGAAGCTTGGACATGTTGTACGATGTTATGGTCTATCAAAGTCTGTGGATAAGTCAAGTAGTATCAAGGCTGAGGTAAACCTCTCATCATGATCCGATCTAAGATCATCAATGATAGATAATATCATGTTTCAGTGTTGTGTCTGGGACACAACTGATCTTGTTGTTTTTGGAGATAATGTCTTGCATCTCCTACCACATGTGCCTCCGATAGTTTAGCGCAGTATGGCAACAAAGAAAAAGGATGATGGTTCTTCAGTAATTCTGGGTTGTCTCCATGTTTGCTCAAACAGACTCTGCGACCAAGCACTAATCCATAAACCCAAATCCCACTGTCAGTGCTGTATTCAAGAAGATGTTGCATGTCATCTAAGTAAGAACTTAGCAGCTCGAATTTCAAACTTAAGCCAAGATTTACTAAGGCTTTGCACTGATACGAAGCGGCACATACTGTTTACTGTGCAATTCTCAAGGTATTTGTGCTGAAATGTGCCCCTTTCTTACTGCAGATAGCA